>NC_092371.1:183847721-184472721 GCF_030028105.1 Mobula birostris | reverse complement strand
AGTATTCAGGGAAACAACTTAAGTACCACTTTTGTCATTTTCCCATAATTTCCAAAGTACATCCTCTTAAATTAAAACAAGAACACCCCTGTGGATATGTACCCTCATTATCTCTATGTGTTATAGATATGATAGCTTGCTAACATGCTAGATAATTTGTTGATTTTCATTGATTTGGCACTGTTTCTGTATTCATTCAACTATTAATTTGTGGACTGTGCCCTGTTAGCCAGGAATGTTGCCATTCCTGCATATTTGATTTTCCAAAATATAAGTTCTATATAATAACCAGTTCTCTGTCTTTTACAAAATCATATGTAGAGAGTCTGGAAGAAAAAAGCACCTGTTACAGTGACCAGATCAAAATGTGCTTTTTTATTTTCATATTGTCAAATAGTAATAGTATTGTCAGAGGTGAAAGAGAAGGTGTAAAAAGTTTATACCCAATTTACGTTGGTACAATAATAAGCAAAAATCAAACTGGCTGAAATATTTCTTTGCCCTGAGCAAAAACTTCAAGATGACCTAATAGAAGTCTTTGGAAATAATTACGGGATTTGAAATGGTAAACCTGGTGCAGCTGCCTCCTGCATGGAGTCATGGAGTCTAGATCCAGGAACCACATGCGTTATGGATCTGGAGCTCGATGCACTCAGGACCATCCAGCAGGCTGAAAACTTCAAAGATGAGACTTTTACTGAGGTAGTCACACCCAGAGTCCAGGCTTCAGTTCAAAAGTTCAAAGTAAATTTATTATCAAAGTACATATATGTCACCATATACAACCCTGAGATTCATTTTCATACTTGATAAATCAATAGTAGAATAATAACCACAATAGAACCAATGAAAGATCACACCAACTGGGTGTAAGACCACATGAACAGGGCAAGATCCATCTTTAGACAGTACATGGGTGACCACCAGGAGAGTAAACAGTCAGTGCAAGGTTTCCCTGTGGCCATTCTCCTCAGCAACAAGTATAACGCTTTGGATAATTGGATACTGCTGGGGGTGATGAAGCATCGAAGCCAGTGGCACTGTGGATAGCCCTGAGGCTCAGGAGAAAGGGTAAATTCAAACAGAGCAATAGTGATAGGAGACTCGATAATTAGGGGGACAGACAGCAGATTCTGTGCGTAAAAGAGAAGCCAGGATGGTGTGTTCCTTCCCAGGTGATAGGATTCAAGATGTCTCAGAGTAGCTGCAGAATATTCTCAAGAGGAAAGGTGAGCAGCCAGAGGTCATGGTACATATCAGCTCCAATGACATAGGTTGAAAGGGGGAAGAGGTCCTGCACAGTGAGTATAGGGAATTCAGAAAGGTGCTAAAGATCAGGACATCTGAGGTAGTGATCTCTGGATTACACTCAGATCTACATGCTAGTCAAGGATGACAGTACAGATGAATAAGTGGCTGAGGAAGTGGTGCAGGGTCAAGGTTTCTAAGAGAGGGAACGTAGAATGCCTGCGAGGGTTTGAGGGTCGGCACAACAATGTGGGCCGAAGGGCCTGTACTGTGCTGTACTATGTTCTATGAGATGGATTTTTAGAGCAGCTTGTGGTTGAGCCCACTAGGGGAAAGGCAGTTCCAGATTTGGTGTTGTGCAATAAACCAGATTTGATTAGGGAGCTTAAAGTTAAAGAACCCTGAGGAAGCAGTGATCATAATATGATAGAATTCACCCTGCAGTTTGAGAAGGAGAAGATAAAGTCAGAAGTATCAGAATTACAGTGGAATAAAGAAAATTACAGAGGCATGAGAGAGGAGAAAGGCACACAAGTTGATTAGAAGGGCACACTAGTAGGGAGGACGGCAGAACAGCAATAGCTGGAGTTTCTGAGGCAATTCAGAAGCTGCAGGATGGATATATCTCAAAGATGAAGAAGTATTCTAAAGGGAGAATGAGGCAACCATAGCTGACAAGGGAAGTCAAAGACAACAGTAAAGCAAAATATAGGGCATAAAATGTAGCAAAAATTAGTGGGAGGTTAAAGGATTAGAAGGCAGAAGGTAACTAAAAAAAAAAAGGACAGAAAAGACTAAATATAAAGGTAAGCTCAAAGAGAACACCAGAAGTTATTTCAGATATGTAAAGAATAAAAGAGATTCGGGAGTCAATATTGGACTGTTAGATACGAAGTTGGAGGAGTAGTAATGGGGGACAAAGACATGCCGGATGAAATTAATGAGTATTTTGCATCAGACTTCACTATGGAAGCCACTACCAGTATGCCAAAAAAAAATACAGAAGTGTCATGGGGCAGAAGTGAGTGTAGTTGCTATTACTTAGGAGAAGGTGCTTGGGATGCTGTAAGGTCTCAAGGTAGACAGGTCATCTAGACCATGTGGACTACACCTTAGGGTTCTGAAAGAGGTAGCTGAAGAGACTGTAGAGGCATTAGTAATGATCTATCAAAAATCACTAGATTCTGGAATGGTGTTGGAGGATTAGAAAATTGCAAATGTCACTCCACTCTTTAAGAAGGGTGGGAGGCAGGAAAAAAGAAATTTTAGGCCAGTTAATTTGATTTCAGTGATTGGGAAGATGTCAGAGTCATGATTAAGAATGATGTTTCAGGGTATTTGGAGGCGAATGATAAAGTAGGCCAAAGTCAGCATGGTTCTCTTAAGAGAAAATTTTGCCTGAAAAAGCTGTTGGAATTCTTTGAGGAAATAGCAGAAGGACAGACCAAAGAGAGTCAGTTGATGTTCTTTACTTGGATTTCCAGAAGAATTTTGACAAGGTACCACATATGAGGCTGCTTAATAAAATAATAGTCCATGCTATTACAAGAAGGATACTAGCATGGATAGGAGATTGGCTGACTAGCAAGAGGCCGAGTGTCAGAATAAAGAGGGCCTATTCTGGTTGGCTGCGGGTGACTAGTGGTGTTCTGCGGGGTTTGGTAACTAACTGCTTATTTTCACATTAATGAATGATGGAATTGATGGCATTGTGGCCAAGTTTGCAGATGAAGATCAGGTGGTGTTGTGGAAGCAGGGAGTGTGCAGACAGATTGGGAGAATGGGCACAAAGAAGTGCAGGTGAGCAAACAGACTTGGGGATCCTTGTGCAGGCCTCCCTAAAGGTTAACTTGCTGGATGATTTGGCGGTAAGGAAGGAAAATGCAATGTTGGCATTAATTTTGAGAGGATTAGAATACAAGAGCAAGGATGTGATGTTGAGGATTTATAAGGCACTGTTCTGACTGCACTTGGGAGTATTGGAGCAGTTTTGGGCCCTTATCTAATTAAAGATATGGTGTTATTGGAGAGGATCCAGAGGAGGTTCATGAGAATTATTCCAGGAATGAAAGGGTATGAGAAATCTAGCAGAAGCATTTGATGACTTTGGGCATGTACTCAGTGGAGTTTAGAAAAATAAGGGGGGGATCTCACAGAAATGCATCGAATATTTCAAGACTTAAACAGAATGGATGTGGAGAGGATGTTTCCTATAGTGGGGAATCTTGGACTAGAGGGCACAGATTCAGAATAGAGAGACACCCATTTAGAACAGAGATAAGAAGGAATTTCTTTTGCCAGACAGTAGTGAATCTGTGAAATTCATTGCCACAAATAGTTGTGGATGCTGTCATTGAGTATATTTTAAGCAGAGGTTGATAGGTTCTTAGTCAATGCATCAAAAGTTATGGGGAGAAGGCAGAACAGGGTTGAGTGGGATAATAAATCAACAATGATAGAATGGTGTGGCAAACTCAATGGGCCGTGTGGCCTAATTGTGCTCCTATGTCTTATTTTTAGGCAATAGTGAATCTAAATTGAGATTGTAGTTTTTTTTAAAAGAGCATTTTCCAGAAACTCCATATTCAATTCATATACAATCCAGATGTTAAAGAAATGACCAATAAATACAGACAGAAAAGTACTGTTTAACTCAGATTGATTGTTTTACGATACTTTCAATTCACATGGCTTAAAGATGTTTATTTTAAAGTAGTTCATTCACTTTCTTTCACAACTTTACCGAGACAATGCAGAATTTGAGAAAAGTCTGTGCAAAGTATTTGTGGATTTTAATTTTGTGAATTATAATTATGCAATCTAAAATAAACATTATCTAACTGAATTTATAACTTAAGTAATTGTTCAGTAGACATGCTCTAAACAACATGGCAAAGTTTTCCACATTTAAATTAATTTCAGTTTCAATGCTGACTTAATTTCATTTTAAACAGTATTAATTACTTGCTAATGTCTATGAAGAGTCATAAACAGATTAATAGAAAAGTCTGTTCATCATTTTGAAACACTGTTTGAAGGATTACAAATATGTTAACTCTTTTGACCCATCTCATTTTAAATCATTGCAGAAATAATAGATTTATGAAACTGAGTTATTGCAGTAAACTCTAGCTTAACTGTATAAAATGAATTTAATTATGACAGAGCAAGGAAAAAGTAACACCATACCTTTCCTCTGGTCTTTTGACCTCTTCGGATTGGAGGAAGCAGATCAGAATGAAATCTGTAACAAAATTAAAAACTATCTGTAGCCATTGTCATAAAAAGGGGTCAGAATCTATTGTCTTGACACTTCATTTCCACGTTCACAATTCATCTTCCTTATTAATTCAGAAACTATTTCAAATTCTTCACCTTTATTCTATAACATTCTGTAAGTCATTACATTTGATAAATATCAAACTAAGTGCATATATATTGTAAATGCCAAGCTTGTCAAAATAAATTGAAGAAAACTATCAAACTGATAGCTTTATGAAGCTACCATGATAAAAGTTTTACAAGAATTGGTCAGTTATTAAGATGTAAAATTATAAAGAAATTAACAATGACTTACCTAGGGGAATAATTAAGAGGTAACTGTAGCAAATAACAATGAGCAGATTTCCAGGAGTGTTAATCATCATGGTTTAGCCATAGGATTGTAGAGTTACTGTGTCCTACAGCATGGTAACAGGCCCTTCACCCTATCTGATCCACGCCAACCAAAGCATCCTCCCAGCCAGACTCTGATGCCCACATTCACCCTCATAACCGTTGCAGCTGACTCAACCGCTTCCCCTGGCAGCTCATTCCAGGTACTCATTAGACTCTGTGCGAAGAAGTTATCTTTCAAGTCTCTTTTAACTATCTCTCCTCTTATCTTGTATTTGTGCTCGCCAGCTTTGAACTCCCAGCCCTGGGAAAAAGTTTGCCTTAAGCACAACCTTATAAACCTATGAGGTGACGCCTGATTCTCTTGTGCTCCAAGAAATAAAAACACAGCAAGGCCAATTTCTCCCTATATCTCAAACTCTCCGGTCCAGACAGTATCCTGATACCTATTGTTATACTGGTATTACTTTTATTAAATCTACTGACTCACAGCTACCTTAGTTTAAAATTGCCATTCCTCTTTCCCAGTTCCTCTGTCTCTGCCACGTGTGTTCCCAGGATGAGGCTTTCCTTTCCTGAACGTCAGAGGTATTGTCCTTCCTTTTCTTTTAATATTTTTTTTAAAAAGAGATACAGCATGGTAACAAGCCCTCCTGGCCCAGCGAGCCCGCACTGCCCAATTACACTCAAATGACCGATGAATCTACTAACCCATACGTATTTCAGAAATAGAATACCCAGAGGAAACCCACATGGTCACAGGAAGAAGGTAGAAATTTCTTACAGCCAGTGGCAGGAATTGAGCCCAGATCGTTGGCACTGTAAAGCAATGTTTCCAACCATTAGGCTATTGTGCTGCCCATGAAGCATCAATACTAGAGGAGGAGAAACGCCGTTCTTTGAACGGAATTTCCCTCCCTCTACCAATGATGCTGCCCTCACTCACTTCTCCTTCACTTCCCGGACCTGCCCTCACCCCATCTTTCTGCCGCCTTAAGAGGGACAGTTCTTTTTATCCTTACCTACAACTCCATGAGCCTTCGCAAGCAGCACATCATTCTCCAAAGGTTATGTCATATTCAATGGGATCCTACACCAAACACATCTTTACCTTCCTGTCACTCTCTGCTTTCTGCAGGGATCACTCTCTCCATGACTCTCATGTCCCACCCCACTGTTCTCCTTCCTGGCACTTATCCCTGCATGTGGAACAAGTGATATACCTGCCCATTCACCTCCTCCCTTATCACTTGCTATTCAGGGCCCCAAACAGTACTTCCAGGTTAAGCTACACTTCACTTGCAAGCCTGTCAGGATCACCTACTGTACCCAGTGTTCCCAGTGCAGCCTCCTCAACACTGGTGAGACCTGGTGTAGATTGAAGGATTACTTTGTCGAGCACCTTCGCTCCATCGGCAACAGGGAGGAATTCCCAGTGGCCAACCACTGTAATTCCACTCTCCATTACCATTCTAACACAGTGGTCCACAGCTTCCTCTACTGCTACGATGAAGCCATTCTCAGGAAGGAGGAGCAACACCTCATACTCTGCTTGGGTGGTGTCCAACCTGACAGCATGAACTTCAATTTCTCCATCTTCCAGTAATTCCTCCTCTCTCCCCCTTCTAACCTTTTCCCATTCCCTACTCTGGCTCCCTCTTACCCCTTCCCTTCTTCTCACCTGCCTATCACCTTCCTCTGCTGCATCCCCTCCTTCCCTTCCTCCTATGGACCACTCTCCTCTCCTGTCTTCCTCAGCCCTTTAGTTTTTCCACCTATCTTCTCTCACCTTCTCACTTCATCCCCCCTCCCTCATCCACCTACCCTCTCTCTTACCTGGTTTTACCTATCATCTTCCAGATTGTACTCCTCCTCCTCCCCCCTACCTTCTTATTCTGGATGCCTTCTCTTTCTTTTCCAATCCTGATGAAGGGTCTCGTCCTGAAATGCCAAATTTTTATTCTTCTCCATAGATGCTCCCTGAGCTACTGAGCTCCTCCAGCATTCTGTGTGTGTTATACTGGATTTTCAACATCGGCAGAATCTCGTGTTTATCTATTGGCAATACATTGAAACCTGCTTCACTATCACCCAGTCTCACCAATTTACTATCACCATTGAACTTGCTAATCAAACGAGATTGCAACATAGGCACCCCACTACTCACAGGGTATCAGTCAGAGAATCAAACTTCATACACAAGTTTGCTGACAATACCACAGTGTGGGCTGGATCAAAGGGGTGAAGAATCGGCATACAGGAAGGAGATTGAAAACTTGGCTGAGTGGCGTAATAACAACAACCTCAACTCAATAGCTCAATGTCAATAACCAAAGAATTGATTGTAGACTTCAGGAGAGGGAAAGCAGAGGTCCATGAATCTCCCAAGGGCCAGTAATCATCGGAGGGTCAGAGGTGGAGAGGATCAGTAACTTTAAGTTTCTATGTCACTATCTCAGAGGATCTTTCCTGGACCCATCATATAAATAATATCGCAAAGAAAGCACAACAGCATCTCTACTTCCTCTGGAGTCTGGGGAGGTTTGGCATGTCATCGAAAACCTTCGCAAACTCCTAGAGATGTGTGGTGGAAAAATGTTCTGACAGGCTCCATTAAGACCTGTTATGGGAGCACCAATGGCTTTGAGTGGAAAATCCTACAAAAGGTGGTGGATTCGGCCCAGTACAGCACGGATAGAACCCGTCCAACCACGGAGCACATTTACGTGAAACTTTGCCATAGAAAAGCAGCATCCATCATCAAAATATCCTCACCACCCAGGCCACACTCTTTTCTCACTGCTGCCATCAGGCAGAAGGTACAGGTGCCTCAGGACTCGCACAATCAGGTTCAAGAACAGTTACTACCCCTCAACTATCAGGCTCTTGAACAAAAGCAGATAGCTACACATTTAAGGTCCCTGCTGTATTGTCATTTCATGCTCGCTATTTGTTGCTATTTGTTTATATCTGCATTTGCAGAGTTTGTTTAGAGTTAACAGTTCCTGATGCTTACAGCTACTGCTCTATAGATTTGCTAAGTAAAAAGACTTTTAGGGTTGTAGTGGTAACATGTATGTACTCTGATAATAAATTTTACTTTGAATTTTGAACTTCAGCCACCACATTCTGCTTCCTATCATTGAGCCAATTTTGAATCCATCTTGGTAGCTCCACTTAAATTCCATGCAAAGGCTTTACCAAAGTCCATGTAGACAATATCCATTGCTATACCCTCAACTATTCCTCAGTTACCTCTTCAAAAACTCCAAAATATTTATTAGACATGAACTCACACACACAAAACTGTGCTGACTATTCCTGATCAGGCCTTGACTATCCAAGTGATGGTACATTTTGTCCCTCAGAATTCACTCCAGTAACTGCCAACAGTCAGGCTTACCAGCCTCCAGTTCTCCGGCCTGTTCTTGGTACTACTCTTGAACAATGGAACAACACTAAGCACCCTCCAGTTTTCTGAAACTTAGCCAATGGCTAACAACAAAGCAAATATTTCTACAAGGACCTTCGCTGGCCTCCCAGAAGATCCAGGGGTGGACCTGGTCAGGTCCTGAGACTTGCCAATTGTAATGTGCTTCAAGGCTACAAATACCTCTTTCCACATAATGTTCATGTGATCCAAGACCTTACTACTAATTACACCCATTTCTTTGGCATCCATGATACCCTCCTTAACACCAAGGAGAAATATACCTGCGGCTCTGCACAAAGGCAGTCCTGGTGGTCTTTAAGAGGACCTAGTATACAGTAGATCAAAGATTTCTCACATTCTCTTTGTAATCAACAGAGCCATAATAAACACTTCTCTTCCTTCTCATCAATCTTAATCTCAATCCCCTCTAAAACCTCCCAAATGGACTGAGCTTCTCTTTCTTTCTTCCTCTGTGAAGCAGATGGCCATATTTCCTTGAGTTAAGGATGTCGCAAGAGAACGTTGCTTCCCTGCTATCGGTGATAGTAGGTGAGGCAATATTACATGAGCCCACCTTGGATATTCTCTCTTTTCCCCTCTTCCATTGGACAGAAGAAACAAAGGCCTGAAAGCACTTACCACCAGGCTCAAGGACAGCTTCTATTCCACCTTATAAGCCTGTGAATGATCCTCTTGTATAACAAGACTTCACAATCTACTTTGTCGTGGCCCCTGCACCGCTCTTCCTCTGTAACTACAACCCAATAATCTGCATTCCATTATTGCTTTTCCCTTGTACTCCCTCAGTGTACTGATGTAATGAAATGAGTTGTATAGATGGCATGCAATTTTTCTCAATGCTACCTGGTGTGTGTGACAGTAATAAACCAGTTTAGCAATACGGGCCAGGATGCTCACCCACTTGTCAAGATTCCACCAACAATGCTTATGGGTAATTCTTGGTGCTTGGTGAAAGCCAAACCCAGGTTCTGGGGCTTCTCAGAACAATAGACGGCCCCAGCATGTTCAGCTGCTTCATCAGTAGTCTTCATATCGCAAAATGGAATGTACCCTAATGATTGCACAACAATTAATTCCAAACTTTATTCCCGGGAAAATAAGGCAGTCCATTCCTGCCTGCAGCAAGATCAACACAATATCCAAGTGATACCCAAGTAATTATCAGCCAAGTAAATTATTATTCCTATTTAAATACTTCACTTTGCTCAACCATTGCTGTTCCAGCTGCTACTATCTGGGAAACTGTACCGCAGCATAAAAGCCATGGCCAACAGGCTCTGGGACAACTTCTTCCACCAGGCCATCCGACTGAATAATTCATGCTGATACAATTGTATTCCTATTTTATATTGACTGTCCTGTCGTACATACTATTTATTATAAATTCCTGTAAATTGCACATTGCACGTTTAGATGGAGACATAACATAAATATTTTTACTCATGTATATGAAGGATGTAAGTAATAAAGTCAATTCAATTCAACCCAACCATTCAAATGATTTTCCACTACTGATTGTCTCATTGGAAACACCCTGAAGGCCACCAATACCCAGAAACTTAATTGCAAATGACATATAAATGCCATTGGGGCTGGAGCAGGTTAGAAACTGGCTATTCTCATTTCTTTCTCTATCTCTATCTCAGTTCCCTCCTGGTTTCGCTATCCATAATCTCAATCCATGATTGTGAAGGGATAATCTTCACGTTCCTTGTTGGGTTTTCCTGTAACAACACACAAGAGATCCGTCAGCATCCACAGCAGCTGAGACTGCTTGACAAGCTTTTCATCACCTTGTGTCCAGTCCCTTTCCCACCAGTGTTCAGTGGTTGAAAGGAACTTGTATATACTGCTTGCACTGTGGCACATTGCTTCAACCACATGTTCCAAACTCAGGACACTGAACACTAAGAAAGACCAGGACAAGTGATGCACGGAGTCAATAATATTTTTCCTTCCCCCTCCACTCTTCTATTCCCACTCTGACCTCTTACCTGTTCTCACCTCACCCTGGTGCTCCTCATCCTTCCCTTTCTCCTATGTTCCACTCTCCTCTCCTAACAGATTCCTTCTTCTCCAACTCTTTACCTTTCTGTCCTCGCTCCAGCACTCGACTCCCGCTAGGCGAATCTGAGGCTTTGAGGCCTAGTCCTCACCTATACAAGACATATGAAAAAGGAGGAGGAGAAAGCCCTTAACTCCGCGTGGAGTCATCAGGAAGCTGTTGTGACAGTGTTTTTTTAGCATGCTTTCTTATTTTTACGGGGCTGACTGGCTAGCTCGATGCTCAACCCAGTACAGATGGAAAGCGTGCAAGGGAGTCGGCTGGATTCAAACTCGGGAGCCTTCGCTCTGAAGTCCGGCGATGATGCCACTATGCCACCAACTGGCCATACAAGCACATATAGATTAGTAAAAAACACAACCAGACAAATATGTATGTATATAGACCAGACCCCTCAGCCCATTTAGTTAAACCTTCAGTCGCCCCAGTACAGCACAACAGCTCGGACGCCTCTCCTCCAACGGCTGAAAAGCAAGCAACCCTACAGCATGAGGCCCGAATCCACTGGGTGCTGCAGTCGGCCACAACAAAGCTTGACTTCTGCCAAGCTAAACTTTGGGATGGCAGCTCTGACTCTGTTCTGGACATCACGCCACTCCCGGTGAAGTGCAACAGCTTTGTCGCCTCAGTCCGGGCGGCTGCAAGCAGGAGACACTGTGGCTTGCAATCATTAGATGTACGTTTAAGTGGAATGGTAGCACCTTTTACTGACCCCCTGTAGGAGCTGCTGTCAGCAGTCGCGCCGCCATCTTAATGGAACATTTTGTTTGTGTTTCTCTAAATCAAACTCCATTCTTTCTTGGATATATGGTGACATGTTTTATTATTATGGCTCAGTCAAGATACTAGAGCTCCCTACTTAAACAACTGGAGGGAAAACCCCAGCATTTGCTCTGTTGTAGGTCAAAAGTATGACTTATTGTTACATTTTAGAGGGAGTTAAGGTGGACAATAAATTCTGGCCTTGACAGTGATGCCCATATGTTAACCAGAACTTTTAGGATAGTTTTGAGAATCCTCTCATCAGAAGCATTTAGAAGTCCAGCATAAGCAAAGGTTCAAAGAGGTTCAAAGGTCAAATGGAGCACACAATATCATAAACTACCCAGCGACTACCCTGCTGCACAAGCACTGCCTCACTTTTGGCAGAATCTGCTGGTCCCACATTGATAAGATTCCATAGAACTGGACTGGAAGCAAAACATCCTTGATATTGTTAACCCACACTGAGGGTGAAGTCATTTACTTCTATTAAATAGCACTGCAGTCAAGAGCTGTGCGATTTAATCATACACATAGAAGGCAATGCATCAGAAATGATACATGTTTTTCCACCCATGCATTTATTTCATAGGTGATTTACTTTCAGATTATAGGTGCACAGTGCAATTGGAATCTTAACCAATAATTAACTTGGTTAAATTATCACATCAGTGGGCAGTG
Source organism: Mobula birostris (assembly GCF_030028105.1). NCBI lineage: Eukaryota > Metazoa > Chordata > Chondrichthyes > Myliobatiformes > Myliobatidae > Mobula > Mobula birostris. The sequence continues at coordinate 184,460,896 of NC_092371.1, read as the reverse complement.
AAATTGTCATTTACACTCAGAGAACAAAATCAATAGTCAATTTTGCACTTTCTTGGTTGAACTAATCTTTTTCTGCATGAACAAGTTTTCAGCCTACATACAAGATGAAAGAGAATACAGTTTCTAGTATGTTATTATTCTGTGTGATATTAATTTTTATGCCACTTTACAAAATACATTAAAATGAATTTACTTGTGGTTAGAAGTAATTATGACTTCCGATAAAAATCATAAATATTCAGACATTATCGATATGCTAAGATAGCCACTGATGGGACTAAAACACAGGCAAACACATTTCACATAAAGCATACAAAGTAAATAAGACTAGAACAACACATACAAGTCTAGAAATGGGATGCAAAGTTCAAAGTTGAAAGTAAAATTTATTATCCGAGTTCATACATGTCTCCGCATACAACCCTGAGATTCTTGTTCTGTGGGATTCAGGAACCATATCTGTCCCAATCCCAACTCCTGAAAGGGAAGAGTCATTACCCAGCAGTCATAGTACACATCAGTACTATCAACGTAAGTAGGAAGAGGGATGATGTCTGTAATGCGAATTCAGGCACTGAGATAGGAGGCTAAAAACAGTACCTCCAAGGTTGTAATTTGAGGCGTACAAGTGCGAGTATAGAACTATGAAGATAGATTAAATGAATGCACGGTTAAACAAATGGTGAATGAGGGAGGCCTTTAGATAGTTGTATCATTGAGGCTGTTTCTGAGGAAAATGCAAATTGTACAAGCAGGACAGTTTGCATCTGAGCTAGAAGAGGAGTGATGTCCTTGCAGGGATGCTAGCTCATGGTGTTGGGCAGTGATCTTACTGCATTTGTAGTAAGGTGATTGATAGAAGGGCAAGACTAGCTGCTCAGAGTATCAAGATTTCAGGTGTGATGCACAGGGAGGTAAAAGAGGAAGGGGTATTGCAATGTTGATTAGAACAAACATCATTTTGTACTCAGGAAGAATGCCTTAGAAAATTCTCCCAGCGATGACATTTGAATAATACTTAGGGATAAGGGAAGGGAAATCACTTTGCTGAGATTATAATGGAGGTCATGCAACAGTCAATAAGAGATAGAGAAGCAGATACAGTATGTAGTCAAGCAGAAAGTTGTAAGATCAATAGTGTTATAATTGTAAAGGATTTTAACTTCAAGTTATTTATTTATTTATTTATTTATTTATTTATTTAGAGATACAGCAAGGAATAGACCCTTCCACCCTTCGACGAGAGCCACCCAGCAAGCCTGACAACCCAGATTTAACCCTAACCCAATCACAGGACAATTTACAATGACCAATTAAACTACCCAGCATATCTTTGGACTGTGGGAGGAAACCAGAGCACCCAGAGAAAACTCGCACATTCCACAGGGAAGACAGATAGTACAAGCTCCTACCGAGGACGCTGATATTGACCTCCGAACCCCAATGCCTCAAGCGGAAGAGCAAAACACCAATGGCTACAGGATTGTCTTAGTGAGAGGAGGAATTTCAAAAGTGCATTCAGGACATTTTCTTGAACCAATGCATAGTTAGTCATAGTGATGGGGCTCTACAAAATATAACTTTAGAAAATGAAGCCCACAGTGGTTGAACTGTCAGTGGGGTGCATTTTGGGAACAGTGATCATAATTCTGCAAGTTTCAAGATTGTCATGGAGACATCCACAAATTAGCTTTCTAAAGTTGGTGAAGGGAGGATTTTCAATGGGATAAGGGAGGATTTGGCAGAAACAGACTGAGGGCAGCTTCTTTTGAGTAAAACAATATCTAATAGGTAGGAGTCTTCTAAAAGGGAGGTTGTGAGAGTACAGGGCCAAGGTGTTCCTTTGAGGGTGAAAGGTTATGATGGCAAAATTAGGGAACCTTGGATGACATAAAAATGTTGAGTCTGAAAGAAGCAAGCATAAAACAGGTATAGGCAACTGAAAACAGGTGAACTTCAGAAAGGGATATAGCCAGTGTAGGAAAATCCTTAAAAATAAAACTATACCACAAAAATGGGCCATTAAATATCATTAACAGCCAACATTAAGGTGAATCCCTAGACATTGTACAAATATATTAAGAAAAGAGTAACGATGAAAGAGCTCTAGGGCAATATGTGCATGACACCAGCGGATAAACAGGGTAAATCGAAGCAGGCAGTTTCCACAGAGGCTGGGTGAGACTAGAACTAGAGGTCACAGGTTAAGGGAGAAGGGTGAACATGAAGGGGAACTTCTTCACTCAGAGGACGATGAGAGTATTGAGTGAGCTTCCTGAGGAAGTGGATTCAATTTCAACATTTAAGATAAGTTTAGGTAAGTGCATGAATGGGAGGAGTGTAGAGGGCTACAGTCCAGGTGCAGCTCGATGGGACTTTGTAGAGTAATAGTTCAGCATGGACTAAATGGGCTGAAGGGCCTGTTTCTTTGCTGTAGTTCTCTATGGCTCTATAATTCTGCGTCAGTATTTACTGAGGAAAAGAATATGGTGAAAGTTGGTGATATTCTGAGCATGTTAGCATTGGAAGGGAGGAAGTGCTGGATGTCTTAGGGTGCACGAAGATGGATAAATTCCCAGGAGTCTCTGTCATGTATCCTAGGCTGCTATAGGAGACAAAAGAGAAGATTGTTCTGACAAATATTTTTGCACCTTTATTAGCCATGGTTGAAGCATTGGATAATAGGAGGTTTAACAAATGTTGACCCTTTGTTCAAGAAGGGCCTCAGTGACAAATATCTACAAACCAGGGAGACTTACTTCAGTAAGGAAACTTTTGGAAAAGGTTCCAAGGGGTAGGATTTAATTAGGATTTAACTCGAAAAGCAAGGATTAATTTGGAATAGTCAGCATAGATTTTTTCATTTGAAACCCTATTTCACAAAGTTGAATAATTTTTTTAAAGAAGAACCTAAGCATATTGAAGGCAGGAACGTGGTAGCTGTTTATTTTTAAATGAACTTCAGTAAAGCCTTTCACAAGCTCCCATGTGGTAGGCTGGTTAACTGAATCCAAAATTGGTTTGGTAAAAGGACCGGTGGTGGTAGGGGGTTGCTTTACTAATTGGAAGACTGTGACCAAGAGTAAATCACAAGCATTGGAGTAGTTCATCAGATATTTCTCTCTTGGAAACCAATAATGACAGCAAATGTAAGATAAGATTCTCTGCATATGGCCATTGGCATAGCTCACTACACCAACCCAAAGAAGATGTCAACTCAATTAGTGCAAACAACATTTTATACACATCAAGTAACAAACTAAATGTGAACGTATGAGATGCAAGTTTGCAGATGATATGAAAATTAACATTGTTGTGGATATTGATGAAGGGTGTCTAAGGATCTAGCGGGTGTGGACCTGATGGAAACTTGGAGGAAGCATTGGCAAATGGAATCTAACAGACATGCTAGGTTGAGGGGTCAGTTTCTCTGCCATATTTCTCTCCTAAAATGTCTACAGACAGGTTAATCAGGTATCACACTGGTTGTCAGTAATGGCAAAGACAGGCCTGTCACTTTGTATCACTGGTGGAAGACAGTATTGATGGGAACAGGCTTGTCACAGTGGCAAAGCTGAACCCATCAGGAATGAACACCATTTTTATTTACACCTCCCAGAAATGTCCTTCAGTACAATATGGTGGTAGAACTTAGCTCTCCAGTGCTGAGCAAATATGTTATATATTAATGAGTATTCACTTATCCAGTGACACAAACAGCTGGTTTATGGCAACATGATTCAGATCCAATCAATATTTCTGAGAAAATTATTTCATGAAGCATTAGAACAATTTGTCCTATTAAAATAAACAGTTCTCACAGCCCTTAGCTGGGAGAGACCCTAAAACTATGAATCTTCAATAGCCCTTAATACCATTCATGATGACAATTCAAAGGGGTTGCCAGTTCATTTAGCACAAAAACAAAGAGTTCTCAAGAGAAAACAAAGCAGTGTTCGCAGTGTTGCTTTTGCTCTTGGAAATTAATGATGACAGCAAATGTAAGATAATATTCTCTGCATATGGCCATTGGCACAGCTCACTACACCAATCCAAAGATTATGTCAACTCAGTTAGTGCAAAAAACATTTTATACACATAAAGTAAATTTCTGTCACGTGATAAGTGCTTCCTGTCACATGCTGGAGAACAACAGCAACCAGCTTCAATCGTGCTGATGACCACAGTCATGCACCACCAACTGTTTTAACAATGTTCTTTGCACATGTCAAAGACAGAGACTATAATGAACTAAATAGATTGAATTATTTAAAGCAATTACAAGTTGTTGCTGCCTTCTGCGTCACACAATATGCTCTACCCCAGTTATCACAGCAATGAGAGTAAAATTGACAAAACTATTTTGCACTTTCTTTTTTGTACTGGTAACTATGAGTCACCACAATATGCTGGAAATCACCACTGTTGAGCACAGATTTGTCTCCTCCTATCAGATTCCCCTTTCTTCTCCAGCCCTGTACTGTATCTCTTTCAACAATCAACTTCTCAGCTCTTTACTTCACTATTCCCCCTCCCCAGTTTCACCCATCACCTTGTGTTCATTCCTCCCCTCCCTCAGCTTCTTACTCTGACTCATCTTTTTCCCCCCATTCTCATGAAGAGTCTTGGCAATGCTGCTTGGCCTACGGAGTTCCTCCAACATTCTTGTGTGTTTAAAAACGCAAACAACAGGAATTCTGCAGATACTGGAAATTCAAGCAACGCACATAAAAGTTGCTGGTGAACGCAGCAGGCCAGGCAGCATCTGTAGGAAGAGGTGCAGTCGACGTTTCAGGCCGAGACCCTTCGTCAGGACTAACTGAAGGAAGAGTGAGTAAAGGATTTGAAAGTTGGAGGGGGAGAGGGAGATCCAAAATGATAGGAGAAGACAGGAGGGGGAGGGATAGAGCCAAGAGCTGGACAGGTGATTGGCAAAAGGGATACGAGAGGATCATGGGACAGGAGGTCCGGGAAGAAAGACAAGCGGGGGGGGGGGGGGGAACCCAGAGGATGGGCAAGGGGTATATTCAGAGGGACAGAGGGAGAAAAAGGAGAGTGAGAGAAAGAATGTGTGTATAAAAATAAGTAACAGATGGGGTACAAGGGGGAGGTGGGGCATTAGCGGAAGTTAGAGAAGTTAATGTTCATGCCATCAGGTTGGAGGCTACCCATACGGAATATAAGGTGTTGTTCCTCCAACCTGACTGTGGCTTCATCTTTGCAATAGAGGAGGCCGTGGATAGATATGTCAGAATGGGAATGGGATGTGGAATTAAAATGTGTGGCCACTGGGAGATCCTGCTTTCTCTGGCGGACAGAGCGTAGGTGTCCAGCAAAGCGGTCTGCCGGTCTGCGTCAGGTCTCGCCAATATATAAAAGGCCACATCGGGAGCACCGGACGCAGTATATCACCCCAGTCGACTCACAGGTGAAGTGTTGCCTCACCTGGAAGGACAGTCTGGGGTCCTGAATGGTGGTAAGGGAGGAAGTGTAAGGGCATGTGTAGCACTTGTTCCGCGTACACGGATAAGTGCCAGGAGGGAGATCAGTGGGGAGGGATGGGGGGGACGAATGGAGAAGGGAGTCGCGTAGGGAGCAATCCCTGCGGAATGCAGAGAAAGGGGAGGAGGGAAAGGTGTGCTTAGTGGTGGGATCCCGTTGGAGGTGGCGGAAGTTACGGAGAATAATATGTTGGACCCAGAGGCTGGTGGGGTGGTAGGTGAGGACCAGGGGAACCCTATTCCTAGTGGGGTGGCGGGAGGATGGAGTGGGAGCAGATGTACGTGAAATGGGGGAGATGCGTTTAAGAGCAGAGTTGATAGTGGAGGAGGGGAAGCCCCTTTCTTTAAAAAAGGAAGACACCTCCCTTGTCCTAGAATGAAAAGCCTCATCCTGAGAGCAGATGCGGTGGAGACGGAGGAATTGCGAGAAGGGGATGGCGTTTTTGCAAGAGACAGGGTGAGAAGAGGAATAGTCCAGATAGCTGTGAGGGTCAGTAGGCTTATAGTAGACATCAGTGGATAAGCTGTCTCCAGAGACAGAGACAGAAAGATCTAGAAAGGGGAGGGAGGTGTTGGAAATGGACCAGGTAAACTTGAGGGCAGGGTGAAAGTTGGAGGCAAAGTTAATAAAGTCAACGAGCTCTGCATGCGTGCAGGAAGCAGCGCCAATGCAGTCGTCGATGTAGCGAAGGAAAAGTGGGGGACAGATACCAGAATAGGCATGGAACATAGATTGTTCCACAAAGCCAACAAAAAGGCAGACATAGCTAGGACCCATACGGGTGCCCATAGCTACACCTTTAGTTTGGAGGAAGTGAGAGGAGCCAAAGGAGAAATTATTAAGAGTAAGGACTAATTCCGCTAGACGGAGCAGAGTGGTGGTAGAGGGGAACTGATTAGGTCTGGAATCCAAAAAGCGTAGAGCTTTGAGACCTTCCTGATGGGGGATGGAAGTATATAGGGACTGGACATACATGGTGAAAATAAAGTGGTGTGGGCCAGGGAACTTAAAATCATCGAAAAGTTAAAGAGCGTGAGAAGTGTCACGAACATAGGTAGGAAGGGATTGAACAAGGGGGATAAAACTGTGTCGAGGTATGCAGAAACGAGTTCGGTGGGGCAGGAGCAAGCTGAGACAATAGGTCGGCCAGGACAGGCAGGTTTGTGGATCTTGGGTAGGAGGTAGAAACGGGAAGTTTGAGGTGTGGGAACTATAAGGCTGGTAGCAGTGGATGGGAGATCCCCTGAGCGGATAAAGTCGGTGATGGTGTGGGAGACAATGGCCTGGTGCTCCTTAGTGGGGTCACGATCGAGGGGTAAATAAGAGGAGGTATCCGCGAGTTGTCGCTGTGCCTCGGCAAGGTAGAGGTCAGTACGCCAGACTACAACAGCACCCCTTATCGGTGGGTTTAATAATGTTAGGATTAGTGCGGAGGGAGTGGAGAGCAGAGCGTTCCGAAGGAGTGAGGTTGGAATGGGGACAAGGTCTTGGCTCCATCCCTCCCCCTCCAGTCTTCTCCTATCATTTTGGATCTCCCCCTCCCCCTCCAACTTTCAAATCCCTTCCTCACTCTTCCTTCAGTTAGTCCTGACGAAGGGTCTCGGCCTGAAACGTCAACTGCACCTCTTCCTAGAGATGCTGCCTGGCCTGCTGCGTTCACCAGCAACTTTGATGTGTGTTGATTCTTGTGGGTTGCTTGGTTTTCCAGCATTTGCAGATTTTCTCTCGTTTATGATTGGACTTTCTAGCTTGAAGTCCTTCCCCTTCCTCACTCTTTTACTCTGGCTTCTTCCCCCTTCCTTTCCAGTCCTGATGAGGGATCTCAGTCTGAAACGTCGACAGTTTATTCTTTTCCATAGATGCTGACTGACTTACCGAGTTCCTCCAGCATTTTGTGTGTGTTACTGAGAAAAAGGATGTCTGATATCAAGTATGCAAACCAGGCAAAAAACCTATGGTATGAGAATTTTAAATCCATGCATTAAACACACATGAGAGGACAGTGTCAACAGCAGGAGGAGGACACAACCTACTCTCCCACCCACCCAGTCAAGCAGGTCCTTTCCCAAGTTTGATATTCTCTGTTGTTTCTGCATTGACCTTATCAATCAACTTAAAATCCAAAGAAACAAAAAAAGGTGACAGTACTGGCAAGTGCTTGGTCTGTTACATTGAAATACTGGGGTACAGTCGAGAAGGGCAGAGGTCTCATAAGCTTCAAGATAAGACAGGTGTGATGAGCGAAGCAGCAAGGGGTCAGTGAGTGGAGCAGCGATGGACAGTGAGGGGACAGTGGGGGTCAGTGAGAAAGTGGCGAGGGAGAGAGTGGTGACAGTCAGAGGCAGAGAGGGAGAAGGGCAGGGAGAGGTCAGTGGGAGAAAAGTGAGATGGGAGTGAGGGACAGGAAGGGGGAATGAGGGACAGTAAAGAGGTTGAGGGAGGGGAAGAGGCCAGTGAGAGGACAGTAAGCAGATAGTGATAGAGGACAGTGAAAGCACTGGAAGGGGTTGTGAAGTGGAGTAGGAGGCAGTGACAGAATGGGACAGAGGAGGCAGTGAGAGGGAGAGAAGATTGGTCAAGGAGACAATGAGGAGGAATGAGTGGAGAATAAGGGTCGGTGTGGGAATAGTGAAGCAATAATAAGAGGCAATGAGGGGCAATTGAGGAAGAAAGGGGAGTAGTGATGGGGAAATGAATGAAGCAGTGAGGGACTGAGAGGGCAGATCTTACAACAAAATTATGATTGATAATCTATTCAGGCCTTCTCAATGTACACCAGTGCGAATATCTTCAGCATCTACATCCTGGCCTCTCAGGTGATCTGGAGAGGTTATCCTTTACCTCTGCTTCCCGTGAGCGAGATATTTATTCACCATCATTCGGGCTATGATAATAATAGGCTTGCAGAGCTTTCGTTTGATCCTTTGCCTTGAAAATTACTGAGCTCTGTTTATTGCATTTGTTCTTCTGACAGCCCTGTGCTGCAGCTTCACTAGATTGGTACCTTCAGCAGTTTTGGTACTGCTCCAAGCATGCCCTTCTGAACCACTCATGAGTGTGCAGAAAGCAGCTCAGTGTAGGTTAATCAGACTGATAACTGGAATACCTAGGTTGTCTTACGAGGAAAAGTTGAGCAGGCAAGGCTTGTATCCATTGAAGCTCGAATGAATGAGAGAGCAACACTCACAACACACTGGAGGAACTCAGCAGGACGGGCAGCATCTGTGGAAAAGATCGGTCGACGTTTCAGGCCAGAACCCTTCATCAGGACTGTAGAGGGAAGGGGCAGAGGCGCTATAAGGAAGGTAGGGGGAGGGTGGGAAGGAGAAGGCTGGTAGGTTCCAGGTGAAAAACCAGTAAGGGGAAAGATAAAGGGGTGGGGGAGGGGAGGCAGGGAGGTGATAGGCAGGAAAGGTGAAGAAGGAATAGGGAAAACACAATGGGTAGTAGAAGGAGGTGGAACCATGAGGGAGGTGATAGGCAGCTGGGGGAGGGGGCAGAATGACATGGGGATAGGGGAAGGGAGGATAGGGAATTACCGGAAGTTGGAGAATTCTATGTTCATACCAAGGGGCTGGAGACTACCTAGACGGTATATGAGGTGTCGCTCCTCCAACCTGAGTTTAGCCTCATCATGGCAGTAGAGGAGGCCATGTATGGACATATCTGAATGGGAATGGGAAGCAGAGTTGAAGTGGGTGGCTACTGGGAGATCCTGTCTGTTTTGGCGGACGGAGCGGAGGTGCTCGACGAAGCGGTCCCCCAATCTGCATCGGATTTCACGTTAGATTATTTTGTGTGCAGTGAATGAGAGAGGACTTAATTGAAATGAAGGGGTCTTGAAATAGTGGATGTGAAAAGAAAGTCTCTTCTCGTGGAAGAACACTGAAATGCTAATAAAAACAATTCTGATTTTGATTCCTTTGGCTCAACTGGTCAATGTTTCTCAGACGTTGTGAGAATACCTGTATCCTCCAGACACTCATGCAGTATGTTTTAGTTTCCAAACCATCCAGATGAAAATTCTTCCTTTGATCAATCCTCCCTAAACCTATGCACACTAACTTTAGGTACCTCAGCTTTGGGAAAATGTTGTCTATTTACCTGATGCATGTCCCTCGTAACTTTGTACACTTCTATCAGAATTAGGTTTAATACCACTGACATATGTTGTGAAATTTTTTCTTATGCAGCAATACATTGCAAGACATAATAAAAGCTGTAAATTACAGTTTAAAAAATATATATACACATGTATGTAGTGAGGTAGTGTTCATGGATTCAATATCCATTCTGAAATCTGATAGCAGAGCGGAAGAAGCTATTCCTGAATTGTTGAGTGTGTGCCTTCAGGCTCCCGTACCTTCTTCTTGATGGTAGCAGTGAGAACATGGCATGTCCTGGGTGATGGGGGTCCTTAATGATGGTGGCTGCCTTGTTGAGGCATCACCCCTTATAGATGTCCTGAATGCTGGGGAGGGTAATGCCCATGACGGAGCTGACTGAGTTTACATCTTTCTGCAGCTTTTTTCGACCCTGTGCAGTGACCCCCCCCCCCCCACCAAATAGTGATGCAGCCAGTTAGAATGCTCTCCACAGTACATCTGTAGAAATTTGAAGTGGCTTTGGTAACATACCAAATCTCAAACTTCTAATGAAATATAGCTGCTGTTGTGCCTCCTTCACAGCTGCTTTGATATGTTGGGTCCAGGATAGCTTCTCAGAGATACTAACACCCAGGAACTTGATACTCACCCTTTCCAATTCAATGAGAACTGGTGTGTGTTCCCTTGTCTTACCTTTTCTGAAGTCCACAATCAATTCTTTGGTATGACTGACTTTGCATGCAGGGTAGTTGCTCTGACACCACTTAACCAGCTAATCCAGCGGTCCCCAAGCACTGGGCCGTGGACTGGTACTGAGCCGCAAAGCATGGGCTACCGGGCCGCGAGGAAACGAAATGAGTCAGCTGCACCTTTCCTCGTTCCCTGTCACGCACTGTTGAACTTGAACATAGGGTTGCCAACTGTCCCATATTTGCCGGGACATCCCGTATATTGGGCTAAATTGGTTTGTCCCATACCGGACCGCCCTTGTCCCATATTTCCCCTGCTAAGGTACAGCGTTTCTATGAAACCTTTCGTGCCGAAATGGCATAAAGCAAAGAAGCAATTACCATTAATTTATATGGGAAAAATTTTTGAGCGTTCCCAGACCAAAAAAATAACCTACCAAATCATATCAAATAGCACATAAAACCTAGCACATAACACTAACATATAGTGAAAGCAGGAATGATATGATAAGTACACAGCCTATATAAAGTAGAAATAAAGTATGTACAGTGTAGTCGGGAAGATTAAGCCAAAACTGATTTGCAGAGAAAAAAAATCGGCACATATGCGCATGCGCACATCACACATGTGCACACAGGTGCCCGCGCAAGGCTTCATGGTCATGGTAGTCTTTCTCAGGGTAAACACTGTCCTGTATTTGACTGCTACTTTTGTCCCTTATTTGGGAGTGAGAAAGTTGGCAACTCTAACTGTAAAAGACATGTTGAGGTGAGTTTAACCCTACTTGAGCTCCCGTCCCCCCGCCGTTCTCCCCCCCCCCCCCAGTCAGCCGGTCCGTGAGAATATTGTCAATATTAAACTGGTCCGTGGTGCAAAAAAGATTGGGGACCCCTGAGCTAATCTATCTCACTATTGTATACCTTCTCATCACCATCTGGAATTCTGCCAATAATAACTGTGTTGTCAGCAAATCTATACATGACATTTGAGCTGTGCCTAGCCACAAAGTCATTGGTGAAGAGACAGTAGACCTAAGCACACATTCTTGAGGTGCACCAGTGTTAATTATCAGCAAGGTGGATATGTTTTTTTCTGATCTGCACAGACTGTAGCCCTCTGTTGAGGAAGTCGAGAATCCAGTTGCAGAGGGAGGAAGAGAGGCTCAAGTTTTGGAGCTTTTTGATCAGAACTGTAGGAATGGTTGTGTTTAACACTGGGCTGTAGTAAATAAACAGCAACCTGAAGTAAGTATTAATATTATTCAGGTGATCCAAGGCCATATGAAGAGCTAATGAGGTCGCATCCACTGTAGAAAATTGTTAGTATTGTGGTGATAGGTAAATTGAAGTGGGTCCAGGTCCATTCTTAGGCAGGAGTTGATTCTAGCCATAACCAACATCTCAAAGCACTTCATCACTGTAGATGTGAATGCTACTGGATGATAGACATTAAGGCACTCACCTTGGCTCTTCTTGGGCACCGGTATGATTGTTGCCCTTTTGAAGCAGGTGAGAACCCTTCCACCTGTAGCAATGAATACACCATTGGGGCCTGCCACCTTACGAGGGTTCACCCTCATCTGACATTAGCCTCTGAGACAGAGATCACCGGGTCACCGTGTGCTGCAGGGACCCTCATAACTGTAGTTTTACTCTCCCTTTCAAAGTGAGCACAAAAGACATTGAGTTCATCTGGGAGTGATACATCATTCATATTAGGTTTCACCTTGTAGGAAGTAATGGCCTGCAAACCCTACCAGAGTTGACATACATCTGATTCCACCACTAAGCTCAATCAGAATTGCTCTTTTGCTCGTGAAATAGCTTTCTGCAAGTCATACCTGGCCCTTGTTTATAGTTCTAGATCACCAGACCTGAATGCCACAGATTCAGCCTCCAGCAGACATTGAATCTCCTGGTTCAGCCATGGGTTTTGATTTGAGTATTATGGTATGTGACAACTGTGTCGTATTCATTCAGACTCAAAGATGAATCTCTGAATTCTGTAAAGCCCACAGCTTCAAGATGTCCTGTAAGCGCTCTTCCGTCTGCCTTGTCTGTGCATTCTTGGTCCTCTCCTTTGGTGCTGCAGACTTCAGTCTCTGCCTATACTTAGGGAGTAGAAGTACAGCCAGATGATCAGACTTTCCAAAATGAGGGAGTGGGATGATCAACGTTCTGGATGGTAGCAAAACAGTGGTCCAGTGTTTTGGCTCCTCTGGTTCCACAAGTGATATGTTGATGATAATTATTTAGAGGCTATTTCAAGCTGACCTGGTTAAAATCCCCCGAAATGTAGGGGAATGCATCAGGGTGCACTCTTTCATGCCTGTTGATTACATCACTCAGCTTGTCTAGAGTCTGTTTGACATGGGCCCGAGATGGGACGTACACTGCTATCAAGATGATGGCCAAAAACTCCTGTGGCAGATAAAATGGGCGACACTATCAGGTTCCCGCTCAGCCTGCTCTGCTCCAATGAGAAATCATAGTCAAGTCTCTCCCCAGCTGAAATAATCAATCCCAGCAGCATCCTAGTGAATCTTCTTTGCAGCTTTTCCAGTGAAATCATGCTGTTCCTAATGTGGCAATCAGTTGAGGTTACAATCGGACTAGCTATGATCTGACTTATGGAGGTGCAGTTCTGAGGTATTGTGTGGTCCTCTCCGACCCTAATTAGTGTATTTGTATGTCTATATATTCCTGTTCCCAATCCCCAATTCACACTACTACTTCAACAACTTTCACAACATATGTCAGTGACAATAACCTCAATGACACTGAATGGAGCTACAACTTCAGTATTGTGGTCTTTGCTGAATTCTGAAATGTTCCCTGATATTGGTATTTTGGCTGTTTTGGCATTATTGCCCTTTGACCTAATGCTACCTTTAACTTCTCCTGTTAGGCACCGCTAAAATAATTTCCCTCTTTCTTTTAAGGTGGAGATTTTTTCCACCTTAAGATAAAGATAAATGTCATAAACTATGTCTCATGTTTTCAGTCGTATTCAGTCTAGAATTGGAGGATGCTTCTCTAATTTAATTGGAAGAAGGACTAAGAGACCTTTTGCATTGACCTAAGAGAAATGATGTGGTTTTGGTTGTAAGTACTAACTTTCAGAAATCAGTACTTCCAACTGTGCATCACCCCTTCATTTTAGTGTCTCTCTAGTGATTATCATGTTCAAATCTTGTTGTGGCCACAAACTGCTCACTTAGGGAAAAACGTACACAGTGCAGAGCAGAGAGAATATGAAAAGTAATGATATGACACATTATAGCAGAGAAGCTTGGAGACCATAAAAAAGGAAGCAATAATAGAAAAAAAAGAACAGGAACAAAGTCCAAAGGCAGTACTGATTTGCCTTTTCATTCTTTAATGCCTTAACTCAATCACAAGTTTATTTCTTCATGTGCAGAATCACAAACATGAGAAAATCTGCAGATACTGGAAATCCAAGCCAACACACACAAAATGCTGGAGTAACTCAGCAGGCCAGGCAGCATCTATGAAAAAGAGTACAGTCGACATTTCAGGCCCAGACCCTTCACCAGGACCGGAAAGAGGAGAAGTCAGAGTGAGAAGGTGGGGGGGAAAGGAGGAAGAAGTACAAGGTGGCAGGTGATAGGTGAAACTGGGAGGGAAGGGGAGGGGTGAAGTAAAGAGCTGGGAAGTTGATTGGTGAAAGGTTTGGAGGAAGTGGAATCAGATAGGAGAGGAGAGAAGAAAAGAAAAGGAGAAGAAACACCAGAGGGAGGTGAAGGGCAGATAAGAGGTAAGTTGAGAGAGGGAAACAGGAATGGAGAACAGTGAAGGGGGCAGGCGAATGGGGGGCCATTACCAGAAGTTTCAGAAATTGAAGTTCATGCCATCAGGTTGGAGGCTATCCAAATGGAACACAAGGTGTTGCTTCTCCAACCTAAGTGTGGCCTCATTGCAGCGGTAGAGGTGGTCATGGAGTGATGTATTGGAATGGGAATGGGAAGTAGAATTGAAATGGGTGGCTACTGGGAGATCCTGCTTTTTTGACAGACAGAGTGCAGGTGCTTGGTGAAGCGGTCTCTTAATCTATGTCATGTCTCACAGATACAGTAGATACAGTAGATCTTCCACCCTCTATCAGATTTCCCATTCTCCAGCCCTTTATCTCTTTACTTCACTTCTCCCCCTTTCCCGGCTTCACCTATCCCCTGCCACCTTGTACTTCCTCCTCTCCTCTCCCCAGTTTCTCATTGACTTCTTATCATTTTTCCAGTCTCGATGAAGGGTCTCAGCCCAAAACGTCGTCTGTTTACTCTTTTCCATAGATGCAGCCTGGCCTGCTGAGATTTTTTCCAGCATTTTGTGTATGTTGCACACAACGCAGAACTGTGTTTTATACACTGGAGTATCATGCCATTTAAAAGGTGCCTTTAGCTTCAAAGATCTCCTTCTCTTCTGCTTCTACAGGTTCTCATCTGTTCTGAATCCATGATGCAGCCAGATTTGAAGATTCACTACTTATTTAAAAACACTTGAGTTACATTAAGTATATATATGTCTAGTGTTGGCACGTGGCCAAGTGGTTAAGGCGTTCATCTAGTGATTTGAAGGTCGCTAGTTGGAGCCTTGGCTGAGGCAGCATGTGTGTCCTTGAGCAAGGCACTTAACCACACATTGCTCTGCAACGACACTGGTGCCAAGCTGTATGGGTCCTAATGCCCCTCCCTTGGACAACATCGGTGGTGTGGAGAGGGGAGACTTTTGCATGGGCAACTGCTGGTCTTCCATGCAACCTTGCCCAGGCCTGGAAACTTTCCAAGGCGCAAATCCATGGTCCCATGATGCTTTTTTTTTATATATATGTCTATTAAATACTTGCATTAAAATAAGTATTGCAAACACAGAAATGACAATGATATCCAGAAACTACCCACTTACTTTCTCCTCCAAACAGGGAAACACTTACAACGAACAAGCAATTACAATGAGAAGCCAAGCATTCTTCTAGACAAAAGCAAACCAATTTGTACAGTACCACAAAATTTTAGTACTCCAGTTTAATTTTGTACAAGGTAGCTTGATGTTGTTGGGAAGCAACTGGGTTGCATTCACGGGCTTTCACGCACAGCTGGAATGAATGGAAATGATGTTGGCAAATATGAATACGTTTCTTGTGACTTAGATATTAGGGGAGATGGAAATCATATTAATACTAATGAAACTTTCAAGAGAGAACTTCTTCTAAAATTTAAATATACCAGCCAGTAACCTCCCAGACTCTCAGTCAGTATTAACATTTAATCTTGGTGCATTTCCTGTTACATCAAAGGGTATATCCTCGAGAAACCACATTGACCAAATATCAAGCACTGGGCTCCAGAAAGAATGGAAATACATCAGAATGTTTCGTCCCAAAGAACAGGCAAAGCTCAATTATGGTCCCCCTGACCAAAAGTCACATTTAAATTGTGATTAGCTTTATTTGTAAAGCCCAAGGACTCAATGATTTAAATAATATAATGATATTCTATCAGCATGATACAATCGTCAATATGTATCTTTATTAAGAAAAGGCGCTAATGTGGCTAAAGAGGCTGAGCAAATAGCGCAGAATGATGCCACACATGAAACATAGAATAAAGTAGTCATGGACACTGTATAGAGCCTTAATATAGCTAATGCAGACTACATCAAAGGCTCTCAGCAACATAGGTGAGTTCTTGCTATATAACATTACTGTTTTGGCCAAGCAGCAAATTTGAACTCATAATAGAAACAGCAGCATATCATCAGCTCTGTCACACTCAGAACCGATTTTAATGTCAGTCACTCTTCTCCCAGGTTTGGGAGCCAGGTTTGGGTTGACTAGTTAAGCCTTGATGCAGCCGTGATAAAACTGCAGTATGAGAGTAGGCCATTTGACCCATCATGGGTGCTGCACAAACATTCAAGCCTGATTCAATTCTGTGCCTCATTTACAAACATTTCTCCCCTTCAAGCATCTGCCACCTTACTAAAGTAGTTTTAAATGAGATCTTCGCAATTGTTTGCAGCAAGAGTCCATGTTTTGAAAGAATGCGGGTGAAGTAATATGGAGCAAAGCTCTGCTGCAACTCAAACAAGTGGAAGCATCTGTGGAAGGAAATGGGCAGGCGACGTTTTGGGTTGAGGCCCTTCATCTGGACACAGTATTCCACCAACAATCATCAAGCCACTCCATTCTATACCATCAACAACCTGATCACTTCTGGAGTTCTCCCTTCCACAGCCTCCAGTCTTATTATTCCCCAACAGTGCACTGCTCATTGAAGATTTAGGCAGTCCAGATGAAGAGTCTCAACCCAAAACATGACTGCCCACTTCCTTCCATGGGTGCTACTTGATCTGCTGAGTTCCCCCAGTGCTATGTACGTTGTTCCACATTTTAATCCTTTGGAGTGCACAGAAATGGTTCTTATATTCTTTTTTTATTTCTAATTTGTTTAAAATTTATGCATTAGTGCTCCAAATAATTTGCCAACTTGGATTTCTGCTCATTTAGCGGTTTTGCTGGTCATCATAAAACAGTAGTTCTTGCTGTTGAGATCATCATACATCACTGTTACTGGTTTACTACAGTGTCATGTGCATGTTCAATTTGTTTCTGACAAAAGACTGTTGCACACTTGCAGCCTTCACTTCATCTTGACAGTAGGTATAATTACACATCAATGCTTCTGACTCAGTCTTAACCTGGCAAGGAAACCTTGTCAAATATCAATGATCAGGTTCAGCTCAGTCCAATCAATAAATGGTTTTGTCATCGCAAGAGGCCTAATTGTATATCAGTGCTCCTTCTTCAAGTCCATTCATTACTCCTGGCATCACTGCTGACAGAAACTCATCAGGTCTTAGTCTTACTGTCTTACTCCAATCTTACAATGAAGCTGTGCTCTCGCTGCACCCCTGCTGCAAGACTGGATCTTATACTACTGCTCATTCCATGGTTTCAATGAGAAGTGAAGAACGGGGTGCCAAGAGCAGCACCAGGCAAAGCTAAATTTCAGGTACCACGCAAGTCAGGCTGCAATGTAAGACTAATCAGAAAGTCAGCACGCCTCACAAGAGGTAAGCAATCCTACAACCATCAGATCAAGTCAAAGCCCTGATATAATGTGGCATCTAATCATAGAGGTGAATATTCAACCAGATACAAAGAGGTGAACAATTCTGGTGGAATGCACTGTGTTACTGCTAAAGGCAGGGCTAAGCTTTTCATCTGAAAGTACTGAATGCATGATTCATCCTAAGATTTTCATCACTACAGAAGCACGTCCACATCAGATATCAATTAGAGAGCACTGGATATAGCAAAGCCGATGGGACCAAGTATCATCATGATTTTGGTACTGAAGACCTGGGCTCCAGGACTAGCCAAACTTCCACCCAAGCTGTTCCAATACAGATGTAATACTGGCAGCAGTCCAACAAGCAGGAAAAACAAAACCCAGTTAATTACCACCTAAATGAGTCTGTTAATCATTAGCAAAATAATGGATAGTATCATCAAGCACAGCATACTCACCAATTTGGGTTTCACAAGGAACACTGCACTCCAAACCTCAGCAAAGCATGGCTTAAACAGAATTCTAGAGTTGAGATGCAGGTCACTAACCTTGACATTGAGGTGGAATTTAATCAAGTGTGGATCAAGGAGTCCATGTAAAACTGAACTCAATTGGCATCAAAAGAAATGGTTAAAATCATTGGGGATGTACACTAATGATGCACGATATTCAATTCCATAACTGAATGCAGCAAGATCTAGACAACATTTAACATGGGTTAATAATATTTGTGCCACAAACAAGTCAGACAACAATCATCTCCGCAAAGACAGAGTCTGACTGCTTACTCTTGACCTCCTAAGGTATTACCATTGCCAAGTTTCCTACCATCACCATTGACCAGACACTCAACTAGATCAGACACATTAATACTGCTACCATAGGATGGATATCCCAGAGGAAGTGACTCACCCTCTAACAGCCTGAAATGTTCACATCACCAAGCAGCACGTTTAGAGCACAATGGAGTACTTTCCTCTTGCAGTTCCATCCATCCTACACATTCATTTCCTTCCTAAATATTCCACCATCCTGAACATTCATTCCCTTCTCACTGCGACATGGGAATGAACATTGTGCAATCATTAGTGAACATCCCCACTGACTGCCATCTACAAAATGTATTACTGTTCCTTGCCCTAGCTATTCTGAGATCACCTCCTGAACCTTCATCTTCAACTACTATAGAGGACCAGAGATGAGTATCCTCAAAATTCTCACTTTTTGCAATGTGCTGTTGAAATTTTGTAAGTTTATCCCTACAACCACCATTGATTGTAAAAATCCTAGTCAATTATTTTCTCCCAAATTAGGTGTCAACATGAGCAAAGTGTACATTTATGTTCAGATGGAGCAGCAAACTTTATCTCAGCTAAGTGAATGCAGATTGAATCAGGTACATTTATAAGATAGGAGTTGACTGTGGCATTTAGTTAACTGAACTGACGGTTATCCACCCTCAAAATGCAAAAGGCCCAAACTCATTGAGTAAACTGCTGGCAATAAATGGGCATTTTGATAAACTCACTGGATCAAGTCTTTTCATCATAAGCTGTTCCAGTCACCATACAGTCCAGGTTAAGAGGGGAATATTTTTAAAGTTAGGGATACAACATGGCAAAAGGTCCTTCCAGCCTAACCTGTACATCTTTAGAATGTGGGAGGAAACTGGAGCACCCGGAGGATGCAGCCCATGCAGTCACGGGGAGAGCATACCAACTTCTTACAGAATTTAACCCCAGTCACTGTCACTGCAATAGCATTATGCTAAGGGCTATCCTACTGTGCCGCCATGGAAGCATACTGATCACGAGTGGAGAGGAGAACATTGAGAGGGATCCAAGGAAATGTGAATCCAGATTCGTTTCATAGAGGAGTTTTACTGGCTTAACAACAGTAAGTTTCAACTTTCAGTTTGCTTGGTTCTTTCTACTCTGTTGCACATTGTTAGGATCTTGGACATTAGCATGTTCGAGTTCACTTTGAAATTTGAGGAGAAGATAACTTCCAATGTGTCGGTATTTAAGTGGAATAAAGGAAATTACAATGGTGAGAGAGAGGAACTGGCCAAGGCTGACTGGAAAGGGACACTAGCAGGAAGGACAGCAGAGCAGCAACGGCTGGAGGTTCTGCGAAAAATGAGGGAAGTGCAAGACAGATATATTTCAAACAAGAAGAAATTTTTGAATGGAAGAAGGATAATACCGTGGCTCACAAGTTAAGTAACAGCCAAAGTAAAAGCAAAAGAGAGGGCATACAAGGAAGCCAAAGCTAGTGGGAAGATAGAGGATTGGAAAGCTTTTAAAATCTTGCAGAAGGAAACTAACAAGGTCATTAGGAAGGAAAAGATGAATTATGAAAGGAAGTCGGTGACTAATATCAAAGAAGCTACTGAAAGCTTTTTTTTAAAAGTACATAAGGGGTAAAAGAGAGTTGAGGGTAGATGTAGGACCAATAGAAAATGAAGCTGGAGATATTGTAATGAGAGATACAGAAGTGGAAGAGGAACTGAATGCGTATTTTGCATCAGTCTTTACAATGGAAGACATCTGCAGTATACCGGACATTCAAGAGTGTCGGGGAAGTGAAGTAGGTGCAGTGAAAATTACAGCTGAGAAGGTGCTCAGGAAGCTTACTGGTCTGAGGGCAGATAAATCTCCTGGACCTGATGGAATGCACCCTTGGGTTCTGAAGGAAGTAGCTGGTGAGATTGCGGAGGCATTAACAATGATCTTTCAAGAATCCATAGATTCTGGCATTGTACCAGATGACTGGAAAATTGCAAATGTTACTCCGTTATTTAAGAAGCGTGGGAGGCAGAAAAAAGGAAACTATGGACTTGTTAGCCTGACATCAGTGGTTGGAAATTTGTTGGAATCGATTGTTAGGGATGAGATTATGGAAAACCTGGAGGCACATGACAAGATAGGCCAAAGCCAGCATGGTTTCCTGAAAGGAAAATCTTGCTTGACTAACCTAATGCAATTTTTTTGAGGAAAATACAAGCAGGGTAGACAAAAGGGATGCAATAGATGTGGTGTACTGGCTTTTGACAAGGTGCCGCACATGAGGATGCTTAGTAAGATAAGAGCCCATGGAATTACACAGAAGTTACTCGCATGGGTGGAGCACTGGCTAATTGGCAGAAAACACAGAGTGGGAATAAATGGATTCTATTCTGGCTTGCCTTATGGTTTTATGTCGCACCTTAAGTTTAATTCATGTCTAGTTTATGCATGAAATCCTAATTGAAATGCATTTCTATGGAAAACAGAAATATAGGCAGTTGCTTTTTGAATCATTGGGTCATGTAACTACCAGCCCAATTTTGTAGTTGCTGTTAACAGCCCATAAACACCACACAAAATGCTGTGGTGTAAAGATGTCACATGCTGTGAATGCAACCCACACTATTGTTACCTTATTCCTGCCTTCGGCTAGAGGTATACAGTGCTCCCGGAACAATACTGGCAACAATATCACTATTTCAATACACAGGTATTTTGATATATTGCCTGCAGTAAATAATTAAATGATAAAATATTCTTTAGCATGTGTGTATTTTCTGCAGTTCCAGTGAACAGCTTTGCTCCTGAAAATCTGGCAGTTACTTTAAAAAATTTTTAAAAACAATATCCACTCCTGAAGAACCTTAAAGTCCTTGCAAGAAGCTCTTAATTTTGCACTGTGTAGTATAATCTATGCATTTAATATTGCAATACTGACTAAGCGACTTTTTAAATACAGTTATATGCTCAAACAATGTAGAACTAATGCAGTGTTTAACACTCACCCTTGTGTCTCTCGTACTGTAACTTTCTTTGACAGGACCTGATAATAGGGCAGCTTCTTGAATTTCTCTGATCCAACAGCCACGTAATATTGGTTATTTTCTAATTCAGCCGCACCAAGCAAGGGCCTTCCATCCAGTGTACAGAGTCTGTGTATTCACAAACAAAAGGAACATTTTAATGCCCTTTTTTTTCAAATCCATGTATTATTTCTGAGTAACTGTATCTTGATGGAAGTGATTAAGCTGAGGTAATGAAGTGTTTTAAAGGTAATCTTTGACAGAGATTTTCTGCCAGTTGCCTAGTCATCAACTGCAAGTCCTTTATGACATTTCATCAAACTTCTAGTTAAACATCCCCAAATAAATACCTATTATTAAGATCAAGTATCGACCATAGTAAATTCAAAGGGAATCTAATTACCTACCTGGGAAATCCAAGGACATATAAGGGAGAATCTGGACATGCTGTTCTGATGTAGAGTTTTGGACCTTGTTTCTCTTTTAGCAGATGCTGACTGACCTATTGGGTGTCTACAGCATTTCTTTTAGTGAAAAGGAGGATAAAACTCATTCCGAGTCCTAGGTCCTCTCGTTTGTGCTGAAAATAGAATATCCAGGGATTTTAATTAAGAGGTTAACCTGGGAGGTTAATTCTCTTGATGAAACCATACCTCGTTGAACAGTACCCTTTCTTTACCGGTTTAATAGCCCTTTACTTTTTCCATTGGAGACACTGAAGGATCATTACGGGCCAAGTGAAATGTGCATGGGTAGTTTCAGTGTACAAAGAAACAATGTTCGCCAGAGAATGAAATGAAAACAGAAAACACCAAAGAAAAATGCAGAACAAGTAATAAGCACTTTAAGGCAAATTAGACAGATCAAAATATCTTATGGGGCCTGTTACCAACTCCTTTGGTAGTTTATGAGGAAAGATTTAAATAAGATTTAAATGAAAATAGTTACTCGCCTCACCGCTTCAGGTGCTAATTAACCTGCTGTGTATTTCTTGTTTCTGTGTTATGTTCTCCAAAAATATGTGAGGTGTCTCAAAAGGGGCAAAGCTCACATAAGGAATTTGTCAGGCATACTGACAGGAGCGGGTGACATTTTAATGCTAAATTCCTTCATACCATACATTGAAAAATTAAAATGAATTCCCCATAAAACAAGATTTGAAAATAATAAAAGGTATATTCCCTAGCACCACTCAATCTTGGACAGTCTCTAGATACCAGGTCTTACTCCCAGCCTTGCTCTGTTGCTAAGATTATTCATCTGAGCCAATTCAGTTCATCAAGAAAACAGAGTGGCTGTCCCTTCCAAATAGGAAAGAGTTCAGAGAAGGCAACTGGCATGGGAAGTACATGTTCCCTCTTCTACTTCTTTGCAAATCACTTGTTTGCTATTCCATATTTTATACTTTGATCTCACAAGACAGGCAGAAAATACTGCAGACACCAGGCTAAAAACAGAAAACAGTTGCAAATGTTAAGTCAATCGGGTAATATTTGTGGAAACTATAACATTCTTGCAGCATTTTTTTTTACATCATGATGCGTAGGTACCAGTTTACATTAGTGCTCCATTTCATCATAAATGAAAACACAGTGAAAACTTTATTCACCATAAAATAATGGTATTTATTCTCTATTGTAAATAGTAAACGCTATGCATTATGCAACCCAAAATATGTCCTTGCAGAAAGTGATTTAGAGCATAAACAAATCGGGTCAGGTTGTGTATTAAGCTTTCACAAATTATGGACTTGAATTAAGACTATGTAAAATTAACAGAAAATTCATTAACATGCTAATATGAAATTCTTTTATACCTCTTGTCATAAAGTTGCTAATGTTCTTCAAAATTGGATTATTTTGTTAAACTGACTTGGGCTTACTTTATTATTTCCTCCCCCATCTGGATGCATCTGTCTATCATCTCTTCCTTATCTAGTTTCACATCACCTTTCAGCCTCTAGCTCTATCTTCCCCCCTCCCCCTTCTTCTGCCTCCATCTGCCCAACATTTTCCCCTAGCCTCTCTATAAAGACTTCTCCCACCCCACCTAGCTCCATCTGTCATTACCATTTTCATCTCTCCTGCTTCCAACCATCACCGACTAGCCCGTCTCACCTCTTTACACTGGCTATTCTTCCTCTACATTTTCAGTTCTAATGTAGGGTCTTATCCCAAAGCATCAACTATCCCTTTGTCTTCACGGATACTCCTTGACTCTCTGACTTCCTCCTGCACGTTATTGTTCATTCTAGATTCCAACATCTGTCAGTCTCTAGTGCTCTGACACACATTCATATTCGGCACTAGTTTCACATACTATGACTTTAACCTCATTGGTGACGAAGAATCTGTATTGTGCTATTAGGGAATTAAATTGCATAACAGTCCTGAGTGTTGCATAATCAAATTCCTATGAAGAATAGAAATTCAATGAAAATTATCAGTATGAAAATCATTCAAAATACCCTGGGTATGCCCAATGGAGTCCAAACATGAGTTACCTACATCTGGATGTCCCACCTGTAATTTTCAGAGCTATTTTAACTTTCTTGATGCTATGATACCTCTTAATATTGTTCTTTTTACTTCACTCTTCCTTTACTAAACCCTCTGTGCCTCTGTCAGATCTAAAGGGGAACACAGAAATCAGTTCTCAGTGCAATATTACCAACAAAACTCAGTAGGTTCCCTTTAAGTAACTAACTTCCTTGGTTCTACTCCAAACTGTCCACTTCGCTCTCTACTAGAGCAACTACACTGCACACCAATTCAGTCATAAACACAAGAAAATCTACAGATGCTGGAGGAACTCAGCAGGCTAGGCAGCATCTATGGAAAAGAGAGCAGTTGACGTTTTGGGCCGAGACCCTTCAGCAGGACTGGAGAAAAAAAAGCTGAGGAGCAGATTTTAAAGGTGGAGGGAGGGGAGAGAGAAACACAAGGTGATAGGTGAAACCTGAAGGGGGTGGGATGAGATAAAGGCTGGGAAGTTGATGATCGAAAGGGATACAGGGATGGAGAAGCGAGAGTCTAATAGAAGAGGACAGAAGGCCATGGAAGAAAGAAAATGGGGGAGGAGCACCAGAGGGAGGCAATCGGTGTGCAAGGAGACAAGGTGAGAGAGGGGAAGGGGGATGGGGAATGTTGAAGGGGGTGCATTACTGGAAGTTCAAGGAATCGATGTTCATGCCATCAGGTTGGAGGCTACCCGGATGGAATACAAGGTGTTATTCCTCCAACCTGAATGTAGCCTCATCACATCATGGATAGGCATACTGGAATGGGAATGGGAAGTGGCCACTAGGAGTTTGCACTTTGTCTGGCAGATGAAGCGTGGTTGCTCAGCAAAGCAGTGTCCCATAAGGTCTCACCGATATACAGGAGGCCACACTGGACACAGTATATGACCACAACAGACTCATAGGAGAAGTGTCATCCCCCTCTTTCATTATTCCCCATCCCCTTATCTCCTTGCCCGCCAACCGCCTCTCTCTTTCTTCCATTTTCTTTCTTTCTTGCATGGCCTTCTGTCCTACCAGACTCCCCCTTCTCCAGCCAATCTTTCACCAGACAACTTCCCAGCTCGTTACTTCATCCCTCCCCCTTCAGGTTTCACCTATCACCTTGTGCTTTACTCCCCCCTCCCCCCACCTTTTAAATCTACTCCTCAACTTTTTTTCTCAAGTCCTGTCGAAGGGTCTCGGCCTGAAATGTTGACTGTACTCTTTTCCATAGATGCTGCATGGCCTGCTGAATTCCTCCAGTTTTTTGTGAGTGTTGCACATCAATCCAATCCCCGGCCCCACTCTGTTCCCTAACCCATTCAAAAATCTAAACCAACCTGGCCACCTCTGGCAGCCAAATATCACACCCAGTACCCTCTCCCACCCTCTCCCAGTAATTTCTTCCATCGACTGCCCCTTGGTATCATGGTTAATACTAACTTCGAAGTGTAACCCTGCATTACTTACTTCCAACATCCTGAACACCCAACACAACTGGCATCATTCTGGATTGACAGCCAGCTTCTTAGTATTAACCCAATTCCCACCCCTTTCCACAATCACCACCCAGCACTCCAGCTCCCACTCTCCCCAAGATCAATCTCCACAGTGCACATGTAGAGAAGGTATGACAAAAATACTTGATTCAATGGCTAATTTAATACCACAAATTTTAACTGCATAGTAATTCAAATGTTGGTGATATATTTATCTAGTTCTAGAATTTTTGAATATATATTTAGTATGTGGAGGTTTTGGCCTTTGCTATCAGATACAAAAATCCCACATAACTAAAATCCAGCATAATGAATAGGAAGGTGCACACTACATCAAAAACAACACAGTTGAAATTGAATGTTTCAAGTGTATTAGACATAAAACAAACAACTAATCATTAATTAAAACAGTAAATACTGTCAATAATATTTCCATGATCAGAGTAAACCAAAAATAGAAAGTAAATTCGACATCTGGGAAACCAGCAAAATAAATAGATCAATATATATTGAACAGGCAGAAGGATAACAATCAGTAAAATTCTAAAAAATATAATTTGAAGTGCCATCGCCCATCATCATGGCTTCTCAGTACCCTGAGGATGTTCAAAATAGAACTTCCAATGTAATAGGAACGTGTGAAGTTAAATAATTCCCAGCAGAATCAGGAAACCCATTCACAGAGATGTCCATTTATGTTTGAAATCTCCTTAAACATATTTTCACCTCAGGGTTGGATGAGAACCTTCATTTATTGGCCAGATACTTGCATTTCAAAACCCAGATTATACCAGTGTCTGTATGTCTCTCAAGTGAACCACAATTCCCTTATTGCATGAATTTTCTGTTTAAGTTGCTAGAAACAGTAGTAAATCAAAAAAAACTACCAAGTACCAATATTACCATCCTAGCTCTGATAAAAGGCCATTGACCTGAAACATTAAATATGTTTCTCTCTCAATTTACGATTTACAGCATTTTGTGTTTTTTCTCTATGATCCTAGTACAAAAATTTTTAAGCTGTACAAGCTTGAAATGGTGATGAAAATACTTGCAAATTGTCAGTAATTTAGACATTATCCACACACAGAGAAACAATGTGACATCACTACTAGATACTCTGAATTTCATTGAACTGTATAGGAGGAATCAGGCAGATTATTCTCCAGCACCATTTTTACCCCCAAGGACCTTTTTTTTGATAAACAGCTTGATTAAGCAACTTGAACACATCAAACTTCTTAGATATAAACTATGGCCCCACATTTGGCTTGGATTTTAAAAATGATACAAAGATTTACTTCTGACAAATTATGAATGCAATGAGAAACCTGCTCTTACTAAGTAAATTTCTATCATTGTATGCTCATGCTCGTGGAAGTGAACACGTACAGAAAGAGACTGTCAGAGTGAAGCTCAATTGACTGAGAAGCATCATGACATTGGAAAAAGGATTACTCCCATCAAATTACTTCCTTCTAAAAGGCGATGGGGAATGGACAAGGGGATGAGAACAAATGTATGGGTCCTTTTTTGAGCGATGACACTGGTATGATGGGCTCCAAGGCTTGTTTCCACAATATAGAGTTCAATGAATCTATCACATTGATATACAGAGAAAATTCAGGATATAACAATGAAGTAGAGACTATGTGAAAATTTAAGTGAGTCACAAATAAACTTGCGGTAATAAATGAATTAATGTGCAGTCTACAACAGGAATTCTGCAGATGCTGGAAATTCAAGCAACACACATCAAAGTTGCCGGTGAACGCAGCAGGCCAGGCAGCATCTCTAGGAAGAGGTACAGTCGACGTTTCAGGCAGAGACCCTTCGTCAGGACTAACTGAAGGAAGAGTTAGTAAGAGATTTGAAAGTGGGAGGGGGAGGGGGAGATCCAAAATGATAGGAGAAGACAGGAGGGGGAGGGATGGAGCCAAGAGCTGGACAGGTGATAGGCAAAGGGGATACGAGAGGATCATGGGACAGGAGGTCCGGGGAGAAAGACAAGGGGGGTGGGGGGAGCCCAGAGGATGGGCAAGGGGTATAGTCAGAGGGAGAAAAAGGAGAGTGAGAGAAAGAATGTGTGTATAAAAATAAATAACAGATGGGGTACGAGGGGGAGGTGGGGCATTAGTGGAAGTTAGAGAAGTCGATGTTCGTGCCATCAGGTTGGAGGCTACCTAGACGGAATATAAGGTGTTGTTCCTCCAACCTGAGTGTGGCTTCATCTTTACAGTAGAGGAGGCCGTGGATAGACATGTCAGAATGGGAATGGGATGTGGAATTAAAATGAGTGGCCACTGGGAGATCCTGCTTTCTCTGGCGGATAGAGCGTAGGTGTTCAGCAAAGCGATCTCCCAGTCTGCGTCAGGTCTCGCCAATATATAGAAGGCAGTCTAATTTTTTTTTGCAACAGATTCCATTAAAGGTCACAAACAATTTTTTTAATGTAAATTTTTCCTTCAAACCCCTATAATCCACCAAAATGATTTCTCCTAATTGTTAATAAAATTGTGCTGGAAAAGAGTTGCAGGAATTTTCCAAGCCTTCTAATTGCAGTCAATTCAACTCTATATGAAGGGCTTTAGTTAATAGCAACAATGTGATAAAAGAGACAGTTTAATTTCTACTATGGCATTCCAATTAATAAGCTTCAGTGTTATTCATAACCCTACGTGGAATACAACAGACAAAAAAATTGTAACACTTGGCACGTTATATGCACCTAAGGAATTTCACTTAAATTTTAGTTGGTAAACAGCATCTTCAGCACTCCTCCAGGGATTTCATTCAAGCTTTCTGTGTACTCACAAGGAAACCTCAGCATAACTCATGGCACTTGCACAATCTATGAGTACAAAACCAAAAAACTGTGCAGGCTTCAAACCCTGAATCTGACGTTAATCGTTGTTGAGATCCATGCTATGTTAGTAAGGGGCCTTCTCCCTCAGCATTGGTACTCAATCTTCACCATCCTCATCTTCCCTCATTCGCCATTTGCTCTTCAGGGTCAAAGTGCTGCTGATTCCCTCAGGTTTTGCAATTCTAGTAGCTAGCACAGCGGAGGAGAAAAGCCAACAGCTTTTTTTTTACCTCGAGAAGTTGGTTCCTTTTTTAAAAAACTAGCAAAAAGTTTTAAACAGATAGTAGTTTTTATAATTGTACTAAGTGGAAAAGGGGAGCTAAAGTGAAGAAAGGAGGAATTAAAACTGGGTAATATAGAAGGTAATGAAAAATTATTTTGTGTCAGTCTTCATGGTGGAGGACCCATCGTGGAGGATATGTTATGGGTAGAATGCGAGATGAGGACCTCAATGCCATCACTAAAGAAGTAGTGCTGAGCAAACTAGTGGGCCTGGAGATAAGTAAGTCCTGATGGAATGCATCCAGGTATTTCTGATAATTTCCCAAAATTCTCTGGACTCTGGTCAAGTACAGCAGATTAGAAGGCAAAATGACTGTATGCAGAAGGCAAGTAACTATAAGCAAGTTAGCATCTATAATTATGAAACAGATTGAAGCTATCATTACTGAAGAAATAGTGATACATAATTGGTTCTATCAAGCAGATACAGCATGGATTCAGGAAGGGCATGCCCTGTTTGACAAACTTACTGGAATTCTGTGAGAATATAATGAGCACAGTGGATTGAGAGGAACAGGTGAATGTTGTATACTTGGTTTTCGAGAAGGCTTTCAACAAAGTGCCACACAAGACATCTATAAATCAAGCTTGCATGGAGTTGGGGGCAATATATTAGCATAAATAGAGGATTGGTTAACTAGTAGAAGGCAGACAGTTTAAGTACATGGGTGTTTCTCTGCTTGGCAATCTGTGGTGAGCAGAGTGTTGCAGGGTTCAGTGATGAGCCCATAACTGTTCACTATATACATTAACCATTTGAAAGAGTGATAGACTGTAGTGTATTTAAGTTCGCTGGTGACACTAAATCAAGTGGGAAAGCAAATCGTGCAATGGATGTGGAGAGACTGCAGAGACATAGAAACATAGAAAATAGGTGCAGGAGTAGGCCATTTGGCCCTTTGAGCCTGCACCGCCATTCAGTATGATCATGGCTGATCATCCAACTCAGAACCCTGTACCTGCCTTCTCTCCATACCCACTGATCTCTTTAGCCACAAGGGCCATATCTAACTCCCTCTTAAATATAGCCAATGAACTGGACTCAACTGTTTCCTGTGGCAGAGAATTCCACAGAAAACCACTCTCTGTGTGAAGAAGTTTTTCCTCATCTCGGTTCTAAAAGGCTTCCCCTTTATCCTTAAACTGTGACCCCTCATTCTGGACTTCCCCCAACATCGGGAACAATCTTCCTGCATCTGGCCTGTCCAACCCCTTTAGAATTTTATACGTTTCAATAAGATCCCCCCTCAATCTTCTAAATTCCAATGACTGTAAGCCTAGTCGATCCAGTCTTTCATCATATGAAAGTCCTGCCATCCCAGGAATCAATCTGGTGAACCTTCTTTGTATTCCCTCTATGGCAAGAATATCTTTCCTCAGATTAGGGGACCAAAACTGCACACAGTACTCCAGGTGTGGTCTCACTAAGGCCTTGTACAACTGCAGTAGAACTTCCCTGCTCCTGTACTCAAATCCTCTCGCTATGAATGCCATCATACCATTCGCCTTATTCACCACCTGCTGTACCTGCATGCCCACTTTCAATGACTGGTATACAATGACACCCAGGTCTCGTTGCACCTCCCATTTTTCTAATCGGCCACCATTCAGATAATAATCTGTTTTCCTGTTCTTGCCACCAAAGTGGATAACATCACATTTATCCACATTAAATTGCATCTGCCGTGAATTTGCCCATTCACCTAACCTATCCAAGTCACCCTGCATCCTCTTAGCATCCTCTTCACAGCTAACACTGCCGCCCAGCTTTGTGTCATCTGCAAACTTGGAGATGTTGCATTTACTTCCCTCATCTAAGTCATTCATATATATTGTAAACAACTGGGGTCCCAGCACTGAGCCTTGCGGTACCCCACTAGTCACTGCCTGCCATTCTGAAAAGGTCCCGTTTATTCCCACTCTTTGCTTCCTGTCTGCCAACCAATTCTCTATCCACATCAATACCATACCCCCAATACCATGTGCTTTAAGTTTGCACACTAATCTCCTGTGTGGGACCTTGTCAAAAGCCTTTTGAAAATCCAAATATACCACATCCACTGGTTCTCCCCTATCCACTCTACTAGTTACATCCTCAAAAAATTCTATGAGATTCATCAGACATGATTTTCCTTTCACAAATCCATGCTGACTCTGTCCGATGATTTCACCACTTTCCAAATGTGCTGTTATCACATCTTTGATAACTGACTCCAGCAGTTTCCCCACCACCGATGTCAGGCTAACTGGTCTATAATTCCCCG
This sequence comes from Mobula birostris, assembly GCF_030028105.1. Classification (NCBI taxonomy): domain Eukaryota; kingdom Metazoa; phylum Chordata; class Chondrichthyes; order Myliobatiformes; family Myliobatidae; genus Mobula; species Mobula birostris. Next base: position 184,430,283 of record NC_092371.1, on the reverse strand, counting down.
TTTTCTCTCTCACTCCTTTTTTAAAAAGCGGGGTTACATTAGCCACCCTCCAATCCTCAGGAACTAATCCAGAATCTAAAGAGTTTTGAAAAATTATAACTAATGCATCCACTATTTCTTGGGCTACTTCCTTAAGCACCCTGGGATGCAGACCATCTGGTCTTGGGGATTTATCTGCCTTTAATCCCTTCAATTTACCTTAACACCACTTCCCTACTAACATGTATTTCCCTTAGTTCCTCCATCTCACTAGACTCTCAGTCCCCTACTATTTCCAGAAGATTATTTATGTCCTCCTTAGTGAAGACAGAACCAAAGTAGTTATTCATTTGGTCTGCCATGTCCTTGTTCCGCATGATCAATTCACCTGTTTCTGACTGTGAGGAACCTACATTTGTCTTAACCAATCTTTCTCTTTTCACATATCTATGAAAGCTTTTACAGTCAGTTATGTTCCCTGCCAGCTTTCTCTCATAATCTTTTTTCCCTTTCCTAATTAAGCCCTTTGTCCTCCTCTGCTGGACCCTGAATTTCTCCCAGTCCTCAGATGAGCCACTTTTTCTGGCTAATTTGTATGTTTCTTCTTTGGAATTGATACTATCCCTAATTTCTCTTATCAACCACCGGTGCACTACCTTCCCTGGTTTATTCTTTTGCCAAACTGGGATGAACAATTGTTGTAGTTCATCCATGCGATCCTTAAATGCTTGCCATTGCATATCCACCGTCAACCCTTCAAGTGTCATTTACCAGTCTATCTTAGCTAATTCACGTCTCATACCTTCAAAGTTACCCTTCTTTAAGTTCAGAACCTTTGTTTCTGAATTAAATATGTCACTCTCCATCTTAATGAAGAATTCCACCATATTCTGGTCACTCTTACCCAAGGGGCCTCGCATGACAAGATTGCTAACTAACCCTACCTCATTGCTCAATACCCAGTCTAGAATGACCTGCTCTTTAGTTGGTTCCTCGATATGTTGGTTCAGAAAACCATCCCGCATACATTCCAAGAAATCCTCTTCCTCAGCATCCTTACCACTTTGGTTCACCCAATCTATATGTTGATTGAAGTCATCCATTATAACTGCTGTTCCTGTATTGCATGCATTTGTAATTTCCTGTTTAATGCCATCCCCAACCTCACTACTACTGTTAGGTGGCCTGTACACAACTCCCACCAGCGTTTTCTGCCCTTTAGTGTTATGAAGCTCTACCCATATCGGTTCCACATCCTCCAGGCTAATGTCCTTCCTTTCCATTGCGTTAATCTCCTCTCTACCCCACCTCCTTTTCTTTCATCTCTATCCCTCCCGAATATTGAATATCCTTGAATGTTGAGCTCCCATCCTTGGTCACTCTGGAGCCATGTCTCTGTGATCCCAACTATATCATATTCATTAATAACTATCTGCACATTCAATTCATCCACCTTGTTACGAATGCTCCTTGCACTGACACACAAAGCCTTCAGGCTTGTTTTTACAACACTCTTAGCCCTTATACAATTATGTTGAAAAGTGGCCCTTTTTGATTTTTGCCCTGGATTTGCCAGCCTGCCACTTTTACTTTTCACCTTACTACTTTTTGCTTCTACTCTTACTTTACACCCCTCTGTCTCTCTGCACTTGTTCCCATCCCCCTGCTATATTAGTTAAAATCCTCCTGAACAACAGCAGCAAACGCTCCCCCTAGAATATTGGTTCCAGTCCAGCCCAGGTGCAGACCGTCCTGCTTGTACCGGTCCCACGTCCTCCAGAACTGGTTCCAATGCCCTAGAAATTTGAATCCCTCCCCCTATGAGGGCAATTATGAGGGCAAAGGTCTGGCAGATGGATTATAATGTTGCTAATGTGAGATCATCCACTTTGGAAATAAAATTATTCGATCATATTATTATTTAAGTGGTGAAATATTACACCATGCTCCCTTGCAGAAGGACTTGAGAGTTCTTGCATATAAATCTCAAAAGGTTGGCTTGAGGGGGCAACAGGTTATCAAGAAAGCAAATAGAATGTTGGTCTTCGTTGCTAATGGGATTGAGTTTAAGAGCAGCAACAGTACATGATACTGATGTGGCTACTGCTGGAATACTCTGTGCAGCTCTGGTCTCATTACTTGAGAGATACACTGCTGCTTTTAAAGGTGATTCACTGGGTTGATTCTGAAGATGAAGGGCTTACCCTTTGGAGAGAGATTATACTCACAGGAATTCAGAAACATAAAATTATGAAAGGAAAGACAAGATAGAAGCAGGAAAGTTGCTTCCACTGGTAGGTGGAACTAGAAATGGAGGACATAGCCCCAAGATTTAAGCGAGTACATTTAGGATGGAAATGAGGCTACCTCATTAAATATATTTAAGACACAGAAAGATTTTTACCTAGTAGGTGAAATATTTTTAAGTGGATCAAGATTAGCTTCATTTATCACATGAACATCAAAACATTGAAACATATTATATAGTGAAATAAATGGTTTGTGCCATTTAGGAGAAGCCTTGCTGTGCTGCTGGTGCCAACATATCATGCCCAAAACTTACTAACCTCAACCGTAACTATGTCATTGGAATATGGGAGGAAAGTGGAGTACATGGATGAAACCCACACAGTCATGGGGAGAATATACAACCTCCTTACAGACAGCAGTGGGAATTGAATCCTGGTCCTACACAGCTGGCGCTGGTTAACCACTATGCTAAATTCAGGATTATGCAGAAAAAGCAGGTAACTGATCTGAGTCAACAGCCAGATCATGCATATTCTTAATGAAGAGTAGAGCAGACTTCACAGGCCAATTAGCCTACTCCTGTTCCTATTTCCTATATTCTTATGTTCCTTCAGAACTCCCTTCACCCCTCAAGCCCCTTGTCAAATCTCCTCTGCTCCACAAACTGATTGTTCTCTTTACATCCACACTCAATCTGGACCAGCTTCACTGTCTTCTGGATCCCTCAATATTGTTCTTTTACCCAGAATCAATCCCTTGTTATTCTCCTCACCTGCCCACCCATATACACACAAACAGCATGAAATGGACATTCCCCCACCTTTCTTGATAGCTCCCCTTCAATTTCCACCAATCCTGCAATCCTCTCCCTATGCATTTCCACTTCATCTTTTTTCCAGAGCAGAGTTACACCAGCAATCTGCACTGCAACACACTTCCTCCATCACTTCCACTATCTGCAGTAGCAGAAGGTAATCAAATGTGGCCTTTCTTAACCTTTACACTTTTAAGGCCTGTTCGACCATATGTGGACCTTGGTAACTTGCTCCAAGCTGGCGCAGGCAGCTTTCCCAGCACCTCTTCGGTACAACAGTCTATACTTTGAAGAATCTTTCCCACTTAAAGGATTATAAAATAAAATTTATCATAGGAAAGCAGATAAGGCTTAGCTGGTCAAATACCTTTAGAACAACAGATCCAATACATAAAGCCTCACATTCAACCAACCACAACTTGTTCACTATTCATGGTGGTTGGTAGACTTTATACAAAGAAGCATTTCCCTTTAACAAGTTCAAAGTAATCAACTCATCTCAGTTTTAATTTTCCAAAAGTTGTGTTTTCTCTTTTATGAATGCTCATCCTTTCCACACGGTAGGCTTATTCAGAAAGTTAGAAGGCATGGGATCCAGAGAAGTTTAGCCAGGTGGATTCAGAATTGGCTTGCCTGCAGAAGGCAGAGGGTGGTGGAGGGAGTACTTTCAGATTGGAGGATTGTGACTAGTGGTATCCCACAAGGATCTGTTCTAGGACTTCTACTTTTCGTGATTTTTATTAACGACCTGGATGTGGGGGTAGAAGGCTGGGTTGGCAAGTTTGCAGACGATACAAAGGTTGGTGGTGTTGTAGATAGTGTAGAGGATTGTCAAAGATTGCAGAGAGACATTGATAGGATGCAGGAGTGGGCTGAGAAGTGGCAGATGGAGTTCAACCCGGAGAAGTGTGAGGTGGTACACTTTGGAAGGACAAACTCCAAGGTAGAGTACAAAGTAAATGGCAGGATACTTGGTAGTGTGGAGAAGCAGAGGGATCTCGGGGTACATGTCCACAGATCCCTGAAAGTTGCCTCATAGGTGGATAGGGTAGTTAAGAAAGCTTATGGGGTGTTAGCTTTCATAAGTCGAGGGATAGAGTTTAAGAGTCGCGATGTAATGATGCAGCTCTATAAAACTCTGGTTAGGCCACACTTGGAGTACTGTGTCCAGTTCTGGTCGCCTCACTATAAGAAGGATGTGGAAGCATTGGAAAGGGTACAGAGGAGATTTACCAGGATGCTGCCTGGTTTAGAAAGTATGCATTATGATCAGAGATTAAGGGAGCTAGGGCTTTACTCTTTGGAGAGGAGGAGGATGAGAGGAGACATGATAGAGGTGTACAAGATAATAAGAGGAATAGATAGAGTGGATAGCCAGCGCCTCTTCCCAGGGCACCACTGTTCAACGCAAGAGGACATGGCTTTAAGGTAAGGGGTGGGAAGTTCAAGGGGGATATTAGAGGAAGGTTTTTTTACTCAGAGAGTGGTTGGTGCATGGAATGCACTGCCTGAGTCAGTGGTGGAGGCAGGTACACTAGTGAAGTTTAAAAGACTACTAGACAGGTATATGGAGGAATTTAAGGTGGGGCTTATATGGGAGGCAGGGTTTGAGGGTCGGCACAACATTGTGGGCTGAAGGGCCTGTACTGTGCTGTACTATTCTATGTTCTATTTGTTCTTCCCCCAAGTATTTGTTTCAAAACATCCTAACTATTTTATTTTGTACAGCTCAGAGTAGCAAATAATTATATGAAAATAATCAATGCAGCCTTGAATCATTTTGTTTGTCCATTTATAATTACCAAAATCAGATCTGAAAATTGTGCATCCCCTGTACCTGGAAACTGTGCACCCAGAAATTATTGCCAGTTACAGTTTTGCATACTTTTCCTATTGCAATGTTAATTTAGTTTTAGTTATTGTAGAAACTACCGTTAACAATAAGAACAAATGCATTAATTTTTAGTCAATAAGAATAATTCTGTTTTCACTGCACTATTTTGTTATTTTGATCAGAAAATGAACTTTCATGAACTACATTACAAAACTTATGAATAGTGTGAAATTTCATGACAATTGCATTTCTTACCACTTGACAGTGTTTAATAATCACCAGCAATGACGGAGAATTCCAGCCATAACAGAAACGCATAGTATCTCACATATTTCTATTACCTGACTAGTAAGAGTTAAAGTCTACCTCTGAACAGCTCCAGTGCGTAAGTGGACTTTATCTGTAATCAAGGCAAGGACACGATTCCAGTCTTGAACCGTGTGTTTTGGTAGAAGCAATCTCACAGGGGGTATCAGCAGGTCTCCATTGGTAAAGATGCTGAAGAACAGTGGAGGAAGATGGAAATGTAGAAAACAAACTGTTGTTAGTTCATAAAATTATTTCCCCCATTTCTTTAAGACAATTCTTACATCTTATACTTAACTCATTACCCGCAAAGAGGGATGAATGATCTCAGGAAACAGAGGGATGGTTAGTAAATATTCCAGTTCTTAACAGTTCTCAGGTCAAAGTGATGCTGAAGCTGAATAGAATTTCATGAAGTAATGGAAAAGGGGAAGAATCTGGCAAGCAGAAAAAAGAAGACCTGCAAGGAAATGACAAAACTGAGCAGGACTGAAAAAATGTATTGTGAGAGAAATCAAAGGAATCAAAGATAAGCAAAAGCTTTGTGGTAACTTCCAGTGGTAGAGGTCAGAGGAAATGGTGACAAAAATCAGGACCAATGTATATAATATTGCCTATACTCCTTTTCATATCAATCTGGCTAGAATAATTCCCTTCGTGGTTTCCAGTATTGAAGCTTCATAGTATCAAAAGGAAATGAAGTTTAAAAAAAATAAGTTCTAGACAGACACAGTTCCAAGCAGGGCAAAAAAGCAGTCGGTTGTAACAAATCGTTTCATTTACAACAAGATTGTAGATGATTTATGAAACAAAGAAATATACAAATTTAGATGTCACTTTTATGATATCTTGCAGAAATTATCCAGTGTATCATATTTAATCAACTTACTTCAGAGTAAAGTAAATGTTAAGTGGACACTATTCCAGCAACTAACAGTCCAAAGAGTTCTTCATAAAGACCTTTATCCCCACTACTTAAAGGAAAAATTTACTATTGCAAGAATACTTTCATTGAAATCTGCAGTCATAAATCAATTTTTGTTGATATTTTCCAATACAAACCCTGATGAAATGAGTTTCCAGTTTCCTCGGACTTTATGGAAAATGTTCCTGCAGATGTGAACAGCTGCTCTGAATCTTCTGCCAATTTCAGCAGATGCAGACCAATTCACAATCTGAATTTAAGCAGAGGCCATTCCCACTACTGTTACAGTATTAGCATCACTAGAAGACAACAGTCTTCTAATTCCAATAGCAGGGAAACAAACCCTGAAAAGAGTGTGCATTTATCCTACAGTACTGTCCTTTATCTCTGTCAAGTGCCGAACTGGAGTATGTGGATATAAACTAGATGTTCAGCACCAGGAACATTTCAGAAGGATCTGATTACATTAATTCTTTATTGAGGTGACTCATAGATTTCATTAGATCCACAAGGAAATTTCAAATAACACTCATTAAAGGGCCTCTTTGCTGCCAATTTAAGAACTATTTTTTGGTGAATGAACTCATTAATAAAAGTAAAAATTTTATGGAACTAGTCACAATGGAATAGAAATTCTTTTGAGTGGGGCATTCTTTTCCTATGCGCTAGATGACAGGCTGGAAGCCTGGATGAAATAGGCATTCCCTAGTATATGAGATACATGTTAGGAAAATACACCCAAGTCCTCTGTATGTGATGGAATTACTGACATGGGATGAGGGTTCCTTTCATCCGTGTCCACTCACACACACTGATGCTGTTCAACATGCTGAGTTTCTCCTGCAGCTTTATGTTGGTAGATTCTAACATCTACAGTCTCTTGTGTCACCAATGAACATTGATTGCTAGGTACATCGTTCTGCATATACTAATATTTGACACTGCTATTTCAACATTCATATTTCCAATAGTAGATTGGGCTCAATTCCAAGAGCAGTTCTTCCTAAAGGAAGAAAGTTTGCTGCAGAGTTAGCTAAATGACCTATTCTTACATAAACCAATAAAAGAAACTGCAACCTAAGAAAACCATGAATCCTTCCGCAGTGGATACAGCCTCTAACATCCATTTTGCTTGGAGGGGTGGTGGGGGTGGCTTGTTGGATAAGGCCTGGATAGCATGAACATGGAGAGGATATTTCCATTAGTAGGGGTCTAGGATCTGGGACAGAGGCTCAGAATAAATAGGCCACCCTTTAAAACTGAAATGTGGAAGAACTTCTTCAGCCAGAGTGGCGAATCCATGAATTTTGTTGCCACTGAGGGCTGTGGAGTCCGAGTTACTGGGCGTATTTAAGGCAGAAATTCATGGGTTATTGATTGGTAAAGGATTATGGGGAGAAACTAGGAAAATAAGGTTGGGAACAAAAAATATCAGCCATGATTGAATGGGTCGAAAGGCCTTGTAATTGAACAGCTCTGCTCATAACTTATGGTCTACGGTGTTAAGAGGGAACCCATAGTAATCTACCATTTACTGTCCACTCCAACAACATAATCTTCTACTTGCAGAGTGGTTCCCACTCCCACATGGGCCTTAACCACTACAAGATATCTATCACGCTGGTAGAAAGAAGAGATCCCATTTATAACTGCTACTTTAAGAGTTCCCACGCTGGTGTGGAATCGTGCTCTGAATTTTGTACTTCCCACATGCATTGGATATTGTCTGCTGTTACTCTGCATATCTGTGCTGAAGGCTTAGATTCACAATGCATATGGGCATGAACCTTCACACATTGTGCAGGAAAGGAACTCACTGTCCTGCACTAAACCAGGAAGCCAGGTCCTCTGAAGATCACACTTCTCACCTGCTTCAATACACACAAGAATTTCTGTGAATGTATCTCTTAGTATCTAGGTGGTAGAGCTGGGAAAACTGCTATCTCATAGCTCCTGCCACGTTGGTTCAATCCTGACCTATTGTCTGTCTGTGCAGAGTTTCATGTTATTCATGTGCCTGTATGTGACTCTTGATTTCCTTCCATATCCTTAAAATGTGGCTCAGTAGGTTAATCAGTCATTATAAATTGCCTACAGTATATTTGAGAGTGTTTGAATTGGGGGGGGGGGGGGGGGAGGATTGCTCTGAATGTAGAGCAAAGAAAATAAGTCTGCATAAAAAGAGGTGCTTGGCAGGCAGCTCACACTCAGTGGGCCTAAGGGCTTGCTTCAGAGTTGTCTTTTTATGACTGTCTTCTTTAATTGGACCCCACCAGTGTGAGTTTGTACACTAAATCTGTAAGATATGTCAGGCCATTGTCCCCTTGTAGATAAATTCCTGCCAAATAACTCAGCCAACTCAAGTTTTTGTGGAGCATTTATTCATTTTATCCCACAACTGATTGCTTTACTTGGAATAATATCTCAGAATTGTTCTAGTTTGGCCTTTTATTTTTACTTTGTATTCCAGGATACACAGTGACATCCAGTGGTATAATTTTGCCTTATATCATCTCAGTACTTTCCGTTTTCTCATTTTTAAATCTTTCCTATTAATTATTATTGAAGATCAACAAACAAAAAAAAATACATTAATCAAGTCAACATGTCAGTATGTACAATGACAAATTAAATTACCAAATAACTGATTAACAAAGCTAAGCAATATATCAATAATAATAAGAAAAAATAAAGTGTTAAAACTATTCTTTTGGAAAAAAAGGAAAAAAGAACCCCTACTAACTGAAACAAAAAAACCCTGCTAACAAAAACAATGAAAAAAAAAACATTGGGAGCACAACCCCGGGGCTCTTACAATAAAGATGTTGCCCATGTGTGTCCTAATTTGTCTGGACACACACCATGGAGGTGGTGAGATGGAGAAGTGTGTCTGCAAAAAGGATTAAATATCAGATGCTGCACCTGTCCTTAAAGAAACCGTAGCAGTCAATAAATTGTACACTTGTTTGTAATACCCATAAAACTTCCTCAACTGGTGAAGAAATAGAAGGCAAGATTGCTTGGATATGACTCCACAAATGATGGGAGTGCAGATAGTCCAAGAGGCAGTGGTATGACTTGCACCCCACTGAACCCAGCAGCTTTTAAGAGTCCATACTGCATGCTCATTTGCACACATAGCACATAGAGAGCATACAGTAGCTATTTAGGTCTCATTTTATAACCGTCCAATGTCTGACCATCATATTTCTGTTTGCACGATAAGGCAATGTATGAAACAAAATAATCCCAGATGGGACAGTGGCTATTTCAAGATCTTAATTGAATACTACTAAAGCATTAACAAGAGAAAATCTTCAGATGCTGGCAACCTGAGGAATGCACAGAAAATGCTGGAGGGTCTCACAGACCAGGTAGCATCTACAGAAAAAAGAACAGTGGACATTTCGGGCTGAAACCCTTTGGCAGGAAACTACAAAAGCATTCACCATTAACATTGAAAAGCAGAGTGAAAGTGAAGCCATTCTCCAAGCTAATGGCTACAGTCATCCTTAATGAATGACTGCCTACTAGTCAGTGGACTAGACAATATTCAGAGACTCAACTTTGAGTCTGAATGAACACACCACTGTTGTCTACTAGTCAGTGGACTAGACTAGTCAGTGGATTATTGTAGAATGCCTACAATACCACTCCCAAGAGCACACCCAACAACTCGACTGGTTGGTACATGACTCATATTCATAAACTTTTGGAAGCATTTGTGTCACCAGGTTGGTGCTGGATCTCAAAAGAGGGAACTAGACAATATTCAGTCATTATTGTAGAATGCCTATAAGATGGCTTCTTAGAGCAGCTCGTGTTTGTGCCCACAAGAGGACTAGACAATATTCAGAGATTCAACTTTGAGTCTGAATGAACACACCACTGTTGTCACCGACTTCATCAAGACCTGTGCAGATGTGTGAGAGCCTTAGACAACATACCAACCTACCCAGAACAAAGGGCATGGATGAAAAACAGACTCTCATAGTCTGCTTAGGGTTAGACCTCTGCCATTTAATATCCCTCCTCATAAACACAGGTAGCCCTCTGCAGTTATTCTCTGAAGTGCTGTTTGAAGGACTGCCTGACACTGGAGCATTCAGCCATAGTTTTCTATACACAGTGCATAAATGCATCGATCTAATTTTGGACTCAGCAAGTCACCAAATGAGGCTGCATCACTGTGTATAATGATGCCAGGAATGTTGGATATTAGGAAAATAGGACTTTGTTCCATGGAAGAAAATTAACACAGGACGTGAACAGAGCAGCTCAGGGACAGGTCTTTTGACCCACAATTTCTGCACCAATCAGTATGCCAATTTAAACTAATCCCACTTATCCTGCATATTGTCTGCATCCTTCTGTTTCTTGCCTGTTTATGTCTTTGCCTAAGCCTCTTAAACATTACTCACTTATCCATTTCTACCAGCTCCCAGGCAGTTAATTCCAGGCACCTATGTGTTAAGAAAAAACTTGCCTTGCTCATCTCCTTTAAGCTTTCCACCACCCCCTCATCTTAAAACTATGCCCTCTAATATTTGACAATTCTATCCTGGATAAAAAAGACTTGTCCCTGCTGAACCTCTTGTGCTCCGTCTCCTAAATCTCACATCCTTCCTGTAATACCACACACAGTATTCTAAATGTGGCCTAACCAAAGTTGCAACTGCATCATGACCTCCTAATGTTTATACAAATGAAAGCAAACGGGCTAATTACCTTTTTTTAAAACCAGCCTAAACAGCCACTTACATGGAGCTATGGCCTTGCTCCCCAAAGTCCCTCTATACAGTACATCTGACCAAATGGGATCCGGTCATACTCACCTCAATAATAATACGAGGCTGATCAAGGACTACATCTGCAACATGCTTACACCCACACTGGACCCCTACAATTTGCCTACCGACGCAACCGATCAACAGATGATGCAATAGCCGCAGCTTTACACACCATCCTTACACATCTGGAGAAGGAAGATGCTTATGTGTGAATGCTGTTCCTGGACTACAGCTCAGCATTCAACACCATAATTCCCTCCAGGCTCGACAAGAAGCTCAGAGACCTCGGCCTTTACCCTGCCTTGTGCAGCTGGATCCTGGACTTCCTGTCAGATCACCAGCAGGTGGTAAGCATGGGCTCCTTCACTTCTTCCCCTCTGACCCTCAACAAAGGTGCCCCTTAGGGCTGTGTCCTAAGCCCCCTCCTTTACTCTCTGTGTACCCATGACTGTGTCTCCACCCATAACTCTGATCTGCTAATTAAATTTACTGATGACACTACACTGATAGGCCTGAGCTCAAATAATAACGAGGCAGCCTACAGATAAGAAGACATCACCCCAACAGAGTGGTGTCAAGAAAACAACCTTTCCCTCAATGTCACAAAAACAAAGGAGCTGGTTGTGGGCTACGGGAGGAATGGAGACAGGCTAACCCCTATTGACATCAATGGGGTTGACAGGGTGATCAGCTTTAAATTTCTTGGCATAAACATCACTGAGGGTCTCACATGGTCTGTACACACGGGCTATGTGGTGAAAAATACACAACAGCACCTCTTTCACCTCAGACGGTTGAAGAAATTTGGTACGAGTCCCCAAATCCTAAGAACTTTCTACAGGGGCACCATTGAGAGTATCCTGACTGGCTGCATCGCTGCCTGGTATGAGAGCTGTACTTCCCTCAGTAAGAGGACTCTGCTGAGAGTAGTGCAGACAGCCCTGTGCATTTGTAGATGTGAACTTTCCACTATCCAGGACATTTACAAAGACAGGTGTGTAAATGGGCCCGGAGGATCATCGGGGACCCAAGTCACTCCAACCACAAACTGCTCCAGCTGCTACCATCTAGGAAATGGTACCACAGCATAAAGGCCAGGACCAACAAGCTTTGGCACAGCTTCTTCCACCAGGCCATCAGGCACAACTGTATTTCTATGTTATATTGGCCATCCTGTTATACATACTATTTATTACAAATTACTATAAATTGCACTTTGCACATTTAGATGGAGACGGAACATAAAGATTTTTACTCCTCATATATATGAAGGATCTAAGTAATAAAGTCAATTCAATACTCCTAAAGATATGTCTTCACCTCCCAAAAAGCATCAACTCACATTTGTCCAGATTAAACTCCACCTGTCATTTCTCTGCCCAGATTTCCAATTGACCTATATCCTACTGTATCCTTTGACAACCTTCCTCACTAGAACAAAGAATAGTACAGACAGTACAGGGCCTTCGACCCACAATGTTGTGTCGACCCTCAAACCCTGCCTCCCATATAAGCCCCCACCTTAAATTCCTCCATATACCTGTCTAGTAGTCTCTTAAACTTCACTAGTGTATCTGCCTCCATCACTGATTCAGACAGTGCATTCCACACACCAACCACCTTCTGAGTAAAAAACCTTCCTCTAACATCCCCCCTGAACCTCCCACCCCTTATCTTAAAGCCATGTCCTCTTGTATTGAGCAGTGGTGCCCTGGGGATGAGGCGCTGACTATCCACTATCTATTCCTCTTATTATCTTGTACACCTCTATCACATCTCCTCTCATCCTCCTTCTCTCCAAAGAGTAAAGCCCTAGCTCCCTTAATCTCTGATCATAATGCATACTCTCTAAACCAGGCAGCATCCTGGTAAATCTCCTCTGTACCTCCACTCCACAAACTCTTATGTCATCTGCAAATGTACTAAGTGGAACACCTCTATTTTCATCTAAATTTTTAATATACAGATTACAAACAGAGTAGTGATCCTCATGAATCACTACTGGTTAAAGAACTCCAGTCAGAAAATCATCCCTCCACTTTTTCCTGTCTTCCATGACCAAGTTAATTTACCAATTTATTACCATACTCATGTGACTTAATCTTCTTGACCAGCCTCCCATGAGGGACTTCATCAAATGTTTGACTTAAAGTACATGTGGACAACATACAATGCCTCATAACTCATCTTCAAAGCTGCCTCAAAAAACTCAATTGAGTGTATGAGGAAGGACCTCCTCTGCATAAAACCATGAAAAACCTAGAATGGCAGTTAAGATTGCCATTTGACTTGGGATACAGAAGATTGTTTTCAGAGGTTAATGAACCAATAACAAGGCTCAGCATACCAACAGAAATTCCTCAACTATCCTCTACCACTCTTCACTGGCTAATGCTAAGGGATCTGAACAAATGGTTAGGAGCTGGATGCCACAATTCATCTGTGGAAACCAAAATTATACTATTGTGTGTTCAGGAAACCTACACATAGGTCACTACACGCAGTGCCCATTTTATTAGGTACCTCCTGAACATACGGCATGTACGTTCGTAGTCATCTGCTGCAGTAGCCCATCTACTTCAAGATTCAATGTGTTGTGCACACAGAGACATTCTTCTGTACAGCACTGTTGTAACATGTACTTATTTTAATTACTGTCACCTTCCTGTCAAGCTCGAACCACTCTGGCTATTCTCCTCTAACCTTACTCATTAACAAGGCTTTCTCACCCATACAACTGCCTATCATTCACTGAATGTTTTTTTAAACTTCTCACACCATTCCCTGTAAACTCTAGAGACTGTTATGTGTGAAAATCCCAGGAGATCAGCAGTTTCTGAGATACACAAACCATCTCCTCTGGCATCAATCCACTGACAGAGTCACTTAGATCACATTTCTTCCCCATTTTGATACTTGGTTTGAACAACTGAACCTCTTGACTATGTCAGTATGCTTTTATGCATTGAGTTGCTGCCACTTGATTGGCTGATTAGATATTTGCATTTGCAAGCCAGGTATACAGGTGCTCCTAATAAAGTGACCACTGTGTGTACATTTCCCACTGGCTAAGTATATATTAATGTATAATTTCATTACATTTCTCACCTGATAGTTAACTTTAAGCCTTACATGAAGCTTATGACTAGCGCCATCTGGTGGATTTGTTTTGCATGAACAGCTGTCAAAACTACTGGATTTATATTATGAACACATTCTGACATCTTGCTATTAACATTGTGTGTTTTTCTTAATATCTTCTGCATGATCTTAATTTTTATATAAACATATTCCCAGGCAAAAAATGTTAAATTCCTAACATTCACCACCCAAACAGCTGCAGCAATTTTTTTTCGAGAAACTATCCAGTGGAATTCAGTAGAGGAAATTAAATATAGAACATAGAATAGTACAGCAAAGTACAGGCCCTTCGGCTCACAATGTTGTGCCGACCCTCAAACCCTGCCTCCCATATAAGCCCCCACCTTAGATTCCTCCATATACCTGTCTAGTAGTCTCTTAAACTTCACTAGTGTATCTGCCTCCACCACTGACTCAGGCAGTGCATTCCATGCACCAACCACTCTCTGAGTTAAAAAAAACTTCCTCTAATATCCCCCTTGAACTTCCCACCCCTTACCTTAAAGCCATGTCCTCTTGTATTGAGCAGTGGTGCCCTGGAGAAGAGGCACTGGCTATCCACTCTATCTATTCCTCTTATTATCTTGTACACCTCTATTATGTCTCCTCTCATCCTCCTTCTCTCCAAAGAGTAAAGCCCTAGCTCCCTTAATCTCTGATCATAATGCATACTTTCTAAACCAGGCAGCATCCTGGTAAATCTCCTCTGTACCCTTTCCAAAGCTTCTACATATATCATAGAGTATATATCATAACTCTATATCATAGAGTTATAGAGAAGTACAGCACAAAGGCCCTTTAGTCCATCTAGTCCATGCCAAAACCATTTAAACTCCCTATTCTCATCAACCTGAACCCAGACCATAGTCATCCATACCCCTACTATCCATGTAACTATCCAAACTTCTCTTAAAATTTGAAATTGAGCTTGCATGCACCACTTGTGCTGGCAGCTTATTCCACATCCTGCTGACCCACTGAGTGCAGAAGTTTCCTCACATGTTCCCCTTAAATTGCTCATCTTTCATCCTTAACCCACAACCTCTGGTTGTAGTCTCATCCAACCTTAGTGGAAAAAGCCTGCTTGCATTTATCCTTTCTTTACCTATCATAATTGTGCATACCTCCAACAAATCTCCTCTTAATCTGCTACGTTGCAAGGAATAAAGTTCTAACCTATTCAATCTTTCCTTATTAATCAGGGTCAGACCTGGCAACATCCTTGAAAACTTTCTCTGTATTCTTTCAATCTTATTTACATCTTTCTTGTAGGTAGGTGACCAAAACTTCACACAATACTCTAAATTAGGCCCCATCAATACCTTTTACAACTTCAATATAACATCCCACTCCTGTACTCAATGCATTGACTTATGCCCCTATCTACCTGTGACGCCGCTTTCAATGAAAAATATACCTGTATTCCCAGATCCCCCTGTCCTACCATATTCCTCAGTGCCCTACTGCCCACTGTGAAAAACCTACCCTGGTTGGTCCTACAGAAGTGCAAAACCTCACACTCGTCTGTATTAAGTTCCATCTGCCATTTTTTGGCCCCTTTTGACAGCTGATGCAGATCCCTCTGCAAGCCATGATAACCTTTCTCACACCCCCAGTCTTGGCACCCCACTAGTCACAGGCCTCCAGTAAGAGAGGCAACCCTCTACCACCACTCTCTGGCTTCTTCCACAAAGTCAATGTCAATGCTCAAGTTATGCTCAAATTAATACTTATCTTGCAACCAAAGTCTATCAGTATTTGAATAAACTGGACATGATTTCTAATTTGTGTGTAGTTACGCATTTAGTGCCACGTTTGTATTTAGCAGGAGCTAACTTTTTTAGTGCCAACCAGCAATAATTTCACTCTGGTCCATTTCTGACCCATGAATGCACTAGATAGTAATTTTCATTTAAAAGTGATAAAGGCTTCTGTCCTTCAAGTTTGTTTCATAACATAATAAAATCTACAAATAAACTCTTTTCTTAATACCATCATTCCAAATAAACTGATTCCTAAGCTCCGGAACCTGGGCCTTAGCACTCAGATCTGCAGCTGGATCCTCAACTTCCTCATAGACAGGACCCAGGCTGTAAAAATGGGGGACAAGCTCTCCTCTACGATCACTTTGAGCACCCGTGCCCCACAAGGCTGTGTACTCAGCCCCCTGCTGTACTCACTGTACACCCATGATTGTGTAGCAAAGTTTCCATCAAACTCAATATATAAGTTTGCAGATGACACCACAATTGTAGGCCGTATCTCGGGTAATGAAGAGTTTGAGTACAGAGAGGAAATTAAGAATGTGGTGGCATGCTGCGAAGACAGTAACCTATCCCTCAACGTCAGCAAGTCAAAGGAATTGGTTGTTGACTTCAGACAGAGTAGCGGACCGCATGACCCAATTTACATCGGTGGTGTGCAAGTGGAACAGGTCAAAAGCTTCAAGTTCCTCAGGGTCAATATCACAAATGACCTGACTTGGTCCAACCAAGCAGAGTCACTGCCAAGGCGGCCCACCAGCACCTTTACTTCCTGAGAAAGCTAAAGAAATTTGGCCTGTCCCCTAAAACCCTACAGTACTCAGTGCCCTACAACTCACGGTGTAAGAACTATTCTGGTTGGTCCTTCCAAATCAAATCAAGTTTAATTGTCATTCACAGCATGCATGGATACAGCCAAATGAGACAGCACTCCCCTGGGGCCAGGGTACCAAAACATACATGCACATTCAAATAATGAGAAAGGGGGAAAAAGAAAATAATATGGTCATTTTTTTAAGAAAACACAATTTTAGACCAAGTCCCACAAGTTGATGGTTCCCAGCAGTCCAGCCTGTAATGCCACTGATCCAGCACCGACAGAGGAGGCTAACCCCACCCCCCCACCAACCAAGCCCGGATGCCACACTACAATGCAAGCCCGAGGACTGAGGCCTAGTCCTCACCACAACCAAGGTGACACCACTGCCTCACTGCCTGTCTCACCACCAAACAAAGGAAGCAGGCCTGTGGCAAACGAAGGAAGTTGGCCTGTGGTATATGAGGGAAGTAGGCCTGTGGCAATGTGCAACACCTCACACTTGTCTGTATTAAATTCTATTTGCCATTTTTCAAGCCCATTTTTTTCTCTGACTAGTCCAGATCCTGCTTCAAGTTTTGATAGTTTTCCTCACTGTTCACTACACCCCCAATCTTAGTGTCATCCACAAATTTTCTGATCTAGTATACCACATTATAATCCAGATTGTTGATATAAATGATAAACAATGGACTCAGCACCGATCTCTGTGGGACACTACTAGTCACAGGCCTCTAGTCAGAGACAACCATCTACTACTCTCTACCCTCTGAATCTTCCTCAAGGCTAATGCCTAATCCAATTTGATATCTCATCTTGAATACCAATCAACTGAACCATCTTGACCAAACTCCCATATGGAAACTAGTTAAAGGCTTTGCTAAAGTCCATGTAGACTATGTCCACTGCCAACAGGAGGAACAGACTATGGGGGTATAAATACCACCGGACTAGACATACTCAGGCATCATCCTTGAAGAAGATGGTAGAGTTTATCAACTAAACATTGGTTATAATTGATACCTATGCCTGGCTGGAAGCCCAAGAAGAGTTCATTCATCCACTGCCTTGCCTTCATCAAATGTATTCCTAATTTCCTCAAAAAAATTCTATAAGTTTGATAAGACACAAATTACCATGCACAAAGCTATGCTGACTAACCTTAATCACTCCCTGTCTATCCAAATACTTACATATCCAGTCCCTTAGAATACCTTCCAATAATTTTCCTACTACTGACATCAGGCTCACCAGCCTATAGTTTCCTGGCTTATATTTAGAGCCTTTCTTAAATAACGCAACATCATTAGCTATCCTCAAATTGTATGGCACCTCACTTATGGTTAGAGATGTTTTAAACATCTGTGCTAGAACCCCTGAAATTTCTGTACTCAACTCCCACAGGGACCATGGCAACACCTTGTCAGACCCTGGGGATTTATCCAGATAAAATTTGTTTCAAGAAAGCAAATACCTCCTCCTCTGTAATCTGTACAAGGTCCATAACCTCGTTGTATTGCTTCACACCTATAGATATCTATTTGTCTTCTAAGTGGATACAGATGCAAAAAATCCATTTACAATCTCCCCCATCTCTTTCAGTTCCGCTCATAGATTATCTTCCAGGGGGCCATTTTATTGCTTACTATCCTTTTGCTCTTAATATCTTAACATATTTGTAGAAACCCCTTAGGATTCTCCTCCACCTTGTCTACTAGAGCAAACTCAAGACTTTTTTTAGCCTGCCTGATTTCCTTCTTAGGTATTCTCTTGCAATTCTCATCCTTCTCAGGTAGCTCCATTTGCTCCTCATCCTATCCTGCTACGCACTACCTTCTTTTCTTATCCAGGGCCTCAAAACCTCACAAATACTATTCCTTAAACCTGTTATCCCTGCCTTTATTCTAACAGAAGTCCTCCCTCTTACCAACTACACTTTTGCCAGAAAACAATCTATCCCAATCCACACTTGCCAGATCTGTTCTGATACTATCAAAATTAGCCTTTCTCCAATTTAGAAGCTCAACTCGAGCACCAGACCTATCTTTTTCAATAATTACCTTGAAACTAAAGGAATTATGATCACGAGTTTCGAAGTGTTCCCTGTCCTGTGGGTGGGTGGCTTATCCTGCTTGTCGAAAGTCACTTCTGTTGTGATTGGTTAGTTAGTTTAGAAACTGTGGCTGCTTTTCCCATTGGCTAGCAGCCTGGTTTTCTGTCTCATTCACCAGACCCACAAACTTGATTCAATATTACTTTCCCTACAAAAACTTGTGTCAACTGCCTTGTCTTATTCCCTAATAGGTGATCTAGAATCTCACTCTTTCTAATGGGGACTTCTGTGTACTGATTAAGGAAGCTTTCCTGAACACATTTAACAAACTCTTTCCCATCCAGCCCTTTTACTATATGGGAATCCCAGCCAATACGTGGAAAGTTAAAAATCACCAACTATCACAACTTTGTTTCTCGAAACAGTCTAAGTACTTTCTACAAATTTGATTTCTAAATCCTGCGGACTGTTAGATAGTCTATCATATAATCCTATTAACATGAGCATACATTGCTTATTCATCAGTTCTACCCATAAAGAGTCACTAGACAAGTTCTAGTTCTTGTTAAACTAATTTGGTAGGGGGACAGGAACCAGACTAATAGGGCAGTTGGTATACAACTAGATGCAGTATGTAGTGAGACTGTAAGGAAGGACAGGCAGATAATAGGGCAAAATTGCAGTCAGTGGGGTGAGTTAAAGTGTAATGGGGGCAAAAATCAAAAAGGGTGAAGAGTACTGTACTGAAGGTATTAGAATGCAGACAGTTATATGGAATAAGGTAGATGATCTCATAGTGCAGTTAGAGATTGGCAAGTATGATGTTGTGGGCATAACCTCCAAGGGTACACATTGTATCAAATAGACAAGCGGGTGAGCAGAGGGGGTGGGTGGCTCTGTTGGTGAATAAAGAAATCCAATCCTTAGAAAGAGCTGACATAAGATCAGAAGATGTAGAATCCTTGTAGGCAGAGTTAAGAAACTGCAAGGTTATAAAGACCCTGTTGGGAGTTATACACGGGCCTCTAAAGAGGAGCTAGGATGTGGGCTAAAAACTACAACGGGAGAGAGAAAAGGCATATAAAAGGGGGAATTTTGCAACCGTCATGGTGAATTTCAATATGCAGGTAGATTGGGAAAAGCAGGTTGGTGCTGCATTCCAAAAGAGGGAATTTGTAGTATGCTAAAGAGATGGCTTTTTAGGGCATCTTGTGGTTGAGCCCACTATGGGAAGGCAATTCTGGATTTGCTGTTGTATAATGAACCAGATTTGATTAGAGAGCTTAGGAGGCAGTGATGATAATATGATAGAATTCACACTGCAGTTTGAGAAGGAGATGCAAAAGTCAGATGTATCAGTATTACAGTGGAGTAAAGGTATTTACAGAGGCATGAAAGAGGAGCTAGCCAAAGTTGATTGGAAGGGGATACCAGCAGGGATGATGGCAAAACAGCAAAGGCTAGAGTTTCTGGGAGCAAGTCAGAAGGCACAGGAAAGATAAACCTCAAAAATAAAGAAGTATTCTAAGGGAAAATGAGGCAACTGTGGCTGACAAGAGAAGTCAAAAGTGCGTAAAAGCAAAAGGCATATAATGTCACAAAAATTAGTGGGAAATTAGGGGATTGGTAAAATTTTGAAAACCAACAGAGGGCAACTGAAAAAGACATAGAGAACAGATGAAATAATGAAGGTAATCTAGCGAGTAATTTAAAAGAGAATACAAAATGTTTTTTTCAGATATATGAAGAGCGAAAGAGAGATGAGAGTGTATATCAAACCGCTGAAAAATGTTACTGCAAAAGTAGAAATGTGGAACAAAGAAATGGCTGTTGAACTTAAAAGTATTTTGCGGCAGTCTTCACAGTAGAAAACACAAGCAGAATGCCAAAAATGCGAGTGTCAGTGGGCAGAGCTATTACTAAGGAAAAAGTGTTTGAGACACTGAAAAGTCTGAGGGTAGATAAGTCACCTGGACCAAATGAACACGACAGGTTTCTGAAAGAAATAGCTGAAGAGATGGTACAGGCATTAGTAATGATCTTTCAAGAATCACTAGATTCTGAAATGGTTCCAGAGGAATGGAAATTTGAAATGGTATCCCATTCTTTAGGAAGAGATGGAGGCAGAAGAAAGGAAATTATGAAGAGACAGAGGGAGAAGAAAGGAAATTATAGGCTAGTTAACCTGACTTCAGTGGTTGGAAAGATGCTGGAGTCTATTATTAAGGATGAGGTTGAAAGATTGGAGCGACTGGGCTTGTATACACTGGAATTTAGAAGGATGAGAGGGGATCTGATTGAAACATATAAGATTAAGGGATTGGACACGCTAGAGGCAGGAAACATGTTTCCGATCTTGGGGGAGTCCAGAACCAGAGGCCGGAGTTTAAGAATAAGAGGTAGAACATTTGGAACAGAGTTGAGGAAAAACTTTTTCACATAGCGGGTTATGGATCTGTGGAATGCTCTGCCTAAGAAGGCAGTGAAGGCCAATTGTCTGGATTCTTTCAAGAAAGAGTTAGATAGAGCTCTTAAAGATAGTGGAGTCAAGGGATATGGGGAGGAGGCAGGAATATTAAGATAGTCTGATGTTACTGTGGCACAGGATATGACAGTACTTTGCAAACTGAGAATACTCTACCATAGCTTAGTATGAAAGGTCAGTGCCTTAAGATGGTATGATAGTACTGTGTCATAAGATGCTATGATGACACCCTGCCATTGAATAGTTTGAAAGAAATCATACATGGTTTCATGGAGGCGCTGGGATGCCAGTCAGCAACTGGGAGAGTTTAGAACCCTGGGCTGATTGTCATGTAGGTCTTGGGTGGTAGGTCTAGGAGATTTGGTCTGAATTGGGGTTCAGGCTCTGGAGGAGGGTGTGACACCACTGAATGAGGGTTTGTGAGGTGGGGAGCAAGACAAACCACAACACTTATTTCAGCGGGGCGTCTTTCTGGAGTGGTGACAGTGGACAACACAGATTCCAAAAGGAGATTTGGAATGTAAATGATGCCACTTGACATACAATTGGCTGGAAGTTCTGTCAGATGCAAAAGGAGATTCTTAAGCAGAAGTGCCTGGTTAAGTTTTCAGACTTTTGCAATTTGGCTTGGAAATGCATACAAATGGGTTACTCTCCACAGAAAGCCAAATGCACGGCGATCAATACAGAGAGCGGGACATTTCAAAATCAGGCCTCTTGTGCATTCCTGGAACAGAAACTTTTGGTGAGTTAATTATGGTTGGAGGTAATGACTAACGTATCCATGAATAAATAATTAATGAAAATCAAAAATCTGCAAATGGAAAAAGTCTGAAATGTAGAACAAGAATGCTAGAAATACTCTGCAGGACCTGAAGAAAGAGAAACAGATCGAAAATCCTTCATCAGAACTGGGAAAGATAGTAAATAACTTAGCTTGAAGTTCAAGTTAGGTAAAACTAACCTGCTTTCGCCCTTTCCCTGTTTAATGACCTGAAACGGTAATTCTGTTTCTCATTTCATGAATGGCACTTTGGTATGTTGAGCATTTCCAACATTCACTGTTTTTATTTCATGAATAAATAAATTTTGTAATTAATTTGGTTAATACATGGGGGATATCTATCCACCTGTAACTTGTTTAGGAAGTTAATCAAAACGAAAGTTACTGCAGGCAGAGCACAAATTAAGTTAATTGAATCCATGAAGAACCTTTATAAACAGGAAATCATGTGAAACACGGGCTGCTGTTCTTCTTTGACATTGTATCATTTCAATATTCATGATGTTTCACAACTGTACCTTTAAAACATGATTGTACTTCCAGTCCTGATGCCTACATTATATCTGTCATCTGTTCTTTTGCTCAAACACTAAACATTGAATTTTAAATCCAAGGTAACCTCCCCTTCACATTAGAATTCCAACACATGGTGGGTGTATCAGGCTGTAAACCAAAATATAACAGGCTATTGCCTGAAGTGTCATGCTTCATTAAGTGCCCCTCACTATTTTTATAAAAGGGCAAATATTCCAAAAATGTACTTACTTGATGGTATATGGTTCATAATTGTATTTCTTCCACCGTGCAGAAACAATAATTCGGCTGTGAACAACTGGTCGAATCTGAAGAGACAAAGCTCTAGATTAACTCACTTGTGTTATAGTGGCTTGCTGGAACAAATTGTATGATGCGCTAGAAGGTGTCAAGTTCGGGCGAGTAGTCCGATCCACTACACGTGGATCCAATTTAATTTAAAGGCATCATTTCTTAGGCCAGCGTGATTGGTATCAAGCTCTGGATTAGTCTACGATTGCAATGATCAATAAGGTGCCTACACCCAGTATGAAGGCATCACAGATTCTTCCTTGAAAGAATTTTATTTGTCATCCAATCAGTTCTGTAAGTTTTGACCCGTTCCATTTTATCTCACTACTGCTCTGTGAAACAAAACCATCAAGTTAGGCCCAATATGAAATATTACAAGTTTGTTTCCTTAATTAATTTTTAAAGTTACAGATTTAACTTTAAATACAGCAAGTACAGTAAAATAAAACACAGTAATGAAAAGACCATAAGGCATAGGAGCAGAATTAAGCCATTCAGCCCATCGAGTCTACTCCACCATTTCATCATGGCTGAATTTGGATCCCATTAAATCCCATACACCCGCCCCTCACCATATCCCTTGATGTGCCGACCAATCAAGAATCTATCAATTCCTGCTTTAAATATACCACAGACTTGGCCTTCACTGCAGTCTGTGGCAGAGCACTCCACAAATTCACCCCTCTTTGGCTAAAAAAATTTCTTACTTCTGGTCTAAAAAGTCGCCCCTCAATTTTGAGACTGTGCCCTCTATTTCTGGATACACCCCCCCCCATAGGAAACATCCTCTCCACATTCACCCTATCTAGTCCTTTCAACACTTGGTAGTTTTCAATAGATCCCAACAGCATTCTTCTAAATTCCAGTAAGTATGGGCCCTAAGCTCCCAAGCATGCCATACATGTTAATCCTTTCATTTCCGGAATCATCCTCATGAACCTCCTCTGGAATCTCTTAGATGGCAGTACATCCTTTCTAAGATAAGGAGACCAAAACTATTGATAATACTCCAAGTGCAGCCTGACCAGTGTCTTATAAAACTTCAGCATTATCTCCTTGTTTTTATATTCTATTCAACTTGAAATAAATGCGAACATTGCATTTGCCTTCTTTACCACAGACTCAACCTGTGAATTAACCTTCTGGGAGTCTTGCACGAAGTCTTGCAAGCAGATCAGAATCAGATTTAATGTTATGAAGTGTGTTAACTTTACAGCAGCAGTACAATGCAATACATGTTAAATAAATATAAAAAAACTACATTTATATTAAGTATATATCTGTCTATTAAATAATTACATTAAAATAAGTAGCAACAAATAACATAAATAAAAAAGTAGTGAGGTAGTGGTCACGGGTTCAATGCCCATTTTTGAAACCAGATGACAGAGCTGAATAAGCTGTTCCTTAATCGCTGAGTGTGTGCCTTCAGGCTTCTGCATTTCCTGGGGGTACCTGTGGGTGCACCTGGACAACAGATTTGAGTGGAGCACCAATGCAGAGACTGAGTTCAAGAAGGGCCAGAGTCACCTCTACTTCCTGAGGAGACTGAGGTCCTTTGGAGTATGCAGGCCTATCCTTCACATGATCTGCCAGTCTATTGTCTCTAGTACAATCTTCTATGCGGTGGTGTGCTGTGGCAATGGCATCAACATGGGTGATGCCAACAGGCTCAATAGACTGATTAGAAAGGATGGCTCTGTTATAGGAGTCAAACTGGACACAACAGAGGCTGAGGTAGAATAAAGGACCATACAGAAAATCCTGACAATTCTGGACAATGTTTCTCACCCTCTGCATGCAACCTTGGCTGAACACAAGAGCACTTCTAGTAATAGACTAAATCAACTACGATGCTCCAAAGAGTGCTACAGGAGGTCATTCTTATCCTCGGCCATTAGGCTCTTTAATGAGTCAATCCATACCCAGGGAAGTGATGACCCCTTCCTGTTAAACTGTTTGAGGTAACTTATTTTTTTTTAGTCTTTCTTACTTCTCTTCTAATATTTGTATATTTGCATACTTGTACACTTGTAATGCTACTGTGACATGGTAATTACCCTTAGGATCAATGAAGTATCTATCTAGATATCTACCCATCTCCTTCCCAACGGTTAACAGTGTGAAGAGGGCATGCCCCGGGTATCAGAGGTAATACCGTTGGACCTACCTTCAGCCTCAGTGGCCTATTCCAACAGGTCAAAATATTCATTGTCCCTACTCAAGCTGAAGCAGTTCAAGACACTGACTCATACTTTTTCTAGTGCACATTAAGTTAATCAGTACCACAAGCAAAATTTTGAAAAACTGCATACCGTGATAGAAAGAGTAGGACATCATGAGAAGATATTATTCTAAATACAGATGACTACTGCACATCATCTTGTTGATCTTGTCATTCACTCAGTTATCCCAACAGTAATAGAATATAAACAGAAATTAATCTTTGAATTACATCTGTTCATGCTTGTTCAAAAGCTATAGCTATTAGAAGTGATTGTTTATTGTTTTATCTGAACTGTATAATAATAATGAAAAAAACAGTTAGAAAATAGAATATGTACAGAAGGCAGAATATGAACACCTAATACAAAAAGGTTGAAGTCTATTCCATTGAGTTTCATCATTGGCACAAAGAGCTAAAGGAATCTAGGCATTCAGCCAAGTACTGAAGACTTGGAAGACAGGAGCTAAGTAAACAGCCAAGGTATAGTAGACCTTTCAGTTTATTATATGTGCATATCTGATTAACTGAAACTTACTATATCCTATGCAACTATAATCAGATAAAAATGGCACATATTTCAGAGAAAGTTAATCTTTTCCAATATTGTTATTGTGAGTTCTTCATGTCAGGTTCACAAACCTGATGAAGAACTAAGAAATCAACAAAAATATATCATTGTACTAAATATGGGAAAATTCATTTTGATAAAGATAAAGAGAAAATCCAAACCTCAGGGTGCATAATTTGAACAGTTAATCAATCACATCTACTAAATTATCTTTCATCCTTCCTCGCATTCATACCAAAGTGCTCTCCTTGTCACTTAAATATTATTAAGCAGCCAGTGGATGGCATTGTAAAATTACAGGCCAAGATGTTTAGATCCAGAAAAATCACCTTTATCTTAACATTAATAATGCCAGCTTAAAGATTAGGCATATTCAGTACTGAAAGTCTTTGAATGGACATCTAAATGTTACTTTACAAAAATGGCCTGGTGGCACAGCTGGTAGAGGTCCAACAACCTGGGATCAGTCCTGACCTTAAGCACTGCCTGTCTGGTGTTTGCACATTCTCCCTATGATGGGGTGAGTTTCCTCTAGGTGCTTCAGTTTCCTCTCACATCCCAAAAATGTTCAGGTTGGAAGGCTAATTGGTCACTGTAAACTGGCCCTAGTGTGTAGATGAGTGGTAGGATCTCAGGGGAGTTGATGAAATCTAATCTAATCATCTAAAACGTGTGTTGAGGAGGGGATAAAATGGGGTTAACATAGATTTAATGTAAATGGGAAGTGCGGACATGATGGGCAAAAGAGCGCCTGTTTCCGTGCTATATCTCTCGTATGACTCTTGTTAATTTTGCTTTGATATTCCTAAAGCAATTGTTCATTCTCTGTGCCATTCATTATTCCTTCCTTAAAGTGGGTATGTAAAGTGCTTTAAAAATAAAAGATGAAGAAATGGACATAACTAGCAAGCTAGCAATTGAATAGTAAACATAGAGTCATAGAACCCTGCAGCATAGAAACAAGCCCTTCAGCCCATCTAGTCCCACCAACCCACACCTGAGCCATAGCCCTCCATATCCCTTCCATCAATGTACTTATCCAAATTTCTCTTAAATGTTGTAATCAAATCTACATCTACCAATTCAACTGGCAGCTCATTCCACACTTGCACCACCCTGAGTAAAGACATCCCCCCTGATGTTCTCCTGAAACATTTCATCTTTTGCCCTTAACCCATGATCTCTAGTTCGCTCAACTTCAGTGGAAAAAGCTTGCCTGCATTTACCCAATCTATATCCCTCATAATTTTGTATACCTCTATCAAA
Source organism: Mobula birostris (assembly GCF_030028105.1). NCBI lineage: Eukaryota > Metazoa > Chordata > Chondrichthyes > Myliobatiformes > Myliobatidae > Mobula > Mobula birostris. The sequence goes on along the minus strand of NC_092371.1, from coordinate 184,403,456 downwards.
TCTCCCCTCATTCTCCTACACTCCAGGAAATAAAGTCCTAAACTTATACCTAAGGTTCTTAAGTCCCAGTAATATCCCTGTAAATTTTCTCTGTACTCTTTCAATCGAAAGATATCTTTCAGGTAGGTAACCAGAACTGCATAAAATACTCCACATTTGCCTCACTAATGTCATATATAACTTCACATCAGTACTCCATACTCTGGCTTCTACAGTAATGTTACAAACAAAGGAATAGGAAAGAAGAAAATTGGACTACTTTACAATGAGTGTGGTGATCTATCCATGGAGACGAGAGATGGGGGAGAGCTTAAATAGATTTTTTTTACTATCACAAAACCGATGTCTAATTCAATTTACTACCTCAATATGAATGTCAACTGATTGTTGAATGTCTGTGACTTGCGATGTGCTACAGGGATTGGTGCTGGGTCTATTGGTGTTTGCCATCTATATCAATGATCTGGATAATTTGGTAAACTGGATCAACAAATTTTCAGATGACACCAAAATTGGTGGTATAGTGGACAGCAAAGAAGGCTATCAAAGCTTGTAGGGGGATCTGGACTGCCTGAAATACTGGGCTGAAAAAAAAAAAAAAATGGTAGATGGAATTTAATACAGACTAGCGTGGGGAGTTGCATTTGAGAGAACCAACCAGGGTAGGGCTTAAGTAATAAATGGTAGGCACTGAGTTGTGTAGTAGAACAGAGGGATCTGAGACCACAGATCCATGATTCCTTGAAAGTGGCGTCACAAGTAGATTGGGTCATAAAGAGAGCTTTTGGCACACTGGCCATTATAAATCAAAGTAATGAGTACTGGAGTCAGTATGTTGAAGCTGTATAAGATGTTGTTGAGGCCTAATTTGGCCTAACTTGTGTAGAATGAGCTGCAGCAGAAGTGTTAGCATTTAAGAGAAATTTGGTTAAGTACATTAATTTGTATAATTTGTAGTTGTATAAGCATAGGGTTATGGAGGGCTAATGCCTAGGTGCAGAACAATGGAACTAGGCAGAATAATAGGTCGGCGTGGAATAGGTGGGCCTAAGGGGCTGCCTCTGGGCCTTGGTGCTCTATGATTCTCTAATAGCTGGGAACTTCACCTCTGGGGGCCTACATGCAGAACCGTCTGCAAACTGCCCCAGTGTTTCTGGTACAACATTCATATGGAAATTAAACCCGTCTAGGTACAAAAAGGGCTAATGGCTGAGCATTGCAAATATTCTAGGAAGATATCAGACAAGGTAAGAATACGGACATTTTCTTTAACGTATTACTGTGGTTGCCCAAAACAGGCTCTAACCCTCATGAAGGGCTCAATACCCGTTTGCAGGCTCCTTGCAAAAGCTAGACTGCATTTGGTAGCTAAATTACTGTATAACTGGGAAGAGCTGAAGAGTCTTCAACTGCATATTTTCCCTTTACCTGAAGGCAACAGCCAACAAAGCAAATGAGCCAGTATTACTCTTTTCTAATGGGTTGGGAGCAGCAATGGTCAACAGCTCACCTAAAGAGTTTCACAGCATGCTGATGGTGTAATTTTGACAACAGATCACAAGTCATGTTTGATTCTACCGAGAAGTGTAATACATTTGAGCAAAGTTCGGCGTTGCATTATCTGCTCCTTTTGGACTAATTCTACTACCCAATTTGAATTAAACATTAAAAATTGTCAACTTGAATCTAAGATATATTTTTTTTAAAAACATCAAATGGAAAACAGTCATTCTAATCACTATAAAGTAATGTATGGATATGTTGTAACCTAGATTCAAAATTCTACTTGATACAGATGTGCAGCTAAGTATTCGGTACGTGGAATATTAAGAACATACTGTATCAGATTCTAGGCTTAGCTGAGGTTTCCACTTGTTTTTTTTAAATATCAGTATAACTCGTACAATGTTCTTAGAAATTCAATACATCTTTTTATTTTATACACAAGTTAATTTTCATTATAAGAGGAAAACCAACAAAGTTACATTTCATTATCAATGGATTAACTCCAATTTCTATATCTATAGAATCGCTGTTTTAAAATATCAGTGAATACAAATAATAATGTTCTTCTTAGGTCCAACATTCTTCCAACCAAAAACCTCATCAAATGAACATCTCCTTGCCTAATTTGTTATTGCAAAGTATGGTTAATTATCTCTTTGGGAGTGAAACATGACTTACTATCTTTTCTTCACACATCACAACATTCAACTTGTGTGATCATTGCCTTTCTCCCTTTGATAGATGGCACTATCCTCCAACCATTCCCTGCCATTATTTCTCTAACCACCATCACACACCCTAGAACCACTGCAAATTATATTATTGCACCCATTTCACTTAGTTCCTCATTTGCAAGCTGACCCTTTACCTACACTGAGGAAACAGCTCCATAAATATGTTGCTGACATTTGGTTTTACCTTTCTGACCCCAGCCCTAACTGTAAATCCCTGCACTAGGGTAAATTCGTGTTCACCAACTGCCAGCTTAATAGCTGCCAAGTCATTGATGACTTAGGTTACTTGCTTTAACAAAACAATGACAGGTTCAAAGATACCATGCTTGATAACCACCAAAAACTACAATGCCTGGGTGTTTGATACCTGCTGTCTGTCCGGTAGCTTCCTTGACATGAAAGCACTGCTGCACAGTCTCAGAGTTCCATTTGGTCTTAACTGGCTGGAGAACCCAAACAGTGTGCATCACCAAAACTGCTTTCCACCTTCAGTACATCACATGCTTCTGTTACCCTTATCATAGCCCAGCATCCATGTCTTCAAAACCACCACACTCAAACATTCCAATCTTACCCTCACCCTTCTGTATCAATGATGCTGAGGTGGAGATGGCCGAGTGCTTCAAGTTCCTGGGTGTAAATATCATCAGCAATTTGTCCTGGTCCAGCCATGTAGAAACTACGACTGAGAAACCACACCAGCACCTCAACTTCTTAATGACACTAAAGAAATTCAACATGTCCCACTTGAATTTTTACAGAAAATATCCTATCAGGATGTATCACAGCTTGGCATGGCTACCCCCAAACAGAAAACGTACTACAGATGCTGAATATCCAGAATAACACACACAGAATACTGGAGGAATTCAACAGGTCAGACAGCAACCTTGGAGAGGAATAAGGAATCAATGTTTTGGGCTGAGACCCTTCATCAGGTTCCAGTGAAGAGCTCCAGTCCAAAATGTCAACTCTGACCTGCTGAGTTCCTCCAGGTGTGTGTGTGTGTCTGTGTGTCAGTTACTTTGGTATGGCAACTGCTCTGCACGAAACCACAGAAAATTGTAGTGAGTTCTGAACACAGCTCAGTCCATCACGCAAAGCAGCCTCCCCTACGTTGACTGTGTGTATTCCTCCCACTGCTTTGAGAAAGCAGCAAACATAATCAATGACCCCTTCCACCCCAGTCACTCTCTCTGCTCCACCCTCCAGTTGGGAAGAAGATGCAAAAGCTTGAGAGCATGTATCATCAGACTCAAGGACAGCTTTTAGCCTGCTGTTATCAGAAAATACAATGAACTCTTATGTACTACAAGATGAACTCCTGATCTCTCACTCTGCCTTGTCATGTCATGCATCTGTTTACCTACACTGCACTTCTTCCTGTAACTGTAACACTATATTTTGAATTCTATTTTTCTTCGTACTAGATCAAGGTACAGGTGTTTATAATGGAATGATCTGTCTAATTCAAAGGAAAGCTTTACACACTATCCCAATGTGCACAACTATAATAAACCAACTCCCATCCCAAGCAGCTCCACAATTCAAATCAATACTTGCTCTCAGATACCAAATTCACCAACCCTCATCTCCTCCCACTCCTCATTACACCTGTCCTTAACAGGATCCAGTGCTGAATGGATTGAATTTTAATTCCACATTCTCTGCCAATAATTGCATCTATGGGGTTCACTCTTTCCCAAGTCTGCAACATCCTTCAGCCCTCTGTGACACACATCACATTTCTCTTGTTTAATTTACATTTGCAACACCTACCTTACCTCAACTTCACCAGACATTCAGGGGCCAATTCTGGAACCCTCCCTGAAGCCAAGTGCCAGTGTATTCTGTGGTTTCTTTATCATAGTGCTGAACAATGCTCACAATCTAATTAAAGTGTTGGTGCCCTATTAAAATAAAAATGGATGTGCATTGCTTCCCTACTTAAAATTTGATCTAATACCTTGTGATTTATTTGGCAGTCTTGAACTTCCATTAATTGTGCCATTTCCTAGCCTGTCCAGAGTCCATTGGATTATTGCACATTCATTTGCTCACTAGTCACACAAACAAATTTTGCACCATGTGAAAATATAGGTTTCTTGAATATCACTTTTCCTAAGGGTGGGGGAGTCCTTAGCTAGGAGGCATAGGTTTAGGGTGAAATGGGAAAGCTCTAAAAGGGTTTGAGAGGCAACTTTTTCTTCATAGAAAGTGGTGAGTATATGGTATAACCTGCCATTGAAAGTGGCTGAAGCAGATCGTCGTCATCGTGGCTATCCCTTGAGGTCGAGTATGATAGTCTTCGTTCTGTTGATCTACTTATGGGCTCTCAAGTGGCTTATGAGTCCAATCTTGGCTTTGGAAGTTCTTCCGCATTCAGGACAGGTAGTTCCAGATGGCCGATCGGGCTTTGGTTGTTGCTGCCTCTCTTTCCATTTTCTTCTCTTTTCTTCTAATTCTGCACATCTGTTAGCTTCGAAAGTTGCTGTTCCTTCTCAGATGATGGCTTGCCGGAGTTTCCTGTCCTTGGCATTGGTTTCCCAATTGTTGATGTCGATGTTACATTTTTTCATGTTGGCTTATAAGACGTCTTTGAATCTCTTCTGTTGTCCGCCTCTTTTACGTTTGCCTTCTTTAAGCTGGGAGTAGAAGATTTGTTTCAGCAGACGTTCGCCTTTCATCCAAACAACATGACCGCTCCATCTTAGTTGGTTCTTGATGACGTAGGCGTCAATGCTTGTTGTTTTTGCTTCATTTAGCACACTGACATTGGTTCTTCTATCTTCCCAGCTGATATTTAAGATGTTTCAAAGACAGCGTTGATGGAACTTTTCAAGTGCCTTCAGATGTAGTCGGTATGTTGTCCAGGTTTCTGATGCATACAGGAGCGTTGGGATTACTACTGCTTTGTACACTAACATTTTGGTGTCTGTTCGAAAGATTCTTGTTCAGAGACGTCCAAAAGCTGTTCCAGCGCACTTAAGTTGGATCTCGTCATTTCGTCAAGCAGTTGCCATGGTGTCAATTAGAAGGCACTTGGTTGGAACATGGAGGGGAGGGGTCTGGAATGATAATGTAGGAAATTGGGACTCGATGGGTGGACAATGTGGTTGGAATGGACTCATTGGGCTGAAGGGTCTATACTGCTCTATAAAGAGAAGCAGTTTCTGAAGCAATGAGTTAACCACTGTTATAAGGCCAGAGCAATTATGGTGTTTCTTCTGTTAATCCTTGTTGAGGGCCAAACTATAATGACATTGCAGTGAATACATAGTACCTTTCAGGTACGAATGTGGTTAAATTGCACAGCAGGGAAGCATAATCAATTATTAATGCAAACAACAGGAATTCTGCAGATGCTGGAAATTCAAGCAACACACATCAAAGTTGCTGGTGAACGCAGCAGGTCAGGTCAGGTAGGAAGAGGTGCAGTCGACGTTTCAGGCCGAGACCCTTCGTCAGGACTAACTGAAGGAAGAGTGAGTAAGGGATTTGAAAGTTGGAGGAGGAGGGGGAGATCCAAAATGATAGGAGAAGACAGGAGGGGGAGGGATGGAGCCAAGAGCTGGACAGGTGATTGGCAAAAGGGGATACGAGAGGATCATGGGACAGGAGGTCCGGGAAGAAAGACGCGGGGGGGGGGGGGGGGGGGGAGACCCAGAGGATGGTCAAGAGGTATATTCAGAGGGACAGAGGGAGAAAAAGGAGAGTGAGAGAAAGAATGTGTGCATAAAAATAAGTAACAGATGGGGTACGAGGGGGAGGTGGGGCCTAGCGGAAGTTAGAGAAGTCGATGTTCATGCCATCAGGTTGGAGGCTACCCAGACGAAATATAAGGTGTTGTTCCTCCAACCTGAGTGTGGCTTCATCTTTACAGTAGAGGAGGCCGTGGATAGACATGTCAGAATGGGAATGGGATGTGGAATTAAAATGTGTGGCCACTGGGAGATCCTGCTTTCTCTGGCGGACAGAGCGTAGATGTTCAGCAAAGCGGTCTCCCAGTCTGCGTCGGGTCTTGCCAATATATAAAAGGCCACATCTGGAGCACCGGACGCAGTATATCACTCCAGTCGACTCACAGGTGAAGTGCCGCCTCACCTGGAAGGACTGTTTGGGGCCCTGAATGGTGGTAAGGGAGGAAGTGCAAGGGCATGTGTAGCACTTGTTTCGCTTACACGGATAAGTGCCAGGAGGGAGATCAGTGGGGAGGGAGGGGGGGGGATTATTAATGCTTCCACTTGCAGCAAAAGATTAATGTAAAAGATAACATGTAAAAAGCTGAGACGGAATGAATTAAATTAAATTAATTCACTCTCCTGGAGTCCTAACATAAACCACAAGGGGTTACACAATTCAAATTTATTGTTGGATTTCTTCTCAGTTTGGCGAGATAATCAACATTTCACTATAATGCCTTTCGAGACCTGTTACACATTTCATTTTATCAATATAAATTTACTGTTAAGCACAGCTCACCTTTTTGGACTAAAGGCTTGCTTCAACATGAATAATACTTTGAATCTAAAAACTGTGGCTGAAACTGAACCCCGCGCTAATTCTGCTCTACTTGTTAGTATAAATGGACCGGGTCAGATCAGGCAGGAGAAATAAACTCTTCGAAGAGGAAACAAGCATGACAACATATTTACACAGGTTTTATGCAAACTGTGCATTGCATGTGTGCATTGAGTCATATCCTGGCTTTACAGAAAAAAGTTATAATGTATTGACAGTTTGGCACTGTCAGCAAGCAAACAATGATCCTCTTGCAGCTTCACAACTCGTGAGACTTCAGATTGATGCTAAGCTTGGGTACTGTCTACCATGTTCTCCTTGTGAGCCTGAATGCTTCCAGGAGGTGTTTCGGTTCCCTCCCACAAGCCAAACATGTGCTATAGGGTAAATGGCTACTGTGACTTGTACCTTTGTGTCGGTAGGCAGCAAAGGAATAAAAGGGGCAATGAGAGAAAAAAATGTTGCACAGTATAGGAGAGGAATTGGGATTGATGGGCCAGTGAAAATGTTTACACCCAGTCGCTTTACATGTTTATCAGCAAACCCACAGCAAATTTTTAGTGCAACTGGCTTATGAAATACCAAACATGAGGAAATCTGCAGATGCTTGAATTTCAAGCAACACACATAAAAGTTGCTGGTGAATGCAGCAGGTCAGGCAGCATCTCTAGGAAGAGGTACAGTCGATGTTTCGGGCCGAGACCCTTCGTCAGGACCTGATGTTTCTCAGGACCTGACGAAGGGTCTCGGCCCAAAACGTCGACTATACCTCTTCCTAGAGATGCTGCCTGGCCTGCTGCGTTCACCAGCAACTTTTATGTGTGTTTTATGAAATACCATGCGGCTCTGACATTTCAAGGTGGAGTAGGGTGAGCTGAGTGGTAGGTGAGGTGGGATCTGTGTCAATCTACTCGTAGCACATAGAACCCTCGACAAATTCCAAGGACCAATGTTCTTGTCTGAGCACCATTTCTCAAAGGTCTTTCTGGGTTGCTTTGGAAGTCAGGAGGTTCATGAACACATTTGTATTTTGCTTAACGTTTCCATGTTCTGCCTACTTCATACACCACCATCAAACATCACAAATTCCTCCAACAAATAAAACTTCCATCGACATACTATGCAATGCATTCATTCTGTTAATGTTCATCACTGAAACATTTGATAACACATATGGATCTTGGTTAACTTTTTATAGACTTTAGCCCAGCAAAAAATATTTCCTTCCTGAACTTAAAACACGTCACTTTTCATTCACTTTCACCAGCTTCTTACTGAATTAACTTTCCCAAGCATGGACCATTCTTAGGACAGTCGTTCCTTCTTATAATATGAATCAGAACCCAATTTCTCTCTGACAGGAACTAGTATCCGCAACACAAACAACATCAGAAACTCCACAGGTAGAAATGGCAGCCATACTGAGGGATTTTGTCATTTCTTTCTCTTCAGTCATTTAATTTAGTGCCAATGATTTGGTACAACATGATATCCCCATACAATGGTTTTTTTTAATGGAGCTGGTTATAGTTGAGGGATTTGGTTAGAGTAAATATAGAAAAGCTATTCTCCCAAATAGAAGGATAAATAACCAGAAGATACAGATTTAAGGTCATTAACAAATCATAAGGAGAGATTGTGTAGATTAGGACTTTGTTCTCTGGGAGGTCAGAGATTGAATGGTGACCTGACAGACATGTACAGTATAAAATAATAAGAGACATAGATATGGTGAAAGAATTTAGTCTACTTCAGGGTGCTGAAAACAAGAAGTCATAGGTTTAAAATCAGAGGCAAGAGATTTATAAAGGACATCAGGGGCAGCTTCTTCACACAAAGCGTGATGCATATTGCAATAAGCTGCCAGAAATGGTGTTTGAGGCAAGCACATTAGCAACATTTAAAATCCATCTTCAAAAGTACATGGATAGGAGAGGTTAGTGAGCAATGGACCAAACGTGGGCAGATGGGACTAGCACACTGGACAACTCAGCTGGCATGGATAAATTGGGCTGCTTAGTCGGTTTCTATACTGTACGACATTACAACTCCACAAGGGAGATGATGCTATTTTTACAGAAAAGAATTTTTGTTTTGAAAGGCACAGTGGAGGGGGTACAAACGTTTGTTGATTAAATTGAATTTTTTTTCAGTTATTTCAATAAATAAAATATTTGCAGAAATTTGGAGAAAGTACTGGGGGGAAGAATTAATTGATCTCTTATTAAAGGAACCTAGACCAGGAAAAGGTGATGAATGAACTTCATCCCTGCTGTCACATTTCTATCAGATCTGATCTTTTGCAAAATTGCTACCAAAGTAACACAATTTTACACAGACGGTCAGGAGGCAAAGAAAACATTTGTTTATAAAGGCCTCTGTGTAATGTGAAATTGCAGGTTCTGTTGATGAATTACCTGCACTTGAATGCAAGTACCAGTTTCAAATGATTCATTACTTATTTGCAGGTGGCAAGGTGAAGATACATTTCTACCAAAGGAGGTGTAAGCACTCATTCTATCCACTAGCCCACAGACCATCCTTGGGCAAGGTATAGCACACACTTAGCACCCCGATCAGGGTCACATGAAGCCATGGGAGCAGGTGGCGAATGGCCGTATGAGCATCTGGTACACATCACAAGTCCTGGTTATGCGAACACTGACGCCAGGCAGACAGATCTCTGAAGAGTATTGGTCACCAGAAGGCAATGGCAAACTACTTCTGTAGAAAAATTTGCAAAGACCAATCATGGTCATGGGACCATGATCGCCTACATTATGTGACACTGCACATAATGACGATGATGATGTTGATGACTAATTTGATGCCACACCCAAATTATATGTTCAAATGATCAGATACACAACCTTTCAATAATTTGACACTGTTCCAATAAAGGATGATTAAAATCACAGTTAACAATGGTTTGAAAAGTGTGGTGGTGAGGAGGGAGGGGGATGGTGGAGAAGAGAAGGAAGGAGAGGAGGAAGGAAGGTGGGATGCATGTGTAAGAACTGTGTGTTTTCTGAGGTTTATAGGACTGCATCAGATCACAATAAGCAGTTGAAAAATAAGAGATCAGGAAATGAGCATGAGTACTTTAATCTTAAATTATTGACGGAGTAACTCAGCAAGCTCAAGGGGGTGGATGGCAGTTTGGCTACAAGGACAGTTGTCATGAATGAGTTTCAGCTCATGGAGGGCATGAGCTCAGTCAGGTCATACTCAGTACTGGATGTTCCAAGTGTATGTTTGAGAGGTACATTGTCAAGATTGCAGCCATCTGGGTTAAGCTTAAGATGCAGATGAGGAAACCTATGTAGTCAATTTCAAAAACAATGGCTTCAGACATTACAGAATTCAATTGGAAGTAGTAATTGTTCTACTGGTATTGAATATCAGAAAAGAAACATAAGATTTGGATGGTCAGGAGAGCCAGTGAGAGGCTGGGCAAGTGTTAGCCACAAATATGTATGATCGAATGTCATGTCTTTTGATGTTGTTACTGAGTAGCATTTGGATGAGAAATAGGAATCAGGAAGGACAGTTCCATGAGGAATTCCTGTAGAAATAATACAAAGAAGGTGTAACAAGCCATTGCAAGAAATATCTGACTATATTTACCAAGAGGGTAAAATCTATGCATCTGTACAAGTGAAGCACTGAAGATGGATAGGATGGAAAATTGTATGGTTGTAATGGGCTCATGAAAAAAAACGAAGGATAGTACACCACGACCATAAACACGAAAATGTCTGCAGATGCTGGAAATCCAAAGCGACACACACAAAATGGAGGAACTCAGCAGGCCAGGCAGCATCTATGGGAAAAATAAACAGTCGACGTTTTGGTCCAAGACCTTTCTCCAGGACTGAGAAGGAAGGGGTAAGATGCCAGAATAAAAGGGTGTGGGGGGGGGGGGGGAGAATGGAAAGACAGATCACTAGAAAGTGATAGGTGAAGCCAGCTGAGCAGGAAAAGTCAAAGGCTGGAGGAGGAGGAATCTGGCAAGAGAGGATAGATTTTCTGTGCTAGATTAGAGTTTGTGATGCTGAAAGTAATATATTGGCATTGGTAAAGGATTGGCCAATCAACAGAACACAGAGTCAGGATAAATGAGTCACTTTCAGGTTGTTATGCTGTAACTACTTACATGTTACTGGGATCAGTGCTGAGATCTCAATTATTTACAACTTGACTGAAGGGACTGAGTATATTTTGGCTAAATATTCTGTTGCCGTGAAAATAGGTACAGAAACAATTTGTGAGCAGGATGTAAAGAATCAATAATAAGACATAGAAAATCTTGGTGAGTAGGCAAAAAAAAACAGAATTTGGAATCTCTTTAATGCAAAACCACAATGTCATTTGCCTGTGCAACTGCTGGAAACCAAGTCGTCAACCATTTTGATGTACTAGGTCTGGTGTCATAGCATTTGTTAACACAAAATAATCAGCAGATGCTGGGGTCAAAGCAACACTCACAACAGGCTGGAGGAACTCAGCAGGCCGGGCAGCATCCGTGGAAAAGATCGGTTGACGTTTCGGGCCGGAACCCTACGTCAGGAATAGCATTTGTTGAGAGCTCTCTAAGCTGGTCTACTGCTAAATAATAACCCTTTCTAAAATAATTCTTTGGTATATTGTGACCAGGTCGGTCACTAACTGTGATGGTATTGGAATACTGACTGCAAAGTTCTAAACTCAGACAAAGACCTAATCCCTACTGGATATAAATAGCCATGACTACTGTCACTAAAGGGAGGTTATAATGTAACTACCCAATCTTCAAAGACTTGCCTGTTTATTCTCCGTGGCGAATTTAGCTGCTAGTACCCACTATTTGTGTGGGCATGTGGCCAAGTGGTTAAGGCACTCGACTAGCAACCTGAAGGTCGTGAGTTCGAGCCCCAGCCGAGGCAACATGTGCCGTTGAGCAAGGTACTTAATCACACATTGCCCTGCGAAGACACTGGTGCTAAGCTGTATCAGCCCTTGCATAACATCAGTGTCGTGGAGAGGGGAGACTTGCAGAATGGGCAACTGCCTGTCTTCCATACAACATTGCCCAGGCCTGCGCCCTGGAGAGTGAAGACTTTCCAGGCGCAGATCCATGGTCTCGCAAGACTAACGGATGCCCACTATTTGAACAGTGAGTACCCCCCCCACCCTCCCTACCAAGGAGAAGACATTTCCAGCTAACAAGGTAACTTAAAACACTGTTCATTTATTTTAATTGATACACACTTAAGTTGAAATAACATTCTTAAAACACATCTAAGACTCAGGGAAATTCTATTTTAAACATTTCTAAATTACAAACCATTTCTAAAACACAAGTCATTTCCAAAAACACAAAGCACCAAGGATTTCCATCTAAACCATTTTCAAAACACAAAGGATTTCCAAAATACAGGTACAATTCCTATAAACTAAAAAGACATACCAATGAATTGCAAATGAGCAAATCGTCTGTACAGAATTTAAAGCCAGTGTAATGATCTCTATTTCAAAATTTGTTTCTTGATGTTCCTTACCCGATTCCTGCTAATAAGCCTGAACTGCTCTCTACATTTATACAGTTTCTTCCACTTGGATGACTTTATGCGCATATGATACTTCCTCAGATACCCCTTTTTACACAGACAATCTAAAAGCATGTTGGAGACATAGATCTCAAGTTAATATTCACAGTTACAATTAATGCTGTAAAGGTAACTTATTTTAGGACATAAAACCTTCCAAGATTAATGGATCAATTTGCTTCCATCTGGTCTGCAAGCTTCCTTGAACCAAGCAACTTAAAAGTCGGGGTCTTTTTGAAACAACCCAACTAAATAAGTTTGTCTTGAACTGCATCTTTTGAGCAGTAATAAAGCAGGTGCAGTGAGCTAGATCCTACCTACTTATTACAGAGCTTGTCTGCAAAGCTGTGCTTTTTAACTTCAAGCTGATTACTGTTCTCTATTTACATTTTAAGAGGCCCATTTACAACCAGAAACTAAATAAAGCAAAACAGTTGGAAATTTAATTACATCTGTTTGATCTCACAAATGGCAGCTGCTGTGCTTAGAAAGAGATTAACAAACAACCATGAAGTGAATATCACAATAGGGAAAAAAAATCAAAAAAAACAGCATATTTGAGAAATTACAGAACTGAAAAGCAAAAATTATAGAAGCTAAAAATCTGAAACAAATGCAGAAATTCTCAGCAGGCTGGGTAGCATCGGTAGAGAGAAACATGAAGTCAATATTTTAGATTAATGACCCCTTCATTAGAACGATGAAGTATTATTGGCCTGCAACATTAACATTTTTCCACAGATGTTGTCTGACCTGCTGAGTCAAAGAGAGGGACAACACATAAACAACCCTTTGGCCTCCTGAGAAGGCACCAACCGTTTTTACATTCTAATTCCCCCCCCCCAATCAATGTTTCTTTTTTTATTCTCCCTATATTCAAGGACTCTAAAACTCATGTTCTCAATATTTATTACTTACTTATTTATCATTATTGTAATTTATCTTTTTTGTATTTGCACAATTTATTGGTTGTTTGTCCATCTTTGTGTGCAGTGTTCCTTTGTATTTACTGGGAATGCCTGCAAGAAAATCAATCTCAGGATAGTACATTATGATATATACATACTTCGATAATAAGTTTACTTTGAGCTTTGAAATTCCCATCAGCAATCCTGTCACCACCGATACTCCAAGTCCAACCTGCACACTAGGGAAAATTTATAAGGTTTATAAATTTTAAACCTCCAACCTGCACATTTTGTGTATATAGGAGAAGCACCTGGAGGAATCCCATACAAGTACAGGGAGAGGTCGATCTCTTCAGCAGCAGAAATCAAGATTGAACCTGGGTCCTGAGAGCTATGAGACAGCTGCACCACCAGCCCAGCAATGTAACTCTCCACTTCCAACTTACAGAATGTTGCCACTCAGAGAGAATTTTACAGTACTCATGCATAACATCTTAGTATATACATAAAGTAATTAGAGAGACCAAAATAATGTAGTTTATTCTTTATTACAAGGGGAATGGGATTTTTTTTTTACCACTGTACTGATGATATCATGTATGAAGTGGTGTATGCATTTTTGATATCCATATTCAGGGAAGGAGAAAATTGCTTTGGAGAAAATTCAGAGAAGGTGCATTGGATTGATTGCTGGGGGTTGCCCTACAAGGAAAAGCCGAGCAAATTAGGCTTATACTTGTTGGCGTTTAGAAGAGCTAATCTTATTGAAACATAAGATTTTGAGAATTTTTCTTTGTGTGATGGAAACTGGAACTGGAAGCATTTGGTTTTGCCCATTTAAGATATAGTACAAGGTCACTTGGAAAGAATGAAGGAGTACTGCAGCAGAGCAAATAAGTGATTTATAAAGTCCATGAGCTCTCTTAGCTAGAAATATATTAGAAGGGACAAGGGCAATACTTAGAAGTTTAAAAACAGAGAAAATGCAGAATGATCCAGAAAAAAAAGCAACAGAGCAGATAAAAAGATAATACTTTTGTGTGACCCAGCCAGAATTAGTGATGAATAGGCAAGCATTATTCTGCACCAGTCACATTCCAGACTGTGCTCCTTGGACAGAGAGAGACGACGAGGGCCAAACCATGATGAGCAACTAAGCAAAGAATAAACACAAGCGATTTAGCAGATGCTGGAAATACGGAGCAACACACACAAAATGCTGGAGGAATTCAGGTCAGGCAGCATCTTTGGAGTGAATTAAACAGTCAATGTTTCAGGCCAAGACCCGTCATCAGGAACGGATAGAAAGGAGGAAGAACCGAGAACAAGAATGTGGGAGTAACACATTTTTGTTCCAAAAGCTCTGTTTTTCAGCTTTCAACCAAGTGTCAAGTGGCAGAAAATGGTTCAGCACAGCCAAGAAGGGCCAAAAGGCCTGTTTCTGTGCTGTAGTTTCTATGGTTTTTCTATGGATGGGTCAGTGGTGGCACTCACACTAAGTGTACAAGGCTACAAGCTATTCTGGAAGCAAACATAATGGTTGACATTCTAGTGCAGGGGTCCCTAACCCTTTTATGCCATGGACCAATACCATTATGCAAGGGGTCCATGGGAACCCCTACTCTCGTGCAATGCTGAGGGAAGGCTGCACTGCTGGAAGTGGCACTTGTCAACTGAGATGCCACATCTGCTCCTCTCCCCACAGTAAAGATTTCACGACGCGACTTCCAAGAAAAGCCAACAAGCTCTCACCAGCACCTTAGGCAATAACTAATCATCAAACAACTCCAATAAAACAGAGTTTCTGCCTGTTGTCATTTTACTGTGTGTGAAAGCCTTCTTTGCTCAATTTTGTAAAGAAAACAGGATGTAATTTCCTGTTGGTACACTACATTTGCTGCCTTGTTTTTCACACAACATCCTGTGCCCTGTAGTTAGTAAAACTCCAATAATCCACTGGTTGTTCAGAAATCCCAATGGTTTGACATCTAGTAAACTTCAAACCACTGGGGCCAGATATCCTCAACCGCCTTCATGCTCATCAGCCCTGGGATGCTTGCATTCATTTTAAACTTGTCATGTTCACTGGGAAAAAATGTATAATATCTTTAAAAAGTGAATTAAAAAATGTCATGCATTAATACCATCTAGTCGCATGGAAAATCTGACAGTCCAACAAAACCAAGTCACAAGTGTGTCAGATTATTTCTAGATTTGTAAACTTGTTGAATAGTTTATTATTGTATACAAAAGATTGTAACAAAATTCTGTGTTTGCATGAAGCTCACAGAGTAAATAGTATACATGTCAATAATATTACTGTACCTTTCAAATAAGATGTTAATGGATCACAGATATCAAGTTGAACCAGTGAGATTCTAGCTCCAGGTCAGATCGTCTCATACCAGCTTTAACATAATGCAGTGGGTTTCCATCCACACTGCCAAATACAGTTTCCTACATTGTGGGAGCTACAGCAGCTTGTTTCATGCCATATCAGCACTGTTAATCCTGACAGCATGCTGTTAATGGAAAGTTTGCAACTACTGTAGAGCTGTGGATGCAGTTCATCACATTGCCGACACCATCTTCCCCTCCCTAGACTTTATCTACACTTCTTGCCACCTCGGTAAAGCAGTCAACATAATCAAAGACCCCAGACATTCTCTCTTCTTCCCTCCCCACCCCCCAAATCAGATAGAGGATACAAAACTCAGAAAGCATGTTTCAAAGTACATGTTACAAATAAAGCTAGAGCTAATCTTAAAAAAGCACATACCACCATGTTCAAAGAAGCGTTTATCCTGTTGTTATAAGATAACGGAACAGTTGCCTAGTACAAGATAGATTCTTAAACTCACTATCTACCTCATTGTGGTCTTACACCTTAATGTCTACCTACACTTCACTTTCTTTGTAAGTGTAACACTTTATTCTGCATTCAGTCATTTTTTCCCTTACCTGGGTAATGAAATGGTCTGAATGGATGACATGAAAAGCCTAGTTTGTCACTGTACCTCAGGTCGTATTAAAATAATTTACTGAAAATAGAACCAAAGGAAAATAATTCTACAACAAATAAGCATCACACACAGAGAAACTCACCATTTCATTTATCTTTTTCTGTGGCTTCTTTGTTGTAATTTGTAAATAACTGAAGAAAAATAAGAAAAGATTTTAAGCCTAGCAAATTAAATTCATTGTCACTATTTCATACTTACTTAAGTTTTTTGCCCCCTATATCATGCTCATTAACATATATAATTCATAATACATTTTCATAGAAGTTCACTCAACTCAAAATGTCCAGTGCATTTCTGTCAAACAAAAATAAGCAGAATATTTCTCTTGAATCTTCTTTCATACCCATTATTTATTACAGTAAAGAAAAATCTCAACATTGTCTTCTCTCCTTCCAAAGGGAAATAGATCATTAGTTGTATGGAGTAACACTTCAACACGAATTGTAAAAATTGTGATACTGATTGTCATAACCATGAATTGTCATAATGATGAAACAAAGCAATATTTTGATGGATTAGTCAAACAAATTTAATAGATTTAATAAGATGTAAATATGGAACTAACCCAAAATCAACCACACCAGCTTAAAAGATCAAGCACAAATTACAACCCTTGTAAAATACATTGCACTTTATATTGTTCCAGACTTGGCATACTGGTGCAAGTCCGGCATTCACCCAATCATAATAGTTACCACAATGAGCTTTTGCAAGCTGCAGCTGTTTGTGGAAGTTAAGCTTTTAAATACTAAAGTGTGTTCAATTTCCAAAAAGCTGACTAATATGTGCTAATAAAACATGGAAATAAACCTGTAATTTTTAAAAATTCTTTACTGATTGAAAATGTAACATTTTAGTGATAAGTCTATTCAAGATGTGCTGATAGCACTACACGTATTCAAACTCTTAAACATACCAATAGGTGACAATATTTGAACAATATTAAACGATATTTAAATCAAAAACGCTGTACAATGGTACTTGTTGATTGAATATATTAGGTTCTGTAAACAGCAGTTTATCTTCAGCAGCAAGTTGAATAAAAAGGCATTTTAGAAAATTTGCAGAATTTGAGTGCAATTTCCATTTTGATCATCAGTGTTGAACCCCATCAGAACTGTACTCCATCATTAGTGACAGAAGTACAAGGTGAGAAGAATGAGCACAATTAATTTTATATAGACTTTTTCCCCCACAAGTGTTGAACTTCAAAAGTACCAATTTGACTTCTCAATTAGTCTCAAAGATTTCTGCATCAATGTCCTTTCGGGTGTAATTCTGTTTAGCATTTTTCATTTGTATGTTAATTGGAAAGAAAAGGAAGATGCCAATGTCATTGATATTTTACTCTGTCTCATTTCTATTATTTTAGGTCAGAGATAGGCTTCAATTTTCTTCAGTTTTCTGTGAGTTCTCATCACAGAAGATTGTTTAAAACCAAAATTTCCATAATTAACAAGGGAAAATAATTTCAGCTTATGTTGCAATAAGATTAATATCAAAATGGTGTTCATAAATAGCTAATACCTAAAATCATAATCAGATACTAAACACAAATTGCAAACTGAATGTTATGCAAAAAAATGTGTGTGCTAGATAAAAGTGAATTTTAAATTACATTTGATGCTAATGGAATATAATGGACTGTAAATGGTCTTAATACCCTATTAAATCTATTTGCATATCCACTACTGCTTTGAATTGGGTTCGCTATTTACCCTATCTGATTCAGAAAGGCCTTTTTTACTCTGCAAATCTGTGCACAGGGGTATTAGATTGGAATTGTTCACTGTGTACACCCTTCATGCTCTCATCAATTCTTGGAAAATTAGATTGTCTGCCCTCACACACATGTAATAAAGAAACAGGTCAACCATCTTATCGACAACTATCAAACTTATAATATTGGACCCAAAAAACAGGCTACACAAGAGTAACAGTGGTATAATACTCACTCCAGGGTTTTAAACTTCTCCACTCCTGCAGCCACATAGCTGCCGCCATTTTCTAGTTCATCCAGATCAAAGACTCTGTGACCCTCCTTGGGAGTGTAGATGTTCCTGACTGCCCCAAAGGGTGCATTAATACCCTTGGTGACCTGATTAAGGAAAGTGTCAAAGGTGGAGACTTGTTTGTTGATGAGAAACCTTCTGCCAGTGAAGAATGGATCCCCATTTCGGTAAACCATCACACTCTTAGCTGCCGGTGGCTGTGGAGGAGCTCCTCTTGATGCTGTGGCCATGGCCTTTAATGATAACAACAATCATAATAATGATGATAGAAATGTCTGCAGTCACTTTCATTCACAGTCAACGAGTTTTGCATGGACCTTCAAGATAAAGTCTTCTCCGTAAGGTTCCACAGTCAAATTGTATGAAACATGGAGCCAGTCAGCTTGTGTGTCTGCTACCTTAGTTTTGGCCTCACTACAGTAACTTAAGGAAGCAGTACCTGAACCATAAAATTACCTTTTCTGACTTGGGAGGAAAAATTGTGACCTTGAAATAAAGCAAAACAAAACACCTTAGGTTAAATACCAGGTCTTATTAGGTTAATGTTTGTACATCAGATAACAGTTCAAACTAATGCACGTCTTATTATAATGTTATTAAGCATAAAGTAATAATGAGCAAGCAAGACAACATCTTGAAATGCTAATGAATATTACCTACACATGCTCCACACATTTTAGGCAGTTGTTTTCACAATTATGCAACAGTAATATAGTTGTCATTTAAATAGGGTATGCAATATAAACAGGGTAGAACATCCCAAGGAAATGGCCTAGGTGAAGGAGCCTGAGGGATGTCTGTAAATTGACATTGAGATGGTAATGCACAACACCTTGAGTGGAGTTCTAGATTGTGGGGCTTAGGTTTAAATGGTCAGTCACTAATGGTGTGGGCAGGCAAGAGGAAACTACAGAAGTTGAGAGCTAAAGGAGCAGAGGGCTCACACTAAATCATGGTACTAGTAGAGAATATGGAGACAGAATCAAGGGAGTCACTGGAATTCAGCAAGAATCAAAGCAACTGGTGAGCAGAGCTTTGAACAGG
Source organism: Mobula birostris (assembly GCF_030028105.1). Classification (NCBI taxonomy): domain Eukaryota; kingdom Metazoa; phylum Chordata; class Chondrichthyes; order Myliobatiformes; family Myliobatidae; genus Mobula; species Mobula birostris. The sequence goes on along the minus strand of NC_092371.1, from coordinate 184,384,120 downwards.
ATCAGGTGCATACTTTGTAAAAACTGTTCTTCATGTAATCACAGAGCTAAAACGGCCAGCATAATTTACAGAAGTGGAAGATGAAATAATCAAGTTAAGGCAAAATCTGAAAATAGCACATTTTGGCTGCAGAGTGGTGCTCTTTTTTGTAGTTCACGGGACCAGAATTCAATCCTGATGTCAGATGCCTACTATGTGGAGTTTGCACCTTCTCCCTGTGATCATGGGACTGCCGAGTGTTATGGTCTCCCACTGCATCCCTAAGATGTGCTGGTAGGCTAAATGCAACTGTAAATTACCCTCTAGAATAGATATGTAAAAACAAAAAAGAACATTGGGGGACAAGTGTGGAAAACAAGTAGAGGCAGAATGGGAATGACAGGATTGATCTGATGGCAGCCAGAAAGGGTTGAATGGCTTCCTCCTTTGCACACGATAAACAAATGTATTGAGAGTTATATAAAGCTTTTTTTCAGGTGTGAAATGACTTAATCGCCATCTACAACATAACATTAGCAGCTAAAGTCCTGGAAAATGAATAAATAAATTATTTCCTCTAAATGTATAAGGTAAACAATGAGCTGATAGAAAATTATATCTTAATTAACGGGGATAAAAGAGATTTAGGAAGTTACAATGCTAACCTCATGGAACACAGCTATTAGTTTGAAAATTACAGGTCAATATTATATAAATACACATTACAATGTATTTTATCCAGGTAAAATTCACCCCACCTCCCCCCGCTGCCCTGTTGGAGATTTCCTAATGATGCACTAATGTATTCATCAGTCTGATGAGTCAGGCTCCATATTAATATAATAATTTGTAACCAGTTTTAAATCTTGGGATGTAACAATTCTATATTGTTGTGATGAGCAACTTCTGATCTGATCTCTATAGCAGAATTGTTCCTTTATACTCTCCAGTGTACAATCTTTTCTTTGAATCCTTTTTTTCCTTTTGGATCATTATAAAATAGAGATGATATTTCCTGGCTTTCACTTATGGCCACTGGTCAGCTTTGTACCCAACCAAAAGGTGATGAAGTTCTGATGAAAATTTATCAACATGAAATGTACGGTCTCCATCAGAAACATCGACTCTATTCCTTTCCATAAATGCTACCTGACCTGCTAAGTTTCTCCAGCATATTTTTTTATTAGTCTCGATTTCCAGAATCAGCAGAATCTCGTGCTTACGTTAACTCTGTTTCTTTCTCCACAGATGCTGCCTTCCCTGCTGAGTGTTCCAGCATGTTTTTTTGTTTTATTTCTAATCCACCCCAATTTCTTCCCCTCACTTATCAATTCAAACAAGTTTTTTTTAATTTTCTGCCAATAATCTGGAAAACATGACCAACTTCTTTGAAAGTTATTTTTTTAGATCTAAAGTGATTTTTTGTTAGAATTGATGGTGAATGTTTACTTGCACTGGAATGGATAGCTGTAAGCTTTTACTGCTCCATTTAGTGTGAGAAGGACAGAGGGGTTAGTCCAGGTAGCAGCCTGAATTAACCAAATCTTACTGTGGAGTTGTTCATAATCTGCAACAACAATTGTCACTCTAAACTGGCTAAGCAGCTCAAAATGATTGAAAGCCGAAATTTGCAGCACCAAAGACGACAATCTGGCCCATTGTGTCTATGCTGGAAAAACATAAATACTAAATTAATCCCATATCTCTTGATCCTCAATCCTGCAGATTATGGGTCTTCAAGTGCGTACACATTACTTTACAAATGCACTCGAGGAAGTCTCCGCACCAGCATTTCAAGCAGCAAGTTTGAGACCTCCCCTCCCCCACCACCACTAACTGAGGCAGATTATTCCTCGTACCCTTTTGTCACTTAGTTTTTACCCAAGGCCCGTGATCACTGATCACTCTGCTAATGTAATGGGTCCTTTCTGTTTACTCAGACCAAACATCTCACTTCTCAATTATATCTTCTTTGGCAACACCATCATCTATTTGCCCCCTCTCCAAAGCTCATATTTTCTTCAATCCACAAGATGAATAATTGCAAAGATTCAGTCCACTACTACACGCAGCATACAATGCACTGTACCACAATAATATTGATCTGCAAACTTACAGTTGGAAACAAAAGTCAAATGCTAATCATTTGTCGATGTGAATGGACTGGTTGGATAGGTTTCTTCAAGTTAACTCCTGATGAGCAGGCAGAGAATCTCAGACAAGCCTACCTGAGTTTATTTCATACACCTCCGGGTAATGATTATAAGAACAGACTTGATGGTGTATCAAAAGCTGATGCTCTGTGTGACCTCAGCTAGGATGCATGATATGGAACATGGATACCTATAAGGAAAAAAAGTCATTATTGTTAAAAAATGAAATTAAAAGTAATTTTAAAGTTCTATGTCACTAATCATTCCAATATTTGTTTTACTGCACCTTGAATTCAATTAGTGTATGAAATGTTTCAAATATAGCTGGAGGAAATGTTATTAAGGATCATAATTTCAATTAAAGGTAAGTAATTATTTTTATCTTTTGATGACCAGCAGCCACTGTATGGAGTGAAATAAATTTTAAAGTCACTGGTATAAGGACACCTAGTTCAAACAAACACGGAATCACAAACTTATTCACAAGAAAGTAACATGCACAGCTGGAGGAACTTGATCTAAAAGGTTGACAATTCCTAATTCTGCTCCTATATCTTATGGTCATATGATCTAAGTGGTTCAGCGGAACTTGCTGACTGAAACTTCAGTGGAGTTTTTTTAAACTCAATGTAATTTCCTCTGTTTGTTGTGGTATATATCAATGGCTTACACTTAAATGCAGGTGATACAAAAATTAGCCATGTGACTGATAGCAAGGAATACAGGAAGATATCAATGGACCTTCCATCTTGAACATTAAGCCCGTCATCCATGCTATGTTATTTTCTTGCAACTATCATCAGGCAGGGGGTAGAGAATCCTGGAGTCACACATCAATAGGTTCAAGGGCAGCTATTTCCCTTCAGCCATTTGGTTCCTTAACCAGCCTGCAGAACACTAATCCCTGCCTCAGTATGTCAACACCATGACCACTTAGCATGACATTGGTCTTTGTTTCTGTTCTAATTGTGCGCTTGTTGTATAGTTTATTTTTTTCCTTGTGAATGTTGTATCTGATGCAGTATTTCAGTGATGCTACTGCAAGTTTTACGTTGCACTTGCGCATATGTGTACTTGTGCAAATAACAATAGACTTAATTTTGACTTTGGAGTGATCAGCAAACAAAATTGTTGCAGATTGCAATTGAATTCAGAAATGTCAAATGCAATGCAACTAGGAACAATAAACAAGGCAAGAAAATACATAAGTAGTGAGATACTGAGATCTGTTGAAGAACAGAGGGATATTGATTTGTCTGTGTGAACACAGATTTTCAAATGTAACAAGGCAAGTAGATGGAACAGTTGAGAAGATACAAGGCACATTTGGCTTTAATGGCTCAGCTACAAAACCTAAGAATGGGAAGTTATACCATAACTGTATAAAACACCTAGTGCAACATAGAATCATGGGATTTTAAAATCACACAGCACAGAACTGGGCTCCCTTGACCCACCTCATCCACCCAAACTGTGATGCCTATCTATGTTAATCCCTTTGACTACATTAGTCCTATGTTTCTCAACAACTTTCCTATTCAAGTAGTTGTCTAATCACCTTTCAAGCATTATTGCGTCTGCCTCCGTTACCTCCTCTGGCAGCTCATTCCAGGTAGGCACCAAGCTCTATGAAAAACTTCCAACTCAGATCTTCGTTAAATGTTTTGCTCACCCTAAACCTTTGGTCTCTAGTCTTAGACTCCACTATTCTGAGAAAAAGACAGACTTTGATCCTATCAATGTTTCCCAGAGTTTTTTAAACTTCTGTAAGATCCCTCTCAGTTTCCAATGTTGCAGTGAGAATAAACCCACCTGTCTTCTAACACTGTTTCATGCAAAATCTTTTGATAATATTAGCAATGTGAATAAGGAAAATTTACTCTGAACATCCCATGGCTTGTTCAGTTTATAGAAAGGTAAGATTGGCTGAGTTGGACTTGCGTTATTATGAACAGAAGAGGTTGAAAGGTTTAATTGATATAATTAATATAAGTATATTAAATAATGCGGTATTTACATAGGATGCTTAAGATCAATTATATTCGAGAGACAGGACATCAAATGTTGGGGGTAGGGTTTCATACAAATTTAAAGTAAAAGCAAAAACACAGGAGAATTTTCACTGAAAATTTTTGATGTTACATTTAGTCATTACCAGATAGCTTTATCACTAATAAATTATCTGCTCAGTCTTGCTTATTAACTCTGATGACCATGATATTTATGTTTATACAAAACTTCATGAATCCCATTATTGAATAAAACTATCCAATAGGTCAAAAAATCTAACTATCCAGCATACATGGAAATCTTGGAAAAATCAGCACAAATAAAAAGGACAATGTGTAGCATACAGCACCTTTGTAATAATCCAAGTGACTTTGTCTTAAAGGTCAGAATTTATTAGCCATTACTTACATCCAGTTTTTTGCAGAACTTAAATACACATCAACATTCTAAGCAAACTCATCACCAAAATCCAGACACTGAGAGTTAATACCTCTCTCTACAACTAGATCCTTGACTTTCTGACCCAACAGACTGCAACCAGTAAAAATAGTAGCAACACCGCCACCAGAATTATTCTAAACATTGGTACTCCACAATGTTGCATCATCAACCCCTTAGTCTACTTCCTATACACACGTGGCTGTGTGGCCAGCGACTGCTCTAACTCCATTTAGAAGTTTACAGATGATACCACTGTAGTGGGCAACATCTCAAAAAACAATGAGTTGATGGAGATAGAAAGCTTACTGATATGGTTTCATAACAACAATCTTTCCCTCAATGTCAACAAAACCAAACTACTGGTCATTACCTACAGAAAGGAGAGCAGTGCAAATGCTCCAGTCTACATCAATGATGTTCAGGTTGAGAGATGGCAAGAACTTCAAGTTCCTAGTCACAAATATCACCAACAGCCTGTCCTGGCCCAACCACAATGATGTTAGATTAGATTATGAGTACACGCAGTCCTCTTTTATTGTCATTTAGTAATGCATGCATTAAGAAATGATATAATGTTCCTCCAGTGTGATATCACAGAAACACAAGACAGCCCAAGACTGAAAAACTGACAAAACCACATAATTATAACATATAGTTACAACAGTGCAAGCAATACCATAATTTGATGAAGAACAGACCATGGGCACGGTAAAAAAGAAGTCTCAAAGTCTCTCGAAAGTCTCATCATCTCACGCAGACGGTAGAAGGATGGAAACTCTCCCTGCCATGAGTTTCCAGTGCCGCAAACTTACCGATGCAGCATCCTAGAAGCACCCGACCACAGTCCGACTCTGAATCCATCAGAAAACTTCATGCCTCCAACCAGCCCTCTGACACCGAGCACCACCTCTGCTGAGTGCTTCGACCCCGGTCCCAGCAACAGGCAAAGCCGTGGATTTGGGGCCTTACCCTCCGGAGATTCTCGATCGCACAAGTAGCAGTGGCAGCAAACCGGGCATTTCAGAAGTTTCTCCAGATGTTCCTCTGTGCTTCTCACGTCTGTCTCCATCAAATCAGAATTGTGCACAGCATCCTACCTACAAATACGACATCATTCACCGGAGAGGCCGCGCGCACTGCGTCACGCCACCATCTTACAGACAAGGTGGCTCACCAGTGCCTCTACTTCTTCAAGAGACTAAAGAAATTCAGCCTGTTCCCATCAACTCTTAACAATCTTTAATCGATGCACTTTTTAAAGCATTTTGTCTGAATGCAGAACAGCTTTGCATAGGAACTGCTTTGGAGATGAACACAATAATCTGCAGAGAATTGTGGACAGAGCTTAGCACATCACAGGAATGGACCTCCCCTCTATAAACTCTGCCTATCTTCTTGCAGCCTCATAAAGCAGCCAGCATGATCGGAGACCCCATCCACCCGAGACATTCTCTTTCCTCCCCTCGCCCATCAGGCAGTAGATACAAAAGTGTAATAGCACATACTACCAGGCTCAAGGACAGCTTCTATCCCATTGTTATCAGATTTTGAATGAACTTCTTTTACGATAAGATGGACTCCTGGCCTCCCCATCAACCTTGTTGTGATCTTGCTCTTATTGTTTACTTGCACTGCACATTTTCTGTAGCTGTTATGCTTTATTCTGCATTGTTATTGTTTTACCTTGTTCTACCTCAATGCACTGTGTAATGGTTTGATCAGTGTGAACAGCATGCAAGGAAAGCTGTTCACTATATCCAGGTGCAAGTGACAAAAATCAATCCATTCCAATACAGCCATTGAATGCAATTGACATTAACAGGTGAACAATAAAACTTTAAAAAGCAGAAACAACAGGCTAAATGTGCTCTGTGTGAATTATTACCACTGACCTCTACCCACTGAACGCCACATCCAAAAGATGTTGCAACACCAATAAATCTAACAGGCCATCTGTTTTACATATGAACAAATATCACTATCCTGCATGTTTTATTTCAGAACACGTCTATGTTTTATGTTAGAAACCCTAGCAGCACCGGTGAAAAGAGAAGTTTTCACAGGCATAGATGCTGCCTAGGCTGATAAGTCCTTGACTCCAAGCAGAGAAAGATCCCTTTATTCCATCTTGACCATTGCCTATAACAAGTACCCATACCAATCCTATTTACCAGCACCTGGTCCATAGTCTTCAAATTGGCGCCTCAAATCCTGGTCTAAAATGCTTCTTAAATACTGTGACAGCACCTGCTTCTGCTACTGTTTAAAATTTTTTGTTTTTATTTCAGATTTCTATCACGTGTTGTTTTAATCACAGGGATTTAAATACTTCCGCTCAGGATAGAAAAGATCCATTTGTAAATTTGAAATGATTGCAACCCGCCTTCTTCTATCAAATTATAGTTTACCCCTGTCTAAGTGTTGGAAGCATAGAATGAAGCGCGAGAGGCCGTTTTCCCGCCTCCTCGTGTGCTGGTTCTTTTGGGGTGGGGGGACCTGCAGAGCTATTACCACAATCTCCCTAATTGACCAAAAATCAAGCAATTGTATCCTTTTCGTGAAATTCTTATTGAAACACGCTCCAGAACCTGTTGCAACCACTTTATTTTGCTCTGGATAGCTACAGAGAAATAGCTCCACTGATTTATGACAGACATTTGAACTTTAAAAACATCGAACTGCCAATAATGTGGTTTATGTAACGACAGTGACAACACGGTGTTCAAAAATGATAGGTGATGTCCGTAAAGTGCACTGATTGTCAGGCACGGAGTATTATCTAATTTTTGCAGGTTCGCTGTTAGATCGGAGGATCATAAGGTTTCGTCCTCTCGTTCCGCTTCCTCTTCAAGAAACTTAAAATGTCCTCATATTCACTTTTGAGCACGAACGATACAGAAATACAGCAGTGTGATAGTTACTGGAAGTGGGACGTTCCAATACTTACGATAACCGTGGTAGGAATCATGGTCTGCGGTGAAATTAACTCGTACTTTACAAATAGTGAAGCGTCGGATCACACACAAATGTACAACGCCGTATCCCGGGGATAGCTCTAAATAGCCGTCCTTACCAGGTTTTTATTCCCAGCATAATGCGTGTTCGATTAGAAGACAGTAACTTCAGAGAGGTTAAACACGGGCGAACAGAACGGGGAGGGAGTGGGAAATCCAGGTTCATGGACACACGGTACAACCCTTCCAGTAGCCCAACAACGCGTGAGTGAGTCAGAGAGAGAGAGAGATGTACCAGAAGAGGTTGGGAAAAATAACCAAGGTAAAGTGTACTGTTTAGCTCACTTACTCTAACCATGTGAGTGAAGGGCTGTGGATACCCCGTGGTGTCGGTGCGTCGCTCCTCTCGCTCTCCTCAGACCTCACTCCCAGTTTATTGCGGGGGCTCAGTGCTGGCAGTCAGCAGCTGTCCCGGCCTCCATTCCTATTGATTAATTCCAATCAACACGAAATACTGGCCCTGGGCAAACAACACAAAGACGCTGACTTACTTTCCTTCCTTCCTTCCTTCTATTGGCTGCTTGAAAATGTTGCCAACAGCCAAGGGCGTAAAGTTTAACGAGAGCTCTCCCAATTCTACTTTAAACTATTGTTTTTGTTCTCACCTTCACATTCTTTCCAATATCACCCCTTAATTACTTTCTTTTTCCATCACCTGCTCTTTCAGTCCTGTTACCCCTCTCTCCCTTCCTCCCTGGTCCTGCTTTCTCCTTTTCTTGTATTTATTCTTACTCAAGGTCTCCCTGTTATTATTCTCATAACACTTGCACAACCCTTGCTTGCTGTCATATTCAAGGTAATTTGAAACTTTGCAGGAGTTAATTTAAGAGAAGGCTCATAGCTCTTAAAAGACATCAGTGGCCCTTCCCTACTCTGGCTTTTGCCACCTGGCAACACAAAGGCAGCAGGTGTACCTTTCATTCCCTCACTCCATCCTGATTTGGAGCTGAACTGTTGTTTTCTTACTGACTCTGGATCAGACTCCTAAAGGTTTATACCTAATAACAGTGTGTACACATTCACCAATAGGACTGCCTTAGCACAGAAGAAGACAATAGACTGCAACCATGGCACGAAATGTGTGACACCCTTGATGCAAGGGTTAACAAATAAAAATTCTTAGCCACTCTGCTTCTGAAACCATACCTTCCAGAAGTAGTCACTAATATTAGGAAACTTCATTATACATAAGATTCTGCCTTTAGTTAACTCCAAAGGTATGTTACTAATTTGTGCACTGTTGAAATTTTATCTCTGCTGGAGCAATTATGACTAAATCCCTGGAAAAGAAATACTAGTATAAGGTTGTATTCTTAACTTGCATGTTTTGAAGAAGAAAAACGTTTCTATGAAAACTGCATCTTTGACATGTGTGAGCTGCTTTAATTGTATCTGTCTTTTGAGAGCAGCGAGGCTAGTTTTAGCAACTCCTTAACCCGAAAGCATTCCATGGATTTGACTGCATGCCTTGTATGGGCATAATTAGCAAATCATTAATCTTGCTTTTTTAAAAATCTGATTTTGTGACAACATTCTGAAAATGAAACCAGGTTTCAAAAAAATGATTCTTATACAATTATAAATAATGAACTGTTGATTAACATCTGTACAGTTGGAGAACAGGCCAGTTTCACCACAAAAGCTCTTCACACTCAAAGCCTTTCGCATGAATCATACCTGCTTTAAATGCCCAGTCTGCTCCTGTTGCTGTTAATCTTTGAAGTAGTCCTCAAGGTTCCAATAGTTAAGCCAAATTCAGCATACTAACACATCAATTCACTCACAACAAGCTCTAAAATGCTTAGGAAAAGTTTTGGAGTGACACTGAGAAAGAAATATCATGCAACATATACAGTATATCTCCTGTACATCATTGGACGCTGTTGCTTAGAAACACATAAACAGTCTCAAGTTTTATGACAGAGCCTAAATATGGTATGATGACAGGTAAGATACAATTTAAAATATTAATAAGTGATTTCAGAATCAGAATCAGGTTTAATATCACCGGCATGTGTTGTGAAATTTCATGTCTTTGCGGCAGCAGTACAATGCAATAGATTATAATAGAAAAAAGTCAATTTCAGTAAGTGTATATATAACTATATATATTAAATTATTGATTTAAATAAGTAGTGCAAAAATTTAAAAAAAATAAAAAGTAGTGAGGTAGTGTTCAATGTCCATTCAGAAATCAGATGGCAGAGGGGAAGAAGCTGTTCCTGAATTGCTGAGTGTGTGCCTTCAGGCTTCTGTGCCTCCTTCCTGACAGTAACAATGAGAAGAGGGCATGTCCTGGGTGATGAGGGTCTTTAATAATGGATGCACCTTTTTGAAGCATTGCTCCTTGCACCTTTTTAAAAAGAAAAGCATCAAATTGTAAATACAATATTTTAAATACAGTACTCCAAAGTTAAATACTAAAGAATATCCAGATATTTAAACAATGTGGACAAAATCATGGGTGGCTCCATTAGTATTTGCAGAGGACATGAAAATTGGTCGAATTATGGATAGTGAGGAGGTTATTAAAAGGACCAAGAGCTGTTTGGGAAGGTTTAAACTAATTTGGCAGGGGGTTGAGAACCAGAGTGATACTGCTGAAGATGGGGTAGTTGGTTTACAAACAGAGGCAGTGAGTAGTGAGACTGCAAGCAAGGAAAAGCTGATGATACAGCAAAATTGCAGTCAACAGGATGAGTTGCAATGTAAAGGAGGACAAAATCGAAAAGGGTCAGCACAGGACTGAAGATGTTAATTTGAATGCGCGCAGTATATAGAACAAGGAAATGAAATTGTGGCACAGTTACAGATTGGCAATGAAGATGTAGGCATCACTTAATCATGGCTGAAAGAAAATTATAGCTGGGAGTTTAATGCCCAAGGATACACATTGTAATGAAAGGACAGGCAGGAAGCAAGTGAGAGAGACTTGGCTCTGTTGCTAAGAAATGAAATCAAATCATTAGAAAGAGGTGACATAGGATCAGAATGTGTTGAATCATTGTGGGTAGAGCTAAGGAACTGCAAGGTTAAAAAGACCCTGATGGGAGATATATCCAGACCCGCAAAAAGTAGTAAAGATGTAGTCTACAAATTACAAAGGAAGATAGAAAATGTGTACCAAAAGAGCAATGTTACGATAGTCATGGGGGATTTCAATATGCAGGTAGATTGGGAAAGTCAGGTTGGTGCTGGATCCCAAGTGGGGGAATTTGTAGAATGCCTATGAGATGGCTTTTTAGAGCAACTCATGGGATCACACTAGATGATAGGCTATTCTGGATTGGGTGTTGTGCAATGACCTAGAATTGATTAGAGAGCTTAAGGTAAAGGAACCCTTAGGGACCAGTGATCATAATATGAGCAAATTCACCCTGCAATTTGAGAGGGAGAAGCTGAAGTCAGATGTGTCAGTATTACAAGGGAGTAACAGGAATTACAGAGCTATGAGAGAGGAGCTGGCCAAAATTGATTGGAAAGAAGCACTACTGAAGATGATGGCAGAGCAACAGTGGCTGGATTTTGTGGGAGCAATTCAGAAGGTTCAGGAAATATACATACCAAAGAAGAAATATTCTAAAGGCAGGATGTTACAATTGTGGCTGACTAGAGAAGTCAAAGTCACATAAAAGCCAAATAGAAGGCATATAATAGAACAAAAGTTAGTGGAAAGTTACAGATATGAGAAGCTTTTAAACACTAACGGAGGCCAACTAAAAAGTCATAAAGAAGAAAAAGATGGAATATAAAGATAAGCTAGCTAAAATATTAAAGAGGATACCAGAAGTTTCTTCAGATACAGTATATAAAGTGTAAAAGAGGCAAGTGTAGATACCGGACCACTGGAAAATGATACTGGAGAGGGGGACAAGGAAATGGCGGATGAACTGAATAAGTATTTTGCATCGGTCTTCACTGTGGGAAACATTTGCAATATGCTGGAAGTTTGAAAGTATTGAGGGACAGAATTGTGTGAAGTTGCCATTAATAGGGAGAAGGTTCTTGAAAAATTGAAAGGTCTGAATGCAGATGTGTCAGTTGGACCAGATGATATACACTCTAATGGTTCTAAAAGAGGTGGCTGAAGAGATTTTAGAGGCATTAGTAATGATCTTTTAAAAATGACTAGATCCTGGAATGATTCTGGGAGACTGGAAAATCTCCCAGAGAAGCAGAAGAAAGGAAGTTACAGGCCAGTTAATCTGACCTCACTGTTTGGGAAAATGTTGGAGTCAATTGTTAAGTATGTGGTTTCAGGGTACTTGGAGGCACATAATAAAATAGACCATAGTCAGTTAAGGGCCTATGGCATAATAGGGAAAATACTAGCATGGATAGGGCATTGGTTGATTGGCAGGAGACAAACAGTAGGAATAACGAGAGCCTTTTCTGGTTGGCTGCCGGTAACTAATGGTATTCCACAGGGGTCTGTGTTGTTAGGACCACTTCTTTCTTCGCTATACAGTATGTCAATAATTTGGATGATGGAATTGATAGCTTTGTGGCCAAGTTTGCAGGCAATGTGGAGAGAGGTGGAGGGGCAAGTAGTTTCAAGGAAGCATAGAGGCTACAGAAGGACTTAGACAGATTAGGAGAATGGGAAAAGAAATGGCAGATAGAAGACAGTGTCGGGAGATGTATGGTCATGCACTTTGGTAGAAGTAATAAAAGTGTCGACTATTTTTAAATGGAGAGTTAATTCAAAAATCTGAGGTACAGAGGGACTTGGTAGTCCATGTGAAGGATTCTCTAAAGATTAATTTGGAGGTTGAGTCAGTGATGAGGAAGACAAATGTGATGTTAGCATTCATTTCAAGAGGACGAAATATAAAAGTAAATTTGTAATGTTGAGGCTGTATAAAGCACTGCTGAGGCCTCACGTGGGGTATTGCAAGCAGTTTTGGGCCACTTATGTAAGAAAGAATGTGCTGATGTTGGAAAGGGTTCAAAGGAGGTTCACAAAAGTGATTCTGGGATTGAAAGGCTTGTCATATGAGGAGTGTTTGATGGCTCTGTGCATCTACTCACTAGAATTCATAAGAATGACAGGTGACCTCATTGAAATCCATCGAATGTTGAAAGGTCTTAATCAAGTGGATGTGGAGAAGATGTTTCCTATGGTGGGGGAGTCTAACACTAGAGGACATAGCCTCAGAATAGAGGGATGTCCTTTTAGAACAAAGAACAGGAGGAAACAAATCTGCAGATGCTGGAAATCAAAGTAATACACACAAAATGCTGGAGGAACTCAGCAGGCCAGGCAGCATCTATGGAGAAGAGTAAACAGTCGAAGTTCTAGGCCAAGACCCTTCATCAGCTCTGGAAAAAAAAAGATCAGAAGTCAGAGTAAGAAGGTGGGGGGAGGGAAGGAAGAAGTACATGGTAGTAGGTGATAGGTGAAACTGGGAGAGGCAGGGGGTAAAGTAAAGAGCTGAGAAGTTGATTGGTGAAAGAGATAAAGGACTGGAGAAAGGGCAATCTGATAGGAGAGGACAGAAAGCCATGGGAAAAAAGTGAAGGAAGAGAAGCACCAGAGGGAGATGATGGGCAGGTAAAGAAGTAAGGTGAGAGAGGGAAATGGGAATGGGGAATTGTGAAGGAAAGAGGGTGGCAGTTAAGGAAGTTTGAGAAATCGATGTTCATTCATCAGGTTGGCGGCTACCCAGACAGAATATAAGGTGTTGCTCCTCCAATTTGAGTGTGGCCTCTTCACAGCAGTAGAGGAGTGGAAAGGGAAGTAGAATTGAAATAGATGGCCACTGAGCCATCACATGTTTTTTTTAATCTGGTGGACAGAGCATAGGTGCTTGGCAATGCAAAGATGAGGAATTTCTTCAGTCAGAGTGGTGTATCTGTGGAATTCATTGCCACAGATGGCTGGGCAGGTCAGATCATTGGGCATATTTAAGGCTGAGGTTGATAAATTCTTGATTAGTCAGGGTGTGAAGGCATACGCGGAGAAAGCAGGAGACTGGGGCTGAGAAGGAAAATGGATTGGCCATGATGATATGCCTGAGCAGACTGTATGGGCCAAATGGCCTAATTCTGCTCCTATTTCTTTTGGTCTTATGCTTATATCCTTTTAACTTAGAAGATCATATATTGGCCATTATTGTCTCCTTATACATATCTGTTGTCATTCACTCCATATTACAGTGTCTTAAAATGAATCCTCCCTTGTTCACATATATATAATATAGGGTTAGAAAGGGTTTAATATTTCCTATACCATTTATTTGCATCTTTGTGTCTAGTTGTGCAATTTGAACTTCCATTATCTTTTATCTTGACCTATATGGGTTCTGATTTTGTCTAAAATTTATCTCAACTTTATAAAATCCTCATGAAAAAACAGAATACTCATCCTAATTTTCAGCAATCCCTAGCAACACACACAAAATGCTGGAGGAACTTGGTAGGTCAGGCAGTATCTATGGAAATGAATAAACAAACAATCAACGTTTCAAACTGAGACCCTTCATCAGCAATCCCTACTATGTCTGGTTCTCCCAAAGTATGACTCCCTTCCACTTCCAGAAATGCAAATTGTGTGCTTTGTTACACATTCAACTTAACTCATTTTTTGTAGAAATTCCTCAGTTTCTTGTTAAGTATTTTAAAGCCCCCTCTTCTACAATGCTAGTTGCTCCTTTACTGTCAATTTTCTCACTCATTTAGGATGACTTTCTCTCTAATAGGGGCAATAGTCTTCCACAATAATTTCTGTGGTAAAGCATTCCATGATTCCTGGAGAAATTTCTTCAAAAGACAAGGGCATCACCAAAGCCTCCTACTTGGTCCTAGTAATGTTTAAGTTCATGGCTTTACAACCTTATCAAAAATTTTAAATCCTAAATCTCCCCCCAGACCTATAAGTTTCATATCAATCCTTAATTTCAACACAGCAAAGAAGCAGAAGAGGAATTCCTCAGAAGGAACGAAAAAGAAAAAAAAGTCAAAAGCAACCAACCTCATTAACATTGATGTTGAGGTAGAAGCAGGGTTCCTTCTACTATTGCTCTCCTGCCAATCACCTCCCTGCTTCCCCTCCCCCACCCCTTTGTCTTAAAAATTACTGTTTTTTTCAACTACCAGCATTCTTCAAACCCTCCCCAAAGTTCTTCCTTCAGTCCTGACAAAGGGTTTCGGCCTGAAATGTCGACTAATCTTTAACCAATCCTGACTGACCTGCTGAGTTCCTCCAGGCATTGTGAGTGTTCTTCAGTGAACCAGAAGGTTGAGAAATGGGCCACCCATCAAGTATTGCATGTAGGGATGTGAGCAGGTGGTAGCAAAGTCTTCCTCTCACAAGAGACATTTCAGAGGCCTTCTTAAGTTAGATATATATGACTGTGGGAAGGCAAGGAACCTAGAACATCTTAAGTACCACACCAAACTAAGATTTTGAAGTAACAAGAGGCATTAAGTATTACAAAATCTATCCTTGCTCAATTATTTATTTTTAGTAAAAACCTCCCCACTATGCAATACTCCTCTTAAAACAATCATGTTTAGCAAATTGATAAATTAGTTAGTTTATTATTGTCATATGTACTGAGGTACAATTTAAAAAAGTTGTTTTGATTGCAAGCCATCCATACAGATCATTTCATTGAGGTAGTACAAGGGAAAACAATAACATATTGAAGAAGCATTTCAGTTACAGAGAAAATAATAAAGTACAAAGTCATAACAAGGTAGATTGTGAGGTCAACGTGTTTGATCTTGAGGAAGTCAAGATACACTTAAAACTTTGCTGTTACAACTCAAGGGCTGCCAACCCATTCAATCTGACTGGTTGTCCCCAGGCTAACAGGTAACTGCCCACCAGGATCAAATATATAATTGATTTGTCCTTGAATAAGTGAAATAATCATCCCCAGCGAAAGCTGTTTTTGCAAGGTGCTGGAAAATAATTATTAAGATTGAAGAAATTCAATGCACTCAGTCACAAGACTGGTCAGGGAAAAAATGCATTTTTTCCATTACAATGATAATTAGTAGCTTATCTTTCATAGGATGTAATTCTGTCGTAGAATAAGATACAAGATATTTTCTGAAGTCTCATGAAAGAGCTCATGACACCTGCATTGAATGTGGTGCTTCATTTCACACCTAGAGATCCTGACTGAAAGGATTTAATTATACAGATGTATTGTTTATGCTGGCAGGCAATACGTTAGGATTGATGTCAGCAAGATTAGAGTCACTGTGTTATGTGAGTTCCCTGCGGTTACAAACACGAGTCCTTCTTTCTTTTGCAGCAGATGCTTCCCTTGTCATTTTCCAATTTATTCTAATCTTCTGAACATCCTTGCCGCTTGACTTAAGGTAGTTGAAGAATTGAACAGCATGGCGCTTTTTGCACTGCACAGTACAGGACAATGGTTAAAAGCATTTGTCCGAAGTAACCACGATCTTAACCTTAGGCACATGTTCCATAACCATTCAAAGCTCAAAGTAAATTTATTATTTAAGTCAGTGTACGTCACCATATACTACCCTGATTCATTACAAGATTAGAATGCATTAGAATGGCCAAGATGACTCAGTCAAACTTTGCTCAGTTCCTTCCTTCTGATAACATCACTGGAATCAAAACTCTGCAGAGCTGAAATTACACACGTGCAATTATGGCCATTGATTATTGTGCTGTTATTGAATTTATCCACTCTGCGCTTCAGCAAAGTTAAGAGCATGGTTGACAAGGCCAGCACTGTCACAAAATTGATAGACTAAATGCCACTTTCAGCACTGTGCTCTGCTGTGAACCTGGTTAAATGGCTTTGTTAGAATCTTGCAATTGAAATGTAGTAGATATAGCCCAGTTCATCACAGTAAAACTCTCCACACCACTGAGCACATCCACATGAAATCCTGTTGCAGGAAAACAGTATTCATCATCAGGGACCCCCACCACACAGGCCATGCTCCCTTCTTGCTGCTGCCATCAGGGAGAAGCTACAGGAGCCTCAGGACTCACACCACCAGTTTCAGAAACAGTTATTAATCCTCAACCATCAGGTTCTTAAAGCAAAGGAAATAACTTCACTCAACATTGAAATGTTCCCACAACCCGTGGACTCACTTTCAAGGACTCTTCATTTTATGTTCTGTTAATTGCTTGTTTATTTATTTATTATTATTACTTATTTATTTT
This sequence comes from Mobula birostris, assembly GCF_030028105.1. Lineage (NCBI taxonomy): Eukaryota > Metazoa > Chordata > Chondrichthyes > Myliobatiformes > Myliobatidae > Mobula > Mobula birostris. Next base: position 184,367,360 of record NC_092371.1, on the reverse strand, counting down.
TGTATTTGCACAGTTTGTTGCCTTTTGCACACTGGTTGAATGACCAATTTAGTGTGGCCTTTCATTATTTATTGAGTATACGCGCAAGAAAATGAATCTCAGGGTTGTAGATGGTGACATCTATGCACTTTGATAATAAATTTACTTTGACTTTGACTTTATTGGGCTTATCACGAAAAGGCTGGAATGCAAAATGTTGGCACTTCTGTATAGCTAGGTAGAGTCTTGACGGACCCTAGCTGGGTACAGCAAGCAATTCTGCATATAGCTCCTCAGAAAGAAAATTTGACTATCGTGGAAGTGTATCCCAGATTTACCAAAATGATATCTGATCTATAAAGATAAATTATAAACATTAATTATATAGACCAAATTTATATTTCGTTGAGAGAAAATAGAGGGGAAACTAATTTGGGTGCTTAAGGTAATGATTGCTTCTGATAGCGTAGAGAAAATAAAGGTATTTCCCTTGATAGGGCAGTCCCGAACAAGACTGGCAATTAAGGGTTAAAGAATCAGGCTGCACTGAAGGAGTTATATAAGGTTAGTCATGATCTACTCAAGAGTTTAATTGCTTTACTCAGTTTCAATTATCTGTCTGGTTTTTCAGCATGTAACAATTTTTTAACTGAAAGACAAGTAACAATTACAGATATACAGTTAACAGATCAATAACTATAAGATATGGTTGACACACAGCTATTATTTTAGGGTTCTAAACTCACATTGTTAATGAGGTGTAAACTACTTGGGAAGCCACTACTATAATTTCTGTGCAGAGTAAAATCACATGTCTGGTGATCAACCAAGTTTTGTAAATCTGGTTCTATGGAAAAAGGTGGGGATGATTAAAAACAAAACTGGCTGGGAAGACTAAACAGAAAATGCTGGAAGCACTCAGCAGGTCAGGTGCAATGTTCAAGATATAATCCTTCATATGAATATTTAATGATGATTAGGTTTAGTAATAGTTTGGAAACTAGTAAAGATCTATCTAGAATCCACAGTTTATGAATAGCTTGAAAACAATTTGTAGAAACACAAGTGTATTCTTGATAAGCATATCTGGCATCAATGTCAAAAATCTTCCTCATAATTCCCCCACAAAATTCCAGGGCATAATCTTCAAGAGCTAAAAGTCTTAAGGAGTTGTAACATATATTTTGTAATGTATAAATTATTAAAGCATTGTAAACAATAGCAAATTTCTCACAGAATGAATCTCAAAACAGCCAAGTTATTCTGTAGTTATTTCCTCCAACCTTCTTTACATAACTTATAATTAATGATCTGCAATGGAAATTTGCATTATTTCACAACTTTCCCGATGGTTCTATATTGTAAGGCATTTGAAATGTGCTTGTAGTTGGAATGTAGTCAAATGCAGCAGAAATCTTACAGTGGGGGATGTACAGACAGAAAATCAGTGAGATAAATTATGATCTCTCTCTCTTTGATCATGTTAATTTGGAGAATACACTCAATGGACACTTTATTAGATACCTGCTGTACCTAATAAAGTGACTACTTAGTGTATGTTTGTGATCTTTAGCTGCTGTAGCTCATTTACTTCAATGTTCGATGTGCTGTGCTTTCAGAAATGCTCCTCTGCACACCACTGTTGTTGCACGTGGTTATTTGTGGTTATTTGAGTTGTTCCCTTCCTGTCATCTTGAACAACTGGCCATTCTCCTCTGACCTCTCTCATAAACAAAGGCATTTTTGCACAAAAAGCTGCTGCCCACTAGATGTTTTCTGGGTTTTTTTTTTGCACCATTCTCTGTAAACTAGAGACCATTATGCATGAAAATCCCAGGAGATCAGTTGTTTCTGAGCTACACAAACCACCTTGTCTGGCACCTGCAATCATTCCACAGTCAAAGTCACTTAGATTACATTTCTTTCCCTTTATAATGCTTGGTCTGAAAAACAACTGAACTTCTTGACCATGTCTACATGCTTTTATGCATTGAGTTGCTGCCAGATGATTGGCTGATTAAATATTTGCCATTACAAACTGATGTAGAGGTGTATCTGATAAAGAGCACACTGACTGTAGAATCTGATACTAGAAATCAGGACAACTCCTCCATTCTTCAAATAGAGTCTGAGTTCTCTTCTGCAGATCTGAAAAGGCATACCTATGTTGTGAGAAACACCACCTCCAACCATACACCCATCTAATCTGGACCCAGATCTCTAATGCAGATGTTAAAACACAACCATGAATCCTAAAGTGATATTTAATACTTCCTTTTCAACATCATAATCTCTTAATAGTTTCCACATTTCTTTTAAAATTGATCTTCTTTATTAGATTATGTACATGCTGACTAGTGCTGGGATAGGATCTAATACATTAGTAAGGACAAAAGGAAGATAAGTATCAAAAAAAAATTCCATCTGAAGAGTTAACATGATATTTATGCCCAGCTCCCAACATAAGAATCAACTTTGAGCAGCAGCTTGTCATTTGCAATACCAGAGCTGGGAAATATTATTTAGCCTGCTTCTAAGCATTATAATAGGTTTCTAATTTGAGCTGACAACCCCCTCCCTACCCTGCGTGCGTATACACACACACACACACACACACACACACACACACACACACACACACTCTTACAGGTTGCAGATATCTAGCATTAGACAGGGGAGGTGACCAGAATGTCAGGTAATCACAGACTGTCTGTGGTGCTGCTGGGCCAGTAGGACTATTACTAGTCCACGTGGTCTGCTGTGCAGAAAGCTCAACCTCAGAAATGTAAAGTTTTTATTGTGGCAGCTAGGCCACAAAATATCCTTGATGATCTGAAGGGCCCATATGCTGTGTAATGACTCCTTAAAAGTCATGTTACGCAATATCACAAAAATTTGGTCCCATTCTTCCTGTTGTCCACATGACCATAACAAGGGCCAATTCCCAATGTGTTTGTATGCCCTTGGCACAAAATTACTATGTTATTGTAATAGGAGATTTAAAATTTAAATTCTACAGAACAACTTGTAATTTCAATTTCCTTCAATATTCAACCAGAATTATTGTAGCTGAGGGCTATGCTCCACCTTTCTGCAGGCTGAGGTCAGTTGGATATTTTAGTTGTGGATAGTTAATCATCTTATTCCACTACATTTTGTCAATGAGGATCGCCTATACACTTCAGTCTCAGAACAGTCCATTCAATACTGATCTTTTTATTGAGTAAGCACAGTGGCAAAATGGTTAGCACAACACTTTACATTGCCAGCGAGCCAGGTTCAATCCCCACCACTGTCTGTAAGGAGTTTATACGTTCTCCCCATGACCACGTGGGTTTACCATGTGCTCCGGTTTCCTCCCAATCGGTCTTTAATTGGACTTTGTAAATTGTCCTGTGATTAGGCCAAGGTTAAACTGGGCCTTGCTGAGCAGTGCAGCTTGAAGGCTGGAAGGATCTGTTCCATACTGTATCTCAACAAATAAATACTTTTCCAGAACATTAGCCACTTAGGGAAATCAGTGAGAAGATTGTTTGCATTCATTTTTGGGACAGAGGAGAATTAAGTACAGTCTCTGGAAAACAAAATTGATGACTGCAGTACCAGAGAGACATCGGGGAATGCTGTGTACTTGGCTTCACCATTCTCTGCAAAGGCAGGACAGCTCAGTCTTTTAAAGGCAGAGGAGGTGGAGTATGCTTCGTGACTAACTCAACATGATTCTGTCTCACTCCTGCTGAACCGACCTGGAACATCTAGCAATCTGGTGTCATCCATTTTCTCTGCCGAGGGAGTTCCCACCATTTTCCAGGTAGCGGTGTACATTACACCTCAGGCGAACATCAGGAAAGCTTTGAACGAGCTGAGCACTGTAATCAGCAGTCATGAAACAGCATAATGCCTTCCCTGTCATTATGGGGGTTTTCAACTAGTCGAGCTTGAAGAAGTCTCTGAACAACTGCCACTAACATATCTCCTGTGGAACCAGAGGAGCCAACACACTTGACCACTTTTATACCACCAAGAAGAACACTGACTGTGCTGTCTCATGCCTGCACTTTGGAAAGTCCGATCACCTGACAGCCCTTCTATTCCTGGCATATAGGCACAGACTAAAGACAGCCCCACCAGTGGTGAGGACCAAGTAGGAATGCTCAGGGGAGGTGGAGGAGCGCTTACACAACTGCTTTGAGACGGTGGACTGAACAATATTCAGGGACTCATCTTCAAATCTGAATGAATATGCCACAGTTGTCACCACCCTCATCAAGACCCATGTGGATGAGTGTTTGTCTTTGAGAACATATTGGACATACCCAAACCAAAAGCCATGGATGAACCCAGAGATTCCTAGTCTGCTGAGGCTGTGGCATTCTAGACTGGTGATCCAGAAATATACAAGAACTCCAGGTATGACCTATGGAAGGTATGTGAAGGGCAAGAAAACAATTCCTATTGAAGATAGAGATGGAATCCGAGGCACATCAGCTATGGCAGGGTTTGTAGGCCATTACTTCCTACAAAGTGAAACCCAATAGCATGAATGGCCATGATGCTTCACTCCCAGATGAGCTCAATGCCTTTTATGTGCTCCTTGAAAGAGAGAAAAAAATTACACCTGTGCGAATCCCTGCATCTCTGATCTCTGTGTCAGAGGCTGACATCAGAACATCTTTCAAGGCATCAGGCCCTAATGAGAATGCATTGAAAACCTATGCCAACCAACTGGTGGATTGGTTCAAGGACATCTTCAATTTTAAAATTATTACGTATTGCAATGTGTTGCTACTGCAAAACAAAAAAATCACAACATACTGTATGCCTGTGTTATTAATCCTGATTCTGATTCTGAAGTTCATACTCAACAATAGTGAAAGAGCCTTCCTGTAATGTCTTCACCACCCCATACAATAGATCATAACCAATTCCTACCATATTGGTCCTTCCTTTCCCTTGATTTCAAATTTGTCTTCATATTTAACCAATTTCATCTAATTAACATGGAAAAGTAATGCTGCTGGGGAAAGACAACTTGCAAATTTTAAATTCTAGGGCTGAATTACAGAATGATTCCTGTAGAGAAGATGGCAAACCAGAGTGGAACTCAAATCCCCCAGGTTTCTAATTTTTCAAATCATCCCACAAGATACATCTAGCAGGCCTGCTGCCAAGTGCTGCAGCAATCCATGTTCATTTATGATCTTGTATTCTCTCTGTGAGCATATGCATTTCCTCTAGGTGATCTGGTTTCCTGCAGGTTGAATGGCTACTATAAATTGCATCTAGTGCAAGTGGATGGTAGAATTGGGAAGTTGATGGGAAATGGGGAAAATAAAAATATCTGTAATTAGTGTAGTATTAGGATAAATGGGTGCTGAATGGTCAGTTCAGACCCATTGGGCTAAAGTGTTTGCTTCTGTATCCTGCAACTCCATGACTAATTACACTATAGTGGACTTCAGAAAACTTCTTTCATATTAAGAATTAATTATGAAGAGCAACTGGAGGTCAATCCCTGGCTCCCAAGCAAATTCTACTGAAAGTGATCAGTAAGTATTATGGGATTTTTATCTTATAAAAGCATGTGTAGCATCCTTTTATTGCAAATAAAAGACTCTCTGCAAGTTAAAATGAGGAGCAATTAATAAATTATCTTTACAAAATTATTCAAAACAGATGAGAATAATCCCATGACCCCCCCCCCATCCAAAGTTTTGTCCCTTTTGTGTATTAACCAAATATTGTATGGCATGACTAGAGATGAACAAAAGATTAGGAACAAAGTTTAGCTTCAAGGCAAATCAGTGATCAGAAACCTCATTATGCATTAACACTGCCACCTCAAAATACATAGATCACAAATTTTTGCCCGTTGTGTTTTTCCACTGAAGCCTTTCCCGTTGCTTCACTGAAGACGTTACTGAAACTAATCCACATTCACCATCCTCAATTATTGAACAATGAGGCTATTCATTCTAATTCTAATAATGTCCAATAATTGACTGCTATAAATCAAAATCACTAAACAATCAAGTTATTAAAGAGCAAAACACTGAAGTTGCTGGTAGTCTGATGTATCAACAGAAAACGAAGCCGTGTCTGAGGAGAGGGAAATAGAACTGAAGTTTCAGATTGATGACTTTTCATCAGAACCTGAAAATGAATAGTAAATCTGTCCCAACAGTTTAAAGCAAGTCTTAAACTGGCATTAATGGAATGTTTGCATTGCTACATTGTCATTCTTACATGGAGCAGTTCAAACCACATTCCAGGAGCTACTGAAACCAGCAGCACAGGCGAATGACTGCAATTAATTGCCACTAATTTTAACTGAAAATTTAGTGAGATCATCATATTTAAACTTTGCATTTTCATGGTGTGGCAGGCATATTGCAACATAGTCCTCGGAAGCTTCCGTTTGGACAGAAGAAACACAAGCAACTTGCAATGTTGTTTGTGATCTGATGCCACGTCAGTCCAAATTTTACAGCAGATCTGCTAACAGTAGTCCATCTATTGATTGCACTATTCAACTGCCTGTATCTAAAATAAAACAATGAATTCCAGCTGATCCAGACACGTCCTCAGACCTCCAGTGCAATTGTAAGGTTTGTGCAAATGGTTCTGCCAAAATCTGTCAGTCTGAAGCTCGTGATGCTAATGAAATGTGGGTGCTTACTGAGAGTTAACTACAATCGCATGTCGTCTTAAATTTTATCAGTCCCTTAACGGTCTTGAGATTATAATGGAGCTAGAATTGAATTGGCTAGTGTCATTGTATCCCTGTCCATAGTTATTAATTTTTCATATATGTTTCCATTATTCATACCATGGCCAATCATGCATTCACCCCATTAAAGTACTCAACATCTGTGATTAATTACTTTTTTGTCCCTGTTGTCTCTTTATGTTACTTTGTTTTATGCGTTGTCATTTTATACAGTATTTGTCAGAGTGAATATTTCATTTGAATGTCTAAGAGTGTCTAAGAATGTCACTTCATACCACTTACATACCTCAGTGTGGAAAATACTGGGGCAAATGAGCATTGTGCTGCCTTTCACCTCACAGAACGAAGTAGAGCTGAAGCTCACCATCAAGTGATGACACCAAGAATCAGTGGCATGGAGATCAATGTCTGATTTAGTTTCTTGCTAAACTAGTAAATCAGATTTTCATATATAAAATAGTACTAAGGGAGAAATTGTCAAAAGCTTAAATTAGCTTGTGGAAAATTGATGAGAAAATCCACAAAGAACAATATAGCAAAATGGAGGCAAAATTATCCCAGTTATAGAAATCAACCTGGTCAATGGGTGCAAAACATTGTTGCAGGTGGGCTCACTACCATGTCGTGACTGTCACTAAAGCCACTTTCAGATTCTTTAGATTGTTTCCAGAAAAACATGACATAAAGATCTCCAGCAAAGGGGGAGAAGCGTGCCCCCTGTACAACCTATGTCCCAATGGCTACCTTCATCAAGCTGTGAATAGACCCTGGATAAGCAAACACCAAGTGCTACCACATGTTGAGGTTCTATCTAACAAAAAGTATGTTGTAAAGGATGGATTATTCCATTTTGCTGCACGTTTATTTTGTGGAAATATTTGGCCACAAATTAATGAAACAGCAGACTGCACAGAGTAGTCTCATGAACCAACAGGAATGAAGATGGTTGATCCTGTCAGATTATTCTCTAAACAGGTTTAGAGAGACAATAGATGAGTGCATTATTATTAAAATTTTTAACCTAGCTCCAATATCTTGCTTGACTTTTGGTGGGAAGAGCTTTCTCACTCAGATCCTTCACGAACAATCTGAGTCTACATCTCACCACATATTGTCACTGAGGCTATTGATATCATCCAGCAAAATGTCCATTTGCCAAAAAGATGTAGAAAGATGTGCCATGATCTTTGTTGAGGTCCATTCTGAACAGATGTGTAACACAGAACTCTCCGTACTAGGGGTTAGTCCCAGGAACACACATTGAGACAAACAGCAATTGCTGCTGGAAGATTCTTAATTTGGTGAAAGATGCACTTTGATCTGCTGGTCTTCCAGTGCATGGTGCTGTTCATGACCAAATGTGCAGATTGCTGTAGTAAAAGGTCCTCTACTCTGTAGAATCATATAACCATGAGAGCATTCAGTCCATCACATCAGTGCTATTTGAAAAAAAGAGTCACTCAACCTAATTCAGTCTTCCAGTTCTTGGCCTACAGCCCTGTGGGTCACAGATTTTAAATACATATCCTAGCATTACAGAGGTATGGATGAGAGTTTCTGACTCCATTGCACTCTCAAGAAATTACTTCCAACTTCTTTTTTTCATTTCCCCTTTAATTCTTTTAACAATCACTTTAAACAAGTGGTTTTTTTTGATTCCTTTGCTCAGGGAAATAGATCCTTCCTACTTACTCAATTTAGATATGTTGAAATTTTATACACCTTGGTTAAGTCTCATTTCAATCTGCCTTCTTACAAAGAAAACAAAATGCTACTCTATCAAATCCTTCCTCATTGCTATAATTTTCTACACCTAGAAACATTTCATAAATTTCTCTGGGTATTTTCCAGTGTAATTGTACTTTCCTGTAATTTAATACCAGAACTGTATGGATGAGGCTGTGGTCCAATTACTGTTATATTCTAGCGACATCTCTTTATGTTTGTATTTTTTGCCTCAGCTAATAAAGGAAAACATCTCTAGGCTTTTTTAACAATATTATCTACCTGGCCTGCTGCCTTTAAGGATGTATGGACATATAGTCTACAATCACCTGGCACTTTCCTTCACACTTGGCAAAATCATCCTACTTAATATATTTTGTTTCACCTCCCCAAATGTATTATTTCACATGTCTTTGATTAAAGTTTGTCTGTCAATTTTTCTGTACAACTGACCAACCATCTATATCTCCTTAAAGTCAAAATCCTTCATCCTCCTGGCAAACATAAGGCTAGGTTCCATACCACCTGCTGACTTCTTCATTATACTTCTCATGTGGGGAAGGTTGGTGTATTATCCACATAAGTTTGCTGATCTCAGTACATGAAGACCAAGAAGCCCACCACTTTAACTGGGACACTGTGGAAGTTTTGCCTCAGGCAGACATGAAGCATGCACAATAATTTTTAGAAACATGGTTGTCTTTTGATAACTCCATAAACAAACATAGCAAAATAAATGCCATCTACGGACCTTTAAAAGCCAAAGAAACATGAGCCAATAGAATTCAGAGCAACTGAAGGGGTAGCCAATCTGGACTGACGCAACCGTAAGGGAGCCTATATAAACGCGAGCACTTCCATGGAGAAACACCAACAACTGCACACTGAGGATGTCTCCTCAACTAGTGACGAAATGTCTGCAAGCTAATTGCCAAGCTCAATGAACACCACAACATCAAACACCTCAAACCAAGCTCCCAATATTCACCACCATCCTAAACATAAGTTCTGTGTAGAAAATCCAGTGTCTAGGATCCTCTTGTCATTACACACCTAGCAGCTGGAACCTATGCAAAACCCACTAACTGTTTGATGATAAAATTATATAGAGGAGATCTTGGTGACGTGCATATAAAATAGAAATATTGTACATTATTAGAGTGATCTGTCCTGCATTATAAATGATGGTATTTGAAGTTCTTGTATTATATAGAGTTGATTGCAGTGAAATGGAACACATCGGGACCAGTACATTTTGGGCCAATTTAGAGGCTAAACCAATTAGCCAAAGTATCATGGAAATAATTAAAAAGGTATAATAAAACAAAGTATGTATAAAATTAAATACAGAACAAATGATAACACTACCAATATTACTACAGTACTATTAAACTGTGTATTAATTCCTAATAGTTTTTGATGGAGAAATTCATCCAGTGTACACAATGAACAAAATCAGCAGATGCACCTAGTGCAGATAATAGACTGCCTTCATACAATGACTGCATCCTTAAAATCTTCATTTTCACTATCACATTCAAGAATGATTGTCAATACCTTCAAATTCTTTGTAGTTCCTAACTTGTTGAAGTAATAAAGTTGTTCACTCACAGTAGTTTCTAGAAGCTCCAAGCCTGAACGCTTGAAAACACAATGAACAAGACAGTTCTGAATTGTCTTACTGCTTATTTTTCACCAACTATCAGTGACAAAAATCACTGCTTTTTAAACACAAACATACGCAACTGATGTTACTTAAAAACTGTTTGCTCTAAGCGCAGTGTAGGGTCTAACAGTCACACAAGTGCGCGCGGCTGATGCTATTTAGTGTGCGCACACTTGTGTGACCAGTAGACAGTTCAGCAACAGTCTGCTGTCCTAATTAAGCAGCATGGTGTCCCAAATAAACAAAGGGAATCCTAATCAAGAATAACTTTCTCGATTAGTTTTTATTCTTTGTATTGTCACAAGTGTGGTTGCCCCAATTAACCGATAGCCCAATTAACTAGAATCCACTGTATTATAAAAAAAATGTGTATTTTTGATAACTGTGGCATTCTTAGTATCAAGAAGTCTTCCAGGAATTTGGGAGGATATCCCATTTGCAAACAAGTGTTTCTATTAATTAAAATGAATGGATAGGCATTTCTCTATCTTATGTGGAAAAAAAACATCGTCCTGAAACATCGAAGTTCTCAGTCTCCTACATATTCTGATTAACCTGCTGTGTGGCCACAGCAATTTTGTTTTTTTTTAATTTTGATCCTGAAAATATGCAGTATTTCACTCATCACTTGCTTTCAATTGCCAAGCCAGATTCAACACAGCAAGCTAAAGTGCATTTAAATCCAAGGTTCACTACCTTCTTTAATAGTTTGTGCTTGAGAACCTGATGAAATGTTTTCTGCAAGTTCAGGTACATTACACCCACTGGCAAACTGTGTTCTAATTTTAGTTACCTCCTCAAAGAATATCAGTGGATTAGTGAGGTGTGAGCAATTGCTTCAGAATCTCCGGTTGCCTCTTTTGGTTTCTCTGCTCTTTACAGGAATACTAAAATATCACATAAACACAAAAGCAATTTTCCACAGTTGATGTTTGTTATTCAGTACCTGATGCGGTTGTAAGTCTCCATTTAGAATAGTGCTCAAGGTTATTTCCATACATCGAGTCGGGGAAATTTCTTAATCCTACCAGATCAAATGTAGCTGATTAATTCTCAAAATATAGATGCAGCAACTTTTGTTGTTTGATATATATCCAAAGTGAGTTTGGCAGAGTGGTCCATTAAAGCTCCAGGATGCTGACTTCAGTCCTAATGAATGGTGCAGCCTGCAGTACGTTCTCCCTGTGGCTGCATAGGCATCATGGTTTCCTTCCACATCCCAAAGATGGGCAGATTGATAAGCAAATTGGCTGCTGTAAATAACTCCAGAATAGACAGGAGAATCAGAGTGGAGTTGACTACCATATGAGAAAGAAAAGTTTGCGGTGAAATAAATGAGGGATTGGGATTAATGAGATTGCTCTAACGGTGGGATGAATAACCTTTTTTATGTAGTGAGGAATGTGAAAGACATGTTGATCTTGAAATGAGCACTCTTAGCGTGCAAGGCGTCCTCCCAACTAATCTGGTTGTTACATTGAACATTCAGTCAAAGTTCATTCAAAACATGGTGACCATCCAGCTCAATATCTAATCTATGTTTCTTTTCATGTAAATATGCTGCTGAGATCTGGGACAAAATTCCTTCTAGACTCCTGAAAGCCACAAGAATAATTAAGATTCTGCATTGTTCTTCACCACTTAACACTGGATAACATAAATAAAAATCTATCTTACTTCACTTGGATGAATACAGTACAGTGCAGTGCAGTGGTTAAGATACTCATCTCATAATATTGAGGCCAGATGTATGGATCCAAGTTCCATCACAGTAGCTGGGGAATTTCAATGCAGTTTATTGATTAAATTAAATTAGATAACATCTAGATTTTAAAACCTGTGTAAGTAATGGTGATAGTGAAGCTGCTGGATTGTCATAAAAAATAATATAATTCACTCTTCTCCTGCTGGCATAGAATCGTGCCATCTTTTCCCAGCTCTGACCTATATGTGATTCTACTACCACTGCATCATAGTTCTCCAGTAACTACCCTCTAAAATCAGTTACTTAGTTCAGGAGTATTTAAATATTATCATTGCCTGTAACATACACATCCAGTGAATAAATCCTAAAATAAAAATTATAGTTCCTGCATTATTTAGCACAGCACACCCTCACTCAATAAATAATTCCTGAGCATACACTTTCCGAGGTTTTTTTTCCACCCTGGAGACAAACATGATATTTTTAGCATAAACAAAGGGAGCATCCAATTCTTCAGTAAACCTGAAACACAATCAGTGAAACTCCGCCTTCCATTCTTATTTTTAAAGATAAATCAGGCACGGACTTAGGTGAGCCTCACACCATGGAAAAAAATATATTTGATATGACTTCTCTCATATCTTTGTCCCTTTTCTTAAGTGTGAAATCCATTTGAAGTGTCATCATTGGTCTAATGTGGAAAATACAGAAGTCTCCCACAAAACATCAATGTGATAATGAACCAAATATCATGTTCATGTGTTAGTTCTTATAAAAGCTTTAACAACAACAATGCCTCTGCACTTCTTCAGAACAGTGGCATGGGAGTATTATGCCTATCTGTCAAAGTCCCAGTTCAATGTCCAGGTCAAAAAGCACCCATCTGAGATGATTTATCCCATCTTATTAATCCAGAAAACATTCACATAATATGTAAAACATCTTTAATTTAAGATAAATGTAAAAACACAATGGACTCTGAACTGAGATTTTTACTTTTTTTCTAATTTTCAAATATTTATTTGACTCCTCTCCCCTGCAATGGTACAGGGCTGGCATTTAAAGAGGAAAATAACACAAGTAACTAAGAAGTTTTACTACACAAATTTCCGCCACAAATTATGGTTACATACTCTTATAGGGAAGAAATAAACTAAAGTTGGTTAGAAATGTTTATTATTTCACAAACTCACTTGTGTAATTTTCTCTGATAGTTTAGTAGAGCCATTGGCGTTATCATCTCATATTAAATAACAGAGGTAACTTTGTTACAGGTACATTGCTTGTTCATATAGTAACATTACTGATAGCAATTATATACTACAACATGGCAAATTTATATTTTATATACATTACAGTAATTCTAATTGTGTTACTCAATCATGAGAAATTGTCTCAAAAAACTGCTGACTGCTCAACTCAATGCTAGGCTAAATATGACAACGGTGAAGAGAGGCCTGTGCTTTAAATAAAACTCTCAAGTCTATCTTTCACTTCCATCATGAATACAGCTCATTTAGGTATTCCTCAATATCTCCATGGATGGAAGAAAGGTCACCCAGACACAACATCTTCCAACAAGTAGAAGTGGGAATCACTGTGGAATTCTAGTCATTTGGGGATCTGATTTCTATGCAGAAGGTTTAATATTCCCATTCAATATTAAATTTAGAGGCAGGGCCAGTGTAGCCCAACTAAGCAGCAAATTCTGCTGCATTTACTTGTCCTTCTTGATGCAGGAGGTGTTCAACATGGCATAGATACCCCTTGGTTTTACTTCAATGAGGGAACTTCCCTGATACAAAGACTTCGTGGAGGTTCCCTCGTTATAAAGTGACCAAGAGGCATTTTTGGATTTTATTTTATCCAATAAGTACAAACACTATGAAATTAGAAAAAAATTGCTTTTTAAAACTATCTTCATCAATAAAGTTGTACATTGTCAATAAGTGTGAAGCATGCAGATTTACATTTTACTAGATTTTGCTTTCGGACTGCTGCATAGGATTTTCAAAGTGCTCATCTAGACATCCGACCCAAACCATTTACCTGTGAGATATGTTGGCCCATGATGATCTGATGGACTCAGATAAATATTAGTGCTGATGTGACTTTAAATGTGTATGCTTGGTTATTAATAGCACAATCAAGAGAAAATCGGCAGATGCTGGAAATCCAAGCAACACACACAAAATTCAGGAGGAACTTATATCAGGCGGCATCCATGGAAAAAAGTACAGTCAACGTTTCAGGCCAAGACCCTTTGGCAGGACTAAATTGTTTATTAGCACTTTCAATTTGTTATGCTTTATATAGACTACAAGCTGATACATTTCAGTTTCTAATGACCAAAAGAGACTCATTTTGTCGAACACCTAAAACAAACTGAGCCAAAAATTACAGTTCAAAATTAAAACCCTACAAAGAATTCAGCCAAGGCAGGGAAAATGCTGACACCAAGACATGCATCTGAATCTGGATCTTTGATTTATATTTAGAATCACAAGATCAGGTCTGCTAATGCCTGCATATAACATCAGTGCCTCCACAGTCCATATATTTGTAGAGGGTAAATGTCATTGATCAATTTATGAGAGAAGACTTTTTTCATAGCATTATTAGCGTCAATGACATAAGACATTCTGCAATAAAGATAAGTTTGTAGTCTATCATAGTCTAACAAAGCTGAAATGGTACCTAAGAGAAGAATTTACAAAATATTTATGAGAAACTTCACAGATTCATCGAGGGAAGGAACATGGGTGTCCCATTAGCCGCATCCTACTAATCCCACCATCTGGTTTAATCGTCAGCCTCACATGAGTTATGACATCTTGCATTTTGATGGAGAAGAAATGCTGCTGGTGTGGTTTCAGCTAAAATTGAAAGAGAAAGGATTATGAAAGGAAGGGACATTCTTTCCAAGGGAAACTGATTAAACACTTTTGTGGAGATGAGGAAGAACAGGAAAATTTCTTTCACCGTGTCACTCTCTGCAAGTGGAAAGTGCTTTCACACACAGTCAGTGAAATCACTACTTGGTCCTATATCCCTGCATTATCTCATTATCTTTTAATTTTATCATTATCCTTTACAAATTTTACACCAATAAACCAAAATGGTTAGTTAAAATATTTTACTGTTAACAATGCCCCATTAATTGAAATAATTGTATAGCAATGCTTTGATTTTACATAAATATAATGCTTTACATCATCGGCAATCAGAAGATCGGGGCTCAATTCCCAATACCCTCTGTAAGGAGCTTGCACCTTCTCCCTGTGACAATGTGGATTTCTTCACGGTGCTCCGGTTTCCCCTCATCCCTCCACATATTCCCAAAAAAACGTGCAGTTAAGTTTAGTAAGTTGTGGGCATGCTAAGTAGGCCAGAACCATGGCGACATTTGCAGGCTGCCCCCAGCATATTCTTGGATGGTGTTGGTCATTGACACAAACATCACATTTCACTGTGTGTCTTGATGTACATGTGACAAATAAAGCTAACCTTTCTTTACCAAAGGAATTAATGATGTTGAGTCACATTTCAGGGAGAATTAAAAGTGAGAAATTATAATTGTAGGCTTGGAACATAGACTATTCCATGTACAGTAGCTGGGGGACATGCAGGTGCCCATGGCTACTCCTTTGGTTTGGAGAAAGAGGGAGGAGCTGAAAGAGAAATTATTCAAGGGCAAGAAACAGTTCCAGAAGATAGAGGAGGGAGGTTGGGGGGGACTAGATAGGTCTATAATGTACAAAGAAACAGAGAGCTTCCTGGTGGGCAATGGAATTATATAGGGACTGGAGGTTCTTAAAGAAAATAAGGCAATCAGGGCCAGGAAACTGAAAGAAATTGGAGTAATGGAGACCATCCAAAGTATCCCAGATGGAGGTAGGAAGGGACTGAGCCAAGAGGGACAAAATAGACTCGAGGTATGTGGACACACATGCTGTAGGGCAACAGGCAGAAACAATGGGCTTCCTGGGGTAATTAGGTTTATGTGGATCTAAGGGTGGGAGGTAGAAACTAGCAGAGCACTCTCCATAAATGCTGCCTAACCTACTGAGTTCCTCTAGCTTTTTCCAGCATCTGCAGTCTCTCTTGTCCCTGAGAAATTAGAATAATATCTTAGAACAACAAGTAAGGAAACGGACATTAAAATTCATTGGGAGTAAACAAGCAGTAGACGAAGATGCTCAGAATGAGTGGCAAGCAGCGACAATATGGAAGTTCATTGTTCTGCCCCATCATCTTTCAGTGGATCATAACATACCAATTAATCAATAGAGGGCACAGATTGTGGAGGACAATGAAACACCTTCCTCCACAAACAATGTATAGACATAGTAATAGGTGACTGACTGCAAATTGATTCACAAACAGTTGGAGGCAATCTCAGGAAGTAGAAACTGAGCTCAGAGATGGCAGTACATATGAAAGAGAATTCTCTTCGGCAATAAAGTCCAGGAGCAGTGACCTACCACTTAAAACAGAAATAATTCACATAGCAAACCTGAACACTAAATAATTGACTATAGCTGATGTTGTTAAAACTTGGCCTCCAGAAAGTGAACAGTGGCCTGTGGTCTGTGGTTTGCCATAGAGTTTTTCAGTCTGTGCTGTCGGCATGAAACTGTAATGGTTAAAGGAGCTGTTAATCAAAAGCAGACTTTAACAATCCCTGGCACATCTGAGCTGAGTCTTGCTCTTCAAGGAAAGTGAAAGGGCATAGCCAAAGGGGAACAAATGCTAAAGTCATGTGAATTGAGCAGTTAGCGATTATATTTTAACAAAGCAACTGAATTCTTCCTTATTCATACTGATATAGAATTAGCCAAACTGCTGACCCCAGCAAAGTAAATTTATATTTTTCTAGCTCCCCCATCCACAATTATGGGAAGGAATGTTTATTTAAATATTAACCTGTTCCTTATATGAAACTAATCATTAACCACCTCAACTAACCAAATCAGCTTTACAGCCGTGAGGAAGACATAAATTTGTGAAAGCCCTTAAGTGCTTACATCAAGCAGAAACTTCCAAACAGAACAAACAACTGCAAAAACAATCTATTCTTATCCTGAAAAAGATATATTTTACACAGTTTAAATAAATCAATAATGTGTTACCTCTGTCAAGGATTCTCAATATGTAAATCAGTTAAAATTTGATAAGATTCTGAAGAATTTCTACTCTTTTTGTAATATGTAAATGAACTTTGAACCTTACAATTAGCCCATTAATGGGACATCAAAAACATTCCTACTGAGGATTGACAAAAGCAGGGCAGTGGACATTGTCTCCATCGAGTTTAGTAAGGCACTTAACAAGATCCCCCATGGTGGCTCCTGTTCAGAGCAGAGAAATTTAGAACATTGAACAGTACAGCACTGGACTCTGTTGTAGTGCCCTATTTCTCTAGAAACAATCCTTTGGCCCACAATGTTGTGCTGAACTAATTAAATTAGTAACAAAATGCAACTAAGCTAATCTCTTCTGCCAATACAATGTCTATATCACTCCATTCTCTATACATTCATATGCCTAACTAAGAGGCTAAATACGTCTATTATATTTGCCTCCACCACCACCTTTGTGAATGTATTCCAGGCACTCACTATTCCCTCTGTAAAAATCTTGCCCCTCACATCTCCTTTGAACTTACGAAAGAGATTCGGCAGATGCTGGAAATCTTGAGCAACGCACAAAAATTGCTGGAGGATCTCAGCAAGTCAGGCAGCATCTATGGAGAGGAATAAGCAGTTGATGAGTTGGGCTGAGAGCCTGAAGGAGGTCTGTCAGCCCAAATCATCGACTGCTTATTCCCCTCCGTCAATGTTGCCTGACTTGTTGAGTTCCTCCAGCATTTTGTGAACTTACCTCCTCTCATCTGAAATGCATGCCCTCTGGTATTAGACATTTAAACCTTGGGAAAAGGATACCAACTATCCACTCTATGCCTCTCATAATCTTATAAACTTATATCATATCTACCTCAGTCTCTGCTGTCCCAGAGAAAACAACCCAAGTTTGTCTAGCCTCTCTGTATTTGCAAGTATATCCCCTCTAATCCAATCAGCATCCTTGTAAAAATCTTCTGCACCTAATATACAATATAAAAATATACAGGAAACTAAAAATAAACAAATAATTAATTAAATATTTTTAAAATTCACATAAATGGGGGTCTAGTCCCAAAATTAAGGGGCCATACACAACGTGCAACAAGCTCCTTTGTTCAGCAATTTACAGAGCACCTTTGATTTAATGGTAAACCCAGCAGCAGAGAAACATTCAGATCCCGGTGTAGCCTAATCTGGATTGCTGTCAAATTAAGGTATCACACTGATTTCTTCTACGTAAATGGTTTTTGAGTCTTTCGAATATTCTACCCCAAAATACAATGGAAACAATCTTTGAACAAGGTACATTCAGATAGATTCTTGATAAGGGCCCTATCACTGATCCCTGCAGTACACCACTGATCACAGCAGCCAATCAGTAAAGCATCCTTCCATTTTATGCCAATTTATATTGCAATTAGCCTAAAAAATTCAACAAATTACTGAGGCAGGATTTTGCCCTTACAGGGTCCTCGTCAACTCTTGCCTTTCAAAATGTATCTAAATCTGATCCTTTAGACATTTCTGCAATAATTTTCCTACCTCAAATGTAAAGCTCACTAATCCTATAGTTACCTGGCTTATGCTAGCTATACTGCTTAAATAAAGGAATATTAGCTCTCCTTCATGCTTCTACCACCTTACATGTGGCCAAAAAACACACTCTAGGCTCCATCAGCAATCCAGCTATGGAGTACTAGCACAGAAATAGGCCCTTGGGCCCACTAAGTCCATGCTGAAGCATTTTAAACTGCCTACTCCCATCGACCTGCACTGGGACCATGGCACTCCATACCCCTTCCATCCATGTACTTATCTAAACTTCTCTTCCCCTATCTCCTCCCTTACTTCGCATAGCGTACTAGCATTTATCTCATCTGGCCCTGAGGGTTTATCAAATTTTATGCATTTCACATCATCTAAAACATCCTCAATGCTAACCTGCTCTAAATTATCCACATATTATCCACAAACTTATTATCTTGGTGAAGTCAGCTGAGAAATATTTAGATAAGATCTCACCTGCATTCTCTGGCTCCTCACATACTTATTGAATGGCAGGTCCAAGTGGCCTATTTATGTTTTTATGTCAAATGCTTGTACATTTGAACACACCTGCATCATACAGTTAACTTATTCCTAACTTCCAAGTTACACTGCAGAGGGGCAGGTCTGCAATACGTTAGTCATCAGCCCACTCTGGCTCTATGGTTCATGTAGCCATTGATTAATGGAACACAAATTACCCTACAACCAATAGGCTCCTGATCCAGCGTGGAGAACTTCATTCACCACTACTCTGAGCTGATTCTGTGACCTACAGACCCAATTTCAAGGACTCTTTACAGACTCCTGTTGTCAGTATTATTCTTATTCACAGTTTGTCTTCTATCTATGTTTATGTAATTTTTTTTCAAAAAGTTCTATTCTTTTGTAGGTACCTGCATGAAAATGAATCTCATGGTAGTAAAATCTCATGTTTTTATTTTGAACTTTGAACTTAAATGGTTCAGCCTATTGTGCCTACTTTAGTTCTTTGAAAAGTTAGACTCAAATCCCACTCCTTCCAAATAGCCCTGAAATGTTCTCCTTTGATCATGAATAAATACTAATTCATGTAGTCTTCACTCCTCCATGATCACTAATTTTGAGCTCCCATATAGCTCTATAGTCTTAAATGCACATCATTCTGAAGCCGACTAATTAAGGTCTTCACACCACATACCTTAGTAATTGGCAGCAGTATTTTCCATTTCAAGCTCGTGCAGCTTTTCCACTCTGCTTTGATGCTTTCTCTCTCCTTCTCTGGACTGATGACACACCCTTCAATTAGGCAACTATCTGGAAAGTTACCTAGTGACAGAAAGCTTTTTGCTTAACAATGCCATTCACGTTCATGTCCAATAAAACAATTCTACTCATCTGAGGTTAGCTGTTGAAATATATTGGAATAAACTTTAACATCCAGCTGGACTGGCGGGGGTGGTGGGGGTGAGGTGTTGGAAGAATAAAATCCTCCTCAAATTGTAACATTTGGTAGAGTTACAAATGCAACTCTACCAAGGTGAATTGGAGGTCAGGGAACTGGTCCATTCAGAAACACAAGAGATCCTGCAGGTGCCAAAAATCTTGAGCAACACACACAAAATGGTGGACAGCCCAGCAGGTTGGGTGCAGCATCTATGGGGGGAAGTGAACAGCTGACATTTCGGGCCAAAACCCTTCATCAACACTGGGAAGGTGGTGGGAGAAGCTAGAATATAAGGTTAGGGGAGGGGCACATGCTGGCAGGTAATAGGTGAATCGAGGCAAGAGGGGAAGATCAGTGGGTGGGGGGAGAGGGATGAAAGGGAATGATGTGAGAAACTAGGAGGTGATAGGTAGGAAAGATGAGGGAGGAAGAAACCGATAGGAGAACAAGGAATAAAGGAAAGGAGGTGGGGAACTAGAGGGAGGTGATGAGTACATTGTGAGGATGAGAAGGGGAAGTGAAGGAGTGAGAGGGCCACCAGAATGAGGGAAAACTGGGGGGGGGGGCGTGGCATGAAGCAAGGCAACCAGAGGGGAGTAGTTACCGGAAGTTAGTGGTTACCTTTTCTCTCACTACTATTCAGGGCCATAAACAATCCTTCCAGGTGACATGGTGACCTGAAAGTGTTATTTCTTGCATCCAGTCCTCCCAATATGGCTCCTCTCTATCAGTGGGACCATAAACATATTGGGGGACTACTTTGTCAAGCACCTTTGCTCAGTTCTCCTCAACAGCCGGGATCTCCCAGTGGCTGCTCGTTTCAATTCTGAATGCTCCCTATGTATTTCTGATGATTTGCTTGGATGAAATATCTAACTGGTCACATCTACCCTTTTAGGTAAATCGAAAGGACTCTATGAAATTAATTTCATGGTGTCAGCAGGATCCTTTCAGTGCCCTGGCCACCATGCATCTCTCAATCAGGTTAACACAGATTATTCAGTTATGTTGGGACAGAACCAATAAATTTAGCCCCCTGAACCTGGTCTGCCATTCATGACTGATCAGTGTCTCAATGCATAGGACTGGCTGACTAAGTGGTAGCACAATAACAACCTTACACTCATCAGTAAGTCCAAGGAATTGACTGTGGAGTTCTGGAAGAGAAAGTCAAATGAGCACACATCAGACTTCATTGATGGGACAGCAGTGGAAAGGGTGAGCAGTTTCAAGCTCCTGGGTGTCAACATCTCTGAAAATCTATCCTGGACCGAATATATTGCTGCAATCAGGATAAAGGCATGTAGCAGCTATAGTTTATTAGGAGTTTGGGGAGATTGGGTATGTCAGCAAATACTCTAGCAAATTTCTACAGATGTACCACGGAGAACATTCCAACTAGTTGCTTCATCATCTGGTATGGAGGGGTCATTTCACAGGATTGGTAAAAGCTACAGAGGGATGCCAGCTCCATCATGAGCACTAGCCTTCGTACATCTTCAAAAAGTGATGTCTCAAAAAGGCAGCATCCGTCATTAAGGACTCTCGCTATCCAGAACATGACCTCTTCTCATTAATACCATCAGAGAGAAGGTACAGGAGCCTGAAAATGTACTCTCAGCATTTTAGGAACAGCTTCTTTCACACCGCCATCAGATTTCTATATTATCTCACTATTTTTGCGCTATTTGTTTAATCTTTGTGTATATACTGTATATATTTCTCACTAATTTATAGTACATTTTATGTATGATACTATACTGCAACTGCACAATTTTCACTGAGATATGTCAGTGATAATAGACCTGATGCTGAACTATATTTACCCACTGAACCATCAAAACCTTTTCAGATTTTAGGAAATTGTCATCAGCAAGCAGTTGCCAAGTTACTTACATAACAAGAATTTCAATTCAAAACCAATTTACTGGCAGTAAAACTGCTTCAAGACATTCTGAGATCTTGGCAGATGTCCAATTAATATAATTCTATCTTTCATTAAACTGGAAATGAGAGAACATAATTATATAAAGTTTCTTTAAATGCAAAATAGGCATTACAGTTTTAAAGAAGTGTGTTGGTTAGGAAATATGATGCAACTTAAGTAGGCATGAAATGGATTTCAATATAATCATGGGAATCTTCTGGATTTCATTTTTGTCCTCTCATTATACCTTTAAAATGGTTTGTGTCAATCTCAATGTCTGTTATTAAGCCAGGATGCCCAAGCTTAAAAATGGCCCATTCACAGCCAGGTACCTGTAAAATACCCTGGTCATCTGCCTGGAAAACAAAATATAAAAAATCCAAATCAATTGATATGTATTTAGAAACTATGGGTCAGAAAATTACCTATGTGTGTAAAATGTCATGGGCTGCTATGAAGACTATCAACTGGCAAAATTTTGGTTTGCTACCTTTAATATTGCTGGTCGGTCCAGTCTCCGGGCAGTTTCCCATCCATCAGACATAACTTTGGATCTTCCAATACCTTCAAGTATAAGTCTTAAAATGTTAGGAATATTAAAATAGTTGAAAAAAATAAAACTTAAAATAGAGGAAGGATTACTTAAAACAAAAACAGAACATGCTGAAAAACCAGTAAGGCAGCAGCTGTAGAAACAGTTAATGTCCAAGTTCACTGACCATTTATAGAAGGCTTCATGTGAAAGATTAACTACCTGAAATATTAATACTGTTTCTTCCTTTACTGATGCTATCTAGCCTGCTTTTTGATAAAGGGTTATTTAATTTGCCTTTAAGAAGAGTATTACATGAAAAGTATGCCTCCAATTACGAAGTAACATGATGTTACATCTGCAAATTCTGCTGTTAATTTGTGTCATACACATTATTGCCTAATTATATCTGGATATGTCCATCTTATTATCAAAACAATAAAGAAATTGCTGCATGTACAAAAATGAATTTTTGGAAACTTTACATAATGGACACTGGATATTGGTTCTTTTAATGAAATGAATGCTTTGTTGATAGAACTAATTGCTACTATCGTTGATAGGATTAATTCTACTAGTAATTAGTTGCATAAAATTAAGCAAGTCATTTTAAATAATATAAATAGATATAGTGTAAGGTGCCTATTTTGTGTGACAAAATTGCAATGTTAAGGGCTGTAGCTCCAAACTTCCACCCCCTGCCTCTTATTATGTTTAATTTTCCAGACAGTAGAGCATCTACATGAAACTGATGATAATGTGAGTAAAGTTGGGTTGGGCAGTTGGGGATTCGATACTCAAAGTTATTCTATCTGAAAATTTCTTCTAAGAAGAATAAGAATATTAAATATATATCTCAGAACTTTAGATAAACATTTCATTAAACTGAATAAAGTAAATCATCCTGCTCCTTTAATAAAATTCCTTGAAATGAAATGTGTTGTAACTATATTACCTATAATGTTGTTAGGAAGTCCAAAATGAGCATTGCTGAATCCCATGCATACACCTCCGTTGGTCATTGCAACCAAATCTATTGTTTGCCCCTGTGAAATTGATGACCAATCATTGTGGCCTATGCCATAAACCCTCAGCCGTGCAATCCCGCCATCTAAAGAAAGAAAGTATAGTATTACATGATGTTTGCTTAGATTTACTGCAAAGCTGCCAATATCACCAAATAAAATTATTGCATGACAAATCTATTCGACAAAGCATGCCCTGCTACCTGTAAGCAAATTTTCCAAGTGGCACGCTATAAGTAAAGTTGGTATTTCCTATTTTTCAGAATGGTCAAGTCTCTGAGATGTCTCTGACCTTAGTCTGTTGCTCAATATCCTCCCTCATTAAGTTGCACTGTACTCAGCCAGTTGCCTGCCTAAAGTTGTATATGAAATGCCAATAGTATGCAACTGCTATCCTAGTTCTTTCACCACAGTCATCCTTCTGCTGTGGTGCTAAGACCAAGTGAGCAATTCTAATTCAAGATTGAAGTAGATAACTGATATATGGTTGTGCTGTGTCATGGTTTATGGAAGAGTCAGGATGATAATGTAGCTGTTTAGTCAACCGCCTGGCAGCAAACAATGTCCAGTGAGCTCATCATGTCAATCTTGCTGCCTCCTACAGCAGATAGAATAAGTCCTCTGTAACACACATCAAAGTTTCAGGTCCTGACGAAGGGTCTCGGCCTGAAACGTCGACTGCACCTCTTCCTAGAGATGCTGCCTGGCCTGCTGCGTTCACCAGCAACTTTGATGTGTGTTGCTTGAATTTCCAGCATCTGCAGAATTCCTGTTGTTTGCGTTTAAGAACTCTGTAAGCAAGTTTCATGGTAGATTGGATGTTAGAGTGGACGATGAGACTATTAAAATATATAAAGCAGTTTTAAAGCTGCTCATACAAGTCGCTATTTCTAGGGGAATGGTATCCATGATTAGAGTCACACCTATCCACTTTTAAAGGATAATTATGTGTTGAATTGCCGTGCTGTGTACTAAGGGACTTTTTTTTGTGCAGAAGGAGGAGGAAGAAATTAGATATCACTGAGAGTCCTGTGGAGCCACACCAGGGATTCTTGCTTCTGCTTTCTGCCTGTCTATTTAGTTTCTAGTTAGCCCTGTTGGAATTTACTATGTCACCACAAGAAAAGCCCTCTCACCATTGAGCACATCTACAAAGAGCACAGTCACAGTAAAGCAGTATCCATCATCAAGGTCTCCCATCGTCCAGGCCACACTCTCATCTCATTACTGCCATTGTGAAGGAGGTACAGGAGCCTTAGGTCCCATACCACCAGGTTCAGGAGCAGTTATTACCCTTCAACCATCAGGTTCCTGAACCAGAGTGGATAACTTCACTCACCTCAACACTGAACTAATTCCACATTTCAAAGACTCTACAACTCACATTATCAATATTATTTATTACTTATTTATTATTTTTTTTCTTTTGTATTTGCACAATTTGTTGTCTTTGGCACATTGGTTGTTTGTTATTGTGTAGTTGAATCTATTGTGTTTCTTTGTATCTACTGTGAATGTCTACAAGAAAATGAATTTCAAGGTAGTATATGGTGCTATATATGTACTTTGATAACAAATTTACCCTGAATTTTGAAGACTTGAGAAGTACGGTTTTGAGAGATACATTTCAAATCAAAGATGGTTTTTCGTTAACTTGAGAAACATTCAATTCATTGGAACAGGAATTTAAATTTTAGTTATGAGCTCTAATGCCTCATGATGCATAGCATTGCAGCTGACGCTGACAAAATCTCTTGTGCATCCTCAGACTATATCCTTTAAAAACACAAATTTGGAATCACCTACTTGGTCTTTTCTGATTTTACTTGCATTCTCATTTCAGCTTTGATATTCTAGGGAACACTGGATTACTCCACTACTGTGTTATTCAGTTAGAAAGCCTTTGAATGGTTACCTGGGTACATGTTAAGCCGGATATGAGTCCATCGCTTCTGCTGCTGAACAGGGAAGTAATGATGGCAGGTGTCAACATAACCTGGTTGTAGAATTGTCATTGGAACTAACTCAGTCCAGCACTCTGATTTCAACTGACATAGAAAGAGTAAAATGTGAAAGACTTGTCAACTTTTTCCTAATAGTCACCAACTTACTTGGCCTCTATAAAATGATGGTAAACCAAAAAAATATCAAATGAGCTTCCTAATATATTTCTGAACATAAGAACCCAAGAAAATTAGAGCAGAATTGGATCACTTATCTTTTCAGCCCTGTTCTAAAATTCTTTGCCAATCTGCCTCATTCTCCCCTTCTGCAACATTTCTCTGAAGTCCTCAGTTCATTGATAATCCAAAAATTTATCAGCTTCCTTTTTAAATACTACCAATGATCTAGCTTCTACAGCCCTCCATGGTAGAGAAATCCAGAGATTCTCTACCCTCTGTGAGAAGTACTTCCAATGTACCACACCTTTAAAAGACCGCCCTAATTTTGTAACAATGTTCCCTCACTTGAGATTCTCCCACCAATAGAAGCACCTCTACACCTATTCTGTCACAACTCTTCAAAATCATGTTTCAATAATGTTGCCCCTTATTCTTAAAAATTCCAAAGGAAAGAAAGATAATGGCAGAAATGTCTATATCTTTGTGGCAAAAGTATAACAGTTAAATAGTCAAATCAAGTTTATTGTCATGTGCAGTACAGTAAGGAACAAGTGCAACGAAAAATTTGCTTGCTGCAACATCACAGGAATATAGTGCTAGAAATGGTCCAAAGTATTCCATTGCTGAGGAATAATTTGGCTTTTGTAGGTTGGTTCAAGAAGCTGATGGTTTTTTGAAAACAGCTGTTCCTGAATCTGGTGGTGAGGGACTTCAAGTATCTGTACCTCTTGCCAAATGGTAGCAGAAAGAAGAGGGTGTGACCCAGATGGTTGGATTGCTTAATGATACATGCCACTTCTTGAGGCAGAACAACTCTACCATCTTGGTCAATAGAGAGGAGAGCTGTGCTTGTGATGAAACAAGCTGTGACTACTACTCTTTGCAGCCTCTTGTATAGAAAATGCCATAACACAATCAGTCAGGATACTGTCAAATGTGCCTCTGTAGAAATTAGAGCATTTGGCATACAACTGTACAATAATTTATATATGGCACAGACCTTGTTGTAGTGAGGCCTGCAACAGTTAAAGATTGAGCATGTTTCAGTCTCAATCTATATTGTGTGTTTGAAGGGATGCCAATGCTGTATGGTGAGGGGAAAAGAAAAAAAAGCAATAATTGTAAATTGCTTTGACTGATTGGATTGAGGACTTGAGAAATAAACAGCAAAAAGATTGGATTAAGATAAAGGGCAGAATATGAAACTATAATTGAAGGGAAAATCAGAGAAAAGTCTTAATTTTATATCTTTGTGTTTCCAGTAACAATTTCTGTAAGAATAAGTTTCCTCACCAGTTTATTTTCAATAACAGAGAAGTTGATTAACATAGCAATTGTCACATTTTTTAAAAATTGTAATGACAAGACAATTCACTGAGACATGATCATGTCAATAAAATATGCAAATGCAGGACAATTTGATACAGTTATGGGAGTTCCATTCTTATCAGGAATACTATTGTTATAAAGCTAATATTGCAGTAGTATAAATCAGGGAGACATTTTTGATATATAAATGTATTTGTGCAACTTTCCTCAAAGTGGATGTGCCATTTACTACTAAATGATCATGAACAATATTAACCTCACAGTTTCAAATCCACCCACTGATTTTGTGCTAATGCATCACTGAATTTGACAACTGGTTGAGGAAAGGGAGAGAGAGTTTAACAGAAGCATGTAGCGGCAGTCGGCACTTTTTGCATGCCACTGTCCCGAAGAGATACCAGATTGGGTGAACAGAGAGCAAGTTTAAAAGAAGTGAGCAGGGACAATTTTGCATGCCACAGTTCCTGAGGAGACTTTGGATTGGCATAATTAAGCACTTGGCAAGGACCAATAAACGAAGTTAGGTTTACGCAGAGCGGTCATTACGTGAGTGGGCCTTTGTTAGAGTGAGGAGCTGAACTTCAGCTCATCGAGGCTTAGGAGAGGTGAAAGCTAAAGGTAATTTTTTTTTCTTCATTATCTAGTCTTTACTTCTTTCTCCTTGCACATTTAGAGCAGTGGGGATACCAGACAGGATTCTGGAATCCTCCTCCTGTGGGATGTAGGAAGTCAGGGAGGTGTCCTGTGTCCCTGATAACTACACCTGCAACAAGTGCATCCAGCTGCAGCTTCTAACAGACTGTGTTAAGAAATTGATAAACTCCAGATCATTGGGGAGTCCGAGAGGTTGATTGACAGGAGATAAAGGGATGTAGTTATACTTGGGTGCAGGACACAGGTAACTGGTGACTGTCAGTAGGGAGAAAGGGATAGACAGCCAATGCATAGTACCTCTTTTGTTGTTTCCCTCAACAACAGGTATAGTATTTTGGATACTATTGGGACGAATGACCTAGCAGAAGAAAGCCACATGAGTCAGGTCTCTGTTACTGAATCTGGCTCTGTGGCTCAGAAGGGAAGAGGGGGAAGAAGAAGCGAGCTGTAATGATAGAGGATTTGTAGGTTAAGGGAAGAAAAAGGAGCTTTTGTGGACGAGAATGATGTTCCCAGATGGTTTATTACCTTCTGGGTGCCAGGATAAGGGACATTTTTGATTGAGTCCATGGCATTCTTAAGTGGAAGGGTGAACAGCCAGAGGTCATGGCCCATGTTGGTACCAATGACATGGGTAGGATGGGTGGTGAGGTTCTACAAAGTGAGTTCAGGGAGTTAAGTGCTATATAAAGGATAGGATTTCCAGGGCTGTGATCTCAGGATTGCTGTTCAGACCATGTGCGGAAGGGGCCAGAAGTAGGAAGATCATACAGTTTAAAACATGGGTAAGGAGTTGGTGCAGAGGGAGGGCTTCATATTTTTTGATCATTGGGCTCACTTCCAGGGAAGGTTGAACCTGTACTGAAGGGATGTTTTTCATTTCAATTTGGGAGGTACTAATATCCTAGCTGTAAGGTTTGCTGGTGCTGCACGGGGATGGGGAGTGGGTTAATCTAGAGTTGCAGGGGGATGGGAACCAAAGCAACAGAACAGATAGTGGAGTGGTTGTGAAGAAATATGTTGTTAGCCTCCATACAAAGTCAGGAATCAAAAGGACAAGCATGGTGGGATTAATGTTTTGAGCTGCGTATATTTCAATGCAAAGAATATAGGAAAGGTAGATGAGCTCAGGCATGGAATTATGACATTGTAGCCATTAGCAAGACTTGTTTGCAGGAGGGGCAGGACTGACAGCTCAATCTTCCAGGCTTCCATCGTTTTAGACCTGATAGGGCAGGAGGGATTAAAGGGGGAGGGGTGGTGTTCCTACTTAGGAAAAATGTCACGGCAATGC
This sequence comes from Mobula birostris, assembly GCF_030028105.1. Lineage (NCBI taxonomy): Eukaryota > Metazoa > Chordata > Chondrichthyes > Myliobatiformes > Myliobatidae > Mobula > Mobula birostris. The sequence continues at coordinate 184,338,574 of NC_092371.1, read as the reverse complement.
TCTGTCAGGACAGACTGGAGAGCTCTTCTAGTGAGGCTTTACGGGTATAACTGAGGAATAATAAAGATAATGACCACTTTAATGAGACTATATTATACACCACCCAACAGTCCGCAGGACTTGGAGGAGCAAACCTATAGAGAGATCACAGGCTGTTGCAAGAAACTTAAGATTGTGATAGACGGTGATTTTAATTTTCCAAATGTTGACTGGTATTCACATACTGTGAGAATGCTGGAAGGGAAAGTTTGTCAAATGTGTTCAGAAAAGTTTCTTTAATCAGTACATAGAGGTCCCAACAACAGAGAGTGTGATACTAGATCTCCTATCAGGGGCTGAGATAAGATAGGTGATAGAAGTTTGTATTGGAGAACACTTAGCTCTATTCATCATAATGCCATAAATTTCAGGATAATTATGCAAAAGGATAGATCTAGTCCTCAAATTGAGATTCTAAATTGGAGAAAAGCCAATTTTGATGATATCAGAAAGGATCTGGCAAGTGTGGATTGGGCCCAGTTATTTTAGGACAAAGCTGTACTTGGAAAGTGGGAGGCCTTCAAGAGTGAAGTTTTGAGAGTACAAAGCTTGTACATGCCTGTAGAATAAAAGGCAAGGACAATACATTTCAGGAACCTTGGTTTTCGAGAGATATTGATGCTCTGAAAGGAAAAAAGGAGATGCATAGCAGATATAGACAGGTAGGAACAAATGACTTGAAGAGTACAAGTAGTACAAGAGAACACCATAAGACCATAAGACAAAGGAGCAGAAGTCGGGAATTCGGCCCATCGAGTCTGCTCCACCATTTTATCATGAGCTGATCCATTCTCCAATTTAGTCCCACTCCCCCACCTTCTCACCATAACCTTTGATGCCCTGGCTACTCAGATACCTATCAATCTCTGCCTTAAATACACCCAATGACTTGGCCTCCACTGCTGCCCGTGGCAACAAATTCCATAAATCTACCACCCTCTGGCTAAAAAAATTTCTTCGCATCTCCGTTCTGAATGGGCGCCCTTCAATCCTTAAGTCATGCCCTCTCATACTAGAGTCCCCCATCATTGGAAACAACTTTGCCACATCCACTCTGTCCATGCCTTTCAACATTCGAAATGTTTCTATGAGGTCCCCCCTCATTCTTCTAAACTCCAAGGAATACAGTCCAAGAGCGGACAAACGTTCCTCATACATTAACCCTCTCATTCCTGGAATCATTCCAGTGAATATTCTCTGTACCCTCCCAATGTCAGCACATCCTTTCTTAAATAAGGAGACCAAAACTGCCCACAGTACTCCAAGTGAGGTCTTACCAGCGCCTTATGGAGCCTCAACATCACATCCCTGCTCCTATACTCTATTCCTCTAGAAATGAATGCCGACATTGCATTCGCCTTCTTCACCACCAACTCAACCTAGAGGTTAACCTTAAGGGTATCCTGCATGAGGACTCCCAAGTCCCGTTGCATCTCAGAACTTTGAATTCTCTCCCCATTTAAATAATAGTCTGCCCATTTATTTCTTCTGCCAAAGTGCATAACCATACACTTTCCAACATTGTATTTCATTTGCCACTTCTTTGTCCATTCTTCCAATCTATCCAAGTCTCTCTGCAGACTCTGTTTCCTCAGCATTACTGGCCCCTCCACCTATCTTTGTATCATCAGCAAACGTAGCCACAAAGCCATCTATTTCATAATCCAAATCGTTGATGTACAACGTAAAAAGAAGCGGCCCCAACACGGTCCCCTGTGGAACACCACTGGTAACCAGCAGCCAATTCAGAATAGGATCCCTTAATTCCCACTCTCTGTTTCCTGCCAATCAGCCAACGCCCTATCCACTATGTAACTTTCCCGTAATTCCATGGGCTCTTATCTTGTTAAGCAGCTTCATGTGTGGCACCTTGTCAAAGGCCTCTGAAAATCCAAATGTACAACATCCACTGCATCTCCCTTGTCTAGCCTACTTGTAATTTCCTCAAAAAATTGTATTAGGTTTGTCAGGCAGGATTTTCCTTTAAGGAAACCATGCTGAGTTCTGCCTATCTTGTCATATGCCTCCAGGTACTCCGTAACCTCATTCTTGACAATCGACTCCAACAACTTCCCAACCACCGATGTCAAGCTAACAGGTCTATAATTTCCTTTTTGCTTCCTTGCCCCCTTCTTAAATAGCGGAGTGACATTTGCAATCTTCCAGTCCTCCGGAACCATGCCAGGATCTATTGACTTTTGAAAGATCATTGCTATTGCCTCCGCAAGCTCCACAGCTACTTTCTTCAGAACATGAGGGTGCATTCCATCTGGTCCGGGAGATTTATCTATCCTTAGACTTCCTCTGTGAAGACTGATGCAAAATGCTCGTTCTTTTCCTCCGCCATCTCCTTATCTCCCATTACAATTTCTCCAGTATCATCTTCTATCAGTCCTATATCTACTCTCACCTGTCTTTTACTCTTGATATACTTGAAAAAGCTTTTAGTGTCCTCTTTGTTATTATCTGCTAGCTTCCTTTCATAGTTCATCTTTTCCCTCTTAATTACCTTCTTAGTTTCCTTTTGTAAGCTTTTTAAAAACTTCCCAATCCTCTGTCTTCCCACTAATTTTTGCTTCCTTGTATGCCCTCTCCTTGTTAACTTTGGCTTTGACTTCTCTTGTCAGCCACAGTTGCATCCTTTTTCCATTCGAAAATTTCTTCTTTTTTGGAATATACCTGTCTTGCACCCTCCTCACTTCTCATATAAACTCCAGCAAGTGCTGCTCCGCCATCCTTCCCGCTAGTGTCCCTTTCCAGTCAACTTTGGCCAGTTCCTCTCTCACGCCACTGTAATTTCCTTTACTTCACTGAAATACCGACACATCAGATTTCAGCTTCTCTTTTTCAAATTTCACAGTGAACTCAATCATGCTATGATCACTGCCTCCTAAGGGTTCCTTCACCTCAATCTCTCTAATCACCTCCAGTTCATTACACAATACCCAATCCAGTACAGCCGATCCCCTAGTGGGCTCAACAACAAGCTATTCTAAAAAGCCATCTCGCAGACTTTCTACAAATTCTCTCTCTTGAGATCCAGTGCCGACCTGATTTTCCCAATCCACTTGCATGTTAAAATCCCCCACAATTATCATAACACTGCCCTTCTGACAAGCTTTTTCTATTCCCTGTTGTAATTTGTAGTCCACATCACTGCAGCTGTTTGGAGGAACACGTAAGAAGGAAATCAGAAGGGCTAAAAGAAGTCATGAGGTTGCTCTAGAAGACAAGGTGAAAGAGATTCTTAGGGCCTTCTACAGATATATTAAGAGTAAAAGAATAGCAGGGGTCAAAATTGATCCTCTGGAAGATCAGAGTGGTAATCTATGTATAGAGCCAAAAGAGATGGGGGATATCTAATATATTTTTTGCATCTGTATTTACTCAGGAGATGGACACAGAGTCTATAGATGTTAGTAATCCAGCAGTGAGGTCCTGGACCCAATACAGATTACAGAGAAGGAGGTGTTTGCTGTCTTGAGACAGATTACAGTGGATAAATCCCCAGGGCCTGAAAATGTGCTCCCTTGGACCCTGTGGGAGGCAAGTGCAGAAATTGCAAGGAGATAACAGAGATTTTTCAAACTTTAAGAGTAAGAGTTCTAAAAGGAAAAGCTCTAAGAGTAAACTAGGGAATTGTACGCTGGTGAACCTGACAGCAGAAGTGGGAAAGATATTGGGAAGTATTTTAAGGGACCGAATATATGTGGGTAAATATTTGGACAGACAGGGATAGATTAGGAATAGTCAGCATGGCTTTGTGCATGGTAAGTTGATGAAGGCAAGGCAGTGGATGTTAAGTCCACATGGACTTTAGCAAGGCCTTTGACAAAGTCCCGCATGTGAGCTTGGTCAAAAGTTTCAGTCATTTGGCATGCAAGTTGAAGTGGTACGTTGGATTAAACATTGGTTTCCCAGAAGACTTCAGAGTAGCGGTAGATGGTTGCCTCTCTGACTGGAGGTCAGTGATTATTGGTGTGCTCAGAGATCAATGCTGGGTCAGTTGTTGTTCGTCATGTATATTAACGATCTTGATGAGAATGTGGTAAATTTATGAATTAAACAAATGGGGGTGTAGTGGACAGTGAGGAAGACTATCAAAGCTTGCAGCAGGATCTGAACCAGCTGGAAAAATGGACTGAAAAATGGCAGTGGCAATTTAATGCAGACACGTGTGTGGTATTGCATTTTGTGAGAACCAGCCAGGGTAGGTTTTAACCTGTGAACAGTAGGGCACTGAGGAGTACAGTAGAACAAAGGAATCTGGGAATACAGATCCATAATTCTTTGAAAGTGGCATCACAAGTAGATATCGCTGTAAAGAAAGCTTCTGGAATATTGGCCTTCATAAATCAATGTATTGAGTTCAGGAATTGGAATGTTATGTTGAAATTTTATATGATGTTAGTAAGACCTAATTTGGAGTATTGTGTGCAGTTTTGGTCACCTACCTACAAAAAAGACATAAATAAGATTGAAAGAGTGCAGAGAAAATTTAGAAGCATGTTGCCAGGACTTGAGTTACAGGGAAAGGTTGAATAGGTTAGGACTTTATTTCCCAGAACATTGAAGATTGAGGGGAGATTTGATAGAGGTACACAAAATTAGGAGGAGTATAGATAGGGTAAATGCAAGCAAGCTTTTCCCACTGGGGTTAGGTGAGAATATAACTAAAGCCTATTTATCCACTGTAATCTGTCTCAAGACAGCAAACGCCTCCTTCTCTGTAATCTGTATTGGGTCCAGGACCTCACTGCTGGATTACTAACATCTATAGACTCTGTGTCCATCTCCTGAGTAAATACAGATGCAGATTAAGGGTGAAATGCTTAAGAGAAACATGAGGGGGAATGGCTTCACTCAGAAGGAGGTGAGAGTATGAAACAAGTTGCCAGCACAAGTGGTGGATATGGAATTTTAAGTGAAATTTGGATATGTACATGGATGGGAGGTGTGTGGAGAGCTACGATCAGGGTGAAGGTCGACGGAACTAGGGAGATTAATGATTCAGCACAGGTTAGGTGGGCTGAAGGGCCTGTTTCTATGCTGTAGAGTTCTATGACTCTTCCTGGCTTGAGTATCCAGAAGATACGTTTCCTTCAAACTCTACACCAGTGACATTGAAAAATTTACAGCACTATCTTTTAGTGCTCTGCTTTATTAGAAAAGAAATATCTTGATGTTACAGAATATATTTTCTGAAGTTTAATGTGTGATAATGTACTTGACCCACTGGTTATACAGTGTGAATATTTGCAGACCATTCACGATATTGACCTACTCACACACACAGCAAAAAGGCACTTCAATGGAACAGTCTTTACTATTTTATAACTTGGTCAAGACTTTAACCAAGATTGCCAAACGGAGGTCATGGTTATCTACAATAAGGAGATTGCAAAAACATCTTTGACAAACCTTTCCAATAGCTTCATATTCCTCCTCTGAAGCTGCAGTTCCAATTTTCTCTCCTCTTGAAGGTAGGTCTGGAACAGCATCTAGTAAGATAGATAGATATGCTATCATATTGTAGACAAGATGCAAAGAACACATGATTCATAGGTGTAAGGTAAGGGAGATTACAGACCATGCCTAGTGATGGAAAATGGTAGCTCTGGACTCTTCTTACCATTCAGATTGACATCGGAGACTACTCATGTAAGGCTGAACACAGTAAAGATTTTCCCTCAAATATTTAATCCTATCATCTATTGTGCACATACAGATCAACACTACATATTTGAGGAGTTAAAGTTGGACATTATATCCATGTGGGTATAAGAAGCTGAGGAATTCTGAGGAACTTGGTGTGGAAGGGAACAATTGGTAATAACACATGCTCAAGGGAGCAGAGTTAGAAAGCTACATGTCAAACCACACTTTAGTACTTGCAAGTTAGACTGAGTGATACTGAGAACGTGAACAGGTAATCCCAGTCCAGTTTATTCTCTCAGGCAGACACAAAAGAAAATGGGTTGGTAGCTGTAACACTTTATTCTGCATTCTGTTTTCGTTTTCCTTAGTACGACCTCAATGCACTGATCTGGTGAAATGATCCAAATGGATGGGCATGCAAAACAAAGTTTTCACTGCACCTCAGTACATGTGGCAACAATAAACCAATTAACCAAAGATCCCACGGTTCCATTCAGAAAAGTGCAGGCAGGAGCTTCTCACAGTTCCTGAGCTAACGCTCACTAAAAGAAACAGATTAGTTTATTATTCTTGTTTACAGGACCTTGCAGTTTGCAAGTTGTTTGGGAAGGGCTTCCGACTGTTCTGCAAATGGAAGAAGCAATAAGCAGAATGCAATTTCTACTATTTTTGAAGTACAAACTTAATCATAGTAATTAGGAATTAAGAAAAATAAGCTATTATGAACATGAGATACATAATGTAGGAATGTGTGCCTGTTTAATTCTTTTTTCTGAAATTCAGTTCTTTTCACATTCCTGGAACTAAATTACAGAAGCAGGGTTCAAGGACCATATTTCACAACATCACATTAGACGAGGAGTACTTAGCATGTACAATGAAGGACATCAGCTCCCTGTGCCACATGTCTGCAACAGTGGAAGATAAATAAACTGGGAGAAGTGACAATTAATTGTAAAATCAGAAACAACTTGGGCAACGGAGGTGTAATATGTAAAATCCGCTCATACAAACCTGATTTGACCCTGACCTCAGATGCTATGTGGACGTTTTATTTTCCCTCTGTGATTGCATGAGTTTCCTGACATGTCACAAGTCTCACTGGTTGGTAGGTTAATTTGGCACTCTAAATTGTCTCAAGGCTGCGTGCTTTGCCTCCTCCACTATTTTTGAGTGGTGTTACTACAACAACGTCTTACTTAACGTCAGTACAACTAAAAAAACTGGTTGTTGACTTCAGGAAGTGGAAGGAGAGTGAGCATGAGCCCGTCTACATTAGCGGATTGATAGCAGAGAGGGTCAGCAGCTATAAATTTCTGAGCATTAACATATCAGATGACCTGTCCTGGGCCCAGAACGTACTGTAGATGTAGTATAATCACAAGTAAGGTGTGCCAGGGTCTTTGCTTTCTTAGAAGGTTCAGAATATCACCAAACACTATCAAACGTCTACATGTGTACTGTTGAAAGTATCCTGACTGGTTGCATCAAGGTACAGCAATTTGAATGTGCAGGAACATGAAAAACTGCAGAGAGAAAATGACTCAGCCCAATGCATCAAGACACATCCCTTCCCACCATTGGTATTATCTACACGAGGCACATCCCCACCAACTGGGCTATGGCTTCTTTTCGCAGCTACCAGGAGATACAGAAACCTGAAATGCCAACAGCTACTTCTCTTCAACAATTAAGTTCATGAACCAACCTGCACAAGATTGGAAAGGTCATGTATGGGCTGAACTGAGCCAATAGGGCCCAGGCCCGAGAGTGTACCAAAGCAGCAGGGCCTGGGACAAGAGCGAGGAATGACCAGCTGTTGTCCGATTTAAATGCCAGGCCAAATTGAATAGGTTGGCTATGGCCCAATCGAGGTAGCAGAGCCCGGGTCTGAGAGCAAGGAACAAACCCAGTTTGCCCGATTTAAGTGTCAGAGAAGATTAAAGAGGTCTGTGTGTCAGGGCCGGAGAGAGGGACAGGCCTGTATTCAGCTCGCTGCTCCATGAGGTTTACACATCTCTGCACTGAACCGAGGCTGTGGTCTGCAATAACAGGCCCCTGGATGACTGGCTACGAGCTGTGGGCTCACTTTCATGATCTTCAGTTCTGAATGTTATTTGCTTACTTTTACTGTTTGCACAATTTTTTTTCTGCACATTGGGTGTTTGATGGTCTTTTTTTCAAGCGGGCTCTGTTGGGTTTCTTTATTTTGTGGCTGCCTGTAAGGAGATGAATCTCAAAATTGTATACTTGATAATAATGTGCTTGAACTTTGAATAGTCCTAATCACTATGACCACTTTCATCACTTAGCACTAAAATGGACCTCATGATTTTTTGCTAATTGTGTCCTTTCTTTTAAAAATAGTGTATAATTTATGTTTTGCTTGTTAATGATGTGTATCTGATGCTCTGTGCCTGTCATGCTGCTGAAAGTGCATTTTTCATTGCACCTGCGCACACATGGACTTGTGCAGATGACAATAAACTCAACTTTGACTTTGTTTTTTTTGTGTAGGGTGAATTAGGGAAGAGTTGACAAGCATGTGGATCTATTGAACTGAATAATCTTATTCCATATGATATAACTCAGAGTTCCTTTTGGCCACATAGCTTTGCCATAGATGTCCCAGTTTCCTCCAATAAGCCAAGGGCAAGCTGACAGTTTAAATTGTCCCTTATACACTGGGCAACAGGGAGGTTAATGGATACGTGAAGGAGAACTGACTGGGGGAAATAAGCTGGGCAACTGGCCTGGCAGGATTTCTCCGAGAGCCTGCATAACCCTTCATGGCAAAGAGACCTGTGGGATGCTGGTGAGGCAACACCTGGAGCATTGTGAATGGATATGGTCATCCTCTCCCCTGCCATAGGAGTCATGTGATTAAGCGAGAGAGGGTGTTGAAAAGATTCATAAAGATGTTGTCAGGGGTTGATTTGCGAAGAAAAACAGGATAGACAGGGACTGTTTTCCCCAGAGAGCAGGAAGCTACAAATGAACTTACATAAGTTTGTAAAATCATGAGTGGATTAGATAAAGTGGATGTTCACAGTCTTTTTCCCAGGACAGGGAAGCCCAAAACTAGAGGGCATGGGTTTAACGTGAGAAGCGAGTGATTTAAACAGGATCAGAGCAGCAAGCGTGATAGGTGTATGGAATGAGCTGCCAAAGAAAGTGGTAGAGGTAGGGTACGATTACAACAGCAGAAAAACACTTAGGCAGGTGCATATCCGTCGATAGGAAAGATTTAGAGGGTTCAGGTAAATACACTCTTTGGCATGGACAAGTTGGGCCAAAGGGCCTGTTTCTGTTTTGTATAATTCTAGGACTCTATAACTGTTGGTTCATACGTCACAGAAACAAACCTTCAGTTCACTGAGTCTGCAACATCCATTAAACACTCACTTATACTATTTACTAGAGCACAGAACAGTGTACCACAAAGGATAGGCCCTTTGCCCACAGTGTTGAGCTGAACTGATTAAATTAGTGAATCCCAAACTAAATCGGGACTGCCTACACAATGTTTACTGTTCTCACATTCCTATCAAGATCTCCCAGTTTCTTCCACCCAGCTATACCCTAAGGGTAATTTACATGGGCTATTTAACCTGACAACATGCATATATTTGGGATGTTGGAGGAGACCCATGTAGTGTTAGAGAGAACATACAAACACCCACCCATTGAAAGTATGGGAGGCCTGGATTGAACTTGTGTTGCTGGAGTTGTGAATCAGCAGCACTACTAGCTGTGCGATTGTGCCGCTCACTGTCATAAGGAGAGCTTTAAAAACTTAGAAGGACATTGTATACAGCTCATTCCATATTGCAAGTAAGTTGTTAGTTGTTACAGTCGGTATCTTTTTTGATGTCTCAGAACTTGTTTTATGGTTATACATATTTGATTGTTCAGTATGTGTGGTCACATTCTGAAATTATTAAAATATTGACAAATAGTACCACTGAATGTTTATTTTGTGCTTTAAACCAAAAATACATTGGTCAAAAAGGTTAAATAGATACTTCACCATATGTGACATCCATTGTTGAGAATAGAAAATAACTTAAATATGTGTGAAGCACAGAAGTCAGTGGCAGATTTAAAATAAGTTACAAGTATTGTAAACTCTAAATTTTACCCATAATGTATCTAAACCAGTTCACTTGATGATTAAGTATACGCCAATGAATTAGGCAAACACATTGATGCACCATATCAGTACAATGATTGTCACAGCAGGAGTTCATGATTTCAAATGGTGAAGGTCTAGGAGAAGCAAAGGGGTATCTCAGAGTTCAAGTTCAAAATATTTATTATCAAATTATGTATACATTATACAACTTTGAGATTTGTCTCCTTACAGGGAGCCACAAAACAAAGAAACCCAAAAGAACCCATAAAAAAGACCATCAAGCACCCAATGTGCAGAAAGGAAAAAAAAACAAATCATGCAAATAGTAAGAGTAAGCAAATAGCATTCAGAACAAAAATGAGTCCATAGGCACAAAGCCCAGTGCAGATCACAACCTCAGTCTCAGTTCAGCGCAGAGCCAAGTACACATTGCTGAGCCCACAGGCACAAAGCCCAGAGCAGTTATAACAGGCCACAACTTGGAATCTCAGAGATACCTTGGGAAATCAGGCTGGCCTATAGTCTACCAGTGTCATATGCAAAGGTGTGTCTCTAACCATTTTCCCACCCATCTGCACAGGAAATGGCACATACTTTTTAGAGGTCCAAAACATAGTAAGGAATAAATGAAAACTATAATTAGTGTGCAGAACTTTCATTGCTTTTCAATGTCTTAAGACTATGTAGGAGTTTTAGTAAATTACAGCTTACTAACCAGTACTTAAGCACGCTGCTTGAATTGACATACGCGGCGCATAATTGCCAGTGAAGTAGGAAGTATCTACATCAATTCCATGTATGACTCCAGGCACACCCAGCTGGATAACACACCAGTCGTGACCTATGAAATACAAACATGTACTGATGTATAAAGGTTAGGCTTCAATACACTGGAAGGAAAAAAAGTCAAGAATATGCTCGGAATCAAGCACAGTTTGAAGGATTCAACTTTTTGAATGATGTGAACTCTTGGAAAGCCAGTATCAAGACACAACTTTCTGTCTGAAAATAAAATTGGCTACATGAAAATTGGCTATTACATTATTTACATATTGGAGGAAAAATCTATAAGATTGTCCAATTCTGATCAATTTTAATTAATAAATAAATATTTGTCTTGGAGGGCTTGTGCTAAACAAGTACAATTGTTCAACTTTACTTCCAAAACTAACTTACTATGACTACAACTGAACACATAAAAGAGCGCTTAGCACTGCTAACCAGAGCTGAATTTCTATTACATTCAAGTCAAATAGAAAAATAGTCCTTCAAGAAAAATGCAGTGCAGGTCATTGACAAATAAAAATGTGGAGAGTAAATTTAACCCTTTAAAATGGGGTACATGGTTGGTTAAGAAGTATAGAAATTACTGGCCTATTTCTGCTAAGCAGCTCATTTCCAATTCATTTTCCAGAGAGTGGTTGTTGAAAACTCTTTAGAGAAGCTCTTTTCCTTCAATTTAAGTGTTTCTACATCTCATTTGAAAAGAACTGGAACCATCATCTCAGTGCCGTACAGCTGTATTTTTGGGTCTGAAGGAACTTCCTCCTGGTCTGACAAATAAACTGGCAAAACTGGATCTCAACTTTCTAATTTCATTGTTCTTTTCTGGAGCATTCACCACCCAACCAGGAGCTAAATTTATCAATCAGACAAGCCTCCAGGCAGGGAATCAGCTTAAAGGAAAACATGTACATTGTGGAGACTTAGGTTTCCAGAAACTTCATAGCTGTTTTACAGTACATCAAAAGAACACCAGATGAAGTTGGACGTCAGGATGCCAGGGATGTGAATGCAGAGTAAGGGAAGGTTAAAGAAAGCAAAATGGTCAGCTGATGATCTGAACCTTCCTGAGGAGTGATGCACGACCTCCTACTGTCTTATGTACTCAAGAATTCAAGGTAGGATTGGAGTCATGGCAACAGGGCACAGTGTACTTGCCTTTCATCAGCCACAAATTCTCCTCATACTCACATTAATGTCTCTCCAGTTAACCTCTCACATGCACACTATGGATAATTTAAAGTTCCCAGTTAAACTGCCAACCCACATATCTTTCAGATGTGGAAGGAAACTGGAACATCCAGAGAAAATCAATCCAGTCACAAGAGGAACCGAAAGGAAGTACCCAAGGGCAGAATTGCTCTCGGGTTGCTGGTGTTATGACATAGTCACTCTCCTAGATGCACTACTGTGCCATCCTCAGGTTTATTCACAGGGACAAGAGAGAGTCTGTCTCTTCAACCAGTCTCCACCCCGAACGGCCTGAACAATTAGCTTCTGCCGTAATATGAGGCATCACCTTGTTTGAAGCTTTCAAAAACCATGATCCAGATTCAACTGTATTTCATTGGCTTTGTATCTGTACTTGGCACAATGACAATAAAGTTGAATCTAATCTATTCTAAAAAGCTGTCATTGTGATCAAATGTCCATTTGAAATGCAGTCATATTGTGCTTTACCAGAAGCAAAGAGCTCTGCTGTATTGATTGAAGATATTTCATATTTGTAATGCTAAATAGTATTTCTTCTCCGACTTCAAAACACTAGATCACACAATACTCCATCGTGCATTTAACAGATGACTGGAGCATGAATCTTTATTCCCGATTCTGCCTGATCGTTGTCTTTATATTCTACTTAGTGCCTACCCAAATGGGCCATAAGAGGCAATCTTTTCTCACCCCTGTACTTTCCGGCCTGTTATCTGCAAAGTCTAAAGCATTTGTCATGCTGCTGTCCTTTAGATTAAATAAGAATTCCTGTTTTATCAGTTAAATATACAGTATGTCAAATTAATGGGTCTGCTTTTACAGAGTTCTACCTGGTAAGATTCTAGTAGGATATATATTGATTAGTTTTAAATGTGTATATTCTAGACTTTGACCCACCTGGAATTCGCTTTCTCCTCGTTTCCCATCCATCCATCCATTTGCCAAAATTTGTAAATTCTTGGGCCTTCCATTGCGTTGCTTCAGGCTAAAAATATGTTTTAAAAATTAAGATATACAGTCTGAGTGTGTGGTATTCAATATATTTCCCTTGTACCCAGCTCTGCTCATAGAATGAAGTTATCATCTTTAAGAACTGTTTGTCCAACAGTTTGGTTGCCTGCTCCTATTGCAATAAATGGCTGGTGGACAGATGTCAAAGGTAGTCTAGGGGAGTACCCTCAGAAATTTTTGCCAATACTCCCACTAATCAGAGGCATAGAGAACAACAAAATCTTCATCTATATTGACGAGGAAGTATTGATGGGCATGGGGCAAGGGAATATCACTCGGGTGGGCTGTTCTCCTGAGGTGAATGTTCACCGTGTTCAATTTTAGTTTTGTGAGCAGAGGATTCAGGCCAGCACCAGAACAGCACTGACTCTCCAACGTACTTTTCTCAAAGCTCAGGTGAGTTATCCCTAGTGTCCATTCAGTCAGCATCACCAGTACATTTATTTGTTGCCACGCTCTAGATTTTGCTTCTGGTTTCTCGCCTAAGACTCTGAACTGAGGAGCAATTACTGGTTTACTCTGGGGTCACATACAGACAGAGAGTGTAAGGATGGGAGATCTCTGAAGGACATTAGTAACACAGGCAGATTTTTGCAATATTTTAGCAACTCCATGTTATTGAGATTAGCTTCTTGTTAATTCCAGGTTTGTTCATTATTTGAACTTAAATACCTGTGCCTGGTTTCACCAGTAGTTTTTGTTTTCCTCATCTGTTTGCACCTGTCACCTATCAGTCTGTGTCTTAACAATCCCCTCTCCGTATCCCCTACTATCTGTGTATCGATGTATCATTCCCGTATCTTGTCTGGTTCCACCTATCACCTACCAGCCTCTGTCACATCCCTTCTTCTCACATCTATATACTGGCTATCGTCCCTCTACAGTTTCAGTCTATATACAGGTCTGGATGAGAAACGTCAACTAGCTGATGTTGCTTAACATCCCCCACCCCCAAACCCAAATTCCTCCAGCAGTGCTTTTCTACTTCAGATTTCAGCACCTGCCAGTGGTGGAATTGAAACCGAACCTTTGAGTCAACTGTCCAAATCTCTTACGGCTCTTTCATTAACAGTCACTATGCTACTGTACCCAGTATTAGTATGTGTACAATATTATATTGATGTCCAATGAACAAAAATAGCCCCTATGTTTTCTGCACTTGTAAATATATTTCTGTGACAGTTGTTCCAATTTGATGTTTACATTTTTGTTCAGTGCTGAGAAATTGCTACAATGTCAGAAGTGCAGTTTTCTGAAAGCGATGTCATACTGGAATATTCTCTTTTTGTTCCAGAGATTTACGAAAATGGTAAAAGCTTCAAGGGATATTTTTCTTGTTAGAACTTGGGAAGTACGATGTTAAAACAGCCCAGGTCTTTTTTTTTAGTTTAGATGATTAATTCTGTTTAGATTAGTTTTTTTAGCGTTTTTTTTGGTTTTTTTTCTTTTTTCATGATTTTTGTCCAGATTTTTTTTGTTCTGTATTATTCATTGGTATCCTATATGATTAGGAGTTTTGTTAATTAAGTACTATTTGGTTCTATAATTATTCATGTTAAGTACAGCAATGTATTCCCAATAACTTTTTACTATTATTATGTTATGTTTATATTTTATGAAACTAATAAAAAGATTAAAAAAGAAAGAACTTGGGAAATAAATCATTGTACAGGGAGAACACTCATGAAATAACTGAGAAGTTTGGAATGCACACCTTTAATATATGCCACCAAATTTTTGGTCATCTTGAAACAATGAAAATCAAACTGTCTCTGTTACTGTCACTCTGCACTCATAACACTTTGGACAAATAGAGTTCATCTTAAATCTACCACTCCTTGTAGCAAAGAGGTAAGTAGATATGCTGAAGGAGGAACAATAGGTGGGTGCAAGTTTTAGGCACTATGGTTAACATAATGCTTCAGACAAAGTTAGGAATCAAAAGGTTGAGCCTGGTGTGACAGAATCGAAAAGAGTGAAACAGGACTGAAGGTGTTGTACTGTATCTGAATATGTGCAGAATAAGGTAGATGAACTTGCAGAACAGTTGCAGTTTGGAAGATATGATGTTGTAGGCATTACAGAATCATGGCTGAAAGATTATAACTGGGAGCTTAATGTCCAAGGATACACATTGTTTTGTAAGGATAGGCAAGAAGGCAAAGGGCACGAGATTGCTCTGCTGTTAAAAAATGAAATCAATTCATTAGAAAGAGGTGACATAAGATCAGAAGGTATTTAATCTTTGTGGATAGGGCTGAGGAACTGCAAAGGTAAAAAGACTCGGATGGGAGTTATACACAGACCCCCAAACAATAGTAATGATGTGGCTGACAAATTAAATGGGATATAGAAAATGCATGCCAAAAGGACAACGTTACAATAGTCATGGAGGACTTCAATATGCAGGTAGACTGGGAAAATCAGGTTGGTGCTGATTTACAGGAGGGGGAATTTCTAGAGTGCCTACGAGATGGCTTTTTAGAGCAGCCCGTGGTTGAACCCAGTAGAGGATCGACTATTCTGAATTGGGTGTTGTGCAATGAATTAGAATTGATTAGAGAACTTAAGGTAAAAGACCCCTTCGGGATAAGTGATCATAATATGATCAAATTCACCCTGAAATGTGAGAAGGAGAAGCTAAAGTCAGATGTATCAATATTACAGTGGAGTAAAGAAATTTACAGGGGCATGAGAGGAGTTGGTCGGAATTGATTGGAAAAGAACACTGGCAGGGATGACAGCAGAGCAGCAATGCCTGGAATTTCTGAAAGCAGTTCAGAAGGCTCTCGATACATACATTCCAGGGAGAAGTATTCTAGAGGAAAGATGACAACCATGGCTAGCAAGAGAGGTCAAAGCCAACATAAAAGCCAAAGAGAGGGCATATAATAGAGCAAAGATTCTTGGAGATTAGAGGATTGGGAACCTTTTAAAAACTAACAGAAGGCAACAATAAAAGTCATTAAGAAGGTACAGATGGAATACAAAATTAATACCCAATAATATTAAAGAGAATACCAAAAGTTTCTTCAGATACACAAAGTGTAAAAGAGAGGTGAGAGTGTATTTTGGACTGCTGGAAAACAATGCCAGAGAGGTAATAATGGAGGACAATGAAATAGCAGATGGACTGAATAAGTATTTTGCATCAGTCTTCACTTTGGATGATAGTAGCAGTATGGTGAAAGTTCCAGGTGTCGGGGGCATGAAGAGATTCTTTGGAAACTGAAAGTTCTGAAGTCACCTGAAACAGCTTGCTGTCCTCGTGACAAGACCTTGGTGGTGCCAGGGTATTCATTAGTCCCACAGCCTGGGGAAGAAGCTGTTACCCAATCTGGCAATCCTATGCTTCTGTACCTCCTTTCTGATGGTAGTGGGTGGGTGAAAGAGATTGTGAGATGGGTGATAGGGATCATCAACAATGCTTCCGGCCTTTTGTATGCAAAGTAAATGTCACAAGTGGGGAGTGGGGGATGAGAGAGACAGACACTGGTGATTTTCACTATCCTCTCTGGGGTCTTGTAGTCCAATACCTTACAACATCCGTGACGTACAATGATGCAGCCAGACAAGATGCTGTCAATGATGGTCCTGTAGAAAGCTGTTGGAATGTTGTCAGAAAGTGTAGACAAACGCTGTGCCTTCTTGTGCAATGAGGAGGTGTTGTGGGACAGTTAGATCATCTATTAAGTACACACCAAGGAACTTTGTGCTCTTCACTCCCTCCGCAGCAGAGCTATTGATGTGCAATGGAGCGTGGTCAACCTGTACCTCCCTAAAATACACAATTACCTCTCTTGCCTAGTCTATGTTAAGACTCAGGTTGTCGTCCTCACACTTGACAAGCTTCCCTATATCTCCCTATATGCCGACTCATCGTTGATGTTGATGTTGTATCATCACTGAACTTGATGGTGTGGTTTGAGCTGAATCTGGCAGTGCAGTCACAAGCAGGCAAGATAACCAGCAGCAGGCTGAGTACACAGCCCTGGGGGTGGGGTGGGGCAGTGCTCAGCAAGATGTTGCTGCAAGGTTGGACAATCTGTCAAAAAGTCCAAGAATCAGTTACAGAGAGGGATGTTGAATCCCACTGAGGACAGCTTACCCACCAGCCTCTGAGGGATGACCATGTTAACCCCGGAGCTGAAGTCAATGAACAACATCCTGGTGTATGAGGCACCATTTTCTTGGTGGGACATGAGAAAGTGGAGGGTCGAGGCTGTGGCATCATCAGTGGACTGGTTTAAGTGGTAGTAAACTGGAAAGGGTCCAATAAAGCACTGCATTAATGTCGAGGTCAGTGCAACTGGCTGGTAATTGTTTAGGCCAGTTGCCGTCCCTCCCTTAGGAACCAGAATGATGGTGGCTGCCTTGAAGCCTGCGGGGACAGTGAACTGTTGTAAAGAAATGTGAGAGATGTTTGTTAAGACCCCTTTTAGATGGGCCACACAATCCCTCTGCACCTGACCACAGCTAGACCCAAAACTTTGTGGGGTTTACCCTAGCTTGGATCCTCCTCACCTCAGCTGTGGCCTGACAGGAAGCCTGCCCCTCTGTGGGGGTGGGGATGGGGGGCTTTCCTCGACGTAAGACCATAAGATCATAAGATATAGGAGCAGAGGTAGGCCATTCAGCCCATCAAGTCTGCTCCGCCATTCAATTATGGGCTGATCCAATTCTTCCAGTCATCCCCATACCCCTGCCTTCTCCTCATAGCATTGATGCCCTGGCTAATCATGAACTCATCTATCTCCGCCTTAAATGACTTGGCCTCCACAGCTGCTTGTGGTAACAAATTCCACAGATTTACCACCCTCTGACTAAAGTAATTTCTCCGCACCTCTGGCTAAATGGATGTCCTTCATTCCTGAAGTTGTGCCCTCTTGTCCTAGACTCCGCTACCACGGGAAATAACTTTGTAATCTTTTCAGGCCCTTTAACATTCAGAATGTCAATGAAAGTCATGTCATTCATTGTGTCAAATTGTGCTTAGAAGGAATTCAGCCTATCAGGAAGGATGGTATCACTGTCGTTGACGTGTAGGGTGAAATTGGACTTCCACATGGAATACAGTGTAGGGAAGTAAATGGCCATGCACTTTGGCCGAAGGAATAAAGCCGCAAGCTATTTTCTAATCAGGGAGCAAATTTAGAAAATGGAAGTGCAGAGGAATGTGGAAATCCTACTGCTAGTTCTCTAAAGGTTAACTTGTAGGCTGAATGTTTAGTAAGGAAGGCAAATGCAATGTTAGTATTCACATCCAGAGGCCTAGCATATAAAAGCAAGGATGTAATGCTGAGGCTTTATAAGGAATTTGTCAGATAACATGTGGAGGACTGTGAGCAGCCTAGGCCATGTATTGAAGAAAGGAAGTGTTGGCATTGGAGAGGGTCCAGAGGAGGTTAACTAGAAAGACCCCTAAATGTATGAGGAACATTTGACGGCTTTGGGCCTGTATTCACTGTAGTCTAGAATAATAAGGAGAAATCTCATTGAAACCTACTGAATATTGAAAAGCCTATAGAGAGTGGACATGGAGAGTATATTTCCAATAATAGGAGAGTCCAGAACCAGACAGCACAGCTTCAGAATGAAAGGATGTTCCTTCAGAACAGAGATGAGGAGGAATTTTTTTTTCTTTTTGAGATAGCGGGTAGTGAATCCATGGAATTCATTGCCACAGAAGGCTGTGGAGGCCATGTCATTGGAATTGAAGGTAGACAGGTTCTTGATTATTTAGGGTGTCAAAGTTTATGGGGAGAGAGCAGGATGAATAATAAATCAGCCATGATCGAAAGGCAGAGCTGGCTCGCTGGTCCAAATGCTGAATTCTACTTCTATGATTTACTACCTCATTGTAATACAGGGCACAAAGGGTAAAGGAATTGCTTCAATGTACAGCCATTTCAGCACCATAAAATAAACCAATATGTTCCATGCCTTTCACTTACCTTCAAAAGATTCTCTGCAGCTGCGAACCAATCATCTGTTGCAAATAGGACCTGGAAGACAGAAAAGTGGAAAAAGTGAATTTGTCCCTAATGTATCAAGATTTTTTTAAATCTATCAACAAGGGAAGAGACTGAACAGGGTAAGACATTTTCCTGTGGGTGGTGGGAAGTATCTGCCAGAGTCTCTGCAGACTGTAACAAACAATCTGCTAGAGGGACTCAACGAGTCAAGCTGCATCCTTGGGAGAAATTAAATATCGACGTTTCAGATGTAGTGCTTGTCAGCATTGGCCTTCCTCCCATAGATGCTACTCAATCCATTGAGATCCTTCAGCAGATGGATGGTTGGTCCACATTCCAGCATCTGCAGTCTCCTGGATCTCCATTCCAAGCTACTCTCATTATAAGCACTAGAGCTCTCTAGGAGATTCTTGGAAAAGGTCACATGCAGACTAATGTGTCTTGAAGTTAGCAGTGAAAATTAAATGGACCAAAATAGAGAAAGGAAAAGGCACAAAAAAATGGGAAAGAGAATCAAAAAGGGTTAGGGTTAGGATTCAGGTTAAAATAATGGTTTAAGTAAGCTAATACAGCAGGGAGAATGGGAACCAGTATGATAGAGCTGAGGATGAGCCGGCAGGTTTACAAGTAGATGATGGGAGTAATATGAATGTAAAGGAGGACAAGCCAATGATTGGGTGCAAATGCAAACAGTGCAAGGGGTTAAGTTGTACCACAGAGGCATAATCTAAAAGGTTGACGAATGCAGGACTGAAGGTGTTGTATTTAAATGCACGTAGCACTCGGAATAAGGTGGATGAACTCGTGCCACAGTTAGAAATTAAATGGTATGATGTTGTGGGCATCACTGAGTCATGGCTGAAAGGAGGTCATAGTTGAGAGTTTAACATCAAAGGATATACTTTGCATTGAAAGGAGAGGCAGGAAGGCACAGGCAATGGTGTGGCTCTGTTGGGAAGGGATGGAATTACATCTTTAGAAAGAGGTGACATAGGGGCAGAAAATGTTGAATCTTTGTAGGTGGAGTTAAGAAACTGCAAGGGTAAAAAGCCATTTTGGGAATCATTTATGGGCCTCCAAATAGTAGCCAAGATGTGGGGTTGAGATTGCAAAGGGAGCTGGAAAGGGCATGTAATGGAGGGCTTATATGTAAGGGAATTGGAAACATTAGGTTGGTGTCAGATTGCAAGAGGGGGAATTTGTTGAATGCCTATGAGCTGTGTTTTTAGAACAGCTTGTTTCATGAGCTACAAGGGGAAAGGTGATCTTAGATTGAGTGTAGTGTAATAATCCAGATTCTATTTGGGAGCTTACAGTAAAGGAACCCTTAGGATGCAGTGATCATAATGTGATTGAATTCATACTGCAATTTGAGAGGCGGAAGGAATAAAGGGAATTGCAGAGGCATGAGAAAGGAGCTTGCCCAGGTGGATTGGATGCGGTACTGGCGGGGAAGAAGGCAGAAAAGAGATGGCTGAAGTTTCTGGGAATAGTTCACAAGGCGCAGAATAGATATGTCCCACAGAATAAGTTGTTCTCAAATGGCAGGGGCAGGCAACTGTGGCTGACAAGGGAAGTTAAGGACGCCAAAAAAGCCAAGGAAAGGGCATATAATGCCCCAAAAGTGAGTGAGAAGTTGGACAATTGGGAAGCTTTTAAAATCTAACAAAAGGCAACTAAAAAAGCCATAAGGGAAAAGATGAAATACGAGGGAAAACTATCCAATAATATAAAGCAGGATATTAAAATGTTTTCAGTTTTATAAAGAGTAAAAAGGAGGTGAGAGTTGATATTGGACCACTGAAAAATGATGCTGGTGAGGTAGTAATGGGGGGAAAAGAAATGGCAGATGAGCTAAATAAGTACTTAGCATCAGTCTTCACCATGGAAGACACTAAGAATGTGCCAGAGGTCCGTGAGTGTCAGGGAGAGGAGTGAGTACCATTGCTATTACAAAGGAAAAAGTGCTAAGCAAACTCAAAGGTCTTAAGGTGGATAAGTCACTTGGACCAGACTGATTTCATCCTGGAGTTCTGAAAAAGGTTACTGAAGAGATAGCAGATGCATTGGTTATGATCTTTCAAGAATCACTTGATTCTGGTATGGTTCCAGAGAACTGGAAAATTGCAAATATCATTCCACTCTTTAAGAAGGGAGGAAAGCAAAAGAAAGGTAATTATCGGCCAGTAAGCCTTACCTCAGTGGTTAGGGAAGTGTTGGAGTCCATTATTAAGGATGAGGTTTCGGGGTACTTAGAGATTAATGATAAAATAAGTCAAAGTCAGCATGGTTTTTGTAAAGGGAAATCTTGCCTGACAAATCTGAGAGCTCTTCGAGGAAGTTACAAGCAGGATGGACAAAGGAGAGACAGTGGATGTCATTTACTTGGATTTTCAGAAGGAATTTGATAAGGTACCACTCATGAGGCTGCTAACAAGATAAAATCATGTGGTGTTACAAAAAATATATTGGCATGAATAGAGGAATGGCTGACAGGCAGGAGGCAGCAAGTGGGAATAAAGGGGGCCTTTTCTCATTGGCTGCCAGTGACTAGTGGTGTTCTTCAGGGGTCAGTATTGGGACCGCATCTTTTCACATTGTTTGTCAGTGATTTAGATAATGGAATTGATGGCTTTGTGAGAAAGTTTTCAGATGATATGAAGATAGATGGAAGGGTCGGCAGTGCTGAGGAACTTATGCGATTGCAGAGGACTTAGACAAGTTGGAATAATGGGCAAGAAAGTAGCAGATGGAATATATCATTGGGAAATGTATGATTATGCATTTTGGTAAAAGGAACAAAAGTGAAGACCATTATCTAAATGGGGAGAAAATTCAAACATCAGAGGTACAAAGGGACTTAGGAGTCCTCATGCAAGACTTCCAGAAGGTTAATTTACAGGTTGAGTCTATGGTAAAGAAGGCAACTGCAATGTTGACATTCATTTCAAGGGGACTAGAATATAAAAACAAAGGAATAATGCTGAGGTTTTATAAGAATCCAGTCAGGCCACACTTGGAGAATTGTCAACGGTTTTGGGCCTCATATTTCAGAAAGGATGTGTTGTCTTTGAAGAGAGTCTAGAGGAGGTTCATGAGGATTATTCTGGGAATGAATGGTAAACATATGAGGGGCATTTGGCAGCTTTGGGCCTGTACTCAATGGAATTTTGAAGAATGTGGGGGGATCACATTGAAACCTACCGAATGTTGAAAGGACTAGATAAGGTGTATGTGGAGAGGATGTTTCCTATGGTAGGGGTATCCAGAACTAGAGGGCACAGCCTCAAAATTAAGGGGCAACCTTTTAGAACAGAGGTAAGGAGGATACTTTTAGCCAGAGAATGTTGAATCTGTGGAATGGTGGTGGCCGAGTCCGTAGGTATATTTAAGGCGGAAATGGATCATTTCCTGATTGATCAGGGTATCAAAGGATATGACAAGAAGGTAGGTGTATGGGTTTGAATGGGATCCGGGATCAGCCATGATGGAATGACAGAGCAGACTCGATGGGCTAAATGGCCTAATCCTGCTCCTATATCTTATGGGCTAGGAGCACCACAGTGTGTGGAGTTAACTTTCATTTATTAGGTGCTTTCAGTGTGGCATTTGTTTCACATAGTTTCACCCTTCTTCTATGCTGGAAATAATTTTACAATGAAAGCACCAGGAATAACTCAGTGTGATCTGAGGTCTCAGAACATCATTAATGTATCTTAAAACAACACATAGTAGTGCAATATTGTATAAGCTGGCCAACTCATCTAAATCTTGTCATTCAAATTATCTTGGAATTTTATAGATCATATATTGATATGCTGTTTGTGAAATTTAGAGTGAAAGTCTTAGAATCAGACAACACAGAAACATGTCATTCTGTCCAATAATCCATGCCACTGTCAATTACCCATCCAACTAATCCCATTCAAATCAATTTGACAATTTAATTCAATCATTGTCCTGAGGCTAACTCATTGGGAATGATAGAATGAATTGGCAATGAAATTACACACATAAAAGTTGCTGCCTGGCCTGCTGCGTTCACCAGCAACATTTATGTGTGTTGCTTGAATTTCCAGCATCTGCAGAATTCCTGTTGTTGGCAATGAAATTAATTGTATTTGTACCATTCTGAATCTGGTTATCTTGATTTTGAGAGATTGGGACCATAAACTCCAAATGTTCATTACAATAGAAACAACTTGTGTCTATGCACCATCTTTAACGTAATAAAATATTCAGGAAAAAAAACAGAGCCATAGGCAGATAACTAAAAGCTTGAGCACAGTGATAGATAATAAGGAATGTCTTAAAGTAGAGAAGTTGGTGCAAGGTGGAACGATCTCACATTAGAAAAGGCAAACAGTTACTGTGGACATTAAGAAGAAAAAAGAATGAAATGAAGTCTACTCAAGCTTATGTGACATGCTTTTTTCTGCAAAAAAAAACATTGCAAGTCATTATCTTTTACACGATTAATTATTGTAAATAATTACTGACAATAATTCCTCTGACTATTGACATAAATGCAATGAATCCTGTAAATTTTCAGCAATAATATAAACCTGTAAGAATTTCCATTCTCTATCACCACATTTGAATACATCAATTGGCAAACTTTCCCTTGTTGTCTACTGACTTTGGATTTACTAAAATTCTTGGCACTATACTCAGCCAACATCTGCTGTAAAAGCAAAGGCATTCAAGATCATCATTTCTCTGGAATAAAATTGGTTTTATCCACATTTAGATCACTTGTAATGAGTTCTGGGAAAAGTGCCCCAGTGAGACCCAGTGTAGGTTATATGGTGAATGTGCACTTTGAAAAAAATTGCTGTTAATTTCAGCTATCATTTTCCTGATGATTGACAGAGTATCAATTGGGATGAAAAGTCATTAGCCTGAAACATTAACTCCTCAGATCCTGAAACAAAAGATTGAAGATACTGGAATCAGGAGCAACAATCAATACACTGGAGGAACTCAGCTGGTCAAGCAGAGACTGTGGGTGGAAAGGAATTGTTGACATTTCACTGTTGATGAATCTTGATGCAGGGTTTTGACTAAAAACAACAGCAATTCCTTTCCTCTTACAGATGCCATTTGCCACTTGACGTTCTGAGTATCTCCTACAGATTGCTTGCTTCTCCACAAACAATGCCTAACCTGTAGAGATTTTTTTTTTCCTCATTTTCTGGTTTTGTTTCTGATTTCTGACATCTGCATTATTTTTATTCCTTTTCTGTTTCTGTCAATTCCACCAGGGCAATTTTCATATGGTCAATAATTATCAATGTTATTACTGATCGAGAACAACTTCACAGAAAATATGGGGTGCCTAATTCTAGGACACATGTTTCATTACTAGAGCCTTTTCCTCATCTTTGCTGTGTAGGCTCATTGTCACAGCATAAATTGGATTATCTAAATGTTGGCACCTGTGAAGATAAACTCAGAAGGTAAATTCTCTAAGCCTAAATTTGCCAAAGCTTCAGGCTTATGTTTGATCCTCATGTTAATTTAAAACTTATCTAAATTAAAATGTTGGTAGAAAATTTGCTTTATTGACAGAAGTGCTTATCTTTTGAATGAGACATTAAACCAAGATATTTAAATATTAAAAATTCCATTCCATAAATTGACCTATCCAACATTCTAATAGCACATTATTTAAAAATTTATTCATTGATCTGACATTAAGCTAAGTAGTTGACCCATTTCTCTATATAGCAATAAATGCCCTTCCACATTATTCCAGTTAAATCACTTTGGGAAATTGAGGACATGAAAGCACCTGTGTAAGTGCAACTTATAGCGCAGAATAGGCCCTTCCAGCCCTTCGAGCCATGCTGCCCGCCAATCCCCCGATTTAATCCTAGCCTAATCAAGGGACAATTTACAATGACCAATTAACCTACCTACCAGTATGCCTTTGGACAGTGGGAGGAAACCAAGGTGTCCAAAGGAAACAGACATGGTCCCGGAGGGAATTTACAAACTTCTTACAGGCAGCGGCAGGAACTGAACCCAGGTTGCCTGTACTGTAACGTTGTGCTAACTACTACACTACCATGCTGCTCTAAGTCCTTCCAAATTTCACTTGTGCCATGTAGCTTACCTTTGCTCCAGTTACTTCACAAGCCAAGTCATTCATATGGACAAAGTCTGGAAGTTTTTCGATGTTGCCCTGGATTGGACGAGCTGCCATTCTTCAATCTATTCTAACAGATTAAGTGCTGTTTTTTTTTTGTTTGCTGAAATACAAAGATTGTGACAAAGGAACCTTTTAAAAATGCATGGACACTTTCTGGCTGAGCATGCCTTTTATACAACCCTCTCCATGAAACAACTTTTCACCTTAAAAGTAGTATCCACATGCAGGCTTTCTTACCTAATATATCAATATCACTTTCCACAGTATTTCACAGCTGTTTCTAAGTTTTTTTACTCTTTAATTATGAATTAACCAAAATATGAAATGCAATTCAAATATAAGCTGTAATATTCAGCAGGTGCTGTTTCAAGAAAAATAGAATTCAAATAGTTTTTTACAACTTTCTATAAAAGTAGGGTGCTTATAAATCTAAATAAAAGTAAAACAAAGGAACAGAATTAAACAAAGGTTTTGCATCACTCAAAATCCTAAATAAAGAAAAATCACATCACTAGTTCAAAGCCTAGTGTTTAGTTATATTTGGATATTTGCAAATTGCAAGTCCACTCACTCTCAATTAAGTTATTAATCTGAAACTTGCAATTGCACATTTGATCAATGACTTACCAATTTTCCTTCTGACAAGCCAGTTTGCAGCTGTAGCAAGCAGCCAGTGAGTTTAAAGTGCAAAACAAATGTTGAACAGCAAAACTGTAAACCTGCAGATTGAACTTAAGATCACAAAGTTGATGACGTAAATGTAGCTAGCTGCATTATTGGGCATTTCAAATTTCTAAATGGAAAACAGATTAGTTTTCTTATGCAGGTTCAAAATGTATGCCCAGGAATTGAATGGGAACTCGTTCTGATAATAAAATGGCAGTTTTTGCCAAATCAGAAAACACCAATAAAATCTACTATGATAGTGTGAGTTATCCATCAAGGTCTTGAGCGGCAACCTTTGGATCCAATTTCTATCTATGAGCTATTAGTGTATGTTGATAACATTATCATGGATGACATACACAGAAGATGACTTTCACGTTCAGCCGAATTACACCAGGAAGTGACCAGTCCAGTTTCTCAACAGACAGGCTTCAAAATATATACAGTCACATTATTTATGCAATTTGCATATAAAAATTGGGAGTAAATGTTCTTCTAATACAACTTCGTCTACATAAGTGTATTATTAACCTTCATCAAATGATATGGTAGTAGCTTTGTATATGATAGGTTTATACATAAATATTTTGCTTACACATTCAAACACAGAAACTTCCATGATGCTAGGTCCCTCATTTTCATCAAATATTTTAATTAAAGTTGTGTGATATTAAAACTTCTCACCAACTGCCCAATTACAATGAAGAGGCAATTTCTCTGCAGCAAGATTCTTGCAGGGTTAATTTATCATTTAAACAAGGAGACTGTATCTGCATAATACCAGTCCTGACTGATGGTATCTGTTCAAATATTTCTGAAGCTTTTTGGAAGTTAGGGTTGAAATAGAAGAATTGGTGATACCTACATCTGATCAGCAGTTGCCAGGAAAATCATGAAATTTGGGATTTTCTTGCTTTAAGGAATTATTAACATTGGTTCACAGATTGAGAGGTCTGTGACCTGTGGTTATTAATTTACAGATCTCTCAGTCATACAATGACAGACAGCAACATAATTTTAGACAAGTGAAAGTTACTTGGCATCATTTTTTACACACAAAAAAAAAGTTTTATCTAGGCTGGGAAGAGAGAGTTCACTATTTTAACAGATGTACTCTTCGATGATTTTTTAGGGATTATGAAGTTCTAAGTTGTGAACTTTTGATCCAGTTTCTATATGCAAGAAATTAATGGGCATGTACACATGGTGGTTTCATGCACAAAGTATGATGGGGAATTATGCAATGTTTACATTGCACAAAACATTAACAATTTGTTGAGTTGAGAGTTGACAGATGTTTTAATGCCAAGAGTATTCATTTTGCAGTTCCACAAATTCCTAGGCTCTGCAAAATTAATTTTGTGTATGGGGTTCTAGTTTCTCAAATATGACAGTTAAAATCTCATGACTTTTAAAAGACATTTTATAATTAGATTTGTTTATTTAAATTCCATATACATGACCGGTTTATTTCATTTTTCAGAAACGTTATTAATCGTTATGCTCTCTGAGTTCCTAATTTCCTTATCCTTGAGGATTCTTCACAGATTGGCTGCTGAGTTTGTTTGATGGCTTCACTCATCTGACAACGGGGCTCCCATTAATAGGGCAGGAGTGACAGCCAGGTTAGAAAGGGGAAATTCTGTGGCTCATACATCAGAAAATCTCTGTGAATGGTGAAGAGCAGATTTAATTGCAAAATCATTGCCAAAATATTACGGCTGAAATAATAAGACTAGAAGGTATAAGAGCAAAACTAAGTCATTTGGCCCATCAAATTTGCTCTACTGATCATGACTGATTTATTATTTCTCTTAATCCCATTCTTCTGCTTTCTCCTCATTATCTTCAACATCCTGACTAACCCTGACTATCAATCTCCACTTTAAATAATTCCAATGACGTAGCCTCCACAGTTGTCTGTGGGAATGAACTCCACAGACTCACAACTCTCTGACTAAAGAAATTCCTCCTCATTCCTTCCATGTCCTCTCTATCATGGACTTTCAATATTTGATAGGTTTCAGTGAGCTTCCACCACCGCCCCCCCCCACCGCATTCTTCTAAACTCCATTGAGTACAGGCCTAGAGCAACAAGCACTCCTCATTTACTAGCTAAGTCTTTCATTCCTGGGATCATTCTCATGGATCTCTTCTGGACTCTCTCTAATGCCAACACATCCGTTCTTAGACAAGGGGCCCAAAACTGCACATAATACTCCAAGTGCAGCCTGACCAATACCTTATAAAGCTTCATGATTACATTCTTGCTTTTATATTCTAGACCTCTCGAAATAACTGATAACATTGTATCGCATACCTTACCGCCAACTCAACCTGCATGTTAACCTTTAGGGAACTCTGCACGAGGACTCCCAAGTCGTTTTGCACCTTTGATTTCCGAATTTTCTGCCCATTTAGGAAATAGCTTATGCCTTCTATCAAAGTGCATGACCAACCACTCTGCATTTCCCTACACTGTATTCCATCTGCCATTTTTTTGCCCATTCTCCTAATCTGACTAAGTCCTTCTGCAGACTCACCCCTCCAACTATCTTCATATCATCTGCAATCTTGGCTAAAAATACCGTCAATTCAATCATCTCAATCATTGGCACGTAACATGAGTAGAAGCAGTCCTAACACTAACCCTGTGGAACACCACTAGTCACCAGTCCAAAAAAGACCCCTTTATTCCCACCCTTTGCCTCCAGACAGTCAGTCAATCTTCTATCCATGCTAGTATCTTTCCTGTAATACCATGGGTTCTTATCTTGTTCAGCAGCCTCAAGTGTGATACCTTGTCAAAAGCCTTCTGAAAATCAAAATAAACAACCTCCACTGATTCACCTTTGTCTCTATCCTCCCTGTTATTTCCTCAAAGAATTCTAACAGGTTTGTTAGGCAAGATTTCCCTTTACAGAAACCTTACTGACTTCAGCCTCTTTTATCATGTACCTCCAAGTACCCCTATACTTCATCCTAAATAATGGACTCTAAAATCTTACCAACCACTGAAGTCAAGCTAACTGATCTATAATTTCTTGCTTTTTGACTCCCTCCCTTCTTAAATAGTGGGGTGACAATTTTCCAGTCCTCCAGAAGCATTCCAGAACCTAGTGATCATAAACATTTGATTCTGCAGATGCTGGAAATCCAGAGCAATATACTGGAGGAATTCAGCAGGCCAGGCTGTATCAATGAAAAAAATGAATAAACAGTCGACATTTTGGGCTGAGACCCTTCATCAGGACTGGAAAGAAATGAGAAAGATGCCAGAATAAGAAGGAAGAAAAGCTAGAAAGTGGGAGGTAAATCAAGGTGAACAACAGGAATTCTGCAGATGCTAGAAATTCAAGCAACACACATAAAAGTTGCTGGTGAACGCAGCAGGCCAGGCAGCATCTCTAGGAAGAGGTACAGTCGACGTTTCAGGCCGAGACCCTTCGTCAGGACTAACTGAAGGAAGTTAGTAAGAGATTTGAAAGTGGGAGGGGGAGATCCAAAATGATAGGAGAAGACAGGAAGGGGAGGGATGGAGCCAAGAGCTGGACAGGTGATTGGCAAAGGGGATATGAGAGGACCATGGGACAGGAGGCCCGGGGAGAAAGACAAGGTGGGGGGGGGGGAACCCAGAGGATGTGCAAGGGGTATAGTCAGAGGGACAGAGGGAGAAAAAGGAGAGTGAAAGAAAGAATGTGTGTATAAAAATAAATAACTGATGGGGTACGAGGGGGAGGTGGGGCATTAGCGGAAGTTAGAGAAGTCAATGTTCATGCCATCAGGTTGGAGGCTACCCAGATGGAATATAAGGTGTTGTTCCTCCAACCTGAGTGTGGCTTCATCTTTCCAGTAGAGGAGGCCGTGGACAGACATGTTAGAATAGGAATGGGATGTGGAATTAAAATGTGTGGCCACTGGGAGATCCTGCTTTCTCTGGTGGACAGAGTGTAGGTGTTCAGCAAAGCAGTCTCCCAGTCTGCGTTGGGTCTCGCCAATATATAAAAGGCTACATCGGGAGCACCGGATGCAGTATATCACCCCAGCCGACTCACAGGTGAAGTGTCGCCTCACCTGGAAGGACGGTCTGGGGCCCTGATTGGTGGTAAGGGAGGAAGTGTAAGGGCACGTGTAGCACTTGTTCTGCTTACAAGGATAAGTGCCAGGAGGGAGATCAGTGGGGAGGGATGGGTGGGGGGCGCGAATGGACAAGGGAGTTGCATAGGGAGCGATCCCTGTGGAAAGCGCGGGGGGGGAGGGAAAGATGTGCTTAGTGGTGGGATCCCGTTGGAGGTGGCGGAAGTTACAGAGAATTATATGTTGGACCCGGAGGCTGGTGGGGTGGTAGGTGAGGACCAGGGGAAACCTATTCCTAGTGGGGTGGCGGGAGGATGGAGTGAGAGCAGATGTGCATGAAATGGGGGAGATGCGTTTAAGAGCAGAGTTGATGGTGGAGGAAGGGAAGCCCCTTTCTTTAAAAAAGGAGGACATCTCCCTTGTGCTGGAATGAAAAGCCTCATCCTGACAGCAGATGCGGCAGAGACGGAGGAATTGCGAGAAGGGGATGGCATTTTTGCAAGAGACAGGGTGAGAAGAGGAAAGCAAGGAGGGTGAGTGAGGCTGGATGAAGTAAGAAGTTGGGATGTGATAAGTGGAAAAGACACAGGGATGATAGGAGAGGAGAATGAATCATTGGAGAAAGGGAAGAGGGAGGGTTGGGGGGGGCGAGGTGATAGACAGGTGAAGAGAAGCAGTGTGTGTCATATGGGGGGCATTGATGGTGGACCCAAATGCAAGACACAGACACTGAAGTATTAGGAACAGGACTAGGACTAGAGTTTGGGACGTGACTGGATGCAGACTAGGAGCTGGGACAAGAGCACAGACTTGGGCTCGGACTTTGGATAGGAAAGCAGGACCAGGACCAGGAACTGGGAACTAGGAGCCTGGGCATGGACTCCGAGCCAGAGTCCGGACAAAGACCCAGTACCTGGGTCTTGATTTGGACTCGGACCCCGGAACTAGGTGAGGACAAGACATGGCTACAGGACTAGATGCGGAACTCCTGCATAGGATGAGGCACATGGACAGGACAAGAACCCAAAGGCTTGACTTGGTCTTGGGAGAACAGGGAACACAGAGCCGAGATCTTGGCAGAACAGGAACACAGAGCCATGGTCTTGAGAGAGACAGGAACACAGAGGCATGGAACATAGAGCCAGAACCAGGACTTGGGAACAGGACTTGGGGCCAGGGCTCTACACAGAACACTGAGAGACAGTTCTCCACTCAAGGTAGTGGCAAACAGCCGGATCTACCCAGCGGAGGCGAGGGCACAAAGAGATGGTTCCCAACACAAGGTAGCAACAAATGGCCGGACCTACCTAGCGAAGGCGAGGACACAAAGAGACAGTTCCATACACCAAAAGACAATTCCTTATCTAGACACACCAAGGATCCGGTCTTGCTCCAGCGGTAGAACCTGACAGCGATACAGGCGAGGACACAGGCGAGGTTGCAGGCAAGGCTTCAGGAGGAAGGGGAAGGGAAGGGAACAGTCCAGCAACTGAAGCTGAACTCAAGAGCTGTTTATGTAGCCAGCCCAAAATGAGAATCATGTGCCACAATTAAGGCACACAACAGGACAAGGGAAAACCGGAAAACCTGGAATAAGGAACGATAGACCAGACCGCGAATCGGAATGCGGACTTCACGGACCGGACCACGACACTGTGAGGCCCAACTGGGGAATAGAAGAAGAGGGAAGGGGGAGGAAGAGAATTGCCCAATATTGGAAAATTCAATGTTCATACCATCAGGTTGGAGGCTACCTAGACAGAATATGAGGTGTTGCTTCTCCTAACTGAGATTGGCCTCATCGTGGCAGAAGAGATTATAAGATATAGGGACAGAATTAGGCCATTTGGCCCAATGACTCTTCTCCGCTATTTCATCATAGCTGATCCAATTTTCCTCTCAACTCCAATCTCCTGCCTACTTCCCATCCATACCCCTTCCTGCCAAGAATCTATCAACTCTGCCTTAAATATACATAAAGACTTGGCCTCCACAGCTGCCTGTGACAACAAATTCCACAGATTCACCACTCTCTGGCTAAAGAAATTCCTCCTTATCTCCATCCTAAAATGGCGCCCCTCTATACTGAGGCTGTTTCCTCTGTTTTTAGCCTCTTCCATCATAGGAAATATCCTCTCCACATTCACTCAAGATTCTGGAACCATTCCAGAATCTAGTGGTCATAATCACTAGATTCTGCCTTTCACAATTTGGTAGGCTTCAATGAGGTCACCCCTTATTGAATACAAGCTCACAAGCAATGAAGAGCTTGTCCTATGAATCCTGAAATCATTGTCATAATAGTGGACTGACGTGTCAGAATGGGAATGGGCATAGAGTTAAAATGGTTGGCCAACAGGAAATTCTGCTTTTTGAAGATGGAACAGATGTGCTCAACAATGTGGTCCCCCAATCCATGCCGTGTCTTACCAACTGAGAGGAGACTACATCAGAAGCACCAGATACGGTAGATAACCCCAACAGATTCACAGGTATAAAGTGTTGCCTAACCTGGAAGGATTATTATGGACCCTAAATGGAGATGCAGGAGGTGGAGAATGGGCAGGTGCAGCATTTCTGCTGCTTGCAGGGATAAGTGCCAGGTTGGAGATTAGTTGGGAGGGACAAATGGACAAGTAATGAAGGAGGAAATGATCCCTGCAGTAAGTGGAAAATGGGAGAGGGAGAGGTAATTTGTGTTTGGTGGTAGGTGTATAAGAAATAATATTAAATCATTAGAAAGGGAAGATACAGAATCAGAAGGTGTCGAGTCTCTATGGGTTGAGTTAAGAAATGGCAAGGGTAAAAGAACCCTATTTGCAGTTGTATACAAGCCTCCAAACAGCAGCCAGGATGTGGATTACAAATTACAGCAGGATAGAAGAGGCATGGGAGAAGGGCAATGACATGATAACCATTGGAGATTTTAACATGAAAGTGGATTGAGAAAACTAGGCCAGTACTGGACCTCAAGAGAGAGAATTTGTAGAATGTATAAGGGATGGCTTTTTAAAACAGCTTGTAGTTGAGCCCACCAGGGGATTGGCTGTGCTGGATTGGGTGTTCTGCAACGAGGTGATAAGAGAGCTTAAGGTTAAGAAACCCTTAGGGAACAGTGATCACAATATGATCAAGTTCACTTTGAAATTTGAGAAGGGGAAACTAAATTCCAATCTGTCGGTATTTCAGTGGAATAAAGGAAATTACAATGGCATGAGAGGGGAACTGACCAAGGTTAACTGGAAAGGTACACTAGCAGGAAGGACAGCAGAGCAGTAATGGCTGGAGTTTCTGCAAAAAGTGAGGGAAGTGCAAGAAAGATATATTCCAAATAATAAGAAATTTTCAAATGGAAGAAGGACACTACCGTGGCTGACAAGTGAGGTCGGAGCCAAAGTAAAAGCAAATGAGAGGACATACGAGGAAGCCAAAGCTCGTGGCAAGATAGAGGATTGGGAAGCTTTTAAAAACTTGCAGAAGGAGACAAAGAAGGTCATTAGGAAGGAAAAGATGAATTATGAAAGGAAGTTGGCGACTAATATCAAAGAAGATACTAAAAGATTTTTTAAGTATATAAAGGGTAAAAGAGAGTTGAGGGTAGATATAAGACGAAGAGAAAATGACACTAGAGATATTGTAATGAGAGACGTAGAGATGGCAGAGGAACTGAATGCATATTTTGCATCAGTCTTCACAGTGGAAAACATCTGGAGTATACCAGACATTCAACAGTGTCAGGGAAGTGAAACATGTGCAGTGAAAATTATGACTGAGAAGGTGCTCAGGAAGCTTAATGGTCTGAGAGTGGATAAATCTCCTGGACCTGATAGAATACAGCCTTGGGTTCTGAAGGAAGTAGCTGGAGAGATTGCGGAGGCATTAGCAATGACCTTTCAAGAATCGACAAATTCTGTCATTGAACCGGATGACTGGAAAATTGCAAATGTTACTCCGCTATTTAAGAAGGGTGGGAGGCAGCAGAAAGGAAACTATAGACCTGTCAGCCCAACATCAGTGGTTGGGAAGTTGTTGGAATCGATTGTTAGGGATGAGATTACAGAATACCTGGAGGCACATGACAAGATATACTAGAACCAGCATGGTTTCCTGAAAGGAAAATCCTGCCTGATAAACGTACTGCAATTTTTTGAGGAAGTTACAAGTAGGGTAGACAAAGGAGATGCAGTAGATGTAGTGTACTTGGATTTTCAGAAGGCCTTTGACAAGGTGCCGCACATGAGGATGCTTAGTAAGATAAGAGCCCATGGAATTACAGGGAAGTTACTAGCATGGGTGGGGCATTGGCTGATCGGCAGAAAACAGAGAGAGGGAATAAAGGGATCCTATTCTGGCTGGCTGCAGGTTACCAGTGGGGTTCCACAAGGGTCGGTGTTTCAACTGCTGCTTTTTACAATGTATGTCAATGATTTGGACTGTGGGATTAATGGATTTGTGGCTAAATTTGCCGATGATACAAAGATAGATGGAGGAACGGGTAGTGTTGAGGAAACAGAGAGCCTGCAGAGAGACTTTGATAGTTTAGGGGAATGCGCAAAGAAGTGGCAAATGAAATACAATGTTGGAAGTGTATGGTCATGCACTTTGGTGGAAGAAATAAACAGGCAGACTATTATTTAGATGGGGAGAGAATTCAAAATGCAGAGATGCAAAGGGACTTGGGAGACCTTGTGCAGAATACCCTAAAGGTTAACCTCCAGGTTGAGTTGGTGGTGATGGAGGAGAATGCAACGTTGGTAGTCATTTCTAGAGGTATAGAATATAAGAGCAGGGATGTGATGTTGAAGCTCTATAAGATGCTCGTGAGACCACACTTGGAATATTGTGTGCAGTTTTGAGCTCCTTATTTTAGAAAGGATATACTGCCATTGGAGAGGGTTCGCAAAAGATTCACGAGAATGATTCCAGGAATGAAAGGATCATCTGGCAGCTCTTGGGCTGTATTCCCTGGAGTTCAGGAGAATGAGGGGGATCTCCTAGAAACATTCCGAACATTAGAAGGCCTGAACAGATTAGATATGGCAAAGTTATTTCCCATGGTAGGGGAGTCTAGGACAGGAGGACACAACTTCAGGATTGAAGGACGTCCATTTAGAACAGAGATGCAGAGAAATTACCTTAGTTAGAGGGTGGTAAATCTGTGAAATTTGTTGCCCCAAGCAGCTATGGAGGCCAAGTCACTGGGTGCATTTAAGGCAGAGTTAGACAGGGTCTTGATTAGCCTGGGCATCAAAGGGAACAGGGAAAAGACAGGGGAGTGGGGATGACTGGAAGAATTGGATCAGCCCATGATTGAATGGCGGAGCAGACTTGATGGGCCGAATGGCCTACTTCTGCTCTTATATCTTATGGTCTTATCTTATGGGTCCCATTGAAGGTGTTGGAAGTTGTGGAGAACGATGTGTTGTTTGTGGCAGTTCATGGAGTGGTAGGTAAGGACAAGAGGAACTGTATCCCTGTTGAGGCGGTGGGAAAATGGAGTGAGGATCACATTAACATTGCTTCCTTTCCAGTCCTGATGAAGGGTCTCAACCCTAGGCATCAACTGTTTATTCATTTTCGTAGTTGCTGCCTGGCCTGCTGAGTTCCTCCAGCATTTTGTGTGTATTGTTTGGATTTCTAGCATCTGCAAATTTTCTCTTGTTTGTGATTTGACTCACTTCTCTTTTATTCCTTATACTATATCTGAAAACACTTTTGGTATCATCTTGTCATGTATTGGCTAGCTTGCCTTCATATATCATCTTTTCCCTCCTTATTGCTTTTCAGTTGCTTTCTGTTGTTTTTAAAATCTTACCAATTTTCCAGTTTTCTAGATTCCCACTAATTTTTGCTATTTATATGCTCTCTCTTTTTGCTTAAATGCTGTCCTGGACTTCCTTCATCAGCCACAATTCCCTTTAAGATAGTTCTTCTTTGAGATGTGCCTGTATCTATCCTGCATTTTCTCAACTGCTCCCAAAAACTCCAGCCATTGCTGTTCTGCTGTCATGCCCGATAATGTCCCCATCCCATCAACTTTGGCGAACTCCTCTCTCATGCCTCTGTAATTCCCTTCACTCCACTGTAATACTGTTACATCTTATTTTAGCTTCTCCATCTCAAACTGCAGAGTGAATTCTATCATATTATGATCACTCCTTCCTAATAAGCTCCCTCATCAAATCTGGTACACGACTCAACACCCAATCCAAAATTGCCTTTTCCCTAGTGGGCTCAACTACGACCTCCTCTAAAAAGCCACCTTGTAGGCATTCTACAAATTTCTTCTCTTGGGATCAAACACCAATCTGATTTTCCCAATCACTGGCATATTTAAAACCCCTCTAACTGTCACTGTGGAAGATACTAGCAGTATTCCTGATGTGATGTGGTGTGTTTAAGAAGAGATGTGGGTGCAGTTGCTGTTACAAGAGAGAAGGAGCTCAAAAAACTGAAAGACCTAAAGGCACATAAGTCACCCGGACCAGAGGAACTGCACCCTAGGGTTCTGAAAGAGGTAGCATTAGAGATTGTGATGGCATTAGAAATGATCTTTCAAAAATCATTGGACTCAGGCATGATGCCAGAGGACTAGAAAATTGCAAATGTTATTCCACTCTTTAAGAAAGGAGGAAGGCAGCAGAAAGGAAATTATAGACCATTTAGCCTGACTTCAATGGTTGGGAAGATGTTAGAGTCAATTGTTAAGGATGAGGTAATGGAGTACTTGGTGACACAGAACAGATAGCACAAAGTCAGCATGGTTCCTTTCAGGGAAAATCCTGCCTGATGAACCTGTTGGAATCCTTAGAGGAGATTACAAGTAGAATAGATAAAGGGGATGCATTGGATGTTGTATATTTGGACTTTCAGAAGGCACTTGACAAGGTGCCACACATGAGGCTGCTTACCAAGTTAAGAGCCCATGGTATTACAGGAAAGTTACTAAGTTAGAACATTGGCTGATTGGTAGGAGGCAGTGAGTGGGAATAAAAGGATTATTTTCTGGTTGGCTGCCTGTGACTAGTAGTGTTCCACAGGGGTCGGTGTTGGGACCACTTCTTTTTATGCTGTATAGAAATGATTTAGATGATGAAATAGATGGCTTTGTTGCCAAGTTTGTAGATGATACAAAGATTGGTGGAGGGGCAGGTAGTGTTGAGGAAACAGGTAGGATGAAGAAGGACTTTAAAAGGTTCGGGGAATGGGCAAGAAAGTGGCAAATGAAATACAACGTTGGAAAATGCGTGGTCATGCACTTTGGTAGTAAAAATTAAAGTGTGGACTATTTTCTAAACAGGGAGAAAATCCAAATATCTGAGATGCAAAGGGACTTGGGGGTCCTTGAGTAGAACACCCTGAAGGTTAACTTGCAAGTTGAATCAGTGGTGAGTAAGGCAAATGCCACGTTAGTATTCATTTCAAGAGGTCTTGAATACAAGAGCAAGGATGTGATGCTGAGGCTTTGTAAAGCACTGGTGAGGCCTCACCTTGAGTATTGAGAACAGTTTTGGGCCCCTCATTTTAGAAAAGATGTGCTGGCATTGGAGAGGGTCCAGAGGAGGTTCACAAGGATGATTCCAGGAATGAAAGGGTTATCATACGAGAAACGTTTGATGGCTCTGGGTCTATACTTGCTGGAATTCAGAAGGATGGGGGGAGGGTTCTCATTTAAATGTTTTGAATGTTGAAAGACCTAGACAGAGTAGATGTGGAAAGGATGTATCCCATGGTGGGAGAGTCTACGACAGGAGGGCACAGCCTCAGAATAGAGGGGCACCCTTTCAAAACAGAGATGCAGAGAAATTTCTTTAGCCAAAGGTTTGTGAATTTGTGGAATTTGTTACCACAGGCAGCTGTGGAGGCCAGGTCGTTAGGTGTATTTAAGGCAGAGATTGGTAGGTTCTTGATTGGAGATGGCATTAAAGGTTACAGGAGAAGGCCAGGAAATGGGTTTGAGGAGGAGATAGAAAAAAAGGATCGGCCATGATTGGGTGGCGGAGCAGACTCGATGGGCCAGATGGCCTAATTCTGATCCTATGTCTTATGGTATTATGGTCTTATCATAACATTGCCCTTTTTACATGTTTTTTTTTTAATCTCCCGTTGTAATTTGTGCCCCATATCCTGGTTACTCTTCAGAGTTCTGTTTATAACTCCCATCAGGGTCATTTTATCCTTGCATTTTCTTAACTCTATCCACAAAGATACTGTATCTTCTGATTCTATGCCATCTTTTTCTAAAGGTTTGATTTCATTTTTTGCCAACAGAGCCACCCGATCCACGCTGGCTACCTGCCTGTCATTTTGATACACCGTGTAACCTTGAATGTTAAGCTCCCATCTATGATCTTCTTTCAGCCATGAATCAGTGATGCTGATAACATCATACCTGCCAATTTCTAAAGGCACTACAAGATCGTTTTCGTAATCCCATACATTGCTTGCATTCAAATGTAACAGCTTCAGTCCTGTATTCACCAGCCTTTTCTATTTTGCCCCCATGTTGCCCTACTTGTATAATAATTGCCTTATCCCCTGCTCTATCACTCCCGTTCCCATCTCCTTACCAAATTAGTTTAAACCCTCCCCAACAACTCTAGCAAACCTGCCCGCAGGGCTATTGGTCCCACTCTAGTTCAGGTGTAACCCATTCTTTTTGTATAGGTCCTACCTTCCCCAGAAGAAATTCCAATGATCCAGAAATCTGAAACACTGTCCCCTGCACCAGTTCCTCAGCTATTCATTCATCTGCCAAATTATCCTGTTCGTACTCTCACTGGAGTATGACACAGTAGCAATGTAAATTACCACCTTTGTGATTCTTTTCAGCCATCTACCTAACTCCCTGCATTCTCTCTTCAGGACCTCCTCCCTTTTCCTACCCATATCATTGGTACCAATATATACCACAACTTCTGGTAATTTGCTCTTCCCCTTTAGAATGCTATAGACCCAATCTGAGACATCCTTGACCCTAGCACCTGGAAGGCAACATACCATCCAGTTATCTCTTTCACGTCCACAAAATCATCTGTCTGTTCCTCTAGTTATGGAAACCCCCATCACCACTGAACCCCTCAGGTCTTCCCTTCTGAGCCACAGAACAAGGCTCAGAACCACAGTCGCTGCAGCTTTCCCCTGGTAGGCCCCTCCCCTCCAGTACCCAAAGCAGTATGCTTATTATTAAGGGGAGGTATCACAGAGGTACTCAACACTGTCTTCCTACGCTCCTTCCCTCTTCCGAAAGTCTCTCCTGCAACTCGGGGCAGCTACCTCCCTGTTCCTTCTATCTATCACCTCCTCATTCTTCTGTATGAGCTGAAGGTCATCCAGCTGCAGCTCCTAGTCCCCAACACAATGGAGCTCCCACAATGGCCGCTCCACTTAAAACTAACTTCTTTTTGTTGGTCTTTGTAAAGTGCCTAATAAATAGTTATGATTGAAGACCACTGAAAAGTCTCAAAAGGCTCCAGGCTCTTTTTAAATTTCGTGTTGCTTCACCAGCAAGTGACTGCTCCTGATGATTGAAGTCCACGAAAAGTACTGAAAGGTCCCAAGCTCTGTTTAAATCTCATGCCGTCGCACCAACAAGTGTCTGCCCATGATGAACGAAGCCCGCTGAAAAGTCCCGGAAGCCCCCAAGCTCTTTTTAAGTCTCACGCTCACTCACCAACAAGCATCTGCTGGAAATGATGGAAGCCTGCTGAAGCAGACAGACTGATGAGGTCTAGGGTGAGGGATATTATGCAGGGGGGACAGGAAGGGGCTGAACTCAGAAGCTCATCAATAAAATACATGACAGGGGAATTGAAGTGTGATAGAATGGAAGTAAAACTTTAATAGAATATTAAAGTCAAAGGGTTATACAGCAAGAAACAGTCCCTTCTGAACATCCTGTCCAAGCTGACCACCAATTATCCATCCATGCTAATCAATTTACCAGGCTTTGGTTTATAGCCTTCAATGCACTGCTGATTCAAGCATTCATAATTCTTAAATATCAACAGTCTCTGGCACTTATCCAGATTTATGTTCATGAAGATATCTGATACTTCCCCTCTTTTCATGATAATATGCTCTAAAATCACCATTTCCCTCTTCAAATCCTCCAGCTGCAATGTCCAAATTCTTAGTGAATACAGAAGAGAAATATTCATTTAAGACCTTGCCCACTTCCTTTGTGGCTCCATGCACAGATTACGTCTTTGGCTCCTCATGAGCTGCACTCTTACCCTGGCTTGCTCCTTAGATACATAAAGTGCCTTGAGATTTTCTTTAATCGTACCAGCATGTGATATTTCATGGTCTCTATCTGCTCTCTGAGCTTCTTTCTTAAGCACACACCTACAAGTCCGTACTTCTGAAAGACCTCTCCCAGTTTTAGTACTCTATGCCCACGTGATCAGTTCTTCAATGCTCCTTGAATTCAGCACCCCCTGGAATTACCCGTCATCCTTATGGAAAAACATTGGTTTTCACTTTGAAAGGAATCCCTAATAGCTTGCTCTCCATATCATACTGCCCTGAATTGGGTAGACAGCTAGGAAGCAATATTCTTGGTTGACCCTGATCTAATTCAAAAGACTCCCACCTCCAAATATATATCTACCAATAATTAACTGCTCCCCATCTACATTTGCAAAGTGATATTTACTGATTTTGAAATTGATCTTTCCGATTCATTAATTTCTAGACCATCCTTTTTACTTACTTCCTCTGACACTTCAATCAGGGGCCCCAGTTTCATTCCCTTAGATTCAGTCTGGCCCCATTCCCACTAAGACTAGTCTATCAAGGTTGCACAGATGAAAAACTGCTGAATGTAGCTCTCTAGGTAATTCGATCCATCTTCCTCACCAGTATATATTGCTGTTGGTTACCCAAAGTATCCATCCATCCTCTGACTTTGTCCATACTTCATTTAGTTATAATCCTTCAATACCTCTATTGGACCTACTCATTTTGCAGTCTGCCCTTCTCATCCACTATCCCACAATTTGTACTCTCATTGTTCATTATTTCCTGCCTGACATTGTTTCCCCTCTTCTTTCTTTACAATCCAATGTCAAAGTATATCTACTGTATACATACTTGAGATTCATCTTCTTGCAAGCAGCCACTAAATGAGAAACACAATATAACACATTAAAAAAAAACCCTATGTAACAGACACTGTCAAACACCCAATGTGCAAAAAGAACAAATTGTGCAATCAATAAGAAAGTAGACAAATAACACAGAGAACATTAACCACGGAGTCCCCAAATGCAAGTCCACAACCGCAGAGCCGGTTCAGAGCTGAGGCGAGCACGAGTGGTTGAAGGGCACAGCTGCAGAATCAGTTCAGTGCCTCGCAAAGCAGAGAGCTGAACTCTGGTTTGTCCTTCACCCTCAGCCTTGATCAAACTCTGCAAATAGTGAAAAAATTGTCAATAAAGCACATGGGACATGAACTGCAGCGTCCCTGAAAGAGAGCCGGCAGCTGCGGACCCCTTCAGCATTAAGGCAAGAGAGGCCCATTCAGGAACCTGATGGCTGCAGGGCAAAAGCTGCTCCTGAACCTTCTGTCAGTTGCACTATTTGCAACTTTTATTACCCTTTACTATCTGCTTTAGACCATACACCAGAGCAGGTCCAAGCAGCACAGCTGAACATTCCACTGGGTCAGGGTGGAAAAAAAAAATGCAATGGAATTCCTGCTAGAACTTTCCTAGCCCTGGGATGTCCCTAAGTGATTCACAGCCAATGATGTATATTTTAAATATACTGCACTTACCGTTGTAATGTGGGAAAATATTTCAGCCTGCTTTTGCCCACCAAGCTCCTGGAACCAGAATGATGTAAACATCCAGAAAGTCTATTCTTGGTGACATTAGTTGGGGAATAAAAAGTGCTGGCCAAGACATCAGAAAAGCTCTTTTGCTCTTCTTTACCAAGTGTCATATGACCTTTAAATTCCACTCATGAGGACACTTTATTTGAGGCCAACTTGTACCTGGCCCACATCCAAAAAAAAACAAAATTTTGCTACTTCAAGCACAAGAGTGATGATTCATCCCAATAGCATAATTGTCACAGAAACTTCAAAAACATTTTCTCACCCTGGTTGAAGATACTGACTGTGCCTTCAGTATAGGAAAGGAGGCTGTGATTGCTAGTTGGTGTTATACAATAGCTAAAGGCTCCTCTGTGAAAAAGGTTCCAGAATCCTCTCTAATTTTTTCTTTCTTCTTTTAAGCTGCTTCTTAAAAAAATGCTTTTTCAACTTCATCTAACCTAGTAACTCATACACTTTCATGTCCAATTTTGTTTAGTAATGCCTCTGTTATACATTCTGTTTTCATTATCTTAAGTAAGCTGTGGTTCCCTCAGGTCATCACATTCAGTATTAAAGCCATAGTTATTTTCTGTTTGCTCCATTGGGTAGGCCACGTTGCTTGCTTGCCCAACACCAGCATCTGAAACCGACTATCTCACAGGAAGAGAGAACTACATGAACTAAGGAAGTATTCCAGTGTTTAAAGCGTCAAAGAAAGCACATCCTTGATTTATGGAATCCTCTGTCTCTGACAACTCAAACTGGAGAAGGATCATTTGGGAATGGTCCAGAGTATTTCAGATCCATGCATCAGGAGTTCACAGAAGCCTGCTATGCACCTGGAACTTACTGCACCATGCAGCATGTGGAAGGATCTCGTTCACAGATTGGTCTCTTGGAAGCAACAAATTCTAACTGGAATCAAATCATCCTCAGTCCTGAGAGGCTGCTTAAGAAGAGCAATATTTTTGTTGTGTATGCTTTTTCTTATGCATGCTACAATACATATTTCTATTAAAATGAATATTAAAAGATGATAAAGCACTTTGGCCGGCTGGTGGTGCAGTGACATCAGCGCTGGACTCCGGAGTGAAGATTCCTGAGTTCAAACCCAGTCGGGCTGCTCCCGGGCGCGCTTTCCATCCATGCTGGGTTGAGTGTCGAGCTTGCAACTTGGCCTCATAAAAAAAATAAAGACTGAGCTGTGAGAAAGACCTGGGGAACCACCCACAGAATCTTTCCTCCAATGTGGTCGCCGAGGCTCTGGCAGAGTATGGCACACAAAAAAAACACTTTGGTGAAGCACTTAAATGTCTATTCAAAGAACTGGGAATTATGAGGTGTCAACAAAAGCTCAATCTACTTAAAGAGATGCAGTTTGAAAATTCTTGGAACAATAACAAAAGATTTTCCAAACTTAGAACTATGGAGCTGAATTGAGGGTTGAAAAGAGAGCTAAATGAGTAAAGAGTGGAATGGGAACTCTCAGGGTGGGGTGGGAACAATAAAACAGAGGAACCAAGAAGGGGCAAAGACAGGTGCAAACAATTTCTACCAAAAAACTCTAGCAGTGTCTGCAACTCTTCTTCAAATTCCATCTTCCTCTCACCTGTCAACACAGCCCTTAATCACAGTAAACAGAAATAGCAAATTGATGCTGGCAATTTGAAGTTTCATCAGAAAGTGGAAAGTGACCTTGAAGGCAGCTTTAGCAGTTACAGGGTATATACATTTTATTTGAGTAAGAATACTAGTGAATGTAAGATGAAAAATTAAAAATCAATCTATCAAATAAAAGTGATGATAGCTGGTTGTGAACGCAGTGGAGTGTAAAGGTATAACAGTTCTGAGACAACTTTACATTCAGAAAGCATATAATAGTATTTTTCCACGTTACACAAAGTAAAATCATACATTTCTGAAAAGTATAACAATAAAAGAAAGAACAGCTTTTATTTCCATTTTTTGAAATAAATACAGAATAAAGACAGTATTTTAGTG
Organism: Mobula birostris; assembly: GCF_030028105.1. Taxonomy (NCBI): domain Eukaryota; kingdom Metazoa; phylum Chordata; class Chondrichthyes; order Myliobatiformes; family Myliobatidae; genus Mobula; species Mobula birostris. The sequence goes on along the minus strand of NC_092371.1, from coordinate 184,295,042 downwards.
TATTTATAGTATTCAGTACATGTTTCTTTTGCGTTTATTTTACCTTGTACATTTTGTCTTACCCAATTCTCAAATGCTATTGGACAATACAGATATAGTCTTGGCTGGATGTCAGTTTTTGTTATTCCATGCCCATTACATACGCTGAGCAGCTCTTGGTCTATTATGAATGCACCATAGTTTGTGCTAGTTTTTGATTTCTGGATTTCTTTGTTTGGATTGCAGTTCACATCTAATTAGAAGCATGTTTAGTTGAGCTATTTCAGTAATTGAGTAAACCACATCACCTCAATCAAATAATCTAATATAACAATAGTTTCAGCTGTGTACTAAATATTTGTTAGTATTGCTGGTGTAGGAGATCAGCAATGAATCAGTGGCACTGACCATAATGAAAGCGAGATTACATAATGCCAGCAACACAGTGGAATTTAGATAAAATGGAGAGATATCAAGCTGCCAAATCTTTTGCAGGAGTAGAGTGTAGGTGTATGAAGGGAAGTTCAATAAGAGATTTAATTTACGGGGGAAATGATGAATCTACATCAAGCCCATGATTGTCACGTGTATGCTGAGCTCTGAAGGTAAAACATGACATTAGAAAATTCAGAGGGAACAGATTTGAACTGGAGGAGGCCCAAGAACTGACAAACCTTTAATTTCCTTTTAAAAAGTTAATTGCTTATTGCGCATTGTGAGACTATAGAAGTTCACTGAATAACAAAATGGTTATAACACAGGATAAGGCCATACAACCTTCCTATTTTGCACCAGCTGTGGATAGAATTAATCCTATTAGTCTCACTGCCCTGCCTTTCCCCAATGAATTACCCTGCAAATCATTTCATTTTAACTATCTGTTCTCTTTTCAATGCTACATGTCAGACCCTAGCCATTTGCGCAGTAAAACAAATATTCTTTGTGACTTTTTTTTTCTGTTGCCATCTTCATTCCATGTTCCTCCTGTTCTTGAACCCTCAATGAATAGGCAAGTTTTTCTTGATCTACTCTGTCCATTCTCTTCATAATTTTAAATGCCCTTCCCAGATTTCCACGCAACCACTTCTGTTCCAAGGATAACAACTGCAGATTCTTCAGTCTGTTCACAAAACTAAACCCCTCATTTCTCACATTATTTGTAATACAAATTTAAATACCAAAAGTCGTACCATTTTGGCTACCTTTGTGTTTAAATTTGTATTACAAACAATACAATTAGTTATTTTAATGTATTTCAATAAAAAAGTGCTATTTTGACTTGATACAATATTGTGAAACAAATGATTTTATATCAGTCTCTGCTTATATGCACCTCTCATTTTTTATTACTTGACATTCCAGAAAGCTTTGCCGTTAAACACTATTCTGTAAAGTCCAAATTATCTTCAGTATTCTTTTCAGTAAGGATAAAGAAGAAGAAATCTGTTCTGCTAATAGTTTAATACATTTATCTTAGTTGTGCTGTATATCTAATAATAGTGAGAAACAAAATTTAGACTGAAACTCTGGTGGTTTTATCATTTTTCATTGAGGTATCATAGCTTATAAAACCAATACCAATTTATCCATTGCAGTACTACTGTACATCAGGAATTAAGGTGCATCTTTGTCAAATTCACAGACAAAATACATTGTAATATGACAGGCAACATCATTCCATCCCCCAGAAGATACCATTTCTGCACAATCTTCTTCATCGTAGGCATTGTTTGGCTCTCCATTCCGCCACTTGTTGAAGGACAGCAGGGGTGACCCATCTGAAAAGGTGAACTGGCCTTCCTCCTCCAGATCATTTATGCCAATAAATACTCTGCTGAGCCCTGCTTCTCTGACATAGGATGCAATCAGGCTATTGGTTGCCTCATCTTTAGGCATTGTGAGAAGTCCTCCTCGATCACGACAATACACATGGGCATCAGCGTACCTTTTCTCTTCCTTCACCAGCAGGTAAATCTTATTTTCTACCTCTCGTACTCCAGCAACAGCTGCAGGGGAGGGCAGTGCTGAAAAGTGAGCACTTTGATTTCTGTTATATTTAATAAGACATAAACAGCTTTATAAAGACACGTTTCCCCCATACAAATTATTACGTGACCTAACGTGACTACTCACGTGTTCAAATGAATTTATGCAAATGCTACTGGAGAGGTAATGTGAAAAGATTTCACCACCGTTGCAATGTTTGTTCATCTGTAATAAATCCAAACCTTGATGTTGCATAATTTTAATTGTGAATGAGATTAAGTATTAGAAACATAGAAAACCTACAGCACAATGCAGGCCATTCAGCCCACAATGCTGTGCCGAACATGTACTTACCTTAGAAGTTACTGAGGGTTACCCATAGCCCTCTTTTTTCCTAAGCACCATGACCTATCCAGGAGTCTCTTAAGTATCGTATCTGCCTCCACCATTGTTGCTGGCAGCCCATTCCACACACTCACCACTCTCTGCGTAAAATACATCTGACATCTCTTCCGTACCTACTTCCAAGCACCTTAAAACTGTGCCCCCTTGTGTTAGCCATTTTAGCCCTGGGAAAAAGCCTGACTATCCACATGATCAATGCCTCTCATCACCTTATACACCTCTGTCAGGTCACCTCTCATCCTCTGACGCTCCAAGGAGAAAAGGCCAAGTTCACACAACCTATAAGGCATACTCCCCAATCCAGGCAACATCCTTGTAAATCCCCTCTGCACCCTTTCTATAGTTTTCACATCTTTCTTGTAGTGAGGTGACCAGAACTGAGTGCAGTACTCCAAGTGGGGTCTGACCAGGGTCCTATATAGCTGTAACATTACCTCTCAAACTCAGTCCCACGATTGATGAAGGCCAATGCACCATATGCCTTCTTACTACAGAGTCAACCTGCGCAGCAGCTTTGAGTGTCCTATGGACTCAGACCCCAAGATCCCTCTGATCCTCCACACTGCCAAGAGTCTTACCATTAATACGATATTCTGCCATCATAGTTGACCTACCAAAATGAACCACCTCACACTTATCTGGGTTGAACTCCATCTGCCACTACTTAGCCCAGTTTTGCATCCTATCAATGTCCCACTGGAACCTCTGACAGCCCTCCACACTATCCACAACACCCCCAACCTTTGTGTCATCAGCAGATTTACTAACCCATCCCTCCACTTCCTCATCCAGGTCATTTATAAAAATTATGAAGAGTAGGGGTCCCAGAACAGATCCCTGATGCACACCACTGGTCACCAACCTCCATGCAGAATATGACCCGTCTGCAACCACTCTTTGCCTTCTGTGGGCAAGCCAGTTCTGGATTCACAAAGCAAGGTCCCCTTGGATTCCATGCTTTCTCAATAAGCCTTGCATGGGGTACCTTATCAAATGCCTTGCTGAAATCCATATACACTACATCTACTGCTTCACCTTCATCAATGTGTTTAGTCACATCTGCAGAAAATTCAATCAGGCTCGTAAGGCACAATCTGCCTTTGACAAAGCCATGCCGGCTATTCCTAATCATATTATGCCTCTCCAAATGTTCATAAATCCTGCCTCTCAGGATCTTCTCCATCAACTTGCAGATGGGGCCAAGTCATTGGGTGCATTTAAGGCAGATAGGTATCTGATTAGCCAGGGCATCAAAGGTTATGGTGAGAAGGCGGGGGAGTGGAACTAAATGGGAGAATGGATCAGCTCATGATAAAATGGTGGAGCAGACTCAATGGGCTGTATGGCCGACTTCTGCTCCTTTGTCTTATGGAACTTAGTAACCACTGAAGTAAGACTCATTGGTCTATAATTTCCTGGGCTATCTCTACTCCCGTTCTTGAATAAGGGAACATCCGCAACCCTTCAATCCTCCGGAACCTCTCCCGTCCCCATTGATGAGTCCAAAATCATCGCCAGAGGCTCAGCAATCTCCTCCCTTGCCTCCCACAGTAGCCTAGGGTACATGTCGTCCAGTCCCAGAGACTTATCCAACTTGATGCTTTCCAAAAGCTCCAGCACATCCTCTTTCTTACTGTCTTTTTGCTCAAGCTTTTCAATCCACTGTGTCATCCCTACAATTGCCAAGATCCTTTTCCATAGTGATGGTGACATCGCATAAAATCACATGAATGGAGGCAGCCATCTAGCACACTGTGACAAAAACCTAAAAAAATGGACCAGGTTATTCACATTTCCCAGCATTCCCTTCATAACCTTGAGGCTTATCACTTTTCAAGTGCTGATTTGGGTAGCCTTTAAACATAAAGAAAGTTTCTGTCTTCACCATCCCTTCAGTGGTGAAAATAGTTTTCCTCAGGACCCTTTGAATTTTTTGACCAATTGCTAGTTAGACCATAAGACCATCAGATATAGGCCCATCAAGTCTGCTCTGCCATTTTCCTTCTCAGCCCAGTCTCCTGCCTTCTCCCCATATCCCTTCATGCCCTGATTAATCAAGAATCTATCAACCTCTGCCTTAAATATACTGAGTTACGTGGCCACCTGTGGCAATAAATTCCACAGATTCACCACTCTTTGGCTAAAGAAATTCCTTCTCATCTCCATTCTGAAAGGATGTCCCTCTATTCTGAGTCTGTGCCATCTGGTACCGGATAGTAGTTTAATAAGTCATTGTAAATTCTCCTGTGATCAAGCTAGTTATTGACCTTACTGCAAAAGAAAGTATGTTTCTCTTATTTATCTTGTGTATCGCTGTCATAAACTTAAAAGATTTCTGCTTCAAAAATAAGTGAATCTGAGCCCAGCCATTTTTTTTCCACTCATCACAATTCACCAACTTTGCCAATATCCTCATATCTTTCTCTACACTATTTCCAGTGTTATCACATCCACCAATGTGGTGACAAACCTCTCACATATTTTGCAGTCTTAAAATACAGCATACAGTTTTAACCAGGTTTTAAAAGGGTTGCTGTTTATCATTTCCTTGATAAACAAATTTTTAAAAGCAGGATACTTTTCTTCCAGCCCCTTTGACTATATAATAAACAGAAAGTAATATTGAATTGGACAGCTAGTTAGACTGTGCAGGGACAATGTCCTGTTTGAAGTATATAACAAGTCCAAGGTCCAGCCTTTTATATTTAAAAAGGACAAAACTTCTTGCACGTGGCCACCAGTGGTCCCTAAAAATATTGTGGTCCAACAGCAATGTGGCAATGTTCCTCTTGCATATCAAGTGTAACAATCCTAGGCTTGATATCAAACCCTTCAATGGACATCAGTATCAAAACTAAGTTAAACATCCCTTGTCAGTGTACAATAAATGTAAACGATGCAAAGTGCCTGTGTATTTGGAGAGATGTGACTGAAAATTCAGAATTGCTGGAATTGCTCAGGTTTATGAACTTCACTCAGTAATTAGTTCTGGAGACGGAAGGGACAATAACAGGTAGCACATGCAAATACAGCAATACACAAGTATTTCTGGTTTGGTAAAGAGAATGAATAACATCCATGGTGTTTACAATACAACTCCTCTCCTCACCTCACCCTGGATGCTCTAACCATTTATCTTTTGTGCTAATCCCTGCATACAGACCACTCATTAAATGAGTCAAACCAATTCAAAGGGAGGTAAGGGCCTGACCAGAAGGACTATGTTGAATATATGGACTGGAGCATGTTGAGGGAGGCGGCTACCTAAGACCATCACATTAGCATCAATGAATATGCAGAATCTGTGACCGGCTACGTAGAGAAGTGCACTGAGGACATCACTATTATTAAACACATCTCTGTGAAGACAAATCAGTAGATAGGGTTGAGAGCAAAGGTCCAGGCTCTGCTGATACACTGGGATGCTGCCTTCAGATCAGAGGATAAGACAGCTCTCAGGTCAGCAAGAGTTGCACTTTCCCATGCCATCAGGAAAGCAAAACAGAGAATATGCAGCCATTTCTATGACACCAGAGACAGAAGGTGATGTAGCAGGGCATTCAGACTATTATGGACTACAAGTGCAGCCAGTGAATCAACGATAGAGGCACCTCTGTTCCTGATGGGCTGAATGTCCTTTACACACAGGTTGATGAACAGAATGATGTGCTGGTGAGCAGGGACCCCTCCACCCCAAGGAGCAGCATTCTGTCTGGGCACACACTTCTGGTTTAAGATGACACGATGACTTGCTGGCAGCAAAAACTATAAATGACTGTTAATTGCATTTTTTTTCTCAAAAATGATCATTTCAATCAATAGCCTGTAAGAATATAAGAAATAGGAGCAGGAGTAGGCCATCCGGCCCATTGAACCTGCCCTGCCATTCAATAAAATCATGGCTGATCTGTCCATAAACTCAGCTTCATCTATCTGCCTTTTCCCCATAACCCTTAATTCCCCTACTATGTAAAAATCTATCTAACTGCATCTTAAATATATTTAGTAAAGAAGCCTCAACTGTTTCCCTGGGCAGAGAATTACACAGATTCACCACTCTCTGGGAAAAACAGTTTCTCCTCATCTCTGTCCTAAGTCTTCTCCCCTGAATCTTGAGGCAATGTCCCCTAGTTTTAGTCTCACCTACCAATGGAAACAACTTTTCTACTTCTATCTTATCTATCCCTTTCAAAATTTCATATGTTTCTATAAGATCCCCTCTCATTCTTCTGAATTCCAGAGTATAGTCCCAGGCCACTCAATCTCTCCTCATAGGTTAACCCCTTCATCTCTGGAATCAACCTGGTGAACCTCTTCTGCACTGCCTCCAAAGCCAGTATATCCTTCCTCAAGTATGGAGACCAGAACTGTACACAGTACTCCAGGTGCGGTCTCACCAGTACCCTGTATATTTGCAGCATGACCTCCCTGCTCTTGAATACAATCCCTCTAGCAATGAAGGCCAACATTCCGTTTGCCTTCTTAATAACCTGTTGTACCTGCAAACCAACTTTTTGCGATTCATGCACAAGCACTCCCAAGTCCCTCTGCACAACAGCATGCTGCAATCTTTCACCACTTAAATAATAATCTGCTCTTCTATTATTCCTTCCAAAGTGGATGATCTCTCATTTACCAACATTGTATTCCATCTGCCAGACCTTGGCCCACTCACTTAACCTATCTATATCCCTCTGCGCAGACTCTCCACGTCCTCTGTACAATTTGCTTTTCCACTCAGATTAGTGTCATCAACAAATTTTGCTACGCTACACTCAGTCCCCTCTTCCAAATCATCAATGTGAATGGTAAACAGCTGCGGGCCCAGCACTGACCCCTGCGGCACCCCACTCACCACAGACTGCCAACCAGAGAAACACCCATTTATACCAACTCTGCCTTCTATTGGTTAACCAATCCACTATCCATGCCAATACACTTCCTCTGACTCCATGCATCCGTATCTTATTTATAAGTCTCTTGTGCGGCACCTTATCGAATGCCTTCTGAAAATCCAAGTATACGACATCCACCTGTTCCCCTCTATTCACTGCACTCATTATGTCCTCAAAGAACTCCAGTAAGTTTGTCAAACAGGACCTGCCCTTTCTGAATCCATGCTGTGTCTGTCTAATGGAACCACTCCTTTCTAAATGTTTCACTATTTCTTCCTTAATGACAGCTTCAAGCATTTTCCCGACTACAGATGTTAAGTTAACTGGCCTATAGTTGCCCATCTTTTGCCTACATCCTTTCTTAAAAAGTGGCATGATATTTGCTGTCTTCCAATCTGCCGGGACCTGCCTAGAGACTAGAGGGTTTTGGTAAATGATTACCAACACGTCTCCTGTAACCGCCGCCATTTCCCTCAGCACCCTGGGATGCATCCCATCAGGACCAGGGGACATATCTACCTTCAGGCCCTCTAGTTTGTTCATCACTATCTCTTTAGTGACAGTTATTTTATCAGGATCCTCACCTCCCATTTCATCCATAACATTATTCTCTGGCATATTATATGTGTCCTCCACCGTGAAGACCACACAAAATAGTTGTTCAATGTCTCAGCCATTTCCTTATTACCCAATATCAATTTCCCCTTCTTATCTTTCAGGGGACCTATGTTGACTTCAACCATCCTCTTCCGCTTTATATATTTATAAAAGCTTTTGCTACCTGTTTTTATATTTTGTGCTAATTTACTTCTATGGTCCATCTTCCCTTTCCTTATTTCTCGTTTAGTTGTTCTTTGTTGCTTTTTAAAGTTTTCCCAATCTTCCAGTCTCCCACTACTCTTTGTGACTTTGTACACATGAGCTTTTAATTTGATATTATCTTTTATTTCCTTAGTTATCCAAGGCTGGCTCTCCCCACACTTACTGTCCTTACTTTTGACTGGAATATACTTTTGTTGAGCACCACGAAAAACCTCTTTGGAAATATTCCACTGTTCCTCAATTGTCCTACCAGATAGCCTGTGCTCCCAATCCACATTAGCCAACTCCTCCCTCATCCTGTTGTGTTCTCCCTTGTTCAAGCATAATACACTAGTTTTAGATCTAACTATTTCATCCTCCATCTGTATGCGAAATTCAATCATACTATGATCACCCTTTCCAAGAGGATCCCTGACTACAAGATCATTAATCTTACCTGGCTCATTGCACAGGACTAGATCTAAGATAATATTTTCCCTTGTAAGTTCACTAACATGCTGCTCAAGAAAGTCATCACGGATGCATTTTATGAAGTCCTCCTCAAGACTTCCTTGACCAACCTGATTCACCCAATCTATGTAGAAGTTAAAATCCCCCATGACAACTGCCATTCCGTTCTTACAAGCCTCAGTTATTTCTTGGTTAATTGCCTCTGCCACTGCAATATTTTTTTATTAGGCGGCCTATAGACAACTCCCACCGGTGATTTTTTCCCCCTTTACTATTCTTAATCTCTACCCAGACGGACTCAACATTCTGCTCTGTGGATCTTATATCATCTCTCACAATCGCCCTGATCTCATCCTTAATTAAGAGCGCCACCCCACCTCCTTTGCCTTCCTGCCTATCTTTCCATATTACCTGATACCCTTTGATATTTAATTCCCAGTCATCTCCACCTTGCAAACAGGTTTCTGTAACTTTCCTTTTGGAGTTGAGATTTTGAACCTTCTATACTGACCTCAACAATAATGAAGAACTTGGTTGTGGATTGCCATAAATCCCATCTTCCTGCTACGTTGCACCCTTTTCCAGCTCGCACTGCTCAAATTGGTCCACTGATGATGACATAGCCTCTGCACTCCACTCTGTCCTGTCCCACTTGGAAAATGGTGCCTCATATGCCAGGATGCTGGTTATAAATGTCATCTCAGCAGTTAATACCATCATTCTCAGAAGCTGCTGCGTAAACTGTCCTCACTGGGTCTCAACACCCCTCTCCGTAATTGGATCTTGGACTTCTTGGCAGAAAGACCACCATGAGATCATGTTGACAGAAACATCTCTAACTCAATCATACTGCACACCGGCACTCCCCAGGGCTGCATGCTCAGCCCACTGCAGGTCAAATGGTTCAGAGAACATATAAAATAATCAACCTGAAATTCTTACTCTTCACGGAGATAGGTACATGGATCTTTGAAAAATAGAGTGCTATGGGTAAACCTAGGTAATTTCTAAGGTAAGGACATGGTCAGCACAGCTTTGTGGGCTGAAGGGCCTGTATTTGCTGTAGGTTTTCTATGTTTCTCTGGTTTCTATCCACAAAACAAGGGACACTAAAGAATGAATGATAGTAACATCAGAACCACAAAGCCTGACACATGACTGTACTGCTAGATTCAGTTCAAACCGAATCAAGTTTGCTAATGACACAACAGTGCCTTATCAACAACAACGATGAGGCGGCGTGCAGAGGGGCGGCAGAGCAGCTAATAGAATGGTGCAAGCACAACAACTTGAGTCTTAATGTGAACAAGACTAAAAAGATATTTGTGGATTTTAGAAATATACAGACTGACCATTCCTCACTCACCCCTTACGTGGAGAGAGTTAGGAGCACCAAGTTTCTGGGAGTGCGCATAACAGACAATCTCACCTGTCCCTCAACATCACCTCTTTAGCCAAGAGAGAACAGCAGTATCTCTACTTCCTGGGCAGATTGAGGTGAATGAAGCTCCCCCTTCCCCCACTTCTAACCGATTTTTACAGGAGCACTATTGAGAGTGTACTGACCAGTACTATCACTATCACCGTCTGGAATGGGAATTGCAAAGCATCTGACCACAAGACCCCACAAACAAAGGGTTGTGAGTACTGCTGAGACGATTATCAGAGTCTCTCTTCCACCCATCCGAGATACTTACCAGGAGCGATGCATTTCAGGCAGGGCCCTTAGCATTGTCAGTCATCCCTCCCATCAGTCCAACTAACTCTTTGCCTTTTACCATTAGGTAGGAGGTACTGTAGCATTAGGACAAAAACTTTTTGGATGGGAAAGAGCATCTTCCCCCGGCCATGAGAGTACTGAACTCCCTGCCACCACCCAGGTCTCACCATGTTTGAAGCATCAGTAGCATTATACTGTTTATTTCTTAACTTGTGATGTAAATGCACCTTATTATATGTTAATTTATTTGTTGTAATTTTACCTTGTGTTGTGTGCAAGTTATACGTACTGTGTCGTGCACCTTAGCCAGAAGGAACATTATTTTGTTTGGTGGTAAATATGTATAATGTTGAAATGACAATAAACTTATACTTGAACTTGAACCTAATCATCATGTTAATTGATTTTCAGTACAAAAGAAAAAGGCCAGACCACAATGTTTCAAAGTTCATTCAGTGTGGTATCAGGCTATGTGTCTGGAAGGATGAATAGGGTAGAGCTGCATTCTGGGGGGGAGAAGGGAATCAAGCATATGTCAAGGACTGTCAGAATGGGAAACAGTTTCTTCCCCAGGCTGTGAGACTATGAACTCGCTGTCACCGTCCAGTCAGGTCATGGCTCATATGCTGGCGCTGGGCCAAGTACTCGCTGGAGTTTAGAAGAATGAGGAGTGATAGAGGGAGTGAATGTGGAGAGGCTGTTTCCAATAGTAGGTGAGTCTAGGAACATAGGGCACAGCTTTAGGTTAGAGGGACGTCCATTTAGAACAGAGATGAGAAGGAATTTCTTTAGTCAGAGAGCGGTAAATCTGTGCAATTCCTTGTCATGGATGGCAGTGGAGGGAAAGTCATTGAGTATATTTAAAGCAGAGGTTGATAGGCTTTTGATTAGTCAGGGCATCAACGTTACAGGGAGAAGTCAGGAGAATGGAGTTGAGAAGGAAAATAAATCACCATGATGGAATCTCAAAGCAGATTTAATGTGCCGAATTGCCTAATTCTGCTCTCATGTTTTATGGTCTTATAGATTTAGAATATACTTACATTAGTTCTTAAGTTTCTCAGTACAATGACAATTATCAGGCATATTACAGATTAACTGAACAAAACATAGCTTTTCAAAAAGATACAATGGAAAATAAGATAAAGGAATGCCTGTTTAAATTGCCTCTGTAAATTTAAAATAGCATTTGATAATGTGTCTCATTGGCATCCTGATTTTAAAAAAAATGAAGGGATGTGACGCTAATAGAGTAAATAGATAGATAAATATAATGGACTGAGCTTACTGGAAAGTTTTCTTTGAATCAGTGTTTCCCAAAACACCAGTACTTAAATGTATACACATTTGCAAAGTGAACTTGGATATAGGATGCAAGACTAAATACTAAGGGTAACAAGCGTGAATGCAAAATTTCATTAAAAGACAATTAATGAAATATTTTAGAAAGAAGAGAGGGTTATTGGCATTGTGGATAGTGTAGAGGATTGCCAAAGGATACAACAAGATATAAATCATTGCAGATATCGATGGAGAAACGGCAGATGGAGTTCAACACATCCAAATATGACTTGCAGCATTTTGGGAGATCAAATGTAAAAAGTCAGTACGCTGTTAATGGCAAGAGCTTTAACAGTACAGAGGGATCCTTGGGGTCCAGATCCATAGCTCCCTGCAAGCAGTTTCCTGAAAGGTTGATAATGTGGAAGAGAAGGTGTACGGCACGATTGTCTTTATTAGTCTAAGCACTGAGTTCAAGAGTAGGAAGTTATGTTGCAGCTTTACAAAACTCTGGTTAAGCTGCATCTGGAGCATTTCATTCAATTGTGGGCACTCTATTGTAGGGCTTTGGAGAGAGTTCAGAAGGGATTTACCAGCATGTTTTCTGGATTAGATGTCATGTGCTATAAGAGGTTAGGCAAACTTAGGTTGTTTTCTCAAGAGTTGTGGAGGCTGAGGGAGATTGGATGGAGGTTTATAAAATTATGAGATCATAGACAGAGTAGACATCTGGTTTCTTTATCCCCAGTATTGTAATATCTAATATTAGAGTGCATGCATTTAAGATGAAAGTGGGCAAGTTTTAAGGAGTTGTGCAGGGCAAGTCTTTTTTTGATGCAGAGAATAGTGGGTGCCTGGAATCCACTGCCAATGGGTGGTTGTGGAGGTAGATATGACAGAGGTATCTAAGAGGCTCTTAGACAGGCACATGGATGTGCAGTGACTGGAAAGACAATAGACAATAGGTGCAGGAGTATGCCATTCAGCCCTTTGAGCCAGCACCACCATTCACTGTGATCATGGCTGATCATCCACAATCAGTACCCTTTTCCTCCCTTCTCCCCATATCCCTTCGCTCCGCTATCTTTAAGAGCTCTATCTAACTCTTTTTTGAAAGAATCCGGAGAATTGACCTCCACTGCCTTCTGAGGCAGAGCATTCCACAGAACCACAACCCTCTGTGTGAAAAAGTTTTTCCTCAACTCCTTTCTAAATTGTCTACCCCTTATTCTTAAACTGTGGCTTCTGGTTCTGGACTCCCCACATCAGGAACATGTTGACAGGCATATTATGTAGGTAGACTGGATTATTTTCATAAACCATTGAATTACCACTTTAAATAGTTTCGCACAACATTGTGGGTCAATAATCCAATTTATGTCCTGTGCTGTACTGCTATGATGAAGAAGAACATAAAAAGAGACAAGTATTTAACATAATGAATGGGGAAGCAATGTTTCTATTGCTACGGGCCATCACTTCAAAACTGCTTTACTGATCAAACAACATGGTAAATATTTGCATTTGTGAAAGATATTACGGCTGCAGGATGATATTCACTGTGTACACAAACCTTTTTAAATTGCAGAAACAAAGATTATAAATGATTATCAATTTTTTTGATTGCTGCATAGAATCCAAAGATAAAGAGTTAAAACATTAAACATATTCAGACAAATGATCAGGTCAGAATCAAGACATTTATTTAAGAAACACATGAGGTAATTCTTCAGAAGAAATAGCTTAGGAAGGCTAAAAGATGAGAGGCATGATATGTAGAGAAACTAAATATTTCTCATCAGACCAAACAAGTTTAAGTTAGGATTTGTTTGAGATATTTTAAATGATGGAGCTTCGTTTAGAATCAGAATCAGATTTATTATCATTGGCATGTGTCGTGAAATTTGTTAACTTAGCAGCAGCAGCTCAATGCAAAATCAAGTAAGATTGTTTGCAGAAATCAGCAAGTCTCCATTGATAAAAGTGAAGAAAAGAAGAGATTGATTTTACATATCCATAAGCAAGATATGGAATACGGGTCTAAATACAGCACCATGGTTAAAATGGAAGCTTCAGGTATCAGAGCTATGAAAGTGAGATGGATAAATAATTGAAACAAGCAAAAAAGGCTATGGCTAATCAGTATAGGTGCCAGTGTTAATGTATCAGGCCAAGTGGCCTTTTCTACGTTGTCACTTTTATTTTTTTTTCAGTGAGGAAAATTAATAAAATACCTCTACACTTAAATTCAACTTTATTGGCAATAGAATACACAAGTGCGTGATGAATATGGTCAAACTAATGGAAAGGAACATGGAGTGCTGAACATATTATATAGGCACATGTCAAATTTCCATAACCTTCAATCTTATTTAGAAAAATAAGTTTGAAGCAGATTCTATCACAAACTAGCCAAGACCTGAGGCTGAATAAATGAGTATGAAACTGCTGCAGGAAGTTCTTTAAGTTAATCTTAGTTACTAGAGTTAGGTCACTCAGCCATATTATAATGGAGTTTAAATATTCATAATTTCCTGATTTAAAATGGACCTGAATTAGTGAACACCTATTGAACTATTAAATGTGTTTGTATAATATTTTTGTTAAATCATTTTCAGTGATTCAAAATCAATTTACCTACAGCTAATGGAAAAGGAAATGAAAAATGTGTGAAATGAATTCTTTGTTAATGTAAATGATCAAACTTACCATTTTTGATGAAATTGAGTTCATTGGTTAGCTTCGTCACAAGGATATCCATTTCTCCAATTACTTTTCTTAGTTGGCCACATTCACAGGGTAAGCCTGAGGATATTATATAAAAAAGCATTCAGGCATAGAATAAAATCAACAGATTAAAATAATGTGGACTATAACCAAGAGAAGAATTTATGACTCTACCTGGAACACCAGCTTCCCCTTTCAAGCCCATATCGCCAGCATCCCCTTTGCTTCCTAATAATTGATTAAAAAATAAGGTTCGGAAGTTATCAATGTTCTAATCAGAACTACAACCTCTCAACAATAAGAGCACATTTTTTCTCAATTGTTCCTCAGCCATAACACAGCTCCAAGGGTTAATACCCACTCTAATTAAGGTGTAATCACAGCTGAATTTAAATGATGATATAGCAAGTAAAAGATCTATTTCTTTGATATCACATCTTCATACTCTTTCTGACTAAAAAGCTGCATTTCCTTTTGTCAACTTATCTCATCATGAGGTTTTTGTCCACATTTATGATGGGAACTGTCTTTGATAATGGGCACTGGGTACATCCTCTCACCAGCAGTGATATTCTGCCACCTGAGACTTCAATTTTGTTGTTCATCAATAAAAAGTGTTATGTTTTATAACTTAAAAACATTAAACTAATTCAAAAGAAGTCATGGGTATCCGGGAATGTGGGTCTAACTTCGAGTTTGCTTTTAGTGAGGTGTGCGTATCATGTGGTAGCGTGATGATTTGTGCAATCCACATATTTTTACATATAATCCATAATGAATTATTTAAACAAACAAGAATGCTTAATCAAACATTGTATATATTACTCAATTATTACTTAAATATTAAATACACAATGATTAGCTATAAACTCCAAATCAATAGAGAATAAATCACATAAATACATAGTATGTTATATTATACAACTACTATATACAGATATCCATAATAAACTGTCCCTTCAGAGCTAAAAGATTTAATGGCTGTGGAGGCTTTCTTGCTCTTATTGGATAACATCTTTTCTGACAAGAGTTTGACAGGCAAGACTTGTGGCTGTGAAAACAATCTCAAATTCTGGGCTTCCTCCGTGGTAGTTGTAGGAGTTGACCTTGAGACTGCAGGAACTGATTCTGAGAGCTTTGGACACCTTTCTTCTTCCTTTTTCTTCTAGTTTGGGCATCTTGATCTAGGTTTTTAGTTCACTATAGTATTCTCTTATTAATCCTTCTATTGCTCCCTTTATAATCTAATCTCTCCTCTTGGTATTTTAGATTTCGATTTTGACAAATCTTCTGTTTTGACATTTCCATTGACTCCTTTCTTTTTGGCCTCCCATTCATCCAGCTGGGCTTTGGTCTTTGTATCTACTTTACAAGCAGCTTTTTGTTTCCCACTTGAAGTTCATGCACACAGAGTAGATTCTGGTTCTTTATACTCACAAAAGCTGAAAGCTTTCAAGTTTCCTTAAGCTCCTTGAACTCTCTTCCAGCTTAAAACATAATCACATTTTGCAAGTAATTGCCTGATTAACATATCAGAACCTTTCTCAGATATGTTATCTACAAAAACTGTTGTAGCTGGACCACTGCTTTTGTCACTTTCATGATTCTTCTGAGCAGCATGGTCCTTCCTAGGGCCAACATCTAGAGACACGAAGGCTGGTACCAACACCTGTTTGCCCTCTGTTGGGGAACAGTTGATGGCGTATAGCATGGAGGCAGTTGTGGCATCATCCAGTGCCTTTCTTAATTACCCTTCATTGGGCTTCATTGTAGGGGGCATGGCATGCAAATGGAGGATGGATCTCCAGTCAAGTTGTAGTTCTCTCAGCCACTCACATCTGCACAATACTGGTCATCCCGTTTTTACAACATACAAGCCCAATGTAGCTTCTTGGTTGTTATATTTCACTGTTACAAATCTCATTCCCAAAGGAATTATCTTTTCTCCAGTATAAGTTCTTAGTTGGATAACTGCGGGCTTCGGTTTAGTATCTGTGAAATCCATAAGACCATAAGATATAGGATATAGGCCATTTAGCCCATCAAGTTTGCACCACCACTTCATCATGGCCGATCCTTTTTCCCTTTCAGCCCCAATCTTGTGCCTTCTCCCTGTCCGTTCATTCCCTGATTAATCAAGTATCTCAACTTCTGCCTTAAATATACTCAATGACTTAGGCTCCAAAGCTGGCAATCACTCTCTGGCTAAAGAAATTCCTCCTCATCTCTGTTTGAAAAGGACACCTCTGTATTCTAAGGCTGTATCTTCAGTTCTCAGACCACCCCCCCACCATAGGAAACATCCTCTCCACATCTACTCTATCACGGTCTTTCACCATCTGATCAGTTTCAATAGGTCACCTCTCATTTTTCTGAACTCCAGTGAGTAGAGGCCATCAAACGCTCATGTGAGAAGCCTTTCAGTCCTGGATTCATTTTCACGAAAATTTTCACAAATGTTAGCGAACATCATTTCTAAGTTAATAGACCCAAACCTGCTCACAATACTCCAAGTATTGCTTTATAAAATCTCAACATTATATCCTTGTTTTTATATTCTAGTCCTCTTGAAATCAATGCTAACATCGTATTTGCCTTTCTCACCACTGACTCAACCTGCAAATTAACCTTGAGGGAATCCTGGACAAGGATAACCAAGTCCCTTATCACCTCAGATTTTTGAATGTTCTCACCATTTAGAAAGTAGTGTACCATTTTATTTCTTCTACCAAAGCGCAGGAGAACATACTTCCCAAAAGTGTATTCTACCTGCCACTTCTTTGCCCAATTTCCTAATCGGTCTAAGTCCTTCTGTAGCCTCCCTACCTCCTCACAACTTCCTGCCACTCTACCTATCTTCATATCGTTCACAAATTTGGCCACAAAACCATTTATTCCATCAAAGTTATTGACATATAATGTAAAAAGCAGTCCCAACACAGACCCCGGTGGAAAACCATTAGTCACTTTGTGGAATGACTGAAACAACTGAACGAGTGTCCAATTCCAGTTTAATTAATTTGCCATTCATTTCTGGTGCAAGCCTTATTACTTGTCTATTGTTAGCATTCACATTATAAATTTCGAGGCTGTGCAGTTCTGTGACATTCTCATCATTGCATTTTTCATCAACAGCATGCACTTTTTGAAACTTGTCTTTTTATATTGTTCTCATCTGGGAATGTACCCAAATGCAAGGCAGACACTGAAGCACAAGGAACAGGACTTGACTAGAGTAAGGACGTGACAGGTTTCAGGCAAGGAGCAGGGACAAGAGCGCAGACTTGGGCTAGGGAAAGCGGGACCAGGGCTAGAAACCATGGGCTAGGAGACAAGGCTTCGACTCTGAGCCCGAGACTGGACAAGGATTCAGAACCTGGGTCTTGCCTCGGGCTCAGACCCCGGAACCAGGCAAGGTCATGACATGGCTTCAGGACAGGACGTGGCTGGGGTCTAGAGGCCTGAGCTTGGAGACAAGACAAGGCTCGGACTCCGAACCCGAGACTGGACAAGGACCCAGAACCTGGGTCTTGTCTCGGGCTCAGACCCCCAGAACCAGGCAAGGACATGACATGGCTTGAGGCTGGGATCTTGGCTTGGGGTCCTCAAGGCTTGGCGTCTTGGGTCGAGCTTGGCTTGGGCATCTTGGGTCGAGCTTGGCTTGGGGTCCTCGAGGCTTGGCGTCTTGTGTCTTGAGCTTGGCTTGGGGTCCTCGAGGCTTGGCGTCTTGGGTCTTGAGCTTGGCTTGGGGTCCTCGAGGCTTGGCGTCTTGAGCTTGGCTTGGGGTCCTCGAGGCTTGGCGTCTTGGGTCTTGAGCTTGGCTTGGGGTCCTCGAGGCTTGGCGTCTTGTGTCTTGAGCCTGGCTTGGGAACCTCGAGGCTTGGAGTCTTGGGTCTTGAGCTTGGCTTGGGATCCTCGAGGCTTGGGGTCTTAGAGTCTTGGAGCTTGGCTGAGGGATCTTCGAGGCTTGGGTTCTTGGAGCCTGGCTGCGGGATCTTCGTCTTGAAATGCGGAGGCTGATAACTCGGAGGCTGGAGCTGAGAGACAGACTGGGAACTGAACATCTACATAGAGCCAGGACTTATCCTTCAACAAGCCAGAACTCATCTTTAACACAATACAAAATGAGACAGGACAGAACATAAGCATAGAGCCGGGACTTTATCCTACGACAAGCCGGGACTCAACTTCATTTCCACACCAAGGTGGGACAGGTCCCCCTGTTGGGTAACAGCAGGACAGCCAGACTTACCCAACAGAGGCAAAGACAAGACGTGTCCCCCCCCACAGGGCAATGGCAAGATGGCTTGACTTACGCCACAGAGGCAAGGACAAGGCAAGACATGACCCCCCGCAGGGCAACAGCAAGACGGCCTGACTTACTCCACGGAGGTGAGGACAAGACATGACCCCCTCCCCCACCACAGAGCAATGGCAAGACGGCCTGACTTACCCCACGGAGGCGAGGACAAGACAAGACATGACCCTCCGCGGGGCAACAACAAGGCAGCCTGACTTACCCCACAGAGGCAAGGACGAGAAGAGACAAACACCAAAGAACAACAGACAGTTCCATCTCTGCTCCGGAGTAGCTCCAAGTCTCAGTTCGGCCAGCAACCTCAGCTGGCTACGGAAACAGCCAGATCCCTATCTAGTTTGGAGTGGCTGGCAGCCACTCAGCTGGCCCAGGAAACAGCCAAATCCATACCGCAAAGACAGCTCCAACTACTGACAGCAAGGCTCCATGAGGGGATGGTTCACCAACGCAGCCTAAAGATGGCAATTGGCTGTTTTAGCCTTCCACCAGCAGGTTGCTCCACGGGGGACTGACAAGACAAACCAGCAGCCCACACTCAATCCCAAGGCTACTTATATTGCAAGCCCAAAGATAGGAATCAGGCGCCATTGATTTAGTCAAACAAGGGACAGCTGGAAGACCCAGAGTCCTGAGTCCATGGACCGGACCGTGAACCGGAATGGGGACGTTACGGACTGGACCATGACACTTCTCTATGCAGTCCATTTAATTTTATCTGCCCGAAATGCCCTTTGTTCTGTTTATGTCCTAGTTTGTTCCACAAACTAAGCAATCTCCTAGTGTATTATTAAATCCCTTACTGAACTGATAGTTAAAAAAGGCAGTAAACAGAAGAATTCGTGGGTTCATAAAGAGTGAATACTGGGTGATAATAATCATAAATAAAAGCAGAAATGGCTGGCTACATTGGAAAGGTTGACAACGTGGATTACATGAGTAATTGGCCCATATATACTGAGCTAACTCAACAAAACTTTGAAGCAAATGAAACAGGCAATGAGAAACAAGTACCATTTTTGCTGAGTGCATTGGTTTAAAGGCATACAGTTTGCCTTGAAGATTAAATGCTCCAACAAATCAGCAGAAATGAGCTTTGCAGATATTGTTGAAATAATGCAGGACCATTTTGAACCAAAGCCATTGTTGATTGCAGAATGCCTTAGGTTTCAAAAGTGAAATCAAAAGAAGGGGAAGTCCATTTCAGCATATGTGGTTGAATTAAAATGATTGTCTGAGTATTGTCACTTCAGTAATGGGCTTAATGATGCTTTGAGAGATCAGTTAGTTTGTGGAATCTTACAAGAGGGCAGTCAAAAATAGATCCTAACTGAATTATTTTTTTGTTTGTGCATGTGTATTCAATAGGTCGGTGCTGTCTCTGGGTCATTTTAAAAATACCTTGTCACCAATGTTTTGTTTTGAAGTTACAAAACATTAAACTAATTCAAAGGAAGACACAGGAGTCTGGGAATGCAGGTCTAACTTCAATCTTACTTTTAGCAATTCACATATTTTTACATATAACCTGTAATTAATTATTTAAATGAACAAGGATGCTTACTCAAACAATATATGAGGGGTGATTGATAAGTTTGTGGCCTAAGGTAAAAAGAGGTGAGTTAGTAACTTCAAACTTTCTGCATAATCACTCAGAGAGTGGAACTGCATGTGCATGTAGCGAGAGCTGTATAACTCATCTCTTTCTACCGTAGGCCACGAATTTATCAATCACCCCTGCTGTGGACACTTTCTGGAGGTCCAAGATCCAATACGCTCCACTACTGTTGGACTAAGTGTGTAAATGTACAAGGGGACAATGTTGAAAAATAAATTTGCTAGGTTTTCTAAAATTGACTCCTTCTACCTTAGGCCACGAACTTATCAATCACCCTTCATATATCTATATATATACAAGCTTACCCAAATATTATTTAAATATTAAAAACACAACAGAAGGGCCTCATTCTTTAATCAACTCAGCTTTTCTTTCTAAATTTCTCTTGCTTTTATTCTTTACCAATAAATTATGTTGTAACCTCAAATCTTTGTATAAAGATAAGGCCAAATTGCATAGATTTTAATCAGGGCCAATTTTGATCTGTGCATCGTAGTCTGTTTTCAAACCTTTCCCCATCTGAAGATAGTATTTTGTCTTCACACCATGTGTGACACATAATCAAAGATTCTGCCCACCCTGGACGTTTTCTCTTCTCCCTCTATGCACTGGGAAGAAGATACAAAAGCCTGAAAGGACATAACACTATGCTCAAGGACAGTTTCTGTAATGTATGGATCTATTTCTTTTAGAGCAATGCTATGCGTGTGTCTTGATCTGTTGTTTGTGCATGTGTATAGCGCTCTCTCTTGCTGCAATGTGAATACATCAGTTAAAGCCATCTCCAGCATGTGTGCCTTTATTTAACTTAATATTGCACAGACACAATAAATTGGCAACAAGTATGAACTTGAATGTCAGAAAATATCACAAACCGTTACAGGACGAGACAGTGAGAGGTAAGTGTTGAATAGTCACAGATCCTAATAAAGGGACGCACGAGTACAGCACAGTAGACAGTGAAAGACACACAACTAGCAAAGGTAAAGTGAAAATAATGTGAAGATAGCTTTAGTTGAGTAAGTTGATGAATTTGATAGTGCTAATGAAGACTGGGAATCATATATTGAAAGGGTGGAACTGTGTTGTAATGTGAACAACATGGAGGAACAAAAGAAATCCCCCACACTTAGCTTAATGGGTCCTAGGACGTATGGACTCTCACACAACCCAGCAAGCAAGACATTCAACAAAATTGTTACAGTTTTACAAAATCACTTGAGCCTTAAACCATTGGTAGAACACTGGTAATGGCTGAGAGATGTAGATTCTGCAAAAGAAACCAGTCAAAGGATGAAACTATTTCTGAATATAACTGCAAACTTTCCCAGTACTGTGATTTTAGAGATGGCCTTCTGATGAATTAAGGAACAGCCCTTGTATGTGGCATGCCATAGTCAAAGCACTGAGAAGAGGCTACTGGCAAAAAGAGACCTAATGTTAGAATGGGCATTGGTCATAGCAATACTGTTAGAGACTGCAGCAGAATTACAGAAAAGGAGGTTAGTATGTGAAATGCACAAGATGTCCCCGAATGGTGCAAAGAGCCAAAAATGTTATCGATGGAGCAAATCTTCCCATGATGCAAATGACCAATGTTTCAAGGAAAAAGCTTGCAGAAAGTGTCACAGAGGAGGTCACATAGAGTGAGTGTGCACAATAGAAAAAAAGCATAACCAAGTGAAAATTTTGGAACTCAAAACTAAAGAAATGCATAAAATGACCGAATGTGAAACAGAATCAGACAAAACAGAGCCTGACGAATGTGATGTGTCATGTATAGTATTACTGAAGCAGATCACAATATAATATGTATCACAATAGATGTGCCTGGTATAAAACTGAAAATGGAGCTCGATAATTCCAAAGGCTGACTAAAACAGATTGTTTTCTAAGATACCATTAGAGACGATGTGAATGGTTGAGAAAAATCCAACTAGATTGACACTAAGTCAAAGCTCTCAGCATGGCATCAACAGGCAACTTCAGCCCAAATGTTAGCTCTAACCAGAGACTTGTCACAGCTGTGTGATGCTAATGAGAAGGTGCTTGAGAAGGGAATAGATGGGCCGGCTGTTGGCACAATGACATCGGTGCCAGACCCGGAAGCAAAGGTTCCCAGGTTCGAAACCAGTCGGGTCCACTCCCGAGTATGCTTTCCATCCGTGCCAGGTTGAGTGTAGAGATCGCAACTCGACCTCGTAAAATAAAAGGAAAAAATACTGCGAAAAAGTCTGTGTGAGGAGTGGTGTGCCACACAGTCTCTCTCTTGCTCTGCGCCTTATAAAAAGCCAGGAAAAAGATATCATCACGGACGACACACAGACTCGCACACACGCAGGCACACACAAAAAAAAGAGAAGGGAATAGATAAACAGATTGAAGACTTGGCCAAAAGCTGTTCAGGATGCCAAAAGGTTCAAAATGCACCCCTACAGTCATCGTTACACCCATGGAAGTGGCCAGCTTCACCATGGCAAAGAGTACATATTGACTTTGCTATTCCATTCATGGACTCCATGTTTCTGGTTGCTGTGGACCCTCATCCAAAGTGGCCAGAGGTGATACCAATGAAGTCAACTTTTATGTGTGTAACTCAGCAAAGATTGGTTCCACCCTGAGGACCATTTTTACCAGAAATGGCTTACCAGAACAAATTGTGAGTGACAACGAACCACAATACAAGTCAGAAGAATTCCAACTGTTCATGAAGAAAAATAGCATCAGACATTTCAAATCAGCTCCTCGCCATCCAGCAATGAATGGGTTAACTGAAAGGTTTATACAAACCTTCAAGAAGTCCATCCAAGCGATAGACAAGGCGGACATTTCTCTACAGCACAAGGTTGACATCTTCCTTTCTGTGTATCAGAACTCAGTTAATGCGATGACTTCCTTTCTGTTCATGAGCAGAAATCTGAGATCTCGCACAGTCCTCCAGAAACCAAACCGACGGGGGGAAGTACAGAATAAATAGTTCATCTAGTTGTCATGCATCAGCCAGGAGCTTTGAGGTTGGACGGGAAATCCTAGCATCTGATTACTGAGAAGACAAGTAGACACCAGATATGATAACTACAAGAACTGCACCACTCAGTGGATGTTGGAGATCACACATGGGGACATCATGTGGACCAGATCCTGGATGTTCAACCAAAGAACACACCTTAGTTGAGTGCATCCAACAAGATGGACACATTATAGCCACCGGACTTACCTCTCAGTGATGGCCATGTCACCGACAGCAACGTGACTCTGACAGCTGAGAACGTTGTCTGAGACAAGACACTTACTAAACCTGAGGCCACTCCACAGGTCCAGAGGCACTACAAGAACGCTGATGTTGACAAGACACCTTTCAAACCTGATGGCACTCCACAAGTCCAGAGGTGTTATCCTGGAAGAAACAGAGCACCACCCAGAAGACTGTATCTTTAGTATAGTGAAATTAGTTATGGACCGTAATTGTGAAAACATGTTTATTTGGAACATGGTTTACAAAAGGGAAATTCTAAGTTTTGTACATATACAGTTTTATGTTGCATTAATCTAAAGGGGAAGGAAGTATAATATATAGATCTATTTCTTTTAGAGCAATGTTCTGCATGCGTGTTGATCTGTTGTCTGCGCATGTGCATTGCTCTCTCTCTCTCTCACACTCTTTCTCTCTCTCTCTGTAATGTGAATACACCAGTTAAAGCCATCTTCTGTGTGCATGCCTTCATTTAATTGATATGTAGTTGTGCACAGACACAATAGTTTCCATCCTGGCCTGCTGAGTTCCTCCAGCATTTTGTGTGTGTTACTTGGATTTCCAGCAGCTGCAGATTTTCTCTTGTTTGTTATAGGACTATTGAACGTTTTTCTAGTACTACAAGGTAGACACTAGACCACATGAACTACCTTGATGTGATCTTTTACCTTACTGCTCAGCTGCACTGCATTCCTCTGTACTGTAACACCTTATTCTGCAATCTGCGGTCGTTTTACCTTGCATTACTGCAATTCAACATTGTAATGAATTGATCTGCATGGATGGTATGCAAGAACAATTTTTTACTGTACCTTGATACTTACCAATAATAAACCAATTTACCAATTTTAGAAAAATTCTCCGGATAACCGTCACAGATCAATCAGGATACTTTAAAATCTGACATAAAGCATTTTCATGGTTTTCTGAAAAAAAATTGATTGAAAAATCTTGGAAAACATAACAAGATGGAAATCATCCCATGTTGGATGAGAAGTTCCTTCATCTCAGTAAATTTGATGGAAAATATGCTTAAAGGTCAAGTCTCTAATTAGGACAGAGAGGGTCTTAAATTTATCCGTATTAGTTCAATATTGCATATAGAGGCGACACTATATAGTCTAATTATTATCAAACTGTCCTGTAATGACCCAGTACAGACCATTCCACATAGATTGAGAGAAGTCATGAACTGTTCCTCGTTCATATTAAGTTTAATAATCTCTAGGGTACTAATGTTGACAGCAGTATCATATCAGTTTCTTTTACAAGGATGGCAAGACATGCAATGCAAAAACACTTACAGAAAAAGTGTTTTTCTTTATGGAGGCTGGTGGAAGGAGGAATGAACTCTGATGGCACAATGGGGTTAACAGCCTCAAATACTCGAGGTTAGGCTTGTCATGAGAGGCAATTTGAATGAGATAGCAGAGAACAGCTGGTATCTTTCAAACAAAACTTCACCACAAGTGGAGAAAAGGATAATGTAAAAACTAGTGAGTGAACATTGCCAACAAGTGTCATCCCAACATAACTTTCACTCTGGGAACAAAGCTTAGCAGATTCTGTTTGTGTTTTTACACATCATTTTCACCAACTCCAGCCAAGCTATGAGTGAGACAGAGGTTTAATCATTAGAATGGATAGCAGTTGAGAGAGTGAAAATTGTCACTTTGACAGAAATAAATCGATGACCAATGTAGCAAAAATGATTTGAGAAAGTTTATAGCTAAGAGGATCACATCGCTTAGCAGAGGTAATAATATAGTCGGTGTTCAGCCCAATGTTGTGTCTATGACCTCGACGTAATAAATAAAGTACCTTTTAAGCCAGCTGGGCCAATTTTACCATGGCGACCAACCATGCCTTTAGAGCCTTTTTCACCCATAGGTCCTGGAAAGAAAAAGTCATAGGTTATTCAATATAATCTTTCCAGTTCAGGGGATTAAATTTCTTCATTCTTCAAAAATTTCAGAAATGTTTATCAAGAGCATGAAGAGATGAGGAGGAATCTCTTTAGTCTTTATGTATGTTTAAGGCAGAGATGTATATTTAAGATTCTTGATTGTTCAGGGCATGAAGGGATACAGGGAGAAGGGAGGAGATTGGGGCTGAGAGGAAAATTGGATCAGCTATGATGAAATGGCACAGCAGACTTGACGGGCCAAATGGCCTAATTCTGCTCCTATACATTGTGGTCTAGCATATTTAGTGTGTTTGTGCTTTTTTTTTTACAAAAACTCTCCAAGCTCTTGAGGTAAATTTGGAAGATAAATCTACATTTCTGATTACTAGCACCCTAAACTTCTGGGGTATGTACACACAGGCATAATCAATGAGATGGGTATTCTGGTCTTTACAAAGAATAGGTACATCACAAAACTAAAGTTGGAGGTGTCTGTAAATTATGTACATGAATATAGATTCATTTTAGAGTTATAGAGTCATTAAAAGGGAGAGCACAGAAACAGGCCCTTCAACTCACTTAGTCCGTGCCGAGACATTTTACTAACAATAAATCCTGTCAAAGCCATATCCTTTAAGTCAGAGGTTCCCAACCTGTGATCCACAGATCCCTTGCTTAATGGTATTGGTCCATGGCATAAAAAATGTTGGAAACCCCTGCTTTAGGTGATCTTAACTGACTCAGTTAAGAACTAATGAAAGATGTTTTCATAGCCAGACTTCTATTTCCCTTTCTTCAGTATGTGGAAAAACAACCCAATGAACTTCTCTTACACTTGTGCTGGAAGTGTTCATACAATTATAACAGAGGGAGAATTTTAGAACAATGACTTAGAAGAAACTGGAGTTGATGGTAGTCCCTAGTTCTTTGAAATGGCTAAACACTTTCACTAACAGTATCTTAGGACTTTACAGAAACAGGGTTAATGATCACGCCTCTGCCAGAGCCTCACCACTTCTGTTAAAAAGTAGCTATAGCTGAGGTTTGAACTTTTGTTCCAAAACTTTGGAGGTCCACACAGATTTAAACAGAAATAATTCAAAAACTGACATTTGATCCATAAATACAAATACATATAAACACATGGAATAACCAGCTAGTCATAAAAAAATTCATTCTCTGGCTATGTTAGTGACGACTTCCTGTCCTTTGTTTGAAACAGAGTGCCAGACCACTTACAAGCAGTGTTCTCTAAAACAAGCTCTTGTTATAGCTGGTGAGCTAATGACCTTTGAAGATTAATTTATGTTCAGATGACATGCAGTGGTGGTTAGACTGCTTGGGAGGTACAAACAAAGAGGCACAGTTTGTGGGAATTTGTTGATATATCAAAATTCAAAAGGCACTGAAAAATAATTATTTGCTAATGAACTAGGCTGCAAGTAGATTTAAATATCCCAACTCTTCCATATGTACGAAGGATTCATACTCATTCAGTGTAAATAGTTACAATGGGATCAGTGCCCTCCCGTTTAGAACATAGAACGTAGAATAGTACAGCACAGTACAGGCCCTTCGGCCCACAATGTTGTGCCGACCCTCAAACCCTGCTTCCCGTATAAGCCCCCACCTTAAATTCCTCTATATACCTGTCTAGTAGTCTCTTAAACTCCACTAGTGTATCTGCCTCCACCACTGACTCAGGCAGTGCAGTCCATGCACCAACCATTCTCTGAGTAAAAAACCTTCCTCTAATATCCCCTTTGAACTTCCCACCCCTTACCTTAAAGCTATGTCCTCTTGTATTGAGCAGTGGTGCCCTGGGAAAGAGGTGCTGGCTATCCACTCTATCTATTCCTTTTATTATCTTGTACACCTATATAATGTCTCATCCCCCTTCTCTCCAAAGAGTAAAGCCCTAGCTCCCTTAATCTCTGATCATAATGCATACTCTCTAAACCAGGCAGCATCCTGGTAAATCTCCTCTATACCCTTTCCAATGCTTCCACATCCTTCCTATAGTGAGGCGACCAGAAATGGACACAGTACTCCAAGTATGGCCTAACCAGAGTTTTATAGAGCTGCATCATTACATCGCAACTCTTTATCTCTATCCCTCAATTTATGAAAGCTAGCACCCCATAAGCTTTCTTAACTACCCTATCCACCTGTGAGGCAACTTGCAGGGATCTGTGGACATGTACCCCTAGATCCCTCTGCTCCTCCACACTACCAAGTATCCTGTCATTTACTTTGTACTCTGCTTTGGAGTTTGTCCTTCCAAAGTGTACCACCTCACATTTCTCCGGGTTGAACTCCATCTGCCACTTCTCAGCCCACTTCTGCATCTTATCAATGTCTCTCTGCAATCTTCGACAATCCTCTGCACTATCTACAACACCGCCAACCTTTGTGGCGTCTGCAAACTTGCCAACCCACCCTACTACCCCCACATCCAGGTCATTAATAAAAATCACAAAAAGTAGAGGTGCCAGAACAGTTCCTTGTGGGACACCACTAGTCAGGATCCTCCAATCTGAATGTACTCCCTCCACCATGACCCTCTGCCTTCTGCAGGCAAGCTAATTCTGAATCCACTTGGCCAAACTTCCCTGGATCCCATGCCTTCTGGCTTTCTGAATAAGCCTACTGTGTGGAACCTTGTCAAATGCCTTATTAAAATCCATATAGATCACATCCACTGCACTACTCTCATCTGTATGCCTGGTCACCTCCTCAAAGAACTCTATCAGGCTTGTTAGACACAATCTGCCCTTCACAAAGCCACGCTGACTGTCCCTGATCAGATCATGATTCTCTAAATGACCATAGATCCTCTCTCTATGAATCTTTTCCAACAGCTTTCCCACCACAGATGTAAGGCTCACTGGTCTATAATTACCCGGCCTATCCCTACTACCTTTTTTGAACAAGGGGACAACATTCGCCTCCCTCCAATCCTCTGGTACCATTCCCGTGGACAACGAGGACATAAAGATCCTAGCCAGAGGCTGAGCAATCTTTTGCAGCCTGGGGAATATTCCATCAAGTCCCGGGGACTTATCCGTCCTAATGTAT
The DNA here is from genome assembly GCF_030028105.1 of Mobula birostris. Lineage (NCBI taxonomy): Eukaryota > Metazoa > Chordata > Chondrichthyes > Myliobatiformes > Myliobatidae > Mobula > Mobula birostris. The sequence continues at coordinate 184,266,607 of NC_092371.1, read as the reverse complement.
TTTAACAACTCCAACACCTCCTCTCTCTTAATATCAACATGCTCCAGAACATCATCCTCACTCATATTGTCCTCACCATCATCAAGTTCCTTCTCATTGGTGAATACCGAAGAGAAGTATTCATTGAGGACCTCGCTCATTTCCACAGCCTCCAGGCACATCTTCCCACCTTTATCTCTAATTGGTCCTACCTTCACTCCTGTCATCTTTTTTTTCTTCACATAATTGAAGAATGCCTTGGGGTTTTCCTTTACCCTACTCGCCAAGGCCTTCTCATGCCCCCTTCTTGCTCTTCTCAGCCTCTTCTTAAGCTCCTTTCTTGCTTCCCTATATTCCTCAATAGACCCATCTGATCCCTGCTTCCTAAACCTCATGTATGCTGCCTTCTTCCTCCTGAGTAGATTTTCCACCTCACTTGTCACCCATGGTTCCTTCACCCTACCACTCTTTATCTTCCTCACTGGGACAAGTTTATCCTTAACATCCTGCAAGAGATCTCTAAACATCGACCACAGGTCCATAGTACATTTCCTTGCAAAAACATCATCCCAATTCACACCTGCAAGTTCTAGCCTTATAGCCTCATAATTTGCCTTTCCCCAATTAAAAATCTTCCTGTCCTCTCTGATTCTATCCTTTTCCATGATAATGCTAAAGGCCAGGGAGCGGTGGTCATTGTCCCCCAGATGCTCACCCACTGAGAGATCTATGACCTGACCTGGTTCATTACCTAGTACTAGATCTAGTATGGCATTCCCCCTAGTCGGCCTGTCCACATACTGTGACAGGAATCCGTTCTGGACACACAAACTCTGCCCCATCTAAACCCTTGGAACTAATCAGGTGCCAAACAATTTTAGGGAAGTTAAAGTCACCCATGATAACAACCCTGTTATTTTTGCACCTTTCCAAAATCTGCCTCCCAATCTGCTCCTCTGTATCTCTGCTGCTACCAGGGGGCCTATAGAATACCCCCAGTAGAGTAACTGCTCCCTTCCTGTTCCTGACTTCCACCCATTCTGACTCAATTTCAATTAATTTTATATTTTCTTTAGTTACTAACAAGAAACTCATGATTTTCTGCTCTGGCCCTGAAAAAATCGGGAACAGATAAAACGGAATTTCTGACTCTGCTTCTGACTCAAACTCTGTAGTTTGATCATGGCTGACACATATCTCAACTCCAACCTAACTTAGATTCATGCTTCCTAATACCTGGGACCTAACAACAAAAATTGTGTCAATCCTAAAAATTGGATTAGTGTAGAATTAGTGCAAATGAGTGGTTGACGGCCTGCAGACACGTTCAGTGAAGGTTCCAATTACCCCAACAAACCCAACTCTGCACAGGTTCCAGTGGAGATTCACAGGAATAACCCCAGAAATGAAAAACTCAAAATATGTGGAGTATTTGATGTCTCTGAGGATGTACTCGATGGAATTCAAACCAATGAGGGGGAAATCTCATGGAAACTTCCCGGGTACTGAAAGGCATGGATTGAGTGGATGTGGAGACAAGGTTTCCATTGGTTGGAGATAATAGGATCTGAGGGCACTACGTCAGAATAAGGGCAGATCCCTTTAAAACTGAGATAAGGAGGAATTTCTTCAGAGGTTGATGAATGGCTAATATGAGAAGGCAGCAGAATGAGTTAGAAAACATTGGGCTTGACTGAATAGTGGAGCAAAATTGATGGGCCAAGTGTCCTGGCTCTTTGGTTATATCTTAAGGTCTTATAACCGTTCATGGGGATAGTCTTCAGGGCCCAAAACTGTGAACTTCTATTCGATTTTGCAGAAGAAGGTATCCCTTTCTCTTTATTGATCTAATTCCAGTTTGATGATTTACCCCTCATTCCCAGCTCTACACCAGACAAAATATTTGGCAACTGTGTTATTGTGGATTAAAATAAACCTGAAATTGACTTGGTTTTCTTCTCTACTTTTGTTAACAATCATATACTTTATGTACACTTTATGCACACTTTATGCAAGTTAGGTTTGCGAACTCAAAAATGGCTACCCTCAGAGACGAGAAGCAACATCTTATATTCCGTCTGGGTGGCCTCCAACCCAATGGCATGACACCGATTTCTCCTTCTGGTGGTTTTCCCCCCCCCCCTTCTGCTTTTCATCTTGTCCCTTCTCTGGCTTTTTACTTCTTCTCTCCTGCTTATCAATTCTACCTGGTCTCCCTCCTCCTTCCCTTTCTCCTACGATCCACTCTCCTCTCCTATCAGATTCTTTCTTCTTTAGCTCTTCACTTTTCCCAACCACATAGATTCTAGCTAACTTCCTACACCTTCCCCCCCCCCACCTTTATATTCTGGTGTCTTTCCCGTCCTTTTCTGCCCGAAATATCGACCTGATTATTCATTTCCATAGATACTGACTGACACACTGAGATCCCCCAGCATTTTGTGTGTAATCTTTGGCAAATGACCACATTTGGAAGACAAATTGTTCCAGGCACTATTTTGATGAAGGTGTGTACGTAATGAATATCTGCCTGAACTAATGCTGATCTGATGCCAATTCTATCCTGGAGCTCAGCACTCCATAAGTACCTTCTGTTAACACTGCATGCTGGACAAAGCAGCACCACCAGTGTTTAAAGTACAATGTAGTTGTTGGTTGGGATCTTCTGGCTGTAGCTACTGTGCAACAGTCGAGTTTGCTGTGCATCAGGAAAAATTTGCTATTTTTGTGGGGATACTTAGATTTGCAAAGCTCTGCATCTCATGCGGATGCCAAGGCTTCTCCAGAAATGAACTGCTCCGGCTTAAGGAAAGCCCGTGACTGAGAAAAAGGCAGAACAATTGCACAGAGGAAAAGGTGGGAGATTGGTCTAGTAGAGGTATTCTCCACCGGCAACCACAACCACACAGCATGATTGCCAAAACTTCAGCTAGGAACATTTGCACTTCATTAAGGACAACCTTAGCGAGCTCTTCCAAAGGCCATAGTTACAAGGATCAATAATAGTCAGCTTTCATCTGGAATATGATATGATTTCATGGAGTCAGCAACAGGCCCTGGTTCGTGGAGTTTGCACCACACCAGTCCTACACCTGTATCATATTTTATTCCCTTCACATTCCCACCAACTCCCCCCACCCACCCACAACCCCACCGGATCTACCATTCACCCACACATAATTTACAGTGGCCAGTTTATCAGTGGTCTTTGAGATGCGGGAGGAATCCAAACAACTGGGTGGAACCCACACAATTAGAAGAATGTGCAAACTCCACAGAGACAGCGCCTGAAATCAGGGTTGAACCCAGCTCTCTGTAGAATGCGACAGCAGCTCTACTTGCTCTTCCACACTCATTTACACGTTCTAAGAAATAAATTTGCTTCGGAATATTTATTTGAGGTTACCTTTTTTTGTATTGTGACAAAACAGATGCTGGAGAGAAGTAGATCACAGGGCTGCTAGTGGCAGGGAAATAGTGCTGTTGTTCCTGCTATTACATTTATAATAGTCATTCAAAGATAACCTAGGCAAATGGTGCTTGTTATTCTACCCTTACTGCTTCCACTGCCAACTCTACCTCTTTGGCCTTCTCTCTGTTCCTCTTGTCTTCACTGCATCTGTTCTCAGGATGATGCTTTGAATTCAAGAATAACCAAAATGCCCTCTTTTTTCAAAGAACAGTGTTTCCCTTCTACCACCATGAGAGCTGCCTCACCCACATCTCCTCCATTTCCCACATGTCGTCCCTCAGCCCATCCACCCGCCATCATAGCAGGGACAAGGCTGCCCTTGTCCTTACCTACCAATCACGAGAAGGGTGCTATCACAAAGTAAATCACACACCCACCCCCACCGCGGCTTTTCATAGGGATCACTCTCTATGTGACTCCCTTGTCCACTCATTCCTCCCCACTGATCTCCCTCCTGGCACTCATCCCTGCAAGCATGACAATGTCACACCTGCCCCTACACCTCTCTCTTACCATCATTCGGCACCCCTAAAAGTCCTTCCAGATAAGGTGGCATTTCATTGCGAGTCTGTCCGGGTTGCCCACTGTATCCGGTGTTCCCATTGCAGCTTCTTCTGCATCGGTGAAACCCAACATAGATTGGAGGACCTTTGCGCTGTCTGTCACAAAAGGCGGGATCTCATGATGGCTACCCAATTGGATTTGTCTTCCTGTTCCCATTCTGACATGTCAGTCCCTGACCTCCTCTACTGCCATGATGAGGCCACACTCAGGCTGGAGGAACAATGCCTGATGTTCCGTCCGAATAGCCTCCAACCCAATGGCATGAACATCAATTCTCTGAGTTCTAGTAACTACTCCGCCCTTCTCTTTTTCCATTTTCCATTCTGGTTACTGTCTCACCCCTTCCCTTTCTTCTATGGTATGTCATCCTCTCCTACTCGATCTTGTCCTGTTTCAGCTCTTTACTTCTTCCACCTATCACCTCCCAGCTTCTTACTTTAGCTCCACCCCCCCGCCCACCTATCTTCCCCTTCACCTGGTCTCTCCCATCACCTGCCAGCTTGTACTCCTTCCCCTTGCCCCACCTCCTTATTCTGGCTTCTACCCCCTTCCTTTCCACTCCTGAGTAAGGGCCTCAGACTAATATGTTGACACTGTATTCCCTCCATTCATGCTGCCTGATGTGCTGAGCTCTTCCAGCATTTGTGTATGTTGCACAAACCTTTCTCCTGAACAGCACAAACAGTAGTTAATTTCAGTGAGCCAATCATCTACTTCACTACATTCTCTGTGGCTTTTGATGTATGCCATGGGCATAAGAGATGAAAATCAAATTCATCAGGCACACTTTCAGTCCTGGTTGCCCAAGAGCAGCCCTTTCGTTTGTTGTGCCAAATGAAATCAAGCTGGTCCAGTGTTCTTCCTGAGAATAAGGACAATACCCTGTGCCTGCACTTTGGTAATTGAGCTGCATTATCATCGGACATTATAACGCACCTGCTGAGTACACCGATAGAGGAATCCTTACCCTTTCCAGAACTAAGCAGTGTGGATAAACTCCCTATAATCCAGGTCCTCTCGTCCTGTCAACATCCTCATAAATATGTCCTGCACTCTGTCCGGTTTAACCACATCTTGCCTCTAACAAGGTGCTAAAACTGTAAACAGTGCTCCAAGTGCAGCCTCACTACTTGGTAATTTAGACAACTGCAACATGTCTCAACTCCTATGCTCAATGTCCTGACCGATGAAGGCCAGCATACAAAACATTTTTTGCACCAACCTGTCTACCGGTGATGTTGCTTTCAACAAAACATCCATTTGTATTCCTAGGTCCGGCTTTTCCATTACATTCCCTGGTGCCCTACTATTCATACCATAAGTCCTACATTGGTTTAGCTTTCCAAGATGCATCATCTTACACTTAACTGTAATGAAATCCATTTGTCACTTGTCGGCCCACTTCCCTAATTGATCAAGGCTCCTTTGCAATCAGTGATAACCTTCTTTGATAATCAAGGAACTTGGGACTGTATATTAGGAACTAGTATTCTCAGGGAAAGGTGGAGGTTGCTTAGGGAGCACTTGCATGGGATTACAGATAGGTTTGTTCCATTGAAGCAGGAAAAAGATGGAAGCATAAAGGAACCATGGTTAATAAGAGAAGTGGAACATCTACTCAAGAGAAAGAAGGAAGCATACTTAAGGTTTAGGAAACAAAGATTAAACATGGCTCTTGAAACTTATAAGGAGAGTGAGAAGGGGACATATGAAGGCTTTTTGAGGATGATTAAGAAAAATCCTAATGGTTCCTGCACATACATGGAGAACAGGAGGATGACTAGAGTGAGGGTAGGACCAAACAGGGATTAAAAAAAACCTTCTGGATTCAGAGGTTCTTACTGAATACTTCAATGTATATCTTGTTGACTAAACCAGTGAGTCTTACATCAATGGTGGGCAAAATATTGGAGGGGATTGTTAGATTCAGGATTTACAGGCATTTGGAGAAACGTAATCTGATTAGGGATACTCAGCGTGGCTTTGTGAGGAGCAGGTTGTGCCTCACGAGCCTTTTTTGACATTTTTGAGGAAGTGAAAAAACCTAACTGATGTACAATGGATGTGATGTATGTGAATTTTAGTAAGGTGTTTGACAAGCTTCCCCATGGTAGGCTCATTTAAAGTCAGAAGGCATAGGATCCAGGGAAACTTGGCTGCATGGGCTCAGAACTGGCTTGTCCACAAAAGTCAGAGGGTGCTAACTGATGGAACACATTCTGGCTGCAGGTCTGTGACCAGTGCTCTTCTGCAGGGATCTGCTCTGGAACTACTGCTCTTTCTGATTGTTATAAATAGCTTGGATGAGGAAGTGGAAGGGTGGGTTAGTAAGACTGCAGAGGACACAAAGTTTGGGGTGTTGTGGATGGTGTGGAAGGTTGTCATGGGTTACAGTGGGACATTGAAAGGGATGCAGAACTGGGCTGAGAAGTGACAGATGGAGTTCAATACAAAGAAGTGTGAAGAGATGCACTTTGGAAAGTTGAACTTGAAGGCAGAGTACAAGGTTAATGCCAAACAAGAGAAAATCTGCAGATGCTGGAAATCAAAGTAATACAGACAACATGCTGGAGGAACTCAGCAGGCCAGGAAGCATCCATGGAAAGGTGTGAACAGTGGGCATTTCAGGCCAAGACTCTTTATCAGGACTGGAAAAAAAGAGATGAGAAGTCAGAGCAAGAAGGTGGGGGAGGAAAGGAAGACGTACAAAGTAGTGGTAGGTCAATTCAGGAGAGGGGGAGGGGTGAAGTAAAGAGCCGGGAAGTTGATTGGTGAAAGAAATAAAAAGATAAGTTTCCAGCATCTACAAAATCTCTTGCGTGCCTCAAATTAACTCTTTGTTTTAAATTCCAAAAATAGACTTTATTGAGGCTGAATAGATGCAATGATTAGAACTACCTTTATGTGCTAAAATGTTTCCATACTCAGTTATACATTGTACATCATGGAATATACATTAACATGTTACATATTTTTTATATATATAGACAAATTTCCTGTCAATGTAGTTGGGTATGTTATGCCAAAATTGGAGAAATGAAAGTCCATGTATCAGTATTTAACTTCAAACAGGGAGAGGACCCCATCATAAGTCACAGAAATCTGAATGTGATATCTTATGTCCAGAAAATAATGTACCCTTCCATTGAAGTTGGCACCAACACTCACGGATTTCATTTTTAGTTCTCTGAATCTTTGATTTGAACCAGTTCTGCACAGAAAGGGTTATATTGTGTTTTCAGTTAGTAACAGCTTTAATAAAAAATAACAAATTTGCCCAGAGGAATTTACAACTCAATTAATTAACTTGCATCAACAATTCTGATGGCAACTCATTTTCAACAGACGGGGATAATTAACTTTCTTAATAAGAAAGACTTGCTCACAAATATTTGGATTTATATCACCTGTCAATCAAAACAAATCCTCCTGTCAATATGTAAAACAAAATCAATGTGTCTACAAAAGTGCAGACAATTTTATCTCATTTAAAGTGATGTATGTCGCATACTTATCCAGTTTTCTGGGCAAAATCAGAATGAATGAGTGAGCTTAAGGGAAATCACAAAAGCATTTTGAAAATCTACAATCTAGCCAGGTTCCAGATGGAATTTGATCTTACCCACACCACATTTGGATGTCAATGTGGGTGTGGACAATGATTTATGCTTAAATTTATACTGGAAAAATATTATAAGTTCCTCATCTTCTTCACTTGTTAGCTCTCTGATCATTCAATTGAACTTTCTTTGAGACTCGAGTTAGACAAACTTATCATTCATTCTTAGAGTAAAGCACACCCAAATTTTCTTTATTTACCCATGAGGCCAGTTACCCCCTCCACTCAGATCCCAACTGGAAACATGACAAAAGAAAAAAATTACAAGCTTGAAATTACACCCAGTTTCCTTTACACCTTTTGTTTCCTTTCTTGTTCTTTTTATTCCAATGTAAGTTTTTTACTAATCTTAGAGCAGCTTAAAAAGAAACAAGAATCCGTATCAACTTGGTATGATATTTCACTCCAAAGCAAAGTATTACGGTAGGGTAGCTTTGCATCAGATAGATTCTGGTAATTTTAAACTAGGTATCCAGTGTAATGGAGGCAGCATGCTGAATGATATACAGAGTATTTGTGAATTAATTATTCACCCAACTGCAGGTGAGCCGGTTTAATTACCTGGTTGTCCAACTGGGCCAACTTTCCCTATCCTTCCAGGTTCTCCTTTCTCCCCTTTTTCTCCTGGTTCACCTGCAACAGAATGTAAATAGTGATTGTACCCATTGTTTGTAGAGTCGCTGCAAGGAAATAATGTTCTTCCATATGTAGATGGAACTATTTCAACCTCTAACCCTGATGGACTACCAATCATTCCATGTCAATTCAAGCTGCAGCGTAGCCAGCCTGATGACTGACTGAAAATTCACAATAATACTGTTTATTTTCTGGGCTGAGGGTTGGATTCAGAATCAAATGTATATTGTCAAGGAAAGAGTATCAGGAACTTTACATCTTGAGGTAAAAGACTGATTCTGATTGGCCTTGATGCTGGCATACCCTACCTAAAAATGGAAAGAGCTCCATTCTCTAGTGCTGGGCTTCTTCACTTCCAGGCAATGAAAAGGAATAATAATGAAGATTTCGAAAGGTATGGATTAACTGGGAAGATGAATTGTGTAGCTGCAAAAGGCATTTGAATGGCATTCTCCAAAAGTGCTCCAGCTCTGCCTTTGTGCCTCAGTCAGATCCCAGCTCTCAGCACCAGACAGAACCACTGGTAGCAGTCTATGCTAAACACTTCCTTTCCACCACTAATAGTTTCCACAATCCATGGAAGTGCTTCCAACCACAGGGAACCATTTCCAAAAACACTTTTTCACTAGGAAACTATTTTATTTAGATTAGTGTGCTTAAAAAATGGTCTCTTAAATGAACCTACCACTTGAGAAATCTTCCCACAACATATTAAGATAACATGATAGCATTTCTACCTTGTGAAGTGAATTCCAAACAAAATGATATTGGTCAAAAACACTTCCACTTCATTTGGAAAATTAAAGTCCCTCTTCTTCTCATGAAAAGATAGCTTTAACTTTTTGCCTGAATGTCTCTTTTTGTTGATCTATGAATCATCTCGGGTGTTTATCATATAAAAGCAAGCTGCAATTTTTGCTTCAATTGTTGTTTTGCTTAGTCTTTCCTCCAAAGTGACATTGACTTTGCTAAGAGGCAGGATATTAATTCTTCTCTTTTTCAAGGAGCTGGATTTTGACTGGCCCGGAAACACTTCCTCACATCATTGGTGAATATAAATATAATTACTGCTAAATCTGTTGTTTACACTGTTCATCGTTTAAAGAGATAGCTAATACCCTAAATCAGATTTAGCTCTGTCAGTACCTTTCTATAGATTGAATTCTCTCTTTTAGATCATCCCTGTTGCATTTCTTTGAACTGTTCACCAAAGCATTTATATCCTTTCAAGGCTAGTGGTTTTGACTTGGATACAGTGGTAGCCCTTATTGCTTTGAGCTTAAGGACTTCAACTCAAGGTTTCTGACACTTTACTGAGTCATTACAGGAGAAATTTCAGAGGTGCTATCCTTCAGATGAAACATCAGTTTGCCCGTTCAATAGGGATTTTAAACACCTCATTAAACTATCTGAAAAAGCAGCCAATAACAGGCTAACTCATCTCATCAGTATTTACAGGACTTGGTTATGCACAACTGACACCCATCTCCACATCTGTCTTCCTTTCATCAACCACAAATCTAATTGCTCTAGCATCAGTCCCCATGCCTTCAGTTACCTAGGTCTGGAATTTTCTTTCTAATTCTTTCTACCCCATTAATTCCCCCCACCTTATAAAATGATCCTCAAAACGTACCTGTTGTCCAACTTTTTGTCATCTGCCCTTAATTTTTCCATGTGTTGCTCTGTGGCAAATGCTACTCTGAATGACTCAGGATGTTTCACTTCTATAAAGGTAAGGTATAAATATTCATTTCTGTTTTTGCTTTTACTAATGTAAGAATCGCTACACAAGATATCACTATCTGAAAATGAAGTTCCTTAAGATTTGTTGTGTATGTTCTACATAAATACAATTCCTCCCTTCGAGGGTATAGTAAACTACTCCATGAAACTTCTATGGTGAAGACTAATTTTTATTCATAATCGCTTGTACTTAAGATACAGTTATTACTCAATTACTCATACAATAATTTTCATTAATTGGATATTTTATTTTATTATTAGCGAACATCTTTCCAGTGCATTTCTACATTGCTGAAATACGTTTTCACACTTGAGTTCCAAAACACATTTGTACATGTTAAAATTCAGATTCAAAATACATTTATTATCAAAGAATATTTATATTATACAACCTTGAGATTGGTTTGCTTACAGGTAGCCACAAAGCAAGAAACCAAAAGAATCTAATTAAAGAAAAATAAAATAAAAATAAAAATACCAACACCTGATGCACAAGAGAAAGGAAAAAAAATACAAATCATGCAAACGATTGAAGCAAACAACAAGATTCCAAACTAAATTGCATCCTCAGATCCAACCCGCAAAGCAACCTAGAGTAGGCCCAAAGACTCGCGGCCAGGGCAGCCTTCATAGCCTCAGTGGCACAGAGAGGAGTGCCAATCACGGACAGCGAGTGAAATCGGCTCTTGTCCCATTCCTTCGTCTATTGTATAATAGTTCCAGGTAACACTATCTGGACCACAGTCATATCACTAGTCACATGATCTCACAGCTTGCTACGTGCAGCATATTTCATTGTGATAATAGAAAAGGGATGAAGAGAAGGAGCATAATTCCACTCAGTTACTATTAGCAGTGTAATTTTGAATGTATTAGACGAAGATAGTACTTATCTTCTATGGAGTACTATGGATAGTATGGATAGTACTATGGAGCCAGCACCATCAAACAAAACCCAAAAAGATTCAACCGGTTCCAGAGATGTGGTAAGAGAAAACTAAACAATAAACATGTCTGGTTTAAGCTCAATCTAATTGTTGATCTTCACTGGAACAATGAAATTTAAAGATTATAGATTACAATTCCTTGCACTGATTTAATGTACTCTAATCAATGTGCTAGGAATCAAATGAAAATTAGGAAATAAATTAGTTTACATATCACACCTTTCCACAATTGCAAGACTTCAAAATTACTTTATCAGCTCTGCATTTAGTGCTAGAGGATGTTTTTGTCCTTTTGTTTAGTTGCAGGACATTGGAGTTCTTTGTCACCTCTGTGGTGCTGTTCCAGTAGTATCAAAGTCAAATTATTACCATGATATAGGTCCTTGACTAATTAATGCAACCTATAGGTGTCATGTTGAGGATGAGGACTTGGGGCTATATCTAACATATGCCAGTTGTGCCAGTAAATGAAACTTTTCCTATCCATCACAACTCAGAATACTATTAGTACTAAGTCATGCATGTATGCAATCACAGAACACACACCATCATATGCATGAATATTCATGCGGAGTTCTATGGTGTGACAAAGCACGTAATCCATAGAGCGCAGTTAGAGCTTGAAAATTTGACTTTAAAATTGCAAGCTTCATGATCATGAATAATCTTACATGTTTGCCGGGTAGTAACTTCTGGATTGCTGCCTGTGCCACACACAAGAGAGTGTAGAAACAGGATGATTTGGCAAATAAATGCATGGCTGAAAAGCTGGTGGGGTGGCAGGGATCCCTTCTGGTGAGGTATGATTTGTTCAACAGTTATGAGTTGCTCCAAAATCCAAGGGGAGCCAATATTCTCATGGACAGGTTTGTTAGAGCTGTTGGGGAGGGTTTAAACTAATTTTGTGGGGGGCGGGTGGGAATTGAAGTGAAGGGACTCAGGATAGGACAGATTGTCAGGAAGGGCAGGCAGAAGATAGGATATAATTGCAGCCAGCAGGGTGAGTATCATTGCATTAGGGATACAGAATCAAAAAGGGTAGCAAATACAGCACTCAAAGTGTTATATCTCAATGCCTGGAGAAAAAGAAATAAGGTGGATGATCTTGTTGCACTTTTACAGTTTGTTGGGTATGATGTTGTGGCCGTCACTGAATCTTGGCTGAAGGATGGTTGTGGTTGGGAGATGAATGTCCAAGGCTTTATAAGGCACTGGTGAGACATCAGCTTGAGTATTATGAACAGTTTTGGTCTCCTCATCTAAGAAAAGATGTGTTAGCATTGGAGAGGGTTTAGAGAAGGTTCACATGGATGATTTTGGGAATGAAAGGATTATCAAACAGAGAATGTTTGATGGTTCTGGTTCTGTACTCGCTGAAATTTCAGATGGGGGGGGGGATCTCACTGAAACTTTTTGAATCTTGAAAGGCCTAGATAGAATAGATGTGGATAGGATGTTTCCGATGGTGGGGGAGTCTAGGACAAGAGGGCACAACCTCAGGAGAGGGGGCATCCATTTAAAACAGAGATGCGAAGAAATTTCTTCAGCCGGAGAGTAGTGAAATTGTGGAATTTATTACCACAGGCAGATGTGGAGGCCAGTACATAAGGCAGAGCTTGACCGGTTCTTGATTGAACATGACATCAAAGGTTACGGGGAGAAGGCTGGGAAGTGGAGCTGAGGAGGGGAAAAAACGATCAGCCATGATTGAATGGCAGAGTAGACTCGATGGACCAAATGGCCTAATTCTGCTCCTCTGTATTATGGTCTTATAATTTATGTTTTTCTTGTGAATGTTGTATATCCGATGCCATGTGCCCAGGTTGCTGATACAAGTCAGTTTTTCATTGCATCTATGCAAACATATACCTATGCCTATGACGGTAAATTCAGTTTTGATTTTGGCTGATGTTTCTTGTCTCAAGTAACTTTAATTTAACAAAGGCAATGCCCTAGTAAACTCACCTTTCCCTTATTAGTATTTGAGTTTATAGTCACTGTTTTGGCACTGCATCATTATACAAATGTGACTTTAACTAAACATTGCAGCATTGTAATTTTTTTTACCATGTTTCCCAATACTTTTACCTCAGATTAATGACTTACAGTATGATGGTCTGACAGAGCATCAATATTTTGCTCTGAGGTAAGCACCAGCAGGGTGTTCAATGTCGAGAGGGCCTTGCAGCTAATTAATCCTAGTCCTCATCCAACATGAATCTATCTTCCATCAAGCCTCATTGAGCAGTGAGAAGAAACAGGATTCAGCAACTTAACTAACTCCACGATGCACTGTGGTAAGTTTAAAATCAAATAATTCAGCACAGATAAGGAACTGGTGTGTTTAGTTTACAGATGGGCATTGAATTAACTAAACAGGCACTCTGATAATCTCCATCCATCTTGCTGCACCATGGAATAATCCTGCACCATTGTTAATTAAGTATTATATTGCACCCAATAAACTGCAAGGATAGCACTAACATAATTTAATGTAATAAAAATGTGCAACAGTAATAATAAGCAGTCTACAGTAATTCACAAATGATAAAGGTTTGAATTGAATCTACCTTTTAGACCAGGGACTAGGATCTGCACTGAGCATGATTCATCAGCTATGTGTTGAGATTCTCCAGATCTGAGCAAGGACAGGAACAGCAGGCCAATTAGCAACACCAGTAAAAACAGTCCACTGTTCATAATGTCCACAAGAAGTTCATTGACTCCTAAAGACAGAAATTCCTTTTATAAATAATTACAATTAAGACAAAACAATATTTCTTAAATTAAAAATAAGTAATGTGAAAAATTATGCTCAAAACTATGTCTTCCTGCACCCTCAATGTGTTAGGAATGAGACCATCCATTCCAGCTTCTGTTTCAATTTATATCCCCCACACCACCCACAGCTATCACCCAAAGCAAACTCAAGTCTCTTTTTAATCTTCCAGCTCTTGCTTGTCCAGTTTGAAGTTACCTAGTTCTGGGTTATGCAAGTAAATGTGGGAGAAGGAAGAAATGGGATTCAGTTTTGCTGGATCTTTATTCCAATTTCTTTCAATTAACATTCCAGAATAAATGTTGGCATTTTCTCCCTGAGCTTGGCCCCATCAGAGAAGATGTGACAGCATGAGAAAGGACTGGGGAGATGATGTCATCGACCAGAATTCCCGCTAGTCACACATTTAACCAAACCCCCCTCCCCCAGCCCTCCCACTCAGCCTTATCCAATGCTATGTGTGTCTGTACAACATGAACAGAAGCTCCGCACCACCCAAGACTGTGTCCCACAGGAGAATCTGTAAGGAATTTCCAGAGGCTAATAGTTATTCTGAATTTCTCTGACCTTAGCTCATATCAACCAGTGCCATGCACAATGGATTTCACTCTTCATGTTGAATTTAGAAAGAAATGCATGTTCGTGCTGGCTGGCAAACATTAATAGATTAATGATAATTGCTAAATTGAAGCCATACCTTAATCAATCTCCGTACTCCACTTTAAAAATTCGATGGTTAACAATCGCTACTTGCGATGCAGATCTGAATTACATTTTACTGATTAGAGTTCAGCACATTCCATTAGTTTGCTAAATGATTTGTACAATTGTTGAAAAAAATTAAGTCCATCATCAGTCAATTCTTGGTCAGCAGCTGATGCTTCAACAGAACAAAATTCTGAAGCATTTTAAGAGTTAAATGATGCACTCTAATACAGTTCATTTGCTGAGCTCTTTCTCCCCATTTATTAACAGATGGTAGTAAGGACTGTCATTTGGGATGTAATACAGCAGGGTTTTAACTAAGAATGGAGTCAAAAATCAGACTGAAAAATTCCCCTTACCTTATGATGGAAGATGGAACAGTGAGCAAGGAATCATCCTGAGCTTGTTCTCCCATCGCACAGATGAACTTTATTGCTGTTCTTGTTTACCAATGCTTGACAGATTTTTTTTAGGTTGACTGGTTGATATAGCCTGCCCAAGGAATCGGCTCAGCAAATCAAGAGAGAAAAATTGTAAGTATGACCCATAAATAACATCCTGTTTGACAAATGTCAGCTGGGGAACTTGCAGCTGTAAGAGATAGCTATGGGAAAATCCAAGATAGAATAGTGCAAAAATAAAATCCTCAATATTTGTTTAATTTTTGTTTTTTTTAAGAATAAAACAAACTTTTCTGCATGCAACATATAAAGGTCTCCAGCAATATGAACAGTAGAGAACTCTGAGGTTTTCCAAGTCACATGAGCTTTGAATTGAGTTTTTTTTAATCTCTCAGTAATCAAACTTTCTGGCTTTTTGGAACATTCTGTTATGATTATCTAGAAACAATTGTTTTGCCAGTATCTTATTTGTATGGTGTGGCTTCAGAACATCACACTGCAGCTGATCGATACAAACTACCTTTAAGAGAGCAGTGCCTCATCTCAATAAAATACCGAGAGGACTAAGAGGTCTGTGCTCTAGACTTCCATTTTCAGAAAGTTACTGAAGAATTTGCCCGTTTATTCTTCCTAAGACATCTGGAAAAATGCATACTTTGTGTATACCCTTTCCTGATGTAAAATTAATGTTCCATAACACAGGGATTGAAAATCACATACATAACATAACTTGAAATGTGAGACTCCTAATCCCAATCACATTCTGCAAATAATTTCTTGGTAAAAGGAGGAAAAGAATTGCACTCGTTTAGGCTCCCCAAATAGACATCATAAAAATCCATCATAACATCATAAAAGTCCAAAATTAAAGCATTCAGCCCCAAAGTTCTTAGCTTGATTCCTACTTTATTCTAATTTGGTTATAGAGTCATACAGCTGAGAAACAAGCCCTTCAGCCCACTAACGCCACACTAACTATCAACCACCCATCTTACACCAATCCTACATTAACCCTGTTTTTTTTATTCTCCCCAGATTCTACCATCCAGCTGTGAGCTAGGAACGATTTACAGTGGCTAACTAGCTAGAAAGCTTCTGGGGTGGGGCAGAAAACCAGAGCAGTCAAGGGAAAATAGGCACAGTCAGAGAGAGAGAATGTGCAAACTCCACGCAGACAGTGTGGGATTAAACACGGGGAAGTGGACCCGTGAGCCAGCAGCTCCACTAGCTGCACAATTATGCTGCAGGCTATACACTCCAAATTAAATCCTACAATTGATTTCTGCAGCTCACGCTGGGACGGGGAGAGATAATTGAAGGCTCTTGTATATAGGGATCGACTAGTAAGAGCCACTGTACTGTTAAAACTCAGGCATGACTGCCTTTCACAATCAAATAACCCACTGTCAGTAACTATCTATCCATTGATGAGGACTAGAGCCCAGTCGGAGTCCTTTGGCAGCTAAGAGGCAACACTTATATATATATATATATATATATATAGAGAGAGAGAGAGAGAGAGAGAGAGAGAGAGAGAGAGAGTATATAATCAAATATTTTTACTATATTTCCCAGCATGTTTGGCACCTTCATCATTCATGATCATTTGTGCAGACAAATGAAAGAAGAAAACTGTTAATTGTAGACAAATGATCTTGGTAAGATGTACAAAATCTACCCAATCTTGTAATGACTGCTTCTATTATATCTCTCGTCTTAGAAAGCAGAAAAGATGAATTTTCTCTGCTGTCAGACTGCAGGCATTCAGCTGAAGCAGTTCCGATCCATAGGAGAGTGAGAGACAGGAGAAGTAACTATGAACACCATTACCACTAATCAATGAACAGTCACCATAGAAACTGAACAGCCTCCATCTCAAAGCATAACTTCCACAGACATCTGGTCACATGTCTGACGTTACAAACAACACTCCTAATTGCTGAGGTGTTCTGAGACTAACCATAGGGGGAAAAAACTCAAGATTTCTATTCCTTCGGTGAGATCTTAGAATTTTCTTTCTTCTCATATTGTGCTCCTTGGTAGGCTCTTCTCCACACTACAAGTCTGTGTACATGCAAGTTGTCAGTAATTACTCTCTCTGGAACACACCCACTAGCATAGTTTAAATGTGACTGATTTAAACATTGATTTTAACAAATCATTAAACTCCTTAATTTTGTGTGTGCAAATTGACCACATACTAGAAATCTGTTTTTTTAAACACAACTTGCACAAGATAAGATTCAGAGAGGGGAAAATCAATAAAATAGTCTGGTAGGATTGGAGGGGAATACAGGACGTATAAAATAGGATTAGTGCAGATGAGTGCTTGATTATCTGTTCAAACTAGGTGTTCTATGGCATATGAATTAATAACCAAAGGATAAAGACAAAAGACTAAAAATAATATTGAAGGACAAGTTCAACTTGGATTGAATTAAATGTCAAGATAGGACAGAGGGAACCAGAAAAAATGCTGAGCACTGGGAGGACTCAGAGTATTAAAGTCATTGAGTATTACAGCACTGAAACAGGCCCTTTGGCCCATCTGGCCCATGCCGAACAGTTATTTTGCCTAGTCCCACTGACTCATACCTGGATCATAGCTCTCCATACTCCTCCTATCCAAGAGGAAATATATGGTCATAGAGTCATACATAGGCATGGCACGAAACAGGCCTTTCAGCACACTAACTCACTGTTGATCATCATCCATGGCTTTACATTCATCCTACTTTTTCTTTTAATTCTCCCCAAACTCACAGCAACTCCCTCCTGTTTTACCAGTCAGCTACACGCTAGAGGCAACTTACATGGCCAACTTTGGGATGTGGGAGGTGACTGAAGCACCTGGAGTACACCCACGTAGTCAGAGGGAGAAAAGTAATCTCCACACAGATAGCACCCAAGGTCAGTACTGAACCTGGCTCTCTGTTGCTGTGTGACTGCAGCTTTATTAGCTCTGTCACTGGTCTATTTCTACTTCCATCTTTCTAATAACTAAACACAAGGAAGTCTGCAGATGCTGGAAATCCAAAGCAACACACACAAAATGTTGGAGGAACTTAACAGGTCAGATAGCATCTATGGAAAAGAATGAACAGTCAATATTTAGGGCTAAGACCCTTCATCCGGACTGGAAAGGGGGAAGCTGCAAGAATAAAAAGGTTGGGGGAGGGGAAAGAGGCTGGCTGGAAGGTGGTAGGTGAAGCCAGGTGGGTGGGTAACGTCAACAGCTGGAGAAGTAAGAATCTAATATGAGAGGAGAGTGGACCATAGGAGAAAGGGAAGGAGGAGGGGACCCTAGGGGAAGTAATAGGCAGATGAGAAGAAATGAAAGGTCAGAGTGGGAAATAGAGGAAGGGGGTGGGAGGAGGGGTAGAGAAGTTTATTTACTGAAATTTATTTAATTGATTTTCATGCAATCAGGTTATGGCAATCCAGGTGGAATACAAGGTGTTGCTCCTGTGCCCTAAGGGTGGTCTCATCTTGGCACAAGAGGAGATCATGGACCAACATGCTGGAACGGGAATGGGAATCAGAATTAAAATGTTTGGCCACCAAGAAGTCCCACTTGTGGTGGATGTTGTAGTTTGATGAAGTGGTCCCCCAATTTACCCCAGTCTAATGACATACCCGATCAAAGCGTTTCCATAGAGGGCTTCCAGACCGTTCGAGCTGACCGGAATTGCACTGAGAACGGTAAGCGTAAAGGAGGGGGGCTGGCGGTTCTGGTAAATAACAGATGGTGCAATCCTGGGCATATTATGATCAAGGAACGTGTCTGTAGCCCGGATATTGAACTTTTTGCTGTTGGACTCCAGTCATATTATTTGCCAAGGGAAATCTCGCATGCAATTGTAGTTGTTGTGTACATCCCTCCCTCTGCCAACCCGACGTCGGCGTGTAACATCATTTACACCGTCATAGCACCGGAGTGCCTTCATTACCATCTCGGGTGACTTCAACCAGGTTACCATGGCTAGAACACTGCCCAACTTCATGCAGTATGTGAGCTGTACAACCAGAGGGGAGACAAGTCTGGATTTGATGTATGCTAACATTAAGGATGCATACAGTTCCTCTCCCCTCCCCCCACTGGGAAGGTCAGATCACAACCTGGTGCATCTAAAACCCTGCTCCGTGCCTCTGGTGAAGAGTAAACCTGCAACCTGGAGGACAGTGAGGAAATGGTCGGAGGAGGCTTATGAGGCGCTCCAGGGTTGTTTTGAGGTGACAGACTGGCAGGCACTCTGTGAGCCACATGGGGAGGATATTGATGGGCTCACAGAGTGCATCACTGATTACATCAACTTCTGTGTGGACTGCAGTGTTCCGACAAGAACTGTCCTTTGTTATTCAAATAACAAGCCATGGGTGACAAAAGACATTAAGGACATCCTGAACGCTAAAAAGAGGGTGTTTATGATGGAAATAGGGAGGAGCTGGGGGCAATACAGAGGGACCTGAAAGCCAGGATCAGGGAGGCTAAAGACCGGAGGAAGCTTGAGTGGAAACTCCAGCAGAACAACATGAGAGAGGTCTGGAGGGGGATGAGGACCATCACTGGGTTCCGGCAAACTAGCAACAGAGGAGCTGGGGGCAGTGTGGACAGGGCCAACAAACTTAACCTGTTCTTTAACAGATTTGAAATTGTGACCCCTGCCCATCCCCCACATGAGCCATCTGTTGTTGGCCCCCAACCAACACATATTCCACTCTCCCCTCCTACCACTCCTCACAGTCCCCCACCCTGCTCTCATGACTATACCCCTCCCCCACACAAAACCACCATGGTGGGCTTCATGGCTGAACAGGTGAGAAGACAGCTGAAACGTCTCAACCCAAGCAAGGCTGCAGGACTGGATGGTGTCAGTACCAGGGTGCTCAAAGCCTGTGCCCCTCAGCTATGTGGAGTACTTCGCCATGTATTCAACCTGAGCCTGAGGCTCTGGAAGGTTCCTGTAGTGTGGAAGACATCCCGCCTCGTCCCTGTGCCGAAGACGCCGCGCCCCAGCGGCCTCAATGACTACAGACCGGTGGCATTGACCTCCCACATCATGAAGACCCTGGAGAGACTTGTTCTGGAGCTGCTCCGGCCTATGGTCAGGCCACACTTGGATCCCCTCCAGTTCGCCTACCAGCCCCGACTAGGAGTTGAGGATGCCATCGTCTACCTGCTGAACCGTGTCTACGCCCACCTGGGCAAGCCAGCGAGTACTGTGAGGGTCATGTTTTTTGACTTCTCCAGTGCGTTCAACACCATCCACCCTGCTCTGCTGGGGGAGAAGCTGACAGCGATGCAGGTGGATGCTTCCCTGGTGTCATGGATTCTTGATTACCTGACTGGCAGACCACAGTACGTGTGCTTGCAACACTGTGTGTCCAACAGAGTAATCAGCAGCACTGGGGCTCCACAGGGGACTGTCTTGTCTCCCTTTCTCTTCACCATTTACACCTTGGACTTCAACTACTGCACACAGTCTTGTCATCTTCAGAAGTTTTCTGATGACTCTGCCATAGTTGGATGCGTCAGCAAGGGAGATGAGGTTGAGTACAGGGCTATGGTAGGAAACTTTGTCACATGGTGTGAACAGAATTACCTGCAGCTTAATGTGAAAAAGACTATGGAGCTGGTGGTAGACCTGAGGAGAGCTAAGGTACCGGTGACCCCTATTTCCATCTAGGGGGTCAGTGTGGACATAGTGGAGGATTACAAATACCTGGGGATACGAATTGACAATAAACTGGACAAGTCAAAGAACACTGAGGCTGTCTACAAGAAGGGTCAGAGCCGTCCCTATTTCCTGAGGAGACTGAGGTCCTTTAACATCTGCCAGATAATGCTGAGGATGTTCTACGAGTCTGTGGTGGCCAGTGCTATCATGTTTGCTGTTGTGTGCTGGGGCAGCAGGCTGAGGGTAGCAGACACCAACAGAATCAACAAACTTATTCGTAAGGCCAATGATGTTGTGGGGGTGGAACTGGACTCTCTCACTGTGGTATCTGAAAAGAGGATGCTGTCTAAGTTGCATGCCATCT
Organism: Mobula birostris; assembly: GCF_030028105.1. Taxonomy (NCBI): domain Eukaryota; kingdom Metazoa; phylum Chordata; class Chondrichthyes; order Myliobatiformes; family Myliobatidae; genus Mobula; species Mobula birostris. The sequence goes on along the minus strand of NC_092371.1, from coordinate 184,245,717 downwards.
TGGTCAATGTCTCCCATCTACTACATAATGTACTGGGTGGGCACAGGAGTACATTCAGCCAGAGATTCATTCCTCTGAGATGCAGCACAGAGCATCATAGGAAGTCATTCCTGTCTGTGGCCATCAAACTTTACAACTCCTCCTTTGGAGGGTCAGACACCCTGTGCCGATAGGCTGGTCCTGGACTTATTTCATAATTTACTGGCATAATTTACATATTTACATATTACTATTTAACTATTTATGGTTCTATTGCTATTTATTATTTATGGTGCAACTGTAACGAAAACCAGTTTCCCCCTGGGATCAATAAAGTATGACTATGACTATGTTAAGGCTGCCATTTTACTGGGTTTTTTGTATCAGTGTAAGATGGTTTGGGGTGCATGCTTGATTTTGACATCAGATTTCCAAACCACAAGATACCCCAGAACTTTTCATGGCAATTTCAACATGGTTATTATCTTAAATAGCCAGCTGGTGGCATAGTGGCATCAGCTCTGGACTTCAGAGTGAAGGCTTCCGAGTTCGAATCCAGCCGGCTCCTTGCACATTTTCCATCCATGCTGGGTTGAGTATCGAGTTAGCAACTCGGCCTCGTAAAAATAAGAAAGCCTGCAAAAAAAAAGCGCCGTCATGATGGCGTCCCAATGACTCCACTCGGAGTTAAGGGCTTTCTTCTTCTTCTTTCTTCTATTATCTTAAAAGAAAAACTGACACTGAAAGATGAGACCAGATTGCCTATGTCATTCAGAAGATGGTATGATTTCTTCAGGTTCTCTTCCTGACCTCAGACAAGTGACTGTTAAACAACAACCATTTCCAGGTCCCTGCTAACTTTGGCTAAAAGTTATCTGAGAAAATGTAATTGTAGAGTGGAAAAGAAAGGTAGGGTGAAACAAATCATCATCCCAACACCCAGTCTTTACCATAATCCTTGAAGAATCAGACTAGTTACAAGTGAAGACCTGTGTTAATGTTAACAACAGGAATGAATTGCTAAACAATGCAGAGTATTATATTCATACAAAGCCAAAATACAGTCAAGGAATCAAATCAAATGTGATATACAAAAAGGTGAATGAGCTTCAATCAAGAATTAGGAAATGCTAATTTGGAATAATTTTACAATATAGTGCCTATTGCTAATGTTGAAAAGCAAAGATATCTCAGATGGGTAGATTCATTTTATGTAATGGAGTTAAAAGTTATATGTTATATTTTTCAATTAGAGCTCTCCCGTGGGTCCTAAACTCCTATCAGCTTCAAACACAGGCAAGCATCTTATCTGCCAAAGCAGCCTCCTGACTGACTTACTGCCAATCATATTACTTAGCTTCCAGCTACTCCAGCTTCATTCTCAGGAGACCAAGTTGCACAACCACGCTCAGGAGATTACATGCAGCATCTCATTTAATTCTTCTGCTGATGTGTGTCGAGGAGTGGTGAAATGATGAGAGGCATGAAATGATCCAACACCACAAAAAAAAACATATGGTTACCAATAGAAAATATGAAATCACTGCACTCTTAGTGACTGGGCTTCCAGGAAAAAAAATGCAATTAAACTTATAGCAGTCTGCAAAAGCAATTGAAATGCAGCTGACCATGCATTACTAAGACTAGACACCAGAGGGCACACAAGAACCATCCCTTGACCTCAGGTGTATTTAAAGGAATTTTCACACTTTTTCTGTAACCCCTTTGTTTTCTTTCACCTTGGGGGAGCTTTGATTCTGCATTTACGTTGCCCTTGATATCCACTCTCTCTTTTATTTTGGCCCCTTATTTCTCTTTTTTTTCAGGGGAGGGGATAGGCTGCACACAACTGATTTTCACAATACATTTGGAAGAGCTTCAGGATATTTGACAATGCATTCTGGTCACATTGCAGAAAAACAAAAATATCAAACCAAAGTAGAAATCAACAAGGCCAATGGATTATTCAATCCATTCTGAGGGGAAAACAAAAGACTGAGGCATGATGCCTGAACAGCAGAGTGGGTGTTCACTCCATAGAAAGGATGTGACTAAGCTAGAGCAGGTGCAGAAAAGCTTCACAAGGATGCTGCCTGGATGGAGAGCTTGAGTTATGAGGAGAGGCTGGAGACTGTTTTCACCGAAACTAAGGAGACTGAGAAGTGAATTTACAGAGATCTTTGAAATTATTGGAGGCATAAATAGAGTATATGTATGTAAGGGGTTTCTTCTTTTATGTTACTGCTGAGGCTAATCAAAATGGCTTCTTTGTTATGTTAGAATAAAATGACTTTTCTGTAATAATAACTGCGATGTAAGGAGCTCTTGCTCTGCTTGTTTGGGTTATATTATTGGTAAGAGAGGGAACAAACCAATTGGGATAGATGTTATTCTTTCTTGTGTGTCTGTAAGCTATTGTGTTGTGTGGGCTTTGGCGCAGAAAGAACGATGGGGACAGAGAGAGGAGACGCGATGCTGTAAGCTAGGCAGTGGGACCGACCCTGAGCGGGAGTCCGAGGCCCAGGGTTTTCGGCGAGGAGAGGAGACGAAGACAGACTCGTGTGGAGCATCAGGTCGACCACCATGGTTGGTCCCAGGCGGTGGGTCGAGGGGGTTGGAAGGGATCGAATGGTGGAAAGACGCCGCCGTTAATTGAGCTCCAACTATTGTGCACGAAGTGGTTGAACTTTGATAAATTTGGCACTTTTTATTTTCCTTTTATATTTTATCTCTAATAATTACATAGTTCCAGCAAGATCTATAAAGTGTAATCATTTAATCACATATGGTGTATTGTCTGTTATTTGGCGTGGTGGGGTACATCACACAGCATCCACACAAACTTGATTACCCAGTTTGGCGGGGCCGGAGGCTGCTCCCCCTAGACAAAAGCGAGTTGAATGAGCCTGAGGCTTACCAGGGAGGCTACATGTATAGTCAGTCTTTTTCTAGGGTAAGAGAGTCCAAAACTATAAGTTTAAGGTGAAAGGAGAAAGATTAAAAGGAGACCTGAGGGTTAAACTTTACATACAGAGGGTAGTGAAAAGTTTCAGAGGAAATGGGACAAATCCAGGAAAATGGAATGACCTAGGATATGCATCTTGGTTAGCATAGACAAGAAGGGCTGAAGGATCTGTTTCCGTGCTGCGTAAATCTATGAATCTACATACAGAACATGAAAATGGGAACACATGAGGCATGCTTGCCTTCATTGGCTGAGGTATTGAGTACAAGAGTTGATGAAAATACACCTGGAATAATGAGTGCATTTCTGATAGGAAGGATGTAATTAACTCAGGAGGGTGCAGATAAGATTAATAGAAATGTTTCCTGGACTGGAGGCCTTGTCTGGATAGGCTGGGCCTGTCTTCCCCAGAGCAAAGGAGGCAGAGGGGTGACATTATAGAACTTTAATAAAATCATAAAGGGCATAGATAGGGTAAATAGTCACAGTATTATTCCTATGTAGTGGAGTATGAAACTCAAGGGCATAGGATTAAGGTGAGAGGGGAAAGATTTAAAGGGAATCTGAGGAGAATGTGCTTCCACACAGAGGGCGGTGGGCAGATGGAATGAGCAGCCAGAGGAAGTGATTGAGGTGGGTACAATTATAAAGCTTAAAAGATATGTGGGCAAGTACAAGGATAGGGAAGTTTTAATGGGATATGGGCCCAAATGTAGACAAGTGGGACCTCCTACATAGCTAGGCATCGTGGTCTGCATGGGTTGTGTTGAAGGGCCTGTTTGTATGAATCACTAGTGTCCTGCCAAACAAGAGGCTGCAGATGCTGGAATCTGGAGCTTCAAAGAAAATGTTGGGGGAGCTCAAAGCATCTGTGGAGGGAAACGGGCCATCAGTGTTTCAGGCTGACTGGAAAGATCATTGACTGTCCGTTTCCCTTCCCAAATGCTGCCTGATCTGCTGATTTCCTCCAGCAGTTTGTTTTTCATCACCAAAAAACAATTCTGGTCATAAAAATAGGAAGTGCAGGAAACATTCATCAGGTCAGTCAGCATCTGTGGAGAAAGAAACCAAAGGTTCCATTCTGAAAACTCCATTTGTTTCCAGAAATGCATTTCCTCTTTTTTTCATTTCAGATTTCCAACATCTGCAGACTTTTGATACTCAGCAATTCTGGTCAATTTCCACATCGTTCTTGGCTTAACACAGAATACACATCAGTGCATTTGCTGGAAGTTTAGATGAGCTCAAGGAAGACCTCAACTCCAGCCTTGAAAAAAGTATCATCTAAGCAAGGGATGCCCACATCAGTAGTGCTACAGGAGGCACTGATGGCGATCGGAGAAACAAACTAGATGCTGAAGCAACTTGGCCAGTCAAGCAGAATCTGTAGATGGAATCCAGATGAAGGGGCTTGATCCAATGTGGGTCCATCTCACCCCACAGATGCTGCCTGACCCACAGACCTCCTCCAACAGCTTACTTGTTGCTGCATATTTCAGCATCTGCAGTCTCTGTATCTCCATTAATGACTTCCAAACCACCAGTATTGCTCCATTCTATTATGTCCATCAATCAGATTTATTTAATTTTATTTTGTTTGGTGATACAGCATGGAGTAGGCCATTCCAGACCTTTGAGCCACACTACCTAACCTAACCGGTACATCTTTGAACTGTGGGAGGAAACCTGGGGAATATCCATGTATTCCACGGGGAGAACGCACAGAGACTCCTTACAGAGAGGTGCTGGAATTCAACTTCAACTCCGGAAAGCCCTAGGATGCAACATGTCCCACTAACTGCTATGCTACTGAGGCACCCGAATTGTAATCCAAAAACATTAATATGTTACCCCAAAAAAAAATCAAACTTGAAGCTCTGAAGAATCCTACAATGGTAGCTCTTCTCAAACAGCATCTTACTGTTGACTCACAGTTCAAAGGAGCTATAGTGTTGTCAGTATAAGGTGCGCCCTTGTTCACCATATTTATTATATTTATAGAAACAGCTCTATAGGCACCTGAGGCAGAGGTTCAGCAGAAATCCAGTCACCTAAAGAATAGATAGTGCAAGTTCATGTATTCAACCACACGAGGGGTGATTGATATGTTCGTGGCCGAAGGTAGAAGGAGTCAATTTTAGAAAACCTAGCACATTTATTTTTCAACATAGTCCCCTCCTACACTTACACACTTAGTCCAGCGGTTGTGGAGCATACGGATCTTGGACCCCCAGAAAGTGTCCACAGCAGGGGTGATTGATAAGTTCGTGGTCTAAGGTAGAAGGAGATGAGTAATACAGCTCTCGTTACATGCACATGCAGGTCAACTCTGAGTGATTATGCAGAAAGTTTGAAGATAATAACTTATCTCCTTCCACCTTAGGCCACAAACTTATCATCACCCCTGATGAGTGTTTAACCTCAAACTGCAGGAGATCTGACCAACCATTGGTAAAGCAGGCACCTCCAAAACAAAAATGAGGCACTGGAACACAGGATGAACCATAGCTCAACAGGCACACACATATGAAATTCCAAACTGAATTCAGAATGATGAGAAGCAAAAATGTTTTTCAAAAATGTTGGCTTTTGTGGTATGTGGCTACACTATCATATAAAGTTTCCTGGTCTTTGGAGAAGAGCCAAACTTCTCTTCATTGCATTTCCATCCTCCTACCTTGTTGAAAGTGGCTTCAGTGCAGTGAACCACGTACTCACAAAACAAAAAATGCTTGGATATTGTTACACTGTCACAATTTGAACCAGATATTTCAACTCCTGCTAAAAACTATCAAGCTCAAGGATCATATTGATATGGAAGCTGCTGTACTGCTCACAGATACTGTGTAAGCTAGGGTTAAAGACAAATAAAAATTTAAAAGCAGAATCATTTTTCTGCTTTACATGTTAGCATAAGGTAGACATGTTTTTACATTATGGGGTCACTGGAAAGTATGTACTAAGACTTTCGGCTGTTCACCCTCCCCCTTTAGAATGTTGCAGCAGTCTGCAGTCAAACACAATACAGTTTGCTTTCTTCCAAGCGAACACTGAGGAGGCAGCATCGACTCCATCTTGGCCACATCACAATGGCTCTGGTTGAATGCACCAAATCAGATGCTACTCTGTTGGGTGGCTGTAAACTGGCAACACAACAGCTTGAGGCCTAGTCCTTACTACGATCAAAGTGATGCAGCTTCCGCACCGTCGCCAATAAATCAGACTTGCTGCTTTCCACATTAACACATCCAACAGCATCTTGCAACCACAAGAAAGGCATTGTTAGACTACACACAGCCTTTGTACATCAACTCCTCCAAAACCTTTCTGACACAGGAGGCAGCACAATCTGCACCAAGTCCAGCTCCATCCCTTTCTCTGCTAATGAGCAACTCACTGATGGGGTAGACCAGCAGTACTTTCAGTTCCTAATGTCCAGCAGGGCCTTGTGATTGTAAAAAAATACATTTAAACAAGACAATAACACCTTTGATTGACCCCATAGAAAGCCACTGCAATTAAATATGCCACTATCTTACTGGAACAGTCGGTAGATGGAGAGACCACATTAAGTTCACTAAATCACCAAAGATTATGAAATGTACAAGCTCTCAAGCACTGTCAAGGTTATCAATAGCCCAGATATCCAGGACACCATTTCATTGAGGGTAAAGGATGGCAATGAATTTATCACAAGCCAATTAGCAATCTATCAAGGCTTGCTGGAAGGAATCTTTTATAACTTCCTTGATGCAATCCTGCCATAGCCTATTCAAACCAGCCTTGCTGCCATTTCTGATTGCCAAGTCAAAAAGATCCTACCCCAACTAAGAAATAAGTCTTCAGGAACAGGTGATACTCCAACTGAAGCTCTAAAACTCAGTAGTGAAGTTGATTATGTTTCTCTTCCCACAGTGCTGATGAGCATTTCCAGAACTTTCTGCAAAAACAAATGATGGGGCATCCACTGGTTAAGAACAGCACTGCATAATTACAAGATTTTCTTTTCACTATATTGTAAAACAAAGTTACAGTAAGTCCAAGTCAGACAAATCCTGATCAAACAGTAATGTTCGTATCAGAGCACTGAGACTATTGCACCTGTGGGTGCTAAAGCTGAATGACAAGGGAAGTTGAGTGTAGGTTCTGTCAACCCTATAGCAATATGTAAACGTGTTTGATCAAAACTGCGGTTAGTGGAGACCAAAAGACAATATTACAGCAGCTAGCAAAGTAAAAGATGAAAAGTGCTGCTGTTGAATTTCAATCATTATGGAATTCTTGCAGGAAGGTCATCAGACTATGTGGAACCACACCTTCCCAATTATTTTCAGCTTCTTCTTCAAGGGTTCGTAGCGCGCCAACGTTTAAAAAGAGAAATTTTCAATGGTTCTTGTTTCAGTCGAAGCAAGCAGCTAAGGAGTGGAAGAAATCGGGTAGAAAAAGACATTTTTTTTTTCTAAACACTGCTCGGGGAGAAGGGTCTGCACTGCGCAGGCGCGTGACGTAGCGCGCCAAGGTTTAAAAAGCAGACCACCATATACAGCGGCCATCGTTGGAGTGGACTGAGTCAGAGTGGGATGGCTTTGGCTCAAACAGGCTTCGACGGGAACAGGCAAAGGCCAGGGTAGGGTTTTCTGTTCAGGTTCTTTAGCGTAGAGAGAATGCCAGGCAGGATGTTGGAATGCTCCTCTCGCAGGATGTGGGAAGTCAGGGAGCCCTCCGGTGTCCCTGACAACGACACCTGCAAGAAGTGCATCCAGCTGCAGCTCCTGACAAACCGCGTTAGGGAACTGGAGCAGGAGCTGGATGACCTGCGGATAATTCGGGAGAATGAGGAGATTATAGATAGTAGCTACAGGGAGGTAGTTATGCCAAGGGAGCAGAGGACAGGAAATTGGGTCACTGTCAGGCGAGAGAAGAGGAAAGGGCAGGCAGAGCAGGGTTCCCCTGTGGCCATTCCCCTCAACAACAAGTATACCGCATTGGATATTGTTGGGGGGATGACTTACCTGGGACAAGCTGCAGTAGCCGGATCTCTGGCACTGAGTCTGGCTCTGCAGTGCAGAAGGGAGGATGGAAGAAGAGGAGAGCGGTAGTGATAGGGGATTCGATAGTTAGAGGTGCAGATAGGAGGTTCTGTGGTCGTGACAGAGAATCCAGGATGGTTTGTTGCCTCCCGGGTGCCAGGGTCAAGAATGTCTCTAATCGATTGCATGACATTCTGAAGTTGGAGGGTGACCAGCCAGATGTCGTGGTGCACATCAGTACCAATGACATAGCAAGGAAGAGTGAGGAGGTCCTGGACAGTGAGTATAGAAAGCTTGGTAGGAAGTTGAAAAGCAGGACCTCAAGGGTGGTAATCTCAGGATTGCTACCTGTGCTAGGTGCCAGTGAGGGTAGGAATAGGATGCTCTGGAGGAGGAACAAGTGGCTGAGGAACTGGCGTAGGGGGCAGGGTTTCAGATTTCAGGATCATTGGGACCTCTTCTGGGGCAGGTGGGACCTGTACAAGAGGGACGGGTTACACTTGAACTACAGGGGGACCAATATCCTTTCAGGGAGGTTTGTTAGTGCTATTGGGGAGGCTTTAAACTAGATTTGCAGGGGGATGGGAACCAGAGTGCCAGAGCTGACAGTGTGGCTGGGGTGAAAATAAATGATGTTGAAAGTTTAAGCAAATCCGTTGATAGAAAGGTTGTGACTGGTGGCAAAAATCTTCTGAGGTGTATATATTTCAATGCTAGGAGCATTGCGGGGAAGGCGGATGAGTTGAGGGCGTGGATTGACACGTGGAATTATGACGTTATAGCAATTAGTGAAACTTGGCTACAGGAGGGGCAGGACTGGCAGCTTAATATTCCGGTGTTCCGATGTTTCAGATGTGATGGAGGCAGAGGAATGAAAGGTGGGGGAGTAGCATTGCTTGTTAGGGAAAATATTACAGCAGTGCTCAGGCAGGACAGATTAGAGGGCTTGTCTACTGAGTCCTTATGGGTGGAGCTGAGAAACAGGAAAGGTATGGCCACATTAGTGGGATTGTATTACAGACCACCCAATAGTCAACGAGACTTGGAAGAACAAATCTGCAGAGAGATAGCAGGCAACTGCAGGAAACATAAAGTTGTGGTGGTAGGGGATTTTAATTTTCCATACATTGATTGGGACTCCCATACTGTTAGGGGTCTAGGTGGTTTAGAGTTTGTAAAATGTGTTCAGGAAAGTTTTCTAAATCAATATATAGAGGGACCAACTAGAAGGGATGCAATATTGGATCTCCTGTTAGGAAACAAATTAGGGCAAGTGACAGAAGTCTGTGCAGGGGAGCACTTTGGTTCCAGTGATCATAACACCATTAGTTTCAATTTGATCATGGACAAGGATAGATCTGGTCCTAGGGTTGAGGTTCTGAACTGGAAGAAGGCCAAATTTGAAGAAATGAGAAAGGATCTAAAATGCATGGATTGGGACAGGTTGTTCTCTGGCAAAGATGTGTTTGGTAGGTGGGAAGCCTTCAAAGAGGAAATTTTGAGAGTGCAGAGTTTGTATGCTCCTGTCAGGATTAAAGGCAAATTGAATAGGAATAAGGAACCTTGGTTCTCAAGGGATATTGCAACTCTGATAAAGAAGAAGAGGGAGTTGTATGAAATGTATAGGAAACAGGGAGTAAATCAGGTGCTTGAGGAGTATAAGTAGTGCAAGAAAATACTTAAGAAGGAAATCAGGAGGGCTAAAAGAAGACATGAGGTTGCCTTGGCAGTCAAAGTGAAGGATAATCCAAAGAGCTTTTACAGGTATATTAAGAGCAAAAGGATTGTAAGGGATAAAATTGGTCCTCTTGAAGATCAGAGTGGTCGGCTATGTGCGGAACCGAAGGAAATGGGGGAGATCTTAAACAGGTTTTTTGCGTCTGTATTTACTAAGGAAACTGGCATGAAGTCTATGGAATTGAGGGAATCAAGTAGTGAGATCATGGACACTGTACAGATTGAAAAGGAGGAGGTGCTTGCTGTCTTGAGGAAAATTAAAGTGGATAAATCCCCAGGACCTGACAGAGTGTTCCCTCGGACCTTAAAGGAGACTAGTGTTGAAATTGCAGGGGCCCTGGCAGAAATATTTAAAACGTCGCTGTCTATGGGTGAAGTGCCGGAGGATTGGAGAGTGGCTCATGTTGTTCCGTTGTTTAAAAAAGGATCGAAAAGTAATCCGGGAAATTATAGGCCGGTGAGTTTAATGTTGGTAGTAGGTAAGTTATTGGAGGGAGTACTAAGAGACAGAATCTACAAGCATTTGGATAGACAGGGACTTATTAGGGAGAGTCAACATGGCTTTGTGCGTGGTAGGTCATGTTTGACCAATCCATTGGAGTTTTTCGAGGAGGTTACCAGGAAAGTGGATGAAGGGAAGGCAGTGGATATTGTCTACATGGACTTCAGTAAGGCCTTTGACAAGGTCCCGCATGGGAAGTTAGTTAGGAAAATTCAGTTGCTAGGTATACATGGAGAGGTGGTAAATTGGATTAGACATTGGCTCAATGGAAGAAGCCAGAGAGTGGTAGTAGAGAATAGCTTCTCTGAGTGGAGGCCTGTGACTAGTGGTGTGCCACAGGGATCAGTGCTGGGTCCATTGTTATTTGTCATCTATATCAATGATCTGGATGATAATGTGGTAAATTGGATCAACAATTTTGCTGATGATACAAAGATTGGAGGTGTAGTAGACAGTGAGGAAGGTTTTCAGAGCCTGCTGAGGGACTTGGACCAGCTGGAAAAATGGGCTGAAAAATGGCAGATGGAGTTTAATACTGACAAGTGTAACGTTCCGTTATTTTGGCTCGTGTATGTCTAGGGGAAATCCCGCCCAGCACCTGCTTCAGCAGTCCCCTCAGGGTCAATCGTCGCCCGAATCAATCACAAACATCAATCATCAGCCAGCACACCCAGTAAATTTTAACACATACACTTTATAGATATTACTAATTCTAGGGCATTAATATACATGTGATACAGAGAGGAAAGTAATGAAAAAAAAAGGCGCCAACACTTATTCAAAGTCCAAGTTCTTCGCGCGCTACCGTTGGAGCTCAAGTTCGACGTCAGACGACCACCCGAATTCCGTCGACCCACGGCTCGGGACCACCCGAAGTGATCGACCGGAGCCTCTCCGCACGTCCGCCGTCCTCCTCGTCTCTCCTCCCGACTCCCCGCCAAAACTCAGTCCACAGTCATATCATACAGCATGGCATCCGAAAACAAAACGATACATAACCACCCATTGGCTAATAGCACCCTCTTATCACCCTCTAAACCACAATAAACTGCTAGCGCAAACTCTCTGCAGCGTTAAAACACAACAAAGCCGCATTCCACAGATTAACATAACAAAAATCGCCATTTTAAATGTAACAAAAGAAAGACCCCGTACACTCTCCCCCCACCTAAAAAAAGTCATGCCCTCATGACGTTAACAGAATTCACTAGTACTCCTTGTAAAACACAAAACCCAACCCAGGTGCATAAAGCAGTGACATAACTTTGCAGGGCAGTAGAGATTACACCCTGCTCTCCCGGCGCTATATAAGTGAGTCTTTCCGGGGGATGCCTACTCCTCTGAGGCCTCAGGACTTCCTCTGTGGACTCTCCCTGTTCAGACACCCCAGGTGACCCCTCGAGCCGATCTGTCGGACCTTCCCCTTCACCGGGATCCCTCTGCCCCGGTGAGCCCTCTGGCTCGGGTTCTGCCTCCACCCTCTCCTCCCCCAATGCCGGCTGTAATACAGGCGGCTCTGCAACACCCTCCCTCGGTCCCCCTGACTCAGTGATGGAAGGGCCAAGAGTCTCTTCTCCTGGCACCGGGGAATCAGCGAACGGAAGCAGGTACCACACGTCCGAATCATCATCTTCCGATGACGTATCCCTTCTCGAGGTGGGGACCGGCCCCGTTTTCTTCGCAGCGGCCTCTTCCCGCGCCCCGCGCCCTCGCAGAGTCCTCGTACTAGGAGTAAACTCCCATTCGGACTCTAGGTCCATCTTCACCTCTCGACCCAGAGGCAACAGGTGGTTCCGATGGAGTACCTTGACAGGCCCCTGCCCGCCCTCAGGTCTCACCCGGTAAACCGGGAGATTCGGCATCTGACTCTCCACCACATATGGGGTGGCTGCCCAACGGTCCGCCAACTTGTGCTTACCCTGTAGTCCTAAATTCCGGATGAGGACTCGGTCTCCCGGCAATAGCTGGACGAACTTTACCTTCTGATCATACCTCCTTTTATTCCGCTGGTTCTGCTTGGTGGCTGCTGCCTCAGCCAACTCGTACGCCCTTTTCAACTCTCTCCTCATATCGGACACGTACTTCAGACATGGCTTCGAAGGTATTTCCCCCGCTTCAGTCCCAAAACACAGATCAATGGGCAACCTCGCTTCCCGTCCGAACATCAGATAGTAGGGCGAGTACCCCGTAGCATCATTGCGAGTACAATTGTAACAATGAACCAAATGGGCGATGTGCTGACTCCACTTACTCTTCCGTCCAATCTCCAAGGTGCCGAGCATGTCCAGCAGGGTCCGGTTAAACCTCTCGGGCTGAGGATCACCCTGAGGGTGATAGGGGGTGGTTCTGGACTTTTCAACCCCAAGCATATCCAGCAATTCATGGATAAGCCTGCTCTCGAAGTCCCGTCCCTGATCACTGTGGATCCGCCGGGGAAGGCCATAATGAACAAAGTACTTCTCCCATAACACCTTCGCCACTGTAGTCGCTTTCTGATCCTTAGTAGGAAAAGCCTGCGCATATCTAGTGTAGTGATCCGTGAGGACCAAAACATTCGCGGTATTGCTGGTGTCCGGCTCAATAGACAGGAAATCCATACACACCAGGTCCATGGGTCCTGCACTCTGCAAGTGGGATAACGGAGCCGCCTGCGCAGGCAAGGTCTTCCTCCTGACGCAACGGCTACAGGTCTTACAGTATTCTTCCACCTCCCCCCTCATCCGGGGCCAGTAAAACCGGTCCTTGACTAATCCATAGGTCTTCTCTACCCCTAAGTGCCCGGAATCATCATGTAGAGCCTGAAGCACAGCCTTTCGATACTTCTCGGGCATGACCAGCTGCCAGCGCCGGGGGTGGTCCGGAGGCGAAGTGACTCGGTACAGGACGTGGTTCTTCAGCTTCAACCGGGGCCACTCCTTCAGTAGTAGAGGAACGGAGGCATGTTTCGCCTTCTCCACCTGCCCCATATCACCCTGGCTAACCGCGTACCAGATAGTGCCAAGGCTTGGGTCATCACGCTGAGCCGCCTGTACTTCCTGGTGACTCAACTCCGGCAGCTGCCGGTTCCTCAGAGCAGTCACATTACAGTAACCAGTGGGCAGCGCGTCACCGTCAGCCCCCAGTTGATCTACTGCCCGATCCGTTCCCATCTGTGCTCCTACTTCCCCGTCGCTCCCAACTTGACACATGGCCTTTACTCCCTGGGCAGGGACACTCTTCCACTCCTCGGCCGTGCCCGACTCGTCGTGCGCCCGACGAGACAGGGCATCTGCATCGATGTTCCGACTCCCCGGGCGGTACTTCAGGCTGAACTCATAGGCAGACAAGGCTGCTACCCACCGGTGCCCAGTAGCGTCCAGCTTCGCCGAAGTCAGGATATAAGTGAGGGGGTTGTTATCAGTTCTCACTTCAAACTGGGCCCCGTATAGGTAGTCACTCAACTTGTCTACCACCGCCCATTTCAATGCCAAGAACTCCAGCTTGTGAGTGGGATAGTTTCTCTCAGATGGCGACAAGCTCCGACTGACAAACGCCACTGGCCTCAATCCGTTTCCCTGTTCCTGGTACAGAACAGCCCCAAGACCCTCGTGACTGGCATCAGTGTGTAGAACATACGGCTTCCGGGGATCAGCAAAAGCCAACACTGGGGCCTGTGTCAGCGCCCTTTTTAGAGATTGGAACGCCTCCTCACATTGAGCATCCCACCTCACTCCAAAAGGCTCCCCCGGGTTCAAGTATCCTCCTACCTCCGACCCTCGGTCTCCCTTCCTCCTCCTCCCCCCCATAGGTGGATAGCCACACAACAGCTGGTTCAATGGATGACTCATTTTCGCATATCCTTTCACGAATCGCCGGTAATATCCGCAAAACCCCAAAAACGAGCGTAAGGCGCTCACCTTCTGAGGTCTCGGCCAGGTGGTGACTGCGGCTATCTTATCCGGATCGGTGGCCACTCCATTTCGCGAGATTATGTGCCCAACATAACTGACTGACGTCTTACAGAACTGGCATTTATCCAGGGAAAGTTTTAACCCTTCCTCTTTCAGCCGACTCAGCACCTTCAGCAGCCGCTCCTCATGTTCCTCCAACGTAGATCCGAACACTATCAGGTCGTCCAGGTACACCAATACCTCCAGCAGGTTCATGTCCCCCACTGTCCGCTCCATGAGCCGCTGGAAGGTGGCTGGGGCCCCCGAGATACCTTGGGGCATTCGTTCGAACTGGAAAAACCCCAGGGGACAGATAAAGGCTGTCTTCTCCTTATCAGTCTCGCTCATCGGAATCTGGTAATACCCACTCCGCAAATCCAATACACTGAACCACTGTGCACCACTTAGACAGGCCAATGCATCTTCCACCCTCGGGACCGTATATTGGTCGGGAACAGTGCGGCGGTTCAGGGTCCTATAGTCCACGCACATGCGTACCTTCCCATTTTTCTTCCTTGCCACCACTATGGGGGACGCATATGGGCTTCGGGCCTCCGCAATAATCCCGGCATCTTTCAACTGCCGCAAGTGCTGCCGCACATCCTCCACATCTGCTGGGGCCAACCGCCGCGACCTCTCCCTAAACGGGGTGTCATTTGTTACCCGAATGGTGTGCCGAGTGCTCTTGGAAAACCCTACATCAAACTCGCCCTGAGAAAAGACATCCCCTAACTTCAGCATCTTCTCCACCAGCCTGCTCTTATACGCCGGCGGTACAGGGGAGTTTTCAAAATTAAAGGCCTCCTCGGTCAGCCGCCCCCCGTCTCCCAATAGTTCTCTTCCAGTGGGCTTCACAGGGGCACTGGACATCACCGTCACCGGGAACAAGTGCGCGAGGGGCATCCCGCGCTTAAAGGTGATCTCCCTCTCCGTTATGTTCCGTATCATCACCCCCATCCGCCGTGCCTGTACAGCTGAGGGCCTCTGCAATTCAGGTCTCACCAGCGCCCCAGCCGGGAACCAGAACTCCCTTTCCAGGTCGTCGGGGGCGTCTACTAGCAGGGCCTCTCCCGGCGGCAATCCGGGGAATCTGGGGGTTCCCATCACTAATGCCGCCTCCCCTGGCTGTATCACCTTAGGCCTCGCCTGAGTGCACCACACCGTCCCTCGTTTGCACTCCGGGTCCAGCCCCTGGGGGTCACTCACTCCTTCGTACACTCCTCGGAACACGGGGTGTACCGAGAGGGTCTCCAAAAAGTTCTCCCCCCCCTTCTTCTTACAGGCTCCCAAGAGCCGTCGCACCAGAGGGGAGTTAGTCCCCACCAACAGGGCAGCACCACCGGTCTCCACCGGATCCGGACAAACCAACACCAGCGTCTCAAAGGCTTCCGATACTCCTACATCTCCCTCTGAAAATTCCACTCTCACTGACAAGTATCCATCGTACGGGTAATCACCATCACTTATGCCCCAAATCTCCAATGCGTTAAACGGAGTTACTGCCAAATGCTTCAGATATTGGTTGTAGAACGACCGGTACAGTAAGGTAACCTGCGACCCGGTGTCAAGGATGGCTTTCGCAAAGATCCCCTCTATCCGTAGGGACACGCTGGAACGGGGTCCCACCAGCCCATCAGGAATTTGGGCTTGTTTGTTCCGGGGTTCCATAGGGGTTTTCTGGGAACGTGTTCCTCCCGAGACTCCAGTCCGTTCCCTCACTGAGCCTCTCTTAAGTTTCCCGACACCTCTCCCTTCTTGGTGGCCTGGGGGCCCTCCCCCCTCGGCGCATTTCGTCTCTCACAATCCTTCCGTAAGTGGCCAGCTTCCCCACAGTGGTAGCACGCCCCCGGCCACTCACATTCCCGGCGGAAATGCCCCTCTCTCCCACAGTTATAGCACCCACTACTCGCCGCCTCTCTCCTCCCGATACGGGCCCCCGAGGACCCCTTGGATTTCTCTGGTCTCATCCCGGCTACCACCTCCTGAACCGCTGAAGACCGTCCCTGAGGGTCCGAGCCCCCTGGTCGGCCCAAAGCACACTCCTCGGCCCGTACCTCTCGGATCAGCCGTCCGAATGATGGAGGGGAGCTCTGCTTAAATGACTGCCGTACACTCCAAGCCACCCTGTCATCCTCCCGGGAACCGCTACATATCTGGCTCATCCTTAACTCCGCCACATCGTCCTCCCTCACTATACCTCGTCGCAGCAACCCCGTAAGCTTTCCTTCCAGCCTGAAAGCATAGTCGGAGAGCTTTTCCCCTCTTCTCTGCCCCATCCGTTGAAACTCTGCTAAATGCCGCCAGGGATCCCCTGACAGTCCAAACACTTCCTCCAAAGCGTCTAAACACTCCGATAGGGAAGCCAAGGGGCGTGCCGCTCTCAGATCGCGGACCACCCGGGCTGCCCCGCCCCTTAAGCTTTCCACCAATCGCTGTCTCTTTTCCTCATCCGAAACTGGCCACACCTCTAACAATTGGGATGTATCTTCAACCCAGGTCTCATAGTCATCCTCCCCTTCCGGGGTGGGCTTGGCTCCCGAGAAAATTCTCAGCTTCGGGCGGTGCACCTCAACCCTTCTCGCCAGGGAGATAATGGCAGCCGTTAACTCGGCAGTCTCCTCAAGCCCATGGGGGCGAAGCCTGGCCAAACCTTCCCACTCCGCACCTCTACCTCTTGCTACGGGCACCCGGCCGGGGGCCTCAACTAGCTCCTCCGGCACCTCCTCACTTGCGTCCTCGGGGAGGGTATGGAGACCCCACGGCCCCGCCTCCCCCTGGACATGGACTGTCGCTGGTAATTCTAAAGCCATGACGTCGGCACTCGCCCGCACCAACATCCAGCTAGCTTCCAGTTCTTTCCCACCCCTTCTAGCTACAAGTTCTACCTGCCCGATACCTTTAATCAAACTCAACCCTCGCACCAGTACCTCTGCCGGAATGCGATAATCGACCCCGCTTACCACACACGCATGATTCACCGGTACCTCCTCCATTTCACACCAACTTACAATCTTATCTCGCTCCATCTTCACACCACTTACCGCAACCACAAGTACAACTTTCCCGAAAAAAAAATCCAAATCCCGGACGGTAGCCCCCACTTGTAACGTTCCGTTATTTTGGCTCGTGTATGTCTAGGGGAAATCCCGCCCAGCACCTGCTTCAGCAGTCCCCTCAGGGTCAATCGTCGCCCGAATCAATCACAAACATCAATCATCAGCCAGCACACCCAGTAAATTTTAACACATACACTTTATAGATATTACTAATTCTAGGGCATTAATATACATGTGATACAGAGAGGAAAGTAATGAAAAAAAAAGGCGCCAACACTTATTCAAAGTCCAAGTTCTTCGCGCGCTACCGTTGGAGCTCAAGTTCGACGTCAGACGACCACCCGAATTCCGTCGACCCACGGCTCGGGACCACCCGAAGTGATCGACCGGAGCCTCTCCGCACGTCCGCCGTCCTCCTCGTCTCTCCTCCCGACTCCCCGCCAAAACTCAGTCCACAGTCATATCATACAGCATGGCATCCGAAAACAAAACGATACATAACCACCCATTGGCTAATAGCACCCTCTTATCACCCTCTAAACCACAATAAACTGCTAGCGCAAACTCTCTGCAGCGTTAAAACACAACAAAGCCGCATTCCACAGATTAACATAACAAAAATCGCCATTTTAAATGTAACAAAAGAAAGACCCCGTACACAAGTGTGAGGTATTGCATGTTGGACGGACAAACCAACATAGAACATATAGGGTTAATGGTAAGGCACTGAGGAGTGCAGTGGAACAGAGGGATCTGGGAATACAGATACAAAATTCCCTAAAAGTGTCGTCACAGGTAGATAGGGTCATGAAGTGGGCTTTTGGTACATTGGCCTTTATTAATCAAAGTATTGAGTATAAGAGCTGGAATGTTATGATCAGGTTGTATAAGGTATTGGTAAGGCCGAATCTGGAGTATTGTGTTCAGTTTTGGTCACCAAATTACAGGAAGGATATAAATAAGGTTGAAAGAGTGCAGAGAAGGTTTACAAGGATGTTGCCGGGACTTGAGAAACTCTGTTACAGAGAAAGTTGAATAGGTTAGGACTTTATTCCCTGGAGCGTAGAAGAATGAGGGGAGATCTCATAGAGGTATATAAAATGGGTATAGATAGAGTGAATGCAAGCAGGCTTTTTCCACTGAGGCAAGGGGAGAAAAAAACCAAAGGACATGGGTTAAGGGTGAGCGGGGAAAGGATTAAAGGGAACATTAGGGGGAGCTTCTTCACACAGAGAGTGGTGGGAGTATGGAATGAGCTGCCAGAAGAGGTGGTAAACGCGGGTTCTTTTTTAACATTTAAGAATAAATTAGACAGATACATGGTTGGGAGGTGTATGGAGGGATATGGTCCGTGTGCATGTCAGTGGGACTAGGCAGAAAATGGTTCAGCACAGCCAAGAAGGGCCAAAAGGCCTGTTTCTGTGCTGTAATTTCTATGGTATGGTTTCTATGGTATCCTTTGTTAGCAGGTAATGAAAGGATCTGCCACTGCTTGTGTTCAGCTCCCTTACCACAGATAATGAAGCTGCCCATACTAACGCATATCAGAAGCTGGATATCGTGAGCTGATAAGAAGCAATTAACACTCATACCACATTATTAACAAGTAATGGTCTTCTGAAGCAAGAGAAACCCCAGTTGTTTCCCAGTTTGCCGAGCACTTGTTACCAAGTAATCCACCAACAGCACATTTGGGGTGGTCAAGCTCAACTATCCTAACCACATCAGTGCTCTCCCATACCACCAGAGAGCTAAATAGTCTTTCAGAGAATGGCTGGCTCAGTAGAACTAGTCAGGTCACTTGTCTGAGTGCTACTGGTACCATGTAACCCAGTAACTACCTGTCGGGTGGTCGGCAACTAAACCGGCTCCCCCACCGGGCCTGCCTGTTGAGGAGGGTGGCTAGACACTCTGCAGGATGAAAAACAAGACCTGTCAAAGGGCGGAGGAACCCTCTCGTAGGGTCAACAGCCAACTAGCAAACATGTGCCGTGAAACATGGAAAAGGCATCCCTTGCATCGAAGCTTGGTCTGGCCATTCACTGCAACAGAACTTTCCCCAGCCATCTTGGACCGAACCATGCTGCTGGATCTGGGAGAGGATGATGAGAAGATGCGTCTGGGCCTGTGCAACTCCCTACTCACCTAAAATCCATCCACGCACACGCTGTTCCTTTCTGAGGAGAGGGGTATCCTCAACACACCCAAGACGGACGAGTGGCGAAGCGGTAGGCTTGACCAGCTGGGAGCCATCGTCACAAGTCTGCATGCAGGCGGCAGGGGGATAGTGGTGGCACGTGGATTACAGAGCGGAGATCCAGTGAGGCAGCACCCTCTGCGTCTGAGCAGCCCTGTTTAGGGAGGCACTGCTCACCCTATAATTAGGGAAGGGCCTAGAAAAGGTGGCTCAAACAAAGCCCACTCACACCACCCTGGCCAGTCTGCCACTACCACTAGAACTGAACGACCCGCCAGCCAAGAATCACAAGCAGAATCTTGTGAATCGTATATGCCTCATGGAACATATGAACTCTGTTGGACAATGCTAACTCAGATCGCCCAGAGAGACGCACTGCACTTGTTGCTCGTGTGCTCAAGGACTACAGAGTGGACATTGCGGCTCTCCAGGAGTCCCGACTCGCTTTGTGAAGAGAAAGGAGAGCACACATTCTTCTGGTCTGGCAGGCCTGAAGAAGAACGAAGAGAATCTGGTGTGTGCTTGGTTATCAAGAACTGCCTCGCAGCAAAGCTACCAACCCTGTCTGTTGCTGCAAATAGATTGATAGATAGATAGTTATACTTTATTGATCCCGAGGGAAATTTGGTTTCGTTACAGCCGCACCAACCAAGAATAGAGCATAAATATAGCAATACAAAAACCACAAACAATCAAACAACAATATGCAGACTATGCCAGATGGAAATAAGTCCAGGACCAGCCTATTGGCTCAGAGTGTCTGACCCTCCACGGGAGGAGCTGCAAAGTTCGATGGCCACAGGCAGGAACAACCTCCCATGACGCCCAGAGTTGTATCTCGGTGGAATATGGCCGAAGTCCAACAGCAAAAAGTTCAATATCCGGTCTACAAACACATTTCTCGATCGTAATATGACCAGGATTGCACCATCCGTTGTTAACCAGAACAGCAAGCCCCCAACTCCTTTACGCTTACCGCTTTCAGTGCACTTCTTGTCAGCCTGAACGGTCTGGAAGCCCTCCATGGAAACGTTTTGGTTGGGTATGTCCTCCTGCAGCCCCGTTTCAGTAAAACAATCCAGACCTTGCGTATACCTTTGCAAGGAAGATGCCACCTCACCATAGTCAATGTTTATGCCCCAAATCTGACTAATCCCAGTGAAGTCAAGGAGGCATTCTACAGTGAGCTGCAAACCACCATCAGTAGCGTGGTAACTCCCAATAAGCTGCTGTTGCTGGCAGACTTTAATGCTCGGGTTGGCAAGGAGTCCACTGTGTGGCCTGGTGTGATTAGTCACCAAGGGGTTGGCAACGGTAACGGTAACGGTCTACTGCTCCTCTCGAAGTGCACAGAATTCAAACTGTGCATTACTAACACACTGTTCAGATTGCTAGATGAGCTCAAATGTACATGGATGCATCCATGATCTAAAAGCTGGCACCTCATTGACTATGTCATCACCTGACAACAAGGCATCTCTGACGTTTGTATCACCAGAGTTAAGTGTGCTTAACTGATCATCAAATGGTATGATCAGATCTATGTCTATCGATCAAACCTCCATGCAGACTGAATGCTGCCAAACCACCCAAAAAGCTGAACACCACCAAATTGAAACATCGCGAGTGTGCTGATGCCCTGAAATCCTCTATGGAAACTGCTCTAAGCAAATGATATTACTGAGCACTGGAATGCCTTCACAGAAACGGTCTACAGCGCTGCCCAGGACACCTTGGGGAAAATCAAACACAAGCATCAGGACTGGTTTGATGAGAGCAACCAACCTGTGCAAGACCTTCTAAGAGCTAAGGCAACTGTACACCAGGTTTTCCTTCGACACCCAAACTCAAGTTCCATAAAACGTGCCTTTTTGAGTGCAAAATCAACTTTGCAGAGGCAGCTCAGAGCTAGGAAAGACCAGTGGTGGGCGAACAAGGCCAAGGAGTTACAAGCCTTTGCTGACTGTAATGACTCAAGCATCTTCAATGAAGCAATCAAGGTTGTGTATGGTCCCTCAAAACAAGGCACCTCACAACTCCTGAGCAAGGACAGTACATCCATCTTCACTGAGAAGTCAAAGCACATGAAAAGATGGCAAGAACACTTCCACAAGCTGCTGAACAGACCAGGAACCATCACCGATGAAGCACTGGGCAGAGTACACCCTCGACCCATACTGTTCGAGCTAGATGCTCCCCCTACTCTTCACGAAAGCCATCAAACAGCTAAAGCCCAACAAAGCACCAGGGCCTGACGGTATTGCAGCTGAGATCTACCAGTATGGTGGTCACACACTGACATCATGCCTGCACCAGCTGTTCACAAAGTTGTGGGGAGCTGCAGAACTACCACAAGACTTCAAAGACGCATCAATCATGACCATCTACAAGAACAAGGGAGACAAGGAAGACTGCAACAATTACCGTGGCATCTCTCTTCTGTCAGTTGCAGGAAAATGCCTCGTGAAGATCATTCTTAGATGCTTGGTATCCAACATCAGTGACAACATCCTTCCAGAAAGCCAGTGTGGTTTTCAAACAGGCTGTAGTACAGTGGACATGATCTCTTCACTGAGGCAGCTCCAAGAGAAATGTGTTAAGCAGCAAAGAAGTCTCTATGTCACATTTGTTGATCTAACCAAAGCGTTTGACACTGTTGGTAGAGATGGGCTGTGGAGGCTCCTACCAAAATTCAGTTGCCCCCCACGCCTAACCAACATCATCCATCAGTTCCACGAAGGCATGGAAGGCCGTATCAACATGTGTGGTGAGTTGTCAGACCCATTTTCCATCAGCAATGGCGTAAAACAGGGCTGTGTTCTGGCTCCTACTCTGTTTGGACTATTCTTTGCTGCTCTTCTTCAGGATGCCACATCAGACCTGAAGTTAGGGGTCTTCCTACAAACGAGGGCTGATGGCGAGCTCCTCAACCTCGCAAGATTGAGAACAAAAACAAAAGTCAGGGACATTGTGGCGCATGAGCTACAGTTTGCTGACGACTGTGCACTGGTTGCCCACTCTCTCGAAGACTTACAGGAGATCACCAGTCGCTTTGCCAGTGCAGGCAAAAGCTTCGGACTGACAATCAGCCTGAAAAAGACAGAAGTTTTGCACCAACCGGCTCCTGGCTGAAGCTACAAAGAACCAATTGTCCTCATTGATGACACTCATCTCAATGCTGTCAACAAGTTTTGCTACCTGGGCAGCATAACAACATTCTCAGCTTCTCTGGATGTAGAGATTGAGTCAAGAACCAGAAAAGCCTGCTTTGCCTTTGGTCAGCTGAAAGATTGAGCTTGGTCACAGAACATCAGGTTGGCCACCAAGTGCAATGTATACAGAGCCGTTGTCATATCAACCTTGTTCTTTCTTTCTTTATTAAACTTTTTATTGATTTAAAAAGAGCATATATACAAACAAGAGGAGAATTATCTCAAATATATATATCAATAACAATACAAACAGAAAGTGAAATAGACATTATCAAAATCATACATAGTATTAAGCTAATATGTAGTATATAATAAAAAAGACAGCTAATTCTCCTCTTATCAATTCATAGAGAGAGAAAAACACTTTAAATTTTTAAAATGAGAAGAAAAAAAAACACTACATTATATGAAAAAGGGAAAAAAAAGGGACTGGGCAGTCCATTCTGAGGATATGGCCAAAACAAAAGGAAAGACTTTCTAATCAAATCTAAAACTTCAAAAAAAAATAATTGGAAGAGTAATAAATCAAATCAAATGAAAATATTGAATAAAAGGTTGCCAGATTTGCTCAACTTTAAAGGATGTAACAAATGTCGGACTTCTTATTTTCCCTAAACTTAAACGGGACATAATGGAGGAAAGCTAATAAAAGACAATAGGTTGATTAGAATCCTTCCACTTCAATAAAATGGATCTCCTGCTTCCGATGGGATAATCCCAAAGATTGCCATAAGTAAATTAGGTTGTAGGTCCAGATCCAAGACTATTCATAGTGTTTTAAAAACATCTCTCCAAAAATTATGTAGCTTTATGCAAAACCAAAACATATGAGTTAAAGTAGCCACCTCACTATTACATCTGTCACAAATAGGATTAATGTTGGAAAAAATATGCGCTAGTTTATCCTTTGACATATGGGCCCGATGCACCACCTTGAACTGTATCAAGGAATGGTGGGCACCAATAGATGAGTTATTAACCAAATGAAAAATTTTACTGCGTTGATTATCTGAAAATGACTCTTGAAATTCCAATTCCCAAGCACGTTTAATTTTATTGTTAGATATCATTCGTAAAGTCAGTAACCGTTTATAAATTATAGCTATCAACCTTTTTTGAAGTGGTTTAAGCTGAAAGAGAGCATCTGTCATATTAGGTGGATGAGCAGAAGGGTAATTTGGCAGCAAACCATGTAAAAAATTCCTAATTTGTAAATATCTAAAAAAGTGTACATTAGATAAATCATATTTATCCACTAACTGAGTAAAAGACATTAAACAATTCCCTAAAAACAAATCCGAAAAATTTGATATTCCCTTGGTTTTCCAAATTTAAAAGGCCTTATCCAAAATTGATGGTTTAAAAAAACAATTGAGATAGATATTACAAGAAAGAATAAAATCATTTAACTCAAAAAATCTACGAAACTGAAACCAAATTCTTAATGTATGTTTAATAATGGGATTAAAGTCGTCCACTAATCTTAGAAAATAAAAAGGGAAGAGGAGCTCCTAGTAAAGAGGCCAAAAGAACACCTTCGCCGAGTTTTCCTCCAAATCCAACCATGAACGACATTCATGTATGAATAATGAATCCAAAAAGTAATGTATTGAATATTAGTTGCCCAATAATACATTTTAAAATTTGGCAAAGCCATACCACCATCCTTTTTTAATTTCTGCAATAAGGATTTACTTAATCTAGGAGTTTTATTATTCCAAATATAAGATAAGATTATAAGAGTCTATTCTGTCAAAAAAACATTTTAGGAACAAAGGAAGGAACTGCCAGAAATATATATAAGAATTTCGGTAGAACTATCATTTTAATAGCATTAATTCGACCTATTAATGATAATGTCATAGGTGACCACTTAGAAAGCATTTGTTGGGTGCAATCAATTAATGGGGGAAAATTATATTTATACAGGTCCTTAAAATTTTTAGCAATTTTAATACCAAGATAAGTAAAGTAATTTTTAGCAACACTAAAATGTACTTGATGATATTGATCCTAGTAATTATTAATGGTAAATAACTCACTTTTATGTAACTTTAATTTATATCCAGAAAAACTACTGAATTCAGAAAATATAGTTAACATAGAAGGAATAGTTTTCCTAGGTTCTGAAATATAAACTAACAGGTCATCTGCATACAATGAAACCCTGGGTACTTTGTCCCCTCTCTTAATACCCTGAACTGTATTGGAATCTCTAAGAGCAATAGCAAGGGGTTCTAAAGCCAAGTTAAATAAAAGGGCTAAGAGGACACCCCTGCTGAGTACCTCTGTATAATCTAAAGTAAGGAGATTTTTGATTATTAGTTATAACCACAGCTATAGGGGCTAGATAGATCATTTTGATCCAGGAAATAAATCCTGGACCAAAATTAAATCTTTCCAAAACCTCAAATAAGTAAGACCACTCCACCCTATCAAAGGCTTTCTCTGCATCGAGAGAAACAACACATTCAGATGCTTTGGATAGAGAAAAGTGAATAATGTTTAATAATCTTTGTATGTTAAAATGTGAATATCTATTTTTAATAAATCCAGTTTGATCATTGGAAATAACACTAGGTAGAATACTCTCAAGTCTATTAGCCAAGATCTCAAAAAGAATTTTAAAATCCACATTCAGTAGAGAGATTGGTCTATAGGAAGCGCATTCAGATAAATCTTTTTCTTTTTTAGGAATTAATGAGATTGATGCTTCATAAAAAGTTTTCGGGAGATTCCCAGAGGATATAGAATCAGTGAAAATTTGACATAAATGAGGTGTAGGTATTTCAGTGAAAGTCTTATAAAATTCCACTCTATATCCATCTGGTCCCGGAGCCGATATCAACCTTCTTATACGAATGTGAGACATGGTGCCCATATCAGAGACACTTACGCCAGCTTGACCAACTGCAGCAGCGTCACCTACGTTCTCGGATGAAGATCACCTGGTGAGACAAGGTCTCCAATACCGAGGTCCTCTCTCGAGCCGGAATGCCAGCTGTTTCAAGCTTGGTGATGTCAGCCCAACTGCGCTGGGCAGGACACGTAGTCGGAATGCCTGACGGAAGACTGTCCAAGGACATCTTGTACGGCCAACTGTCCAGTGGTACCTAAAAACGAGGAGGCCAGTGACTACGGTACAAGGATATTCTGCACAGGAGCCTCAAGAAAGCTGACATTGCCCCATCAGCATGGGAGGATCCAGTTCAAGATTGCTCACAGTGGAGGGACACCATCAGAAAAGGTGTGGACGCTGCTGAGAACAAGCTCAACGAGGCAACAGAGGAAAGGCACAGGAAGCACCACAACAGAGCTTCTGCCCCTGCTGCCCCTCCAGGCCTCACCTGCCAAGTATGTGGCTAGCAGTGTCTGTCAAAGATCAGCTTGTACAGCCACTCCAGGACGCACATATCAAACCCCACTAACTGACTGAGAACCATCATCATCCTATGGGATGGGTAGCCAGAGAGAGAGAGAGAACCTTGAAACTCTCACTGTGATGCATATATACTTTCCAGGGCCTAAGAGGCTTATTACTAACCCCGGTTTACCAGCGCAGCAGCATGACCCTTCCAAAGGGTCTGAGCTGTTTTTATTAAACAAAGTAAACAGTGAGATCTTGTAGGCCTAAATTTAATCAACGTAAGACAATGGGGTTATGTAGACTGTTCTGCATTAAAACCAGATAACACTGGCTAAGTTATTTGCACCATTGAGACTGAGTTCAAAAATGCTTGTACAGCAGACTGATTTTGTCACTTAACACATGAAACATGATCACATGTATACAGTAGTTGATAAATCCATAGTTGGGATATCTGTGTACTCGGAGTCAAACCTCACATTATCTTTGGGTGCCTGGGATCTCTGTCCCCAGAAACTTTTAGGCCACCTGTGTGAATTACTTTGTCCAAGCAAAAGTATTTGAAAAATGTCACTTGCAGTTTATGTCAACCAGCAGCAAAACAGTATAAAATGTTAGAAAACATTGGGGATTGTTCGGAAAGACTGGGAGAATAACAGAGATGGGGTGACAGAAAGATCTAGAATTCATTCCTCAACCTTCAGCTCCTGTGATAGATTCTTGCTCCTCTGCAACTCATCGGTAAGTTCTTCTAGTTCATATGAATTGTACTTGTGTTTGGAAATCATTTGTAGTTTGTAAATCTTTTGTAATTCAGAAATATTCTTTAAATCAGAAATCATCTGTAGTGTAAAATGTGTATTAAGAACAATGTCTAAATTCAAATATGCATTATCAAAAGGAAAATAAATTGTGTTTAAACAACTTTGTTCAACGGACAACTTTGTATCTCCTCCTTGGTAGGGAGGGGAGACCCACCACTCACATGCTGCATATTGGCCATTAAATTTCACCACAGAGTCTAGACAAGGAAAAAAGCTAGGCTTTGAAGAGTAGGTGGATACAGTACAATCTCCCTATCGGGATGGTACCCTTAGATATCTGTATCAGGTAGGGCTTAAAATCTTCTCTTGTTTAGGGCTTTGTGGACGATAAACCCAATACCATCACTTTTGGCATTCAACATGGTCGTATTTAACCAAAGATATTCTAGAAAGAATAAGTATTTAGTAGTAGTTCAACTCAGAACATGCTGGACAAGTGCTGCAGCACTTAGTACAAAAAAATGGCTGATGTTATGATGGTCGATATTATGAATGTTTTGATAGTATAACAGAAATATGAGTTAATACCCTGATGGCTCCTCAAATTGAACATAAGACCATAAGATATAGGAGCAGAAGTGGGCCATTCGGCCCATCGAGTCAGTTCCGCCATTCAATTATGGCTAATCCAATTTTTCCAGTCATCCCAACTTCGCTGCCTTCTCCCCATACCTTTTGATGCCCTGGTTAATCAGGAACTCTGCCTTAAATGCATTCAATAACTTGGCCTCCACAGCTGCTCTGGCAACAAATTCCACAGATTTACCACCCTCTGACTAAAGTAATTTCTCCGCATCTCTGTTCTAAATAGATGTCCTTCAATCATGAAGTCGTGCCCTCTTGTCCTAGAATCCCCTACCATGGGAAATAACTTTGCCATATCTAATCTGTTCAGGCCTTTTAACATTCGGAATGTTTCTTTGAGATCCCCCCACCATTCTCCTGAACTCCAGGGAACACAGCCCAAGAGCTGCCAGACGTTCCTCATATGGTAACCCTTTCAATCCTGGAATAATTCTCATGAATCTTCTCTGAACCCTCTCCAATGTCATTAAATCCTTTCTAAAATGAGGAACCCAAAACTGCACACAATACTCCAAGTGTGGTCTCACGAGTGCCTTATAGATCCTCAACATCACATTCCTGCTCTTATATTCTATACCTCTAGAAATGAATGTAAACATTGCATTCGCCTTCTTTACAACCGACTCAACCTGGAGGTTAACCTTTCGGGTATCCTGCACAAGAACTCCCAAGGCCTTTTGCATCTCTGCATTTTGAATTCGCTCCCCACCTAAATAATAGTCTGCTCATTTATTTCTTCCACCAAAGTGCATGACCAAACAATTTCCAACATTGCATTTCATTTGCCACTTCTTTACACATTCCCTTAAACTCAATGTCGCCAACTCGTCGATCGCGATCGACCGGTCGATCTTGAGACTTTCCCAGTAGATCCTGAAAAAAATCAAAAATAAATACACAAATGTTGTTGTGATGTGACCATTATAAAAATAAGTAACACTAATTAGGGTAATGGTAATATAGCAATACTTTTGCTACTGAAAGCTGTTTGTAAAGAGAGATTGTTTCCAGGTTGCAGGGTTTTTGTTCTGTTCTTTCTGCCCAGTGCACATGTGCATAGCTCCCCCGCCACGCAATGCATTTTCAGTGTAGCTTGTGCTGCATCAAAGTGACCAATTAGATTAGATAAGAGTACAGACTGTTGCAAACATCAATATACGGCAGTGGTCCCCAACCTCTGGGCCGCGGACCGATACCTTGCGATGAAGAATGCAGCAGTGCAGCGTAGTCAGGATGCACCCAGCACATCTTTAAGAAAAAAGCCGAAATAAACAAGCTAACTAATTAGGTGCCGCCCAGCACGTAAATGTCAGCCCAGATCGCCTCTGATCGACATTTATGTGCCGGGCAGCACCTAATTAATTAGCTTGTTTATTTCAGCTTTTTTCTTGAAGATGTGCTGGGCGTGTTCCGACCACCACTGCATTCTTCGCAGCAATGTATCAGTCCGCGGCCCAGAGGATGGGGACCACTGATCTACGGCACTCACTGTTGATATCCTGATAGCACAGCGGAGGCTCCATGAAAGAAGGCGAAAACGTACAAATTCCATCCAGAATGGGAAGAGGAATTTCTATTTACCTTGGTGAAAGACAAGTGTGTATGTATGTTGTGCCACCAAACACAAGCACTAACTAAAAGAGGGAATCTGGAGCAGCATCACAACACCAACCACCAGAAATTTAAAGACATCTACCCCCCAAAGAGCGCAATTCGTGCCAGGAAAGTTGAGGAGCTGAAATCGGAGTTGAAGGCCCAGCAATCATTTTTCACAAAACATGCTGCTCAAAATAAGGCTGCTATTGAAGCATCATTTCATATAAGTCACCTTTTGGCTAAACAAAAGAAGCCTTTTACAGATGGCGATTTATTCAAGGAAGCAATGGCCATTAACGCAGAGACTATTTTTAATGACTTTAAAAACAAAAACGACATCACTACTGTTTGGCCCTGCAACAGTGACAAGGAGGGTAGAGTCATTGTAGAAGACGTGGATCGACAAGTGTTAAAGGACTTGTTACTCTGTGAATATTTTTCTCTACAGTTCGATGAATCCCGGGATGTAATGCAAACAGCTCAGCTTGTTGTATTTGTCAGAATGGCTTTCCAGGATTTTACAACAAAGGAGGACTTCCTCACTCTTTTGCAATTAAAGGAGAAAACGAGAAATGAGGATATTTACAATGAGTTTAAAAAATGTCCAGGAAAATGACACCCCCATTCATAAACTGGTGGCAATTACTACTGATGGGGCCAAGCAATGCGCGGTGTGCGCGTTGGTTTTATAGCACTAAAAGTCAGTGCCTACTTCGGGTCAATTTATCTCTGTGAAGTTGTATTTTCACAGATGAAAATTATTAAATCTAAGTACAGGAGCTGTCTTACTGACAGACACCTCACAGAGTGTCTCAGACTGGCTGTCTGTAGTTATGAGCCAAATTTCAGGGAACTAGCAGAAAGTATTCAGCCCCAGTCATCACACTGAGAGCAACAGTCAATTTTTTTTCATTTATTTTTCATGTTGAAATAAAATTAAATAATGAAACAGAATTAAAGGTGTGAAGTGTTGCAATATTCTTAAAGGAAGACAGCTATGGCTTGTTTGATATGCTAGTTACGGTGTTTTCTTGTTTGAATTAATTTGAAAGTTTGACAAAAGTATTTTGTGTAATTCAAATACAATTAGCCCAAATAAAAAGCCTCAATTGGAAGTACAATCTGAGCTGTTTTTTCTCTAAACGATTTAGTAGGTAGATCTTGCCTTTCACTAAGGTTGAGGTAGGGGATCTTGGGCTTAAAAAGGTTGGTGACCACTACCCTAAACTACCTCAGTGTCTCTGCAGGCTCTCTGTTTCCTCAACACTACCCGCTCCTCAACCTATCTTTGTATCATCGGCAAATTTACCCACAAATCCATTAATCCCACAGTCCAAATCATTGACGTACATCGTAAAAAGCAGTAATCGCAACACTGGCCCCTGTGGAACTCCACTGGCAACCTGCAGCCAGCCAGAATAGGATCCCTTTATTCCCACTCTCTGTTTTCTGCCAATCAGCCAATGCTCCACCCATGCTCGTAACTTCCCTGTAATTCCATGGGCTCTTATCTTACTAAGCAGCCTCATGTGAAGCACCTTGTCAAAGGCCTTCTGAAAATCCAAGTTCATCACATTCAGTGCATCTCCTTTGTCTACCCTGCTTGTAATTTCCTCAAAATTTGCAGTATGTTAGTCAGGCAGTATTTTCCTTTCAAGAAACCATGCTGGCTTTGGCCTATCCTGTCATGTGCCTCCAGGTAATCCATAATCTCATCCCTAACAATCAATTCCAACAACTTCCCAACCACTGATGTCAGGCTGACAGGTCTGTAGTTTCCTTTCTGCTGCCTCCCAACCTTCTTAAATAGCGGAGTAACTTTGCAATTTTCCAGTCATCTGGTACAACGCCTGGAATATGTTGAATACTTTATCCTTCAAGTCAGATACTGGAATGATGTCACATATTATGGACACATGTTGGTGATAATAAACCCGATTCTGAAAGGATAGAATTAGTCAGACCAAACCCCACTCTATGACCTACTGGAGTCAGAGCATCGTTTGTACCAGATCCCAACAATGTAGCACAACAACCTTTAAAGCACTATGCTGAAATATGGTACTATGATGGGCCAGCAATGAAAATGCAGAGAAATTAGTCCACACAATTACAGACAGCAGGGATTATAAAGGGATTGATTTTAAATCAGAAATAGAACTTGAAACTCATGAGTTATAAGCTTATCCTTTAGGAAATCATACTGCTCAATTTACAGAGGCTAAAGCCCTAGAATTATGATTAAAACAACAGAACCAGTCCTATATGTACCAAATCTAATTATGCTAGAAATGCAGTAGAAAGATCTTCCTCCTGGTCAACTGCTGGATAGGTAACACACACAGGTAATCTACTTCTACCTTTGTCCACGTGGAAGGATATTTATGGATTATTATTGATTCTACCATTAGTGCAGATGTTACACATCTCCGGATATACTACAGGTCACTTACACATCTATGGTAACAGGCTCACTGATGAACAGGCAAAAAGCTGCTGGGATTGACTTTATGCAGTAGAGGAGGCTAGGGTTTTGGTAGTTACTAAGCAACAAATAAGAAATAACTAGAACGATGTTTTAAGAATTCTCCTAGATACTACTAAATCCAATCCCAAAAGATTTCCAACACAGTGCAAGTATGAAGCTGATGGTGAAGGTTTGATGGGGTTTGCCTAAAGGAGCAGTTAAAAGAATATACCAAAATTACCAATACAGGTACCAATTCTGCTGCTGCTACTACGTGGTCCAGAATCTCCGGAGGAGAAGGCCTCGAGTCCTCGGCTTTGCTTGTTACTCAGCAGCCGGGGCGGGGTCAAAGTGCTTGGCAGAGGATGGTGCTCGCAGAGGCTGTGTCGGAGGGGCTGGTCGGAGACTCGAAGTTTTCGAACAGACTCAGAGTCTGCTGCGGCCGGGTGCTTCCAATGGTGCTGCATCGGCAAGTTGGTGACGCTTGGAAGTTCATGGCAGGGAGAGTTTCTCCCTTCTGCTGCCTGCGTGAGATGATGAGTCTACCGGGACTTTGAGACTTTTTTTTTTACCATGCCCAGGGTCTGCTCTTTATCAAATTATGGTATTGCTTTGCACTGTTGTAACTATATGTTATAATCATGTGGTTTTGTCAGTTTCAGTCTTGGTTTGTCCTGTGTTTTCTTGTGATATCATTCTGGAGGAACGCTGCATCATTTTTTAAGGCATGCATTTCTAAATGACAATAAACAAGGACTGAGTGTCCTCATAATCTAAAAAAATCTAAAGTGTTGTTGCTTTCAGAATAAGAAAGGCACAAACTATAAACAAATGTTGTTCTAGCTATACTTTTTTATACTTATTATAATATTTTGCAGTGCTGCCTTACTTTTTAGCAGCCAAAGGAGCATCTGCAATGGAAATTGTTTTATCTGGCTTGGGCATTCCTGTACTTAATGATTCAGAAAATGTTAGAGTAAGGAGATCTGCATACAATGATGATTCCAATGTAAATATCATCAAATGGCCCTTACCCCTTGCCCATATGTGTACTAATACACTAGAACCCTTAATTCTTACCTCTGACAAAATGATTGATCCTGTCCAGTTAAACATTTACTCTGAGTGCATCGCAGAAGAAATGAACATAGAATCATGGGAAGGCAAAGAAGCACTCAAGAATGATTGATGACCCCTTAATAAACTGAAAGATTCCAGCCTAAATATTGAAGGTAAACTAATAGAGGAATCCCATAACATGGATCCCTCAACAGTTGAAGAAACATGACATTTACACAATTAGACTAGAACATTGCAAAAAATATTTTTAACGATGATTCTTCTACATTAGATGGATATCTTATTGCACTCTCTCTTTATGGTCAATAAGTACACGCGCAATTTTTTTACAAAGATTTTAGACGATTCCATTTTGCAGATTATGCCCACTATTCTACTCCTTTGTCAAATGTTGAGGGTAACATGACAATTTTCTGCACTACTGGTTTACATTCTAAATGGCTTAAAGGAGCCCTTGATCCAGTTTTATGCATGGGAAGATAAGATGGAAAGATGCACTGAAGCAGGAGGTAAGATAAAATGGAAATGCATTACTCCCTAGTCAACTGGAACTGACAACTCCAATAAAACTTCGAGATTTTACTCCCATGGACTGGTGTATCTACCTAGATTTCCTATTTACCCTTAATCAGACATGAGCAAACACAAACGTAGTTTGTGCCGTGGCACGGATCATAGCTTACAACAAAAATTACTTCCAAACTATTGGTGTCCTTATGAATCCAATTATATTTCAGATACATTACGATCACAAGTTGTAAAACTAGAAGACAAGCATATGACAAGTTTTACTGTTGGATGCCAATTGATAATACTAAATCTTTGGGGTTGCGTTGATATCAACACCCCAAGTGGCTAACATTACACACAAAGACAAACCTGTAATAATTGGTATGTATTCAATTAGTTGGTATTATTATCAACAGGGAAAGTAACTATTCAGCCTCAAAATTGTTTCATGTTTTAAAGATACAAGAGTAAATCTACCTGCATTGCCTTGGATTTATTTCTTGCTTGTCATTTTTGATATACAGTGCCTTGTACTAGTCTTTTGCCAATTCTCCCAGTTTGTCCTTGACCCCGGAAGAATGAATAGCAGGACTACTATTATCATCTTATCTGGTAACATGTCTGAATGAGGGGCGTCCTATTGCACTCCACTCAATAATAAGCAAATGCTTTGAGAGGCTGGTCGAGGATTACACCTGCAGCATGCTACCACTCACACTGGACCTCCTACAATTCACCTACTGACACAGCCGATCGACAGGTGACACAATAGCCACAGCTTTACACACCGTCCTTACACATCTGGAGAAGAGGGACGCTTATGTGAGAATGCTGTTCTTGGACTACAGCTCAGCATTCAACAGCATAAGTCCCTCCAGGCTTGACAAGAAGTTCAGAGACCTCGGCCTTAACCCTACCTTCTGCAGCTGGATTCTGGACTTCCTGCCAGATCACCAGCAGATAGTAAGAGCAGGCTCCCTCACCTCTGCTCCTCAGGGCTGTGTACTAAGCCCCCTCGTTTACTCTCTGTTTGCCCATGACTGTCACCACCCACAGCTCCAATCTGCTAATGAAATTTGCTGACGACACTACACTGATTGAAGCAGCCTAGAGAGGAAGTCATCACCCTGACACGGTGGTGTTAAGAAAACAACCTCTCCCTCAAGGTCGCAAAACCAAAGGAGCTGGTTGTGGACTACAGAAGGAATGGAGACGGGCTAACCCCTATAGATATCAGTGGATCTGGGTTTGAGAGGATAAACAGCTTTAAGTTCCTCGGCATAAACATCAGCAAGGAACTCGCGTGGTCTGTACATACTCGCGTGGCTGTGAGGTGAAAAAGGCTCATACGGTTGAAGAAGTTTGGTGTGGGCCCCCAAATCTTAAGAACTTTCTATAGGGGCACGATTGAGAGCATTCTGACTGGCTGCATCACCACCTGGTATGGGAACTGTACTTCCCCCAATTGTAGATATGAACTTCTCACTATTCAGTACACTTACAAAGACAGGTGCGTAAAAAGGGCCGTAGGATCACTGGAGACCCAAGTTACCCCAACCACAAACTGTTCCAGCTGCTACCATCCAGGAAACGTTACCGCAGCATAACAGCCACGACCATCAGGCTCCTGGACAGTTTCCCCCAGGCCATCAGACTGATTAATTTATGCTGACGCAACTGTATTTCTATGTTATACATAATATCATTTTGTACATATTATAAATTACTATAGTTGCACTTTTGAATGGAGACAAAGATTTTTACTCATGCATATTGAATCGGTGGACTGGACTGTATTCAGGGATTCATCTTTGAGTCTGGATGAGTATACTGCAGTTGTTACCGACTTTATTAAAACCTGTGTAGATGAGTGTGTGCCTGCAAAGACTTACTGTACACTCCCGAATCAAAAGCCGTGGATAAACCAGGAGGTGCATCATCTGCTGGAGGCTAGATCTGTGCACTCAACTCTGGCAACCCAGGTCTGTACCAGAAAACCAGGTATGATTTGTGGAGCAACACACATCAAAGTTGCTGGTGAACGCAGCAGGCCAGGCAGCATCTCTAGGAAGAGGTGCAGTCGACGTTTCAGGCCGAGACCCTTCGTCAGGACTAACTGAAGGAAGAGTGAGTAAGGGATTTGAAAGTTGGAGAGGGAGGGGGAGATCCAAAATGATAGGAGAAGACTGGAGGGGGAGGGATAGAGCCAAGAGCTGGACAGGTGATAGGCAAAAGGGATACAAGAGGATCATGGGACAGGAGGTCCGGGAAAAAAGACAAGGGGGTGGAGGAGGCCGTGGATAGACATGTCAGAATGGGAATGGGATGTGGAATTAAAATGTGTGGCCACTGGGAGATCCTGCTTTCTCTGGCGGACAGAGCATAGATGTTCAGCAAAACGGTCTCCCAGTCTGCGTTGGGTCTCACCAATATATAAAAGGCCACATCGGGAGCACCGGACGCAGTATATTACCCCAGTCGACTCACAGGTGAAGTGTTGCCTCACCTGGAAGGACTGTTTGGGGCCCTGAGTGGTGGTAAGGGAGGAAGTGTAAGGGCATGTGTAGCACTTGCTCTACGCTCTGTCCGCCAGAGAAAGCAGGATCTCCCAGTAGCCACACATTTTAATTCCACATCCCATTCCCATTCTGACATGTCTATCCACGGCCTCTTCTACTGTAAAGATGAAGCCACACTCAGGTTGGAGGAACAACACCTTATATTCCGTCTGGGTAGCCTCCAACCTGATGGCATGAACATCGACTTCTCTAACTTCCGCTAGGTCCCACCTCCCCCTCGTACCCCATCTGTTACTTATTTTTATGCACACATTCTTTCTCTCACTCTCTTTTTTTCTCCCTCTGTCCCTCTGAATATACCCCTTGCCCATTCTCTGGGTCCCCCCCCCCTCCTAGTCTTTCTTCCCGGACCTCCTGTCCCATAATCCTCTCGTATCCCCTTTTGCCTATCACCTGTCCAGCTCCTGGCTCTATCCCTCCCCCTCCTGTCTTCTCCTATCATTTTGGATCTCCACCTCCCCCTCCAACTTTCAAATCCCTTACTCACTGTTCCTTCAGTTAGTCCTGACGAAGGGTCTCGGCCTGAAACGTCGACTGCACCTCTTCCTACAGATGCTGCCTGGCCTGCTGCGTTCACCAGCAACTTTGATATGTGTTGCTTGAATTTCCAGCATCTGCAGAATTCCTGTTGTTTATGATTTGTGGAGGGCTATTTCAAAGGCGGAGGGCAATTTTGAAAGAGTTTGGAGGTGATAACAGATGCACAGCAACTCTGGTAGGGACTGCAAGACATTACTTCTGACAAAGCAAAACCCAGTAGTATGAACAGCAGCGATGCTTTGCTACTAGATGAACTCAATGCCTTCTATGCACACTTTGAAAGGGAGAACTCAACTACAGCTGTAAGGATTCCTGCTGCACCTGATGACCCTGTGATCTTCATCTCAGAGGCTGATGTTAGACTGTCTTTAAAGAGAGTGAACCCTCACAAGGCAGAAGGTCCCGATGGAGTACCTGGTAAGGCTCTGAAAACCTGTACCGACCAACTAGCGGGAATATTCAAAGATATTTTCAACCTCACTGCTACGGGCAGAAGTTCCCACTTGCTTCAAAAAGGCAATAATTATATCATTGCTTAAGAAGAATAATGTGGGCTGCCTTAATAACTTTGCCCGGTATCACTCACATCAACAGTGATGAAATGCTTTGAGTTGGTCATGACTGGGCTGAACTCCTGCCTCAGCAAGGACCTGGACCCATTGCAGTTTGCCTATCACCACAATAGGTCAACAGCAGACACAATCTCCATGGCTCTTCACAGGGCTTTAGGCCACCTGGACAACACAAACACCTACGTCAGGATGCAGTTCATCAACTATAGCTCAGCATTTAATACCATCATTCCCACAATCCTGATTGAGAAGTTGCAGAACCTGGGCCTTTGTACCTCCCTCTGTAATTGGATCCTCAACCTCCTTACCGGAAGACCACAGTCTGTGTGGATTGGTGATAACATATCCTCTTCGCTGACGAACAACACTGGTGCATCTCAGGGGTGTGTGCTTATCCCACTGCTCTACTCTCTATATACACGTCTGTGTGGCTAGGCTTAGCTCAAACACCATCTACAAATTTGCTGATGATACAATTGTTGTTAGAATCGCAGGTGGTGATGAGAGAGCGTACAGGAGTGAGATATGCTAACTAGTGGAATGGTGCCACAGTAACAACCTGGTATTCAACATCAGTAACATGAAAGAGCTGATTGTGGACTTCAGGAAGGGTAAGACGAAGGAACACATACCAATCCTCAAAGGGTTCAGAAGTGGAGAGAGTGAGCAGCTTCAAGTTCCTGGATGTCAAGATCTCTGAGGATCTAACCTGGTCCCAACACACTGATGTCGTCATAAAGGCGGCAAGACAGCAGCTATACTTCATTAGGAGTTTGAAGCAATTTGGCATGTCAAGAAATAGACTCAGAAACTTCTATAAGTTGTACCATGGACAGCATTCTGACAGGCTGCGTCACTGTCTGGTATGGAGGGACTACTGCACAGGACCGAAAGCTGCAGAAGGTTGTAATTCTAGTCAGCTCCATCTTGGGCACTAGCCTACAAAGTACCCAGGACATCTTTAGGGAGCGGTGTCTCGGAAAGGCAGTGTCTATTATTAAAGACCTCCAGCACCCAGGATATACCTTTTCTTACCGTTAGCATCAGATAGGAGATACAGAAGCCTGAAGGCACACACTCAGCAATTCAGGAACAGCTTCTTCCCCTCTGCCATCCGATTCCTGAATGGACATTGAACCCTTGGATACTACCTAATTGATTTAATTGTTTCTTTATTATGATGTTTTATTTTATTTATTATTTTTTCTCTCTGCTGGATTATGTATTGCTATGAACTGCTGCTGCTAAGTTAACAAATTTCACATCACATGGAATAAACCTGATTCTGAGGATGTAATAATGAATTTAATTCAATTTTCCTATTCATGATCAGCAATGTTGCTTATAGATGTGCATGTTTCTTAACTCATTTTAAGGGGGTTTCAGGGTGAGTCCCACAGAACAATCCCACAGAAAGCCAAGCGAATGAATATTTTTCATTCACGTATTTGAATATTATATTTACTTTCTAACTGGGTAACTCATACAATATAGTTCTTAAGACTTGATACAATGCACTTTGTAAATACGGTCATTATTGATGATGCTATTAATGTGGTTTACAACTTTGACTTTTATATTCAAACCAAATTGTCTTATTGTATCTTGTCTGTTACGTTAAACTCTGGTAAGGGACTTAACCAGGAGATAGGTGGTTATCCCTAAGGAATGCTATACTGTACTGTACTCCCGATAACCCTTCTTTAAACTACTTTGTTGCACCTTTTTCAGAAAGTGGTGTAATCCAGGAGGCTCCGAGGAATACAAGCATTATGTTGTCACAAGGTTGAACTATTTGGTTGTGTTTTGTTATTCAGTTACTATCTGGGTATAAGCATATAAAGTATTGCAACTTTGGTATTCCTAGAATTAGGACCACTACTGCTACCAATACTGCCATTTGTATTACATTTAATGTTATAAGAACAATCTATGTATTTGTTGGGGGGAAGAAAACCACATGGTCTGCAAGGACAGGTTGGGTAAATCTTGCTCAGTTACTTTTCTAGAAAAATAGTAAAGATGGGAAGATGTGACACTTCATAAGTCATAGGAGCAGAATTAGGCCTTTTGGCCCATTGAGTCTGCTCCACCATTCAATCATGGCTGATTCTTTTTAATCCCCCTTCTCAGCCCCACTCTCCATAACCTTTGATGCTGTGGCCAGTCAAGAACCACCAATCTCTGCTTTAAATACACCCAACGACCTGGCCTCCACAGCTGCCTGTGGTAACAAATTCCTCAAGTTCACCACCCTCTGGCATCTGTTTTAAATGGACGCCCCTCTATCCTGAGGCTGTGCCCTCTTGCCCGAGACTCCCCCATTACAGGAACCATCCTTTCCACATCTACTGTCTAAGCCTTTCAACATGCGAAAGGTTTCAATGAGATCTCGCCCTCATCCTTAATTCCAAAGAGTACAGACCCAGAGCCATTCCTCGTATATAACTTTCATTCCAAAATAGTCCTTATGAACCTCCTCTGAACCCTCTCCAATGCCAGCATATCTTTTCTTCGAAGACCAAAACTATTCACAATACTTGAGGAGAGTTATAAAGCCTCAGTATCACATCCCTGCTCTTGTATTATATTAGATTCAACTTTGTCATTGTGCCGAGTACAGATACAAAACCAATAAAATGCATGTAGCATCTGACCAGAAATGCAAAGAATAGTGTTATTTACAAAATAACTGTGAATAAGTGCTACAGCACACAAATATAAAAGTATTGAGACTGTACAATATGGGTGCAATACTGCTTAGTGCTGTGATATGAGGTTCAGCAGTGTCACAGCCTCAGGGAAGAAGCTCTTCCCATGCCTGCTGGTGTGGGAGTGGAGGCTCCTGTAGCTCCTACCAGATGGGAGGAGAGTAAAAAGCCCATGGTTAGGGTGAGATGCATCCTTGATAATGCTTTTCGCCCTCTCCAGGCAGCATTTATGGTAGATGCTCTCAATGATGGGCAATTGAGTGCCAATAATCCACTGGACAGTTTTCACAACACGCTGGACTGCTTTGTGGTCCGATACGGGACAATTGCCATACCACACTGATATGCAGTTGGTGAGTATGCTCTCAGTGGTACAGCGGTAAAAGTCCATCAGTATCCTGGGACAGAGGTGAGCTTTCTTGATGCTCCACAGGAAATAAAGGCACTGTTGCGCCTTTTTAATCAAGATGGAGGAGTTCAGGGACCAGGTGAGATCCACGGAAATGTGGACACCAAGGAATTTGAAGCTTGATACACGCTCCACTACAGCTCTGTTGATGTAGATGGGGACATGAGTGTGGCTCCTAGCGTGCTTGAAGACCACAATGATCTCCTTGGTCTTCTGGGTGTTAAGGACCAGGTTGTTGTCAGTATACCACACAGCCAGGTGCTGGACCTCGTCCCTGTAGGCCATCTCATCATCCCCTCTGATCAGGCCAACCACCGTGGTGTTGTCTGCAAACTTGATTATGGAGATAGGACCATCTACAGGAACGCAGTCATAGGTGAAAAGGGAGTACAGAAGAGGGCTCAGCACACAGCCTTGAGGCACGCCGATGTTCAGGGTGAGAGTGGTGGAGAGTTTGTCTAACTTAACATACCAAGCTGGCGAAGTTTGGCGATCACTTTGGAGGGGATCACAGTATTGAATGCCGAACTAAAAGTCAATGAACAGCATTCTGATGTAAGAGTTGGAGCTTATATGCTAGACATCTTAAATACTAACACTGCATTTGCCTTCCTCGCCATCAACTCTTCCTGCAAGTTAAACTTTAGGGTATTCTGCAGGACTCAAGTCCCTTGGCATCACAGATTTTTGGATTTTCTCCCTATTTAGAAAACAGTTTGCATTTATCTATATTACCAAAGTGTAGACAATTGGAACAAGACCTGAGAGAACATGGTCCTTCAAGAAAGCAGGATGGCAAGTGCAAAAAATGTTAACGTGTCTAAAATTACCCATTGCTAAAAATATAAAAATCTTGGAATGAAGTCAGACATGTGCCATGCCAATGACAGATGGAAATTGAGGCAAAGTTGACAAAATCTTTCATTTCCATGCAGCAGTAAGCAGCAAGGATAATACATCAAGAGCAAGATCAGAATAAGGTCAATCAAAACTATAATCAAAAATAACATACACATCCCACACAAAAAACACACAGAATTAGCCTCTCAATATTTACATTTCAGAGAAGGTGGATTTCTTCAATGCAACAACATCTTCGATCAAGCAGGACAGATGAAATGGCCCTCCATTCCACAGACCTCTTAACTAGCAGAGACCTAGGGTGAGGTTAGTTTGTTAGAATGAAGACCTTTAAATGTCAGTTTTGTGGCTCTGCAGGCCAAGGGAACCAGAAGATGGGCAAAAAGAAAACAAGACAATGGGAAGAATAGCTTTCCATGAAAAAAGAAAATGGAAACAATGAATCTCTGATCTGTTAAATTAGGGCCATGAGGTCAAGAAACAAACATCTTGAAACAAAGTTGGTAAGTTTCGGAAAACGTTGGCTTGATCTTCAGTGGTGAGGATTCATGAGGGGAAGTTACAAAGTGTCTGATTCAGCTGCCTCAAATTTATTTGCCCAATATCACCATGCTTTGAAACAGGTAGCAAAATTGATGGCAGAGGTGCAAATTGTTGCTAGTGTTAATCAGCAACTTGGAAAATTCTGATTTAATGATCATGATTTAACGTTACTTAATTTAGCATTAGAGAATGTTTACAAAGCTTCATTGACACAAGGAGAAACAAACAAAGCTCTCAGAATGAGGGGACAGCTACTGAATAGCAAGCGCAATCTTCTGGAGGCTGAGCAGTAATGCATCAAACATGTAGCTGCTGTATAAACAGGGTGGGCACAGGGAAGTCATATACCACAACCAACAATTCCCAACAAAACTTAAAATAAGCGCCAGAATCGACAGAATTATTCACCGCCAGTCCCCAATTTTTTTTAGCCTGCCGTCTCCATGAAAGAACAGCAATAAAGAAGTCAATCTCCATTCGAAGTTATGTCCAAATTGTTTTATTTAAATCATTCTGCAGCATTTACAGCTGGAACTCTGGGAATTCATATATAACATCTTTGCCTGTTAGTTTCTTGTATACAGCAGAAAATGTATCCACCTGTGGGAAGAGAAAAAAAGATGTTTCAAACCCTTTCAATACTTGTACACAGTAGTGCACATTACAATACAAAACTACCATTTCCAATGCAGACTGCAGGTTATAAGTTTGGAATACTCAAGAAAAAGTCTCCCAATTATCACCTAATATCTAGTAACTACCACCTTTGAGTGAAAGAAATTGAAAGGATTAAAATTTAACACCAGTTCTGTAGCAAAAACATCACATTGCAAATGCTCTGGAATACAAAAATACTGATCTCCAGATCACATTTTACTCTAGAATTAAATCAGTATTTTTCACAATACAGTAACAATTCAATATCAAAGGCTCCGCATTTAGAACATAATAGATTCATTAAGGAAAGTCTACAGGGCAGATCCCATCTCAAACTGAAATATTTGAGGAAGTGACAGGGATAGGGCAGGTGAATGCTAACTGTGTGGACTTTAGCATTTGGCTAATGCGAAAGATTGCAATATGGCTGATTAGTCACACGAAGATCAAGACAGAGGAACCTTTCTGACGAACTGGCTGATTAGTAAGTCTGCAGACTACACAAAAACTAGAATTGTGGATAATGAGTAAGGTTGTCAAAGGATACAGTAGAACTTAGATCCGGGAGTTTTGTTCCAAAGATATACAGGTTAATAAGGGTTAGTAAGTTTTACACATGCTACGTTGATGCTGGGAGAATGGTGACACTTGAAGGCTGCCTACAGCACATCCTTGGACTGAGTTGATTAACAGAAACGAAGCATTTCACTGCATGCTTCGATGTACATGTGACAAACAAAGCCAATTTTTATCTTTAGATGGAGTTTAATCTGGACTAGTGAGAGGAGCATGTTTAGTGAGGTCAAAAGCAAGAGGGTGTTGCCTGCATTGGAAAGCAATGGCTACAAGTTGCACACGGTGGATTGTTTTCTCTGGAACATCAAAGGAAAAGCAGTAACCAGATAGAAGCATACAAATACAAGTTTATTAGGCATGTGTAAGGTAGGTGGTCAGTATTTATGTCAACCATCAGATATTAAAGGATGTTAAATTTAAGGTGAGGGCAGAAGTTTGAAGATGAAGTTAAATTTTTATCATATGGAGCACTAATTGCCTGGAATGTGCTGCCGGGGTGGTATTGGAAGCAGACACAATAGCAACATTAAAAAAAAATTAAATAGAACAGAAACAGGAAGGGAAGAAAGGGATACAGACCATGTGCATGTAGATAGGATTAGACTGGCATTATAATTGGGACAGATATGGTGTGGCAAAGGGCCTGCTCCCAAGTTATTCTATGTTCATTTGCAACACTGCTGGGGGGATCCATGGTAATATAAGAATATCTTGCCATGCAAGGGCACAAATTAAACTCACTTTATGTTCTACATTGTTCTGTTGTGCCTTGTCCAAGTGGACTTTGATGAGCCTTGTTCCATCCAGTTTCACACGGATTCTTTTGCCCACAATTTCACTAGGGAATACCAGGTCTTCAAGAATTGCATCATGCACTGCAGTCAATGTACGGCTGAAAGTGAACATTAAAATGTTCAGAACAATTTTATTTTAGAACAGTTTGCATGCAAATTTGGCTCATTTGAACACACTTAAAAATTAGATCTTCAGTATACTGTTTATTAATGCACAGTATACCGCTCATTAATACAAGAGCTCTGTCACTTCTTGGTGCAATGTGCAATAACAAAGGTATTGCGAATTCTACCTGTGCCCAATATTGCAAGAGTAACTAATGCAACAAATACATTTTCTCTTTGTCTCATTTGTCAGAATTTTCAGTGGATACACCCAAAGACTGTAGAAAATAAAATTACTTCAGCTACAAGAACCTAAAACCAAAAAATGTGAACTTCACTTTTCCAACTGAACATTGGCATAACTGCTGTCTTTAGTCTTCA
Source organism: Mobula birostris (assembly GCF_030028105.1). Taxonomy (NCBI): domain Eukaryota; kingdom Metazoa; phylum Chordata; class Chondrichthyes; order Myliobatiformes; family Myliobatidae; genus Mobula; species Mobula birostris. Next base: position 184,201,953 of record NC_092371.1, on the reverse strand, counting down.
AATCTCTGCATACACAAATCTTTAAGATTATTTTGAAGACATTATGCAAGATTGGTCAACCATTTCTGTTTCAGTTCTATGCTCTTCAAAATGACACCATTCATTTTCTCTTCCCCTATAGTACCAGGCTGCTATAGTCAAGCAGAGGTGCAATCATGAAGATGGCACACCAGCAGCCTCTACTTTAAGAAACTGAAGCGATTTTGCACATCACCAAATACTCTACAAACTTATTCAGATGCACTGTTGGAAGTATTCCAGCTGGCTGTATCATTGTCCAGTACAATTTGAACACAGGAACGCAAGCACCTGCTGAGTGTGCAGAGGGCAGCACAGTCCATCGTAGGCACAGCCCTCCCAAGTTTCTACACGAGTCGCTGCCTCAATAGTTGAATCTATTATCAATGATACCCACCATCTAGTTCATACCCTCTTTGCTGCTACCAAGTAGTACAGAAGTCTAAAGTCCCACACCACTAAGTTCAGGAACAGCTACTTTCCTACAACTATCAGATTCTGAGCTCAATTACACAACATTCCGCCTCAGCAATGAAACACCATGGACCACCTTCTTGCATAACTATAAACTTGTCTCCAATTAATGCACTGTTTCTCTTCTTCACTGGCTTATAGAATTTATAGTTATGTATGCTGTCTGAATCTGTTACTGTGATGCTACAGTAAGCAAGTTTTTCCCACTGTCCCCAAGCCTCTCAGTACTTCATTATGACAATAAAATCAACTGTTTAACTATCACAAATAAATAAAATTTCCACAAAAGTTTAAAACTAAAATCCTTACTTAAAAACTTAGTGGAACACTAATTGAATGCAAACCCATATCGGTGTTTTGTACTCTACTGAGACGTAATAAGCTTTCTACCTGATCCAGCATGTTGATTTATCTCTCTCCTTACCAGAGCTTTCCTCCAAGAGGACAACCTTGTCGCTGGGTTTAAAGACTAGCATGCCTTAATGACCCAGACAGCCATGTTGGCTGAAGTCAGGGCCTTGTGCTTTGATTCTTGGTAGGCTCACCCATGCCAAACAGGTCAAAGGGTACAGGCCAGACTAAGAGTGGCCCACTGCCCTCCAGGTTTGGGGGTTCAGCTCAGGACCAACGACTCCATCTGGTGAAATAAATTGTTATGGAAACAGCAATGAAGTATCCTTCTATACCTGTGTGTGATGGTATTCCTAAGTTTCCACCAGGACTGACAGTAATGAAAACCATGAGGAAACTACTGACTGCCACAATGAAGGAAACCCTGAACCCAAGACCAAAATACCTTTTTTGAATGTACAAACCATGTGCAACAGTGGTAAGCTACCACAAGTACAGAAATGCTTCATTACAACCTTCATATTTTGGGCATCAATGAAAGCAGATGGACAGTGGCTGGCAGGCTAAAGGCAGCAACTGGTGAAACAGTTTTATACTCAGGAAGGGAAGCCTATCTGTCAGCATTATGGTGTAGCTGCCATTTTGAAGAAAAGCACTGAGAAGTGCTGAGTGAAGTGGAAACCAATCAACATTAGGCTCATGAGTCAAGACTGAAAGGAAAGCAAGTGAACATGACTGATCCAATACTGCACTCCAACTAATGATAGAGACATTGAAGAAAAGGATGTCTCCTATGAACAGCTGCAATCACAGGTAGAGTTAAGCTGTTATAGTATAGTCATGGGTATCTAACCACTGAAGAGGGAAATAACAATGCACTAGGGTTATGAGCACATGTGGATGGGGAACGATGAATAATAAGAGTGAAAGACTGTTGGGATTCTGTACCGTGAACAATCTGGTCATAGGAAGTACACTTTCCACACACTGAAATCCACAAACTAGCATGGTGCTTACGCAAGGACCATGACAAAAACCAGACTGACCATGGGATGATCAACGATATGTGCAGACAATCCTTGCAGGATGTAAAAGTGAAGAGAGGAGCACAGAAAGGAAATCACCACCTTGTTGTAGCAGTGACGAAACTCAAGCTAAGAGCACTGTGACCAAAACCTTTTGACGTTCAGAAGCTCAAGGATACCAGTGCAAGATCTGCCTTCACCATTCAGCTTAAGAATCACCATCTCAGAAATTTGAGATCCCTTCCAAAATTATTCAGGTTATCTAGAGTTTCTATGCTAAATTTACCTGCGCATTTGGGGACTACAATTTGAGCTTTCAAATCAAGACACGAGTCAGGCAAGGCTGTGAGATGTTGGTAATATTGTTTAATCCAGTGACTGACTGGGTTATGAAGCAGAAACATTAGGTGGTCTCTATACTCTACTTGACTTTGTGGATGACCGCATTACTATCACAAACACACCAGCATAAGCACGAAAGCATGTACCTTTGATGGACAGGTTTGACTTAGTCACTCAGAGAAAGACTGAGGCCATGATCCTCAATATAAGATTTTCCCCCTCCTATCAAGGCAAATGGCGTCAACTTACTTGGCACTGGCTGATTCACCTACGTGGGTAGCATCACTCAGTAAGATGGCAAGACCAAGGAGGACATCCAGTTCAGACGCAAAGCTGGAAATGCTTTCCATGAGCAACATATGGGGATTAACCAAGTACAGCACCCTCACCAAGCTGAAACTGTACCAGAGCTGAGTTCTGTCCACTCTTGCATTGGGCAGATTGCTGGCACATGACAAGAGAGCAACCTTGCTAAGCTGTCATCATTCCTTACCATGAGCTTCCAGAAGGTGTCTATTTTCTAGCCAATGAAGATCTCCAACTATGCCCTACTCTTTCAGTGTCATCAAGAGGACATGGCCTTAATCATCATGAGGAAATGCTGGGAGATGGATTCCGTACGTGATGAGAAGAGGCCAATTCTATCAAGACAGCACTTCACTGGACCCCCGAAGGGCAGAGGAAATGTGAAATACCAAAGACAACTTGGCAACATACTGTAGAGTCAGAAGTGAGGACCTTTATTGCTGCCCAAGTGCCAGCAGTGAAACGGGCAGGAAGTAATACCAGTTTTAAATCTTCCACATTAAGCCACAGATGTGGAACAATAAAAGCAAATGTGATTTCAGTATACAAGTCATTTACCTTCTGGGACGCTTCTGCTTATTCTTGTTTCTGCTTTTTCTGGTTGGCTTTGGTAGAATTCTCCTCTGTGTACAGAAACAAATTTCACATTTTAAAACAACACATGAAATACTAAATATTATAATCGAAGGATTTGTCATTCAAAAGAATCAGGTTTTACCTGTGCAATGAAGACAACGTGTTTACCGCTGAATTTCTTTTCAAGTTCACGCACAAGTCGCACTTGGATCTTTTGAAAGGATTTCAGTTGGGGCACAGGCACAAAGATGATGATTGCCTTTCTGCCACTGCCAACTTCAATTTCCTAAAATGAAAGCAAGTCAGTCCATAAATAATCTACTTTGTATTAAGATGTATTCAAAAAAGTCAACATGTATCCTTTTAAAAGATTGGTTATAAACATTTCATCTAAGGAAAACAGGTTTTCTATTTTCAGAATATACAATCTGCATTTCAAGTAAAAGCATTCTAAGCCACAAGATCTTCAATCAACAGTGAACATCAAAAACTATGGCAATTTTCCAAGGACACAGCAGAAACTCAACTCATTCTAAACAGATGTGGTACTCCCCATTACAACATTGAGTCAAAAGTGTCTTTAATGAAATCTACTATCAGTAACACATGATGGACAGGTGATATCCCTCACCTCTTACTAGTTCAATCTTTCAGTTACAACTTACCATCCCCTCTACTGAGAAGACTAAATTATAGAAAACCAATAAGATTGAAAAAGTAATGCAACTGGCCATCTACCATCAGACTGCAACCAACTAGCTCACGTTGGGAACCCAACAGACAACTTCAAGTTATGTTAGAGCAATTTGAACAAGCATTTTTGTTACCAGGAGGGGGAAAAAAAATCACAACTCTTTCTTTCAATGTGAAACACAAGCTTAGTCTAGTAAGTTTCATATCAAACCCACAGAACACTTCAGTTAGAAGGTATGAAGTTTTGACCACCTTACAGACAAGGACATAACAAGTTTACCAGGAAATGAGGGATATGTACATGTTTTATTCAGATGCAGCACTGATGAAGGGCTTTAAAAGATCAACCAAGACAATTCCCCGATGAGTCCATAGGGCAACTAACCAGAATTGTGTGCCTTTTAAAAAGATGTGACAGGGTTCTGTTGGCAGGGATACTGAAAACTAAAAATTTAAAACCTTGCATACTAGAAATTACCAGAACTTGCACTATACTGAAGGGTATGATTCTTTCTCCATCACAAGCAAAATCCCAGCCATAGAGATTGTAGAAAACTCACCTTAGCAGCTGTAATGTTCAATTCCCTTAACTGTGCCTTTAGGTCAGAGTTCATTTCTAGCTCCAAAAGAGCCTAGGGATACAAGATAAATCAAAGTTAAATTACCAATATTTTGGCAAGTCATAAACTACCCAAAATAAAAGAAAAAGCATTTTTTAATTAAAACACCTCCACATCAACACCACTTCCCATTATACACAACCCTGAGTTTGGTTAAAAAAAGCACCTGGTACCCACATCCAAATCGTGGTCAAAAAGGTAGGATATTATTTCAAGGAAAGCAGAATATTTTAAGGTAATTTGAGAAAATTCCTTCCGACTCACTTTACTGACAGTAAATGGTCAAATGTGGTAGGAGTGATTACATACAGCAGTATTCTCAGTTCACATTACCGAAAAGCAAACTGCTTGTGAAAGAGAGCAAAACAGGACTTAGAGGAACAGTCTAGGAATGCAAAAGACCTTGAGGACAAAAGACTGCAGATGTCAGAATCTGGTGCAAAACAGCTGAAAAATCCCACAGGGACAAAGGTATGGGCAACACTTCAGGTTCTGAAGCAGGGCCTCAATCTGAGATGTGCACCACCCATACAATGCCTGTTTAATGAAAGCCTCGATTGGCAATTCTCTAAACATAGCTATAACCAGTAATGGAACCAAGCAAATACAGTCCCACCCAAATTAAAGGATACAGACTCTGCAGCAGGATAACAAGGCCAACCATCTTAAAGACCACAAATTAAATATAGAACAGAACAACATAGTGCAGGCACTTCAGCCCACCACGTTGTGTCAACCTTTTAACCTACTCCAAGATCAATCTAACCCTTCCCTCTCTCATAACCCTCCAGTTTTTCTATCATCCATGTGCCCATCCAAGTTTCCTAAATGCCCCAAAGAGGAGACTTAGCAATGAAACCAAATCCTTGACCTTAATTTTTTTTAATTCACTATAATATTTCAAATTTAATACGACTATTTAACTCAGCTATATTTAATCAAAAGTCCATGAAACATTTATGGTTGAGGGATAAATCTGATAAATATTAAGCAAATGTTCCAGACACTCTTGGAAGAAGCATCCTCACAGGATTTATACAATACAAAAACCTCAGAATCTTACGGAGACAAAATTCTGAGGTGAGGAACAAAATCATGTCAAAAGCACCAATGGGGAGGGAAACAAAAGGTCAAAAGTGGCAAAACGAATCAGTTTTAAGTTGCAGAAAATAAGGAAGTGGTGAGACCAGAGGTAATGGCTGTGATATGTAAACAATGTACTTTTCAAAAACTACAACTGGACAGAAAAAAAACAATTGAAACAAATCTAAGGCCACATCTGTGGAGAGGAACAAAAACAAAAGAGCAGGTATCTTGGTAGGACTGACTAGAGATAAATGTGGGAAGATGTGCCTGGAGGCTGTGGAAGTGAGCGAGGTCCTCAATGAATACTACTCTTTGGTATTCACCAATAAGAGGGAACTTGATGACGGTCAGGACAATATGAGTGAGGTTGATGTTCTGGAGCATGTTGCTATTAAGGGAGAGGTGGTGTTGGGAGTTATTAAAATACATTAGGACGGACAAGTCCCCAGGGCCTGACAGAATATTCCCCAGGCTGCTCCACGAGTTCAGGGAAGAGATTGCTGAGCCTCTGGCTAGGATTTTTTTATGTCCTCGTTGTCCACGGGAATAGTACCGGAGGACTGGAGGGAGGCGAATGTTGTCCCCTTATTCAAAAAAGGCAGTAGGGATAGTCCGGGTAATTATAGACCAGTGAGCCTTACGTCTGTGGTGGGAAAGCTGTTGGAAAAGATTCTTAGAGATTGGATCTATGGGCATTTAGAGAATCATGGTCTGACCAGGGACAGTCAGCATGGCTTTGTGAAGGCCAGATCATGTCTAACAAGCCTGATAGAGTTCTTTGAGGAGGTGACCAGGCATATAGATGAGGGTAGTGTAGTGGATGTGATCTATATGGATTTTAGTAAGGCATTTGACAAGGTTCCACACGGTCGGCTTATTCAGAAAGTCAGAAGGCATGGGATCCAGGGATGTTTGGCCAGAATTGGCTTGCCTGCAGAAGGCAGAGGGTCGTGGTGGAGGGAGTACATTTGGATCGGAGGGTTGTGACTAGTAGCATCGCACAAGAATCAGTTCTGGGACCTCTACTTTTCGTGATTTTTATTAACAACCTGGATGTGGGCATAGAAGGGTGGATTGGCAAATTTGCAGATGACACAAGAGTTGGTGATGTTGTGGATAGTGTACAAGATTGTGGAAGATTGCAGAGACACATTGATAGAATGCAGAAGTGGGCTGAGAAGTGGCAGATGGAGTTCAACCCGGAGAAGTGTGAGGTGGTACACTTTGGAAGGACAAACTCCAAGGCAGAGTACAAAGTAAATGGTAGGATACTTGGTAGAGTGGAGGAGCAGAGGGATCTCGGGGTACATGTCCACAGATCCCTGACAGTTGCCTCACAGGTAGATAGGGTAGTTAAGAAAGCTTATGGGGTGTTAGCTTTCATAAGTCGAGGGATAGAGTTTAAGAGTCGCGATGTAATGATGCAGCTCTATAAAACTCTGGTTAGGCCACACTTGGAGTACTGTGTCCAGTTCTGGTCACCTCACTATAGGAAGGATGTGGAAGCATTGGAAAGGGTACAGAGATTTACCAGGATGCAGCCTGGTTTAGAGAGTATGGATTATGATCAGAGATTAAGGGAGCTAGGGCTTTACTCTTTGGAGAGAAGGAGGATGACAGGAGACATGATAGAGGTGTACAAGATAATAAGAGGAATAGATAGAGTGGATAGCCAGCACCTCTTCCCCAGGGCACCACTGCTCAATACAAGAAGACATGGCTTTAAGGTAAGGGGTGGGGGTGGGGGGGTTCAAGGGGGATATTAGAGGAAGGTTTTTTATTCGGAGACTGGTTGGTGCATGGAATGCCCTGCCTGAGTCAGTGGTGGAGGCAGATACACTAGTGCAGTTTAAGAGACTACTAGACAGGTATATGGAGGAATTTCAGGTGGTGTTATATGAACGATATTGTGGGCTGAAGGGCCTGTACTGTGCTGTACTACTCTGTGTTCTTAAAACTATTCAATTAAATATCAATTCCTAAGGACTAAAGTACACCCAGAAGTATCAGTCCTGCTCTTGGAACTTATGCTAGACACTGATGGAACGATGAAAGAGAATCAAATGGAATGGGTTATTGAAGTTTCAGTGATCGTGCACCCAACAGCAGTGTTCTGCAAACTGATTACCAAATCTGCTTTCAACCTCTCCAATTATGGATGTCATCACATTATGAACACCAAATACATCAAATACTGGCATTTCATCTGCTCTGCTTCTCTCCCTCTAATGCTGCTCGACCTGATGAATCTTCGTAGCATTCCTGTTCTTGTTTCAGATTTCCAACACCTGCAGTTTTTGTTGCAGATTCTGAAGGCAGGTGTCAAGATAGATCGTCAGACCTCACCTATGCAAGGTGTAAATGAGATGGAATTTCTTTTTTCAGGAATCAACCCGAGTTAGGATACTAAGACACTGATCTCATTTTTGAGTTTTTTTTTTGGACTGCAGAGAAATTAGTTACATGAAAATTGCAGGAAACTGGAATTGAGGTGAGGATCAATTATGGCCTTATTGAATAGTAGCCCAAGTGTGTAGGTGCACCTTATATTTTGCACATAACCACTTAGTTTCATTTCCAGGTCTCCAAAGGCACCAAATTTTTCACTGGTTACATATCAATGCAAGTTAGTTTGTAGCCAACATCTCATTTCCATCACATAACAGATAGAGGCAAATTATGAATTCTGCAATTAATCTTCTAGTAGGAATATCCTCCGATATTCTTTCCTTCTGACCTACAAGCACTGCTTCACAATCAGAGCTTTCAGTGCAACCCAAGTTTTAACATTTCACCAGCCTCTCAAAACTAATAAAACTTCACAAACTGGGCCTCTGTAGCTCCCTCTGCAAACGGATCCTTGACAATTCACACAGGTGCATCTCCAGGATGCACTGTCCGCTCTCTCCACACTCACGACCGTGTGGCTAAGCACCATCTGCAAACTCACTAACGCCACGTGGTAGAATCTCACTTGGCACAGAGGAGGCATACAGATGTCTGGCTGAGTAGTGTCTCAACAACCATCTTGTACTTAATGTCAAGATCCAAGAGTTGACGGTAGACTTCACAGAAAGGAAAATTCAGAACACACCAGTCCTCATTAAGGAGTCAGCAGTACAAAGGGTGACAACTTCAAATTCATGGGTGTCAACATCTGATGATCTATCTTGCACCCGAAACATTGATATAATCACCTTTGCCAAAATCACATTAAGCATTAGCAATGAATTATCAAAAGTTTCTCTACTGTAAGCAGTTGTAGAGGAAAGAAAACAATTTGAGGCAGTCAAGCAATAAATTCAGATAAGGTGGGCAGAAATACTTGGAGAATATAGGTCCTCAAGAATGCCAAGACAGGGAGGTAGGAGTGGGGTGCTGCATTATTTACATAGCTCAGCTTCACTTTTCTGAAGGCAGGTGATGATTACAATCCAGAACCACTTAAAATGACCAGAATCTAAAATAAGTTGAAGACAGTTAGATAGGGGAGCAAGAGCTAGGCATTGCATGCATTTCATCAACTTGACAAGCATGCAACAGCGTTGGACAAAATTTGAAAAACAGTGCAACTTTGGGACTAACAGATTATCAGTTTTTTTGTTAAACATTGAAGTTAGTTACTGGGTATGGGGAAGGAAGTAAAGCATATAGTGACAAATCTGTTTGTGTAGAAGTTAAGATTGTTTACAGTACAGAAACCATCACCACAGTGTTATAGCTCATAAATCTAAAAGATTAAGTCTTTAAGACCATTATAAATCCCAGAATACTTATAACTTCAATGAAAACTCAACATATGATCTATGATGGACATGCCTACCGACTTACCTGAGAAATGCCAGACTCGAATTCATCTGGCTTTTCGCCATTAGGCTTCACTATCTTGGCGCTGCTGCTAAACATGGCCTATCACTTAAGAGGAAAAAAAACAATTAACCACTATACGTGCCCATAATCAGCAAATTAGCTAAAGGACCGAATACCGCAGATAGGCATGCCGTGATGGGAAGAGTGCGAGATACAGCGCTTACAAGGCTGGAACAAAACGTGCAGCAGCAAATCATGGTTGAGTACTAGAGCTGCTGCTGGAAATGGCACTACCGCCCCATCACACTAACGGCCTACATGGTTCCGGGGTACTTCCCGGGGTCGGTCGCGGTAACAGGAGCTGCAAGCCTCACACCCGGTCACGGACAAGAGCCCCAGCCTGCACACAACAGAACACGGCCCGGAATCGCCAGCTTGAACCCCCAGGGTCAACCCTGCCCGCGCAGCCGCTCACAGCCCCCTCCCCGCCTGGCATTAAATAACCTTTCTCCCCCGTCATAGCCGCCATCCGGCTGCCCGACCACTTCAATCCGAACCATCACAACCCCATCGCCTGATGCCCGCCACCTTGCCGCTGATATCAGGTGAAAAGACGCCATAATTTGACAAAAACACCGAACCGCCACAAATGCTGACACCAACCTGAGCTAACAGCGGCCGAGGAAGAGGGTCAGGTATCGCGAGACTTGGCTTTAATAGAACGCCACCGCTCTCGCGCGGCGAAGCGTCATGGGAAGTACCCTGTGAGTGTTGCCATGGCAACCACGCGCCGCGAGTCACTCCATCAGCGAGGGGAACTTCGTGCATTCATTGTGACAAGGAGACAGAGAGTCCATGACGAAAGATTAACCGTGGCTTTCGCTCCTGTCGGATATGACCCAGGTTGTAGCACGTTGCCTATGAATCCAGAAGTCGCGTACTGTATTGACAAAATGTCCAGAACAAAGAATCAAATTAAAACACAATAAATTATGCAGATGCTGGAAATTTTGAACACCACATCCTGATACATTTTGCGTTCACCAGCAACTTTGATGTGTGTTGCTTGGATCCTGATAGATTTCCCATCATTTGGGGGGTTTTAACTGGGTCAGCTTGAAAAAGTCTCTAAATAATTATTACCAAGAAATCACTTGTATTAGCAGAGGAACTGAGATACTGGACCACTGTCACACTACCATTAAGGACACTGTGCTGTCCCATGCCCACACGTTGAAAAATCTGATCACCTGGCTGTACTTCTACTCCCTGAGTATAGGCAGAGACTGAAGACTGCAGCACCAGTTATGAAGACCAGGAAGATATGGACAAGGGAAGCACAGGAGTGTTTACAGGACTGTTTTGAATCAGTGGACTGGATTGTATTCAGGGATTCATCTTTGAGTCTGAATGAGTATGCCACAGCTGTCACTGACTTCATTGAAACCTGTGTGGATGAGTGTGTGCCTACAAGAACTTAATGTACATACCCAAAGAAAAAGCCATGGATGAACCAGGAGGGTTGTAGTCTGCTGAAGACAAAATCTGTGGCATTCAAGTCTGGTGACCCAGGCCTGTAGAAGAAAACCAGGTATGACTTGCAGAGGGCTATTTCAAGAGCTAAGGAACAATTTGGAGTGAGGTTGGAGGAAACATTAGATGCAAGTCAACTCTGGCAGAGTTTGCAGGACATTACCTCCTACAAAGCAAAACCCAACATCGTGAAAGATAGTGATGCTTCAATCAAGATGAGCTCAATGCCTTTTTTGCTTGCTTTGAAAGGGAGAATAAAACTACAGTTATGAGGATTCCTGCAGCACCCAGTGATCCTGTAATCTCTGTCTCTCTGACATCAGGTTGTCTTTCAAGAGGGTGAACCCTCGCAAGGTGACAGGCCCCAGTGGAGTATCTGGTAAGGCTCTGAAAACCTCTGTCAACCAAGTGGCGGGGGCATTCAAAGTAATTTTCAATCTCTCATTGTTACAGTTGTAAGTTCCCATCTGCTTCAAAAGGGCAGCAATTACACCAGTGCCCAAGAAGAGTAGGATGAGCTGCCTTAATGTCTATCCAGTAGCACTTACATCTACAGTGATGAAGGGCTTTGAGAGATTGGTTATGGCTTGAATCAACTCCTGTCTCAACAAGGACCTGGATCCGTTGAAATCTGCCTATCGCCACAACAAATGTGTACGGTGGATGTGATCTCATTTGCTCTTCGCTTGGCCTTGGGTCACCTGGTCAATACAAATACTTATGTCAGGATGCTGTTCATTTTCTACAGTTCAGTGTTTAACACTATCATTCCTACAGTTCTGATCAAAAAGCTCCAGGACCTTGGCCTCTGTACCTCCCTCTGCAACTGGATCCTCGACTTCCTAACTGGAAGACCACAATCTGTGCAGATTGGAAAAATAATTTCCACCTCACAGATGATCAACACTGGTGCACCTCAGGGATGTGTGCTTAGCCCACTACTCTACTCTCTCTACGCTCATAACTGTATGGGCAGGCACAGCACAAATGCCATCTGTAAATTTACTGAATCTCATTGTTGGCAGGATCTCAGGTGCTGATGAGAGGGGTTACAGGAGCGAGGTATATCAGCTAGTGGAGTGGTCTTGTAGCAGCAGCCTTGCACTCAACATCAGTGTCAGAGCGATTTTTGGGTTTAGCAGATCAAGCAACTGGCTTCAAACATCAGTCTTCAAATCTGAATAAACTATAGATTGTAGATTTAATTTAAAATGTACCTCTGAAAAATAGGTTCCTAAAAGCCTTGAATCAAAGACTAGACAATGCAGATTAAAATTCATTTAGATGTCTGTGGTGTGGGTGCAAATCGGGAGTTGGTGTGAAGTTTGGGTGTAGTTTTAAAGAAATCATTGTGGATGCATTGTAAAGCTGGAATTGGCCTTTGATATTTAGCACATAAAATAGCATGGGCCAGCCAGACGTTTCCACTGAACGTGTCTCCATATCATGTCTGCTGTATCCTTCATGCAACCCATTGTGTGGCCTGTGATCTTAGCAGTCTAAGTGGGTGAATATTTTTAAAATTAGTACTCACACTTGGATCTGTTCAGGTCTGTAATACATGGGAACACAAGGTATCATGAGCCCAGAGAGCTGAACTGGTAGATATAAAAGTGGTGTGTACACGTGCATGTGCGTTTATGCAGAAGACAAAAGTTTGTGTGTTAATTTGGTGAGATGAAGCCACCAGTTGTGAAGGGTAGTTATCGAAGGTCCGGGACATCAGTGGGGGTGTGTACACTCATTCCGGAAAATGCATTTTGTGAGTGTGATGCAAATGAATACAGCAGGCATCATGAGTTCAGGGAACCCCAGCAATGAAGAAAGATATTGGTCTTTTAAAGGGGAAGTGAGGGGACAGAATAACTGGGGAATGATAATAGCAGTGATTCAAAGAGCTGATGAGAAAGCCATGGATTATGCAGAATGTAAATATCGGTTGTATGAGGAGTATTCAGGGTTGGATAATCCAGGGAGGGATGACCCAGTCTTCCCGAAAATGATGAAGGAAGGCCTGAGCTCAGCTCTCCAGGAAGTTTTAGATTTAGGGATAATGGTGGGTCAACCAACTCAGTGATAGTTTCGTGGGTCAGTGAGATAGATCAAAGGAAGTACAAGAGAAATCATAAAGAGGCTATAGTGGATGCAGCTGCTGTGACATTCCCGAGAGAAAAAAGAAGATATCGGTGTGAAGGAAAAACCTCTGAAGGGAAGCAGAGGAAATTTTTATAGATGGGAAGCCACAGACTGGATGAGCCTTGGTGAAGGAAACAGATGAAGAATTAGCTTCAGGAGCACTACCAGGGGGGCAGAACTGGTGGCCCTGATAGAAGCACTGCACTACAGTAAAGGGATATGATTAAGTATATATACAGACAAGTAGTATGCCTTTGGGGTGGTGCATGATTATTAGATGGCATGGGCATGACGAGAATTTGTAACTTCAACAAGGGCAGGTATTCAGCACAAACACCTAATACAACAACTGCCTAATACAACAGTGTGTCTGCCAGCAGAGGTGGAAGTAATTAAAGTTAAAAGTGAGTGTAAGGAGCAGAAAGGAAATGAGTGGGTAGACATCAGTGTGAAGAAGTCAACAGAGGAACAAGAGGCAATTGAAATTACAAGTGTACAGGAAGAAACAACTGAAACCAATTTTGTAAAATTATGTGACGAGGTGGAGGCAGAAAAGAAGGAGCAATGGAGGAGAAGGGGGCAAAGGAGGGACCAGATGGGAGCTGGAGCCACAGGGAGGAAGGAGTCACAGTGGTTCCACCATGTATTAGGCAGAAATTATTTCATGAGGTGATGCAACAGGGAATGCAGAGCATAATCACAATCCTCAGGCAGGTCTGGTGGTGGCCAGGGATGAGCTGTGATATTGAGAAATTCTGCTGCTGTATAATTTCTGCCAAGCATAACCCTGGTAAGGGCATAAAGATGCAGCTGGCAAACTGGCCATAGCCAAGGGGACTCTTGGGAAAACATCCAGAGAGACTTCACAGGGGCCCTACCCAAAAGCAGGGGGAAAAGCAACTGTCTAGTAATTATGGATCACTTCACCCATGGTAGAGGCTTTCCCAACAAGGGACTGCACCACCAGCACCGCTGCATGGATCCTAGTTCAGGAAATCCTCCCAAGGTGGGGAACCCCTGTCCAGGTGAGCACATTTTATGGGAAAAGTGATGAGGGGAATGTGCCAACTGTGGGGGATTCCACAACGATTCCACATACCCTACCACTCTCAGAGTTCAGAGATGGTAAAAAGAATCAACTGAACAATCAAGAATGCCTTAGCCCAAGCTATAGCTGAGACGGGAAAGACTATAGGTTGATGTGTTACCAGGAATCCCGATGAGATTACAAGCAAGCCCAAACTGCAAGCTGGGTCTCAGCCCCTACGGATTATTGATGGGGTGAGCAATGCAACTCCCTTATGGGGTAATTACAGGTTGCGGTGAGCCTGGGGTTTACATGGATACAATAACAGTATGTGAAAGACCTTTGTAACCAACTTGTTATCAATGTTTTGAAGGACCAAGCAAAACAACAGTAGCACATTGCTGATCAGAGAAAGCCGGAGGGAAAGGAGGTGGTCCTTCCACAGCCCAGTGGCCAAGGCATAATGAAGGTGCTGCATGAAGTTGCCCCCAGATGGATAGAACCACAGGTGGTATTTTTAGAAAGTGACACGTGTCTGTGTGTAGACGTGACGAGGCAGCCAAAGCAAACACTGGACTCAGGTTAAACCATATGACTCACCTTTGCGTTGCTCATTCAGACAGAGTGGGGGATCAAGTGTCCCCAGTAACCATAGAATTACAGAGAGCCTAAGAGATGAACATTAGCCGGCCACACCAGACCTGACCACAGCTGATGAAAACAGACCCACAGCAAATGCGAAGGCAGAAGACACCAAAAGCATGACAGAAACCCATGAATAGCATGAGAAAGTGTGATGGTAACAGTACTCTGTAATGAAGGCTGGTTGCTGAAGGTAGATGATTAGCTGAATATCATAGAATAGAAAAGATATTGGGGAACATAGATGGGGAGGGATTTAATTTAAAGCAGATATCAGGTTCCACAACTTTGAAAGAATGTTTGACTGAGAAAGATCAGACATGCCATCCGATGGCAGTCACCCCCAACCTGAACAGGGTGTGAATACAAGTGAACTGGATCCTTTCAGCAGCTGAGGCCAATGATCGACTGGACAGTTTGGAATGGGGTGCCACCGGGGAAAGATCCTCACAGTCATTGAAATGGAGACCACCGCAACCCCTTCCTGTACATTGATGAGAGGGCCTGTGAGCCTGATGCACTTACAGTACCTTGCTGCTGCCCCTGGAAAGAGAGAGTTTTAGCTACCAGAGAATGAAGGGGTGAAGACAAACTGTCAGTCAGTAGGGAAAGAACCACCAGGAGACTGTTGTTCATATCTGTAGAACAATCTCTCTGCTGAGAATTTTTAGGTAGCAATTAGGGATGACAAGGTAGAAGTGGATTCACATAAAGTAATGGGGGGGGGGCGGTTGGAATTCCGGGGCAGGCTATGGATCCTCCCTAAGGTTGGCCTTTCCTGATACAAATTTATTTTTATCCAGGAGGGCCAAGAGAAGGGACTGTTAGAGTGAGTTTTGGGTTTAGCACATTTAGCAAATGATTTCGGACACCAATCTTCAAATCTGAATATAGATTGTAGATTTAATTTAAAATGCAGCTCTGAGCAATAGGTTCCTAAAAGCTTTGAATCACAGACTAGACAGTGCTGATTAAAATTCATTTAGATGTCTGCGATGTGGGTATGAATCAGGAGGCGTGAAGTTTGTGTGTAGTTCCAAAGAAGGCATTGTAGATGCATTGTAAATACTGTATGGAGTTGTCCTTTGATGTTCAGCACATAAGGTATCAAGTAGCGAGGGCCAGCCAGACCTTTCCACTGAAAGTGTCTCCATATGATGCTTGCTGTATTTTGTTTTGTCAAATAAAGAGGCTGCTTCAAATCTACCAGTACTTTTCTCCGGTGACTTCATTCACACAACAACAGTCATTAAGCCCAAAGAATTGATTGTGGACTTAAGAAAGGGTAAAATGAGGGAACACACACCAATCCTCGTAGAAGGATTGAGTGGAAAGAGTGAGCAATTTCAAGTTCCTGGGTGTCAATATCTCCGAGGATCTAACCTGGACCCAACATATCAATGCAGCTACAAAGAAGGCACAACAGCAGCTCTTTTCCTTTAGGTGTTTGAGGAGATTTGGTACGTCACCTAAAACACTCACAAATTTGTTCAGATGTACTGTGGAGAGCATTCTAACTGGTATGGGGGGGGGCTACTGCACAGGATCAAAGTCAGTTGCAGAGAGTTGTAAACTTAGTTAACTCTATCATGAACACTAGCCTCCATAGTATCCAGGACATCTTCAAGGAGCAGTGCCTCAAAAAGGTGGTGTTCATCATTAAGAACCCCCTATCACCCAGGACAGACCCTTTGCTCATTACTACCATCAGAAAGGCAGTACAGAAACCTGAAGGCACACACTCACAGTTAAGGACAGCCTCTTTGCCCCACCATCTGATTTCTGAATGGGCATGAACACTACCTCAGTTCTTTTTTAATTACTATTTTTTGCACAAGTTATTTAATTTAATTATTTATATAAACTTACTACAATCCGCATTTTTTCCCTCTATTTTTATAACAGAGGCAGCATTGTACTGCTGCCATAAGGTTAACAAAATTCACGACATACGCTGGTGATATTAAACCTGATTCTGATTCAGTATCTAACAGCGAGAGGAGAAATAGTAACTTTTCAACTCTTTAAACTCATCATATACTGGAAGTTTGCAGCAGAGAGATTATCTTACATGTGAATGCTGTAGCAAAAAACATTCCAGCATCAAAATCAGATTTATTACAGTATCACTGACTTAAACTGTATGTAGTTAAATTGATATTGAAGCAGCAGTACAATGCAAGATATACAATAACAAATAAAAAGTGCATCATGGATCTATGATGTATTCAGAGATCTGCTGGTAGACTGTGGGCTTTTACACTCATTCCCTCCTCCCCAATGATAGTAACAAGGTGTGTCCTGGGTGGTGAGGATCCTATGTGATGAATGCAGCCTTCTTGAGGCACATAATGTTAAAGAGGTCCTTGATGGAGGAGAGGATTTAACCATCTACAACTACAGCCACTTTTCATCCTTTGCATTGTAACCTCAATACCAGGCTGTGATAGAATCAGTCAAAATGCTATCCACACAGTTACAGAAATTTAAGTCTTTGGTGACATAGCAAATCTCTTTATACTCCAAACAAAATAAAGCCAGCACCATATATTTTTTTTTGCAATTGCATCAATGTGCTGAGCCCAGGATCGGTCTTTCAAGATGTTGACACACAGAAACTTGAAGCTGCCTTCTCAAGGAATTTTGGCATACAAAACTTCGAACATATTGGTTCGATAGGTATACGGATAAATCACGCAGCTTTCTTATTAATACAACAATCTATCTGCTGGAAGAATGCACTGGGTCGAGCAGCATTAACAGGAGGAAAGGGATTGTTGACATTTTGGTTCGAAACCCTGCATCAGGAACGAGCTCTGTCACGGGAAAAAGATTTTAAGGAGAATTGAAATGCCACTTCAAGAACGTTCTCGAAGTTCTTTTTGACTTTTTCTCTTGCACAGATGCTGCTCAACCTGGAGAGTTCCTCCAGCCAGATTCATTGTTTTTTTCAGTATCTGTAACTTCCAACGTAGTCGTACTGCTTTTCCCCGGACTGAACGCCGGCGCCAGAGAATCAAAAGCGGAGTGGGCGGGACGAGTACGGAGCGTCACTCGATTGACGTGCGTAGCTACCAAAAGGCTCTCCCGTGCAATATCGGCCAGCTTTCACTCGTCCTATCCGCTCGCGGAGTGGCAGCGCCTACGCGCTCCCGGCAGGCAATCGGGAGGGGGGCGTCAATAAAGGGCCGGATGTGGAAGTTGGGCGGTTTGGCTGTGCCGCTTATTTGTCGAATGAAGGGTCGGTTTTACTATGCGGTGCGGGCAGGGAGGAACCCCGGGGTGTATGGGACTTGGTGAGTGTGGGGACCGGGGTCAGCCGGGGCTTCCGCGGTACATTCCACTCCCCTCCCTTCCCCCTCCGCTCTGGCTCGGAAGTAGGTACTTCAGCCTTCGTCGAGTGTGGCTCTGTAGGATGACGGGTTCAGATACAAAGTCGGTGGGGTCGTTTTGCTCTCAGTCTGAGTCTGTGGGTTATATTGGATTGGGGTGAGGTTGGATTGCGTGGCCTGGTCATGTCGGAATAGGTGTACTGTTTGGAGACATGTTCCCACTCGGTGTTCACCGGGAAAATTGAAATAGGGGTATGGTCAACTTGGAATACT
This sequence comes from Mobula birostris, assembly GCF_030028105.1. Classification (NCBI taxonomy): domain Eukaryota; kingdom Metazoa; phylum Chordata; class Chondrichthyes; order Myliobatiformes; family Myliobatidae; genus Mobula; species Mobula birostris. The sequence goes on along the minus strand of NC_092371.1, from coordinate 184,183,709 downwards.
TCGATCATGTGAGAGGGTAAGATGAAAAGTGTTGCATACCAATAACCGGTAGTTGTTGTTTGCCATCTAAAACCTCATAAAGCCTTAGAATTTCAGTAGAAATACATCCAAAACTTAGTGGAAAGGAGCTAGTCACAAGTTCACACCTCTGTCAGGGAGTTCAGGTATAATCAGTTATTTTTTAGCAAGGAAAACAGCCAGTCCTAATTGCAGGGGTTGTTTGAACATTTGTCAATCATTGTTGTCACTGTGTTGATCAAACAGGTCCTCAGAGTTGCCAAAGTGCTGTAATGTGAATCACATAAACACCTATGTCAGGATGCTGTTCGTCATAGCTCAGCATTTGACACGATCATTCCTACAGTCCTGATTGAGAATTTACAGAACCTGGGCCTCTGTACCTCCCTCTGCAATTGAATCCTCGACTTCTTAATTGGAAGACCACAATCTCTGCGGATTGCAGGTAGTGTTGAGGAACCAGAGGGCCTGCCGAGAGACTTAGATAGTTTAGGAGAATGGGCAAAGAAGTGGCAAATGAAGTACAATGTTGGAAAGTATATGGTCATGCACTTTGGTGGAAGAAATAAATGGGCAGACAATTATTTAGATGGGGAGAGAATTCAAAATGCAGAGATGCAAAAGGACTTGGGAGTCCTTGTGCAGGATTCCCTTAAGGTTAACCTCCATGTTGAGTCGATGGTGAAGAAGGCGAATGCAATGTTGGCATTATTTTCTAGAGGTATAGGATATAAGCTGGGATGTGATGTTGAGGCTCTAAAAGGCACCGGTGAGACCACATTTGGAGTATTGTGTGCAGTTTTGGGCTCCTTATTTTAGAAAGGATTTAATGGCATTGGAGAGGGTTCAGAGAAGATTCACGAGAATGATTCCAGCAATGAAGGAGTTACTGTATGAAGAACATCTGGCAGCTCTTGGGCTGTATTCCCTGGAGTTCGGGGGGGAGGGCGGAATCTCATAGAAACATTCTGAATGTTAAAAAGCCTGAATAGATTAGATATGGCAAAGTTATTTCCCATGGTAGGGGTGTCTAGGACAAGAGGACACGACTTAAGGATTGAAGGATGTCTATTTAGAACAGAGATGTGGAGAAATTACTTTAGTCAGAGGGTGGCAAATCTGTGGAATTTGTTGCCACGAGCAACCGTGGAGGCCAAGTCATTGGGTGCATTTAAGGCAGAGATAGATAGGTTCTCAATTAGCCAGAGCATCAAAGGGTATGGGGAGAAGGCAGGGGAGTTGGGGTGACTAGAAGAATTAGATCAGCCCACGATTGAATGGTGGAGTGGACTCAATGGGCTGAATGGCCTACTTCTGCTCCTATATCTTATGGTCTTAACATCTCCTCGCTGACAATCAACACTGGTGCACCTCGGGTATGTGCTTAGCCCACTGCTCTACTTTCTCTATACCTGTGACTGGCTAGGCATAGCTCAAATACCATCTATAAATTTGCAGATGATACAACCATTGTTGGTGGAATCTCAGATGGAGATGAGAGGGTGTGCAGGAGCAAGATATGCCAACTGGTAGAGTGGTGTCGCAGCAACAAGCTGGCACTCAATGTCAGTAAGATGAAAGAGCTGATTGTGGACTTCAAGGAGGGTAAGACGAAGGAACATTTACCAATTCTCGTAGTGCGATCAGAAGTTGAGAGACTGAGCAGTTTCAAGTTCCTGTGTGTCAAGATCTCTGAAGACCGAACCTGGTCGCAACATATTGATGCAGTTGTAAAGAAGGCAAGACAGCGACTATACTTCATTAGGAATTTGAAGAGATTTGGCATGTCACAAATACACTCAAACTTCTATAGATTTACCGTGGAGAGCACTCTGGCAGGCTGCATCACAATTTGGTACGAGGGGTGGGGATGCTATTGCATAGGACTGAAAGAAGCTGCAGAGTGTTGTGAATTTAGTTGGCTCCATCTTGGGTACTGTCCTACAAAGTACCTAAGAGATTGTCAAGGAATGGTGTCTCAGAAAGGTAGCATCCATTATTAAGGACTTCCAGCATCTAGGGCATGCCCTTTTCTCACAGTTACCATCAGGTAGGAGGTACAGAAGCCTGAAGGCACACACTCAGCAATTCAGGAACAGCTGTCTCCCCCCTGCCATTGGATTCCTAAATGGACATTCAACTGTTGAGCACTACCTCACTTTTAAAATATATATTATTTCCATTTTTTTGCACAATTTTTAATTTTTTTTCTTCTACATTATGTAGTGCTTTGAACTGCTGCTGCTAAGTTAACAAATTTCATGTCACATGCCAGTGATAATAAATCTGATTCTGATGTGCATTAGAGGCATGGTGGTGGCGGAGAGTGTACTGATAAGTTGCATTACAGCCTGGTATGGAAACACCAATGCCCTTGAATGGAAAAGCCTGCAAAAAGTATTAGATTTCTCCCAGTGCCCTCTCCTCCAGTGAGCACATCTACAAGAAGCTCCATTGCAAGAAAGCAGCATCCATCATCAAGGACCCCCCCACCCCTACCACCACCATTTAGGCCACACTTTCTTCTTGCTAATCCTATCAGGAAAGATTAACAGGAGCCTTGGGACTCTCACCGCCAGGGTTTGGATACAGTTATTACCCCTCAGCCATCAGGCTTTTGAACTGGAGTTTGTTGTGTTTTGCATATTGTTTGTCTTGTGTGCCGTTTTCATTGACTCTGCTCTTTGCATTTACTGTGAATGCCCGCAAGTAAATGAATTTCATTGTAGAGTCCTGCTGAAGAGTCTTTGCCTGAAATGTCAACTGTATTCTTTTCCAGATGCCAGGCATCTCCAGCATTTTGTGTATGTTGCTTGGATTTCCAGCATCTGTAGAATTTCTCTTGTATCTCATTGTAGTATATGGTGACATATATAGACTTTGATAATAAATTTACTTTGAATTTGAAGTTTAAAAATTTGGACAGACTAGGCATGTTTCTACTGTAGTTCAGAAACATTGGGGGGAGCTAGTTTCTGAGGCATCTTCTCATGCATGGAGTGGGTAGGATGGTTTCCTTTTGTTGGAGAATCCAGAACTAGGGGTCACTTTTTTAAAAATAAAGGGTCACCTGTTTAAGACAGGTGTGGCAAATTTTCTGAGAACAGTAAGGTTTTGTAACTTTTTCTGAGGTCTGTGACTGAGTATTTTTAAAACCTGTGATAGGTGATATGCAAGGGGTTATCTGGTGGAATGTGATGTACAGTTTACAGTTATCAGCCATGGTGTAAATGGTGCTATAGGCTTGAGTTCAGTGACTTCCTCAAGCTCCTAATTGGTATGCTTCCTATACATAGGGTTTTTTTAATTCAAAATTGATAAAGTCTGACTATGTCATGTTGCTTGTGTAGCATTCCTGTTCTTTGGATTCCTGCAGAAAATCATCTCCACTGAGATTGAATTTGTTACGGACCCATCTGTTAGGATCTTTGTGAAGCAAACACAACCCTTGGTGGAGAATAGCTAAGGAAGGTTGGTAATATATAGACCATAAGACATAGCAGCAGAATTGGGCCATTTGGTCGTCTTGATTCTGCTCTGCCATTTCATAATGGCTGATCCGTTTTCCCCCTCAACCCCGTTCTTCTCCCTTCTCCCCATAACCTTTCATGCCCTAATTAATCAAGAACCTATCAACCTGCCTTAAATACACTCAATGATTTGGCCTCCACGGCCACATGTGACAGCGAGTTCCACAGATTCAACACCCTCTGGCTTAAGAAATTCCTCATCTCCATTCTAAATGGACATCCCTCTTTTGAGGCTGTGCCCTCTGGTTCTAGGCTGCCCCACCATGGGAAACATCCTCTCCACATTCAGCTTTTCAAGATTCAATGGGTTTCAATGTGATTTCCACCCCCCCCCGCCCCCAGTATTCTAAATTCCAGCAAGTACAGGCCCAAAGCCATCAGTCGCTCCTCAAAAGATAAGCCTTTCATTCTCGTGTACCTCTGAACTCTCCAATGTCAGCACATCCTTCCTTAAATAAGAGGCCCAAAACCTCTCTCTTAAGGAAACCATGCTGACTTTGGTCTATATTATCTTGTCTCTCCAAGTACCCTGAAATCACATCTTTAACATTTGACTCCAATATCTTCCCAACCTCTAACTTTTCTATAATTTCCTTTCTTCTGCCCCCTTCCCTTCAAGAGTTGAGTGACATTTGCTATTTTTAGTCCTCCAGAACAATTCCAGAATCTAGTGATTCTTGAAAGATCGTTACTAATGCCTACACAATTTCTACAGTTCTGCTGGAGGGTTTTGGCCCAAAACATCGACTGTACTTTTTTTCCATAGATGCTGCCCGGCCTGCTGAGTTCCTCCAGCACTTTGTGTGTTACAGTTCAGAACTGACATCATGAAAGCTGCCAAACGGGAACCGTGCTTTGTGCCATGTTCTCTGCTGCAGTGAGTTAGCAGGATGATGTGCAGTTTATATTGGCAATATCAATTGAATTTAAGAACTTCAATTGAAAGAAAGTTGGCTTGATTGTGGGGGGGGGGACATTTCGCTGTACATTGTGGATGCATACGAAGATGTAATTGGGGGAATTAAACAGGAGGAGAATTCTTGGAAAGTTCTGACGATGAGTGGATTGATTTCTTATTTGTACTGTTTCTTCTTGTTTTGTTTGCTCCAATTAATCTTTATTGAAGAATAAAAGTATTAGATTTTCTGAAATTAGATATATTCTCTTCCTAGGGATGAATGTAAAAAGCAAGTTGACAGATTTCCTAATGCCATTTTCAAGAAGTTTGCAACAGAAGATGAAGCATGGGCTTTTGTAGGTACTGCAGCTATAAATTCACAAACTGCATCATCAGGTAAAGTATAATATTTGAGTTGCATAATAAATGGATGACTCTAGGCAATACTGTAGAAGAATATAAGAAACTGACATTGTTCCTTGGGTGAACACATGGATTTTTATTAATGTATTGGCTTTTTAAATGGGCTAACTTGCAAATAGTGAGGGATTGGGGAGAGTATAAAGAATAAAAATTGCAGCTTAGCAAAACTTGTGACAGAAGTAAATGCAGGAGTGTGAAATTATGTGAGTTAAGTCGTGCATTATTCTAACATTTCAGTTGAGAGGGCAGCTGATGTATGTATCTGTGTAATCAACTCCTGCCTGAGCAGCGACTTGGATCTACTCCAGTTTGCTTATTGTCACAACAGGTCAAAAGTGGATGCTTTTTCATTGGCTCTTCACTCAAACCCTGGAACATCTGGACAATGAAGATGCATACATTAGGATGCTCTTCACTGACTATAGCTCTGCATTCATTGCTATCATCCCCTCAAAACAAATCAATGAACTCCAGGACTTGGGTCTCAATATTTCCTTCTGCAGTTGGATCATCAATATCCTCACTTGTAGGCCCCAGTCAGTTTGGATTGGTAACAATTTGAACAACCACTATTTCCATCAGTACAAGTGCACCAATGTGCTTAGCCCCCTGCCTGCTCACTTTATATGTGACTTTGAAACCAAACACAGCTCTATAGTATCATATTTAAGTTTGCTAATGATCCCACGGTCGTTGGCCAAATCAAAGGTAGTGACGAATCAGCATAAAGGATGGTGATTGAAAATCTGACTGAATGGTGCCACAAAACCACTTCTCTCTCAAGGTGAGAAAAGCCAAAGAGCTGATTATTGACTACAAGATGAGGAAATTGGAGGTCTGTGAGCCAGGCCTCATCAGGGGATGAGAAGTGAAGAGTGTCAATAATTTTAACTTCCTTGGCATTATCATTTCAGAGGATCTGCCTGGACCCACCACGCAATTGCCATTAGGTGGCAGCACCTCTTCTTTCTCAGAAGTTTGTGAACATCAGAATCAGGTTTATTATCACTGGCATGTGACGTGAAATTTGTTAACTTAGCAGCAGCAGTTCAATGCAATATAGCAGAGAGAAAAAAAACAAATAAATAAAAATAAAGCGTAATAAACAGGTAAATCAATTATGTATATTGAAAAGATTTTTAAAAAGTGCAAAAAACAGAAATACTGTATATTAACAGAATGTGCCAAAAACAGAAATACTGTACATGTGGCATGTCAACTAAAACTTTCACAAACTACTATAGATGCCTGGTGGAGAATATACTGACTGGTTGCATCATGGCCTGGTATGGAAACACTAAAGGCTGATTTATACTTGTGCATACTAGGCTACGGCATTGTGAGCATTTATACTTGTGTGTTGGTGTGGGTGTGTTTGCATTGCTCTGCAATTCACCACCAAAACACTAGTTGGCGGTGGGGTTTCTATGCCACAGTGTTGAGTTTCTTCGTGTTGAAACTCAACACGAAGGAACTCAAACTTCAAACAATGGTGACTGAAACTGAAGGAGGGTGAATTTTCTGTGCTTGTCCGGCCACTGAGAGACATGGAAGAGCAAATGCATTTGAAATATTTTCGGATGTCGGCAGGTGGATTTGACGATTTGGTTCATCGTTCCCAACCATTTATTTCGCATCAGTGTACGCACAATATATTAAGAGACTGGCAATCACCATTCGAGTTTTAGCTTCAGGTGGAAGTCAACAGACTGTAACAGCTAGCCACAAACTGGCGTTAAGCACAGGGTCCTCCATAATTTCGGAGGTCTGTAAAGCTTTTTGGAAAGCATTACAGCCAGAGTTCCTTCCCTGCCCTTCAGTCGCCCAATGGCAAGCTATTGCAGTGTTGGAGGAAATGCGATGCAACCAAGCGGACCAATCACAGTTGTTGAGGTCTGCGATGCCGCGACGCATAGTTACATTTTTGGGGAGGTGCGTATCAGGCTATGGCGTAGGGTACGCTGCTACGCCGTACCTACAGTGTACATTTGACGCACAAGTATAAATCACCCTGAATGCTCTTGAACAGAAAAGCATACAAAAGGTAGTGGACGTAGCCCAGTCCGTCACAGGTAAAGCCCTCCCCATCAATGAGCTGTCGCAGGGAAGCAGCATCCATTATCAAGGACCCTTGCCATCCAGGCCATACTCTTTTTGTGCCGCTGCCATTAGGAAGGAGGTATAGAGCCTCAGGACCCACGCCACCAGCTTTAGGAACAGTTATTACCACTCAGCTATCAGGCTTTTGAACCAGAGGAGATAGTTTCACTCAGCCCAATGGTGAGCTGTTCCCACAACCTATGGACTCAATTTCAAGGACTCCTTAACTCATGTTCTCGATATTTGCTTGTCTATTAATTATTTTTTCTTTATGTACAGTACTGTGTAAAAGTCCAGGGTGTGTATATGTACCCAAGGCTTTTACACAGTACTGTAGTAATTATATGTATTGCACTGTACTGCTGCCACAAAAAAACAAGTTTTGTGACATGAGTGATAAACCTGATTTTGACATGGGTCTTTATTGTGGACTGAGTGAGAAGGGAGCAGGGAGAGGGGAAATCTAAATTGAAGGAAGGGCTGGGAACACCAGAGAGATATTTTGTAACGATCAATAAATCAATTCTTTGAAATTGCATGATCTTGCCTCGGGTGTTTCAGGGCTGTGTGTGTCTGCCACCCCTGCCCCTGGCACTCCTTATCTGCCAACTGTCCCACACCCCTATCGCAGCACTCCACCTTCAGCAGTTCCAACATCCTTTGCCCCCACCAGATTTACAAACTACCTCTCTCCTGTCTGTAGTTCTATCTTCTTTCTGTACTCTGACTCAGCTTTTTTTTGTTACTTCAGAAACCTTGAAGGGTCAGAAACTAAATGCTTTTTTATCATGTGGTGAACATGACTGTTTTGACATTAAATTGGATTATATTGTCACACAAAGAAAATCAACTTTAAGACTAATATACTTTCTGTTCAAAATATGTCAAGTTTGACACAATATTTCAATTTCAGAATCAAGTATGATTCTGTTTTACCTGAAAAGCTCTGTCAAAATATAATAGCCTCATAGATTTTATAAAAATTATAACCATTTCTTAAAATGTAAAATCTCAAACCTGTCTCATTGTTGATACTTGTTTACAACCTACAGCAGCAGGTTATGTGGTGTATTCTGAAACACCCTTTTACTGCCATCTGTGAAGTAGCATTGAATAACACGAACCTTTTGAATAAATGAGAAAAAAAAGTTCTATTCTAACTCCATCAGTCCACAAGGCTTGTTTCCAAAATGCATCAGGTTTGTTTAGATGTTCCTTTGAACCTTTTGAATAGAATTTTTTGGCCACAATTAGCAAAGCTATGTTTGGAGGAAAAAGGGTGCAGAATTTCATGAAAACGGCCCCTTTCCAACTGTTAAGCATGGAGGTGGATCGATCATGCTTTGGGCTTGTGTTGTAGTCAGTGGCACGGGGAACATTTAGTGGTAGAGGGAAGAATGAATTCAATTAAATACTAGCAAATCCTGGAAGCAAACATCATCCCATCTGTAAAAATAAAAGAAGAAGGAAAAAAAAGCTGAAGATGAAAAGAGGATGGCTTCTACAACAGGATAATGATCCTAAACACACCCCAAAATCCAAGGTGGACTACCTCAAGAGGCGCAAGCTGAAGGTTTTGCCATGGCCCTCACAGTCCCCTGTCCTAAACATCATCGAGAATCTGTGGATAGACCTCAAAAGAGCAGTGCATGCAAGACGGCCCAAGAATCTCACAGAACTAGAAGCCTTTTGCAAGGAAGAATGGGTGAAAATCCCCTAAACAAGAATTGAAAGACTATTGGCAGGCTACAGAAAGCGTTTACAAGCTGTGATACTTGCCAAATGGGCTGTTACTAAGTACTGCCATGCAGGGTGCCCAAACTTTTGCTTCGGGCCCTTTTCCTTTTTTGTTATTTTGAAACTGTAAAAGGTGGAAATAAAATGTTTTCTTAAAATATTAAGGAAATGTGTCATCTTTAACTTTATGCCTTTTGGAAATCAGTTCATCTTTTACTCGCTTAGCTATTCACAGTAACAGAAATTTTGACCGGGGTACCCAAACTTTTGCATACCACTGTGTATGTGTATATGCGTGCGTGTGTGTGTGTGTGTGTGTATATATATCTATATCAATCACTGAATGAATCGAGCTATGGAATACATAGAGATCATTTATTAAGCTTGTTTAATTTGCTTCAGTTTTTAAACTAATTTTAACATAAATCTGGTATTTGTAAATAAAAATCATTGCTAATAAAGCAGAGTTTGTTTGGTGTGTTCACAAAAGCTTCTTAACACAATTTGTGGATATGCTGACCAGAGGAGAGGCCATTACTGGATCCAGTACCGTGCAGTAAAGCTGGTCAGGTGATAGAATCTCTTGGTGGGTAAGCATGTGGGAGACAGTGACCACAACTCCCTGACCCTTAGCATAACCTTGGACAAGGGTAGGAGCAGATGGCACGGGAAAGTATTTAATTGGGTTGGGGAGGGGGTGAATTATAGTGCTGTTAGGCAGGAACTTAGCATAAATTTGGAGCAGATGTACTTGAGGAAATGCACAATGGAAATGTAGAGGTTATTAAGGGTGCTGTTGCATGGGATTCTAGATGGCTTTGTCCCATTGAGGCAGCAAAAAGGCTGGCAGTGTGGAGGAACCATGGTTGACGAGATGTGGAACATCTAGTTAAGAGGAAGGAGGCATACTTAAGGTTTAGGACGCAAGGATCAGATGGGGCTCTGGAGAGTTGCACAGTAGCCAAGAAGGACCTGAAGAAGGGACTTAAAACTAGAAGGGCAAAGCATTGACAAGTTGGATCAAGGAAAACCCCAAGGTGTTCTACATGTACGTGAAGAAAAGTTGGATTACTTGAGTGAGGATCAGACCAATCACGGGTAAGAGGAAAGGTACGTGAAGTTGGAGGAGGTAGGGGAGTTGCTTAATGAATACTTTGCTTCAGTATTCATCAGTGAGAGGGATCTTGCCTATTGTGAGATCAGCGTACAGCAGGTTATTATGCAGGAACGTGTCAAGTTTATAAAAGAGGATGTCTGAAACTTCTGGGGAAAAAAACACTAGGATAATATCATGGGGTGGGACAGGATATACTCAGGTTACTACAGGAAGTGAGGGAAGAGATTGCTGTGCCCTTGGTGATTATCTTTGCATGGGCTCGGGAGCAGTACCAGAAGATTGGAGGGTGTCAAATGTTAATTAATTTGTTCAGGGAAGGGATAATCCTGGGAATTGTAGACCAGTGAGTCTTGCATCAGTGAGTGGGCAAACTATTGGAGAACAAGATGTATGAGCATTTGGAAAAGCATAGTCTGATTAGGTATAGTCAACATGCCTTTGCTAGGGTCAGTTTGTGCCTCACAAGCCTGATTGACCACTTCAAGGAAGTGACAAAACAAATTGATGGATGTAGTGTATATGGATTTTTAGTAGGGTATTCAACAAGTTACCCATTTTAGGCACGTTCAGAAAATCAGAAGGCATGGAATCAGTGGAAACCTGGTTGTGGGTCATCCATGATGTTTGTTGTTACACAAGGATCTGTTTTGGGACCCCTGCTCATTGTGATTTATATACATGGCTGGGATGAGGGAGTAGATGTGTGGGTTAGTAAGTTTGCAGATGATATGGAGGTTGTCATAGGTTACAGTGGGACATTGATAGAATGTAGAGCTAGGCTGAGAAGTGGCAGATGGAGTTTCATCTGGAAAAGTGTGAAGTGATACACTTCGTGAAAGTTGAACAAGAAGGCAGAGTGCAAGATCAATAGCAGAATTCTTAGTAATGTACAGAAACTGAGGGAAATTGGGATGCAAGTGCATAGATCCCTCAAAGTTTGTGTGCAAGCCAATAGGGTTGTTAAGGTGTTGTGTGTTGGTCCTCATTTAGATGGGGATTAAGTTCAAGAGACAGAAGGTAATATTGCAGTTCTTTAAATTTCTGGTTAGATCAATGTTCAGTACTGGCCGCCTCATTATTAGAAGGTTGTGAATGTAGAGGAGGTTTGCCAGGATGTTGTTTGGATTACAGAGCATGTCTTATGAGGCTTTTCACTTTGGAGTGAAGGATAATGAGAGATGACTTGATAAAAGTATATAAGACAGCAGTCCCCAACCACTGGGCCGCGGACCGGTACCGGGCTGCGAGGAACTGATATGAATCGGCTGCATCTTTCCTCATTCCCTGTCGCGCACTGTTGAACTCGAACATAGGGTTGCCAACTGTCCTGTATATTGGGTTAAACTGGTTTGTCCCATACGGGACCACTCTTGTCCCGTATTTACCCCGCTAATGTAGAGCATTCCTATGAAACCTTTCGTGCCGAAATGGCATGAAGCGAATAAACAATTACCATTAATTTATATGGGAAAATTTTTTGAGCATTCCCAGACCCAAAAAATAACCTAACAAATCATACCAAATAACACATAAAACCAAAAATAAGTAACACTAACATATAGTAAAAGCAGGAATGATATGATAAATACACAGCCTATATAAAGTAGAAATAATGTATGTACAGTGTAGTCAGAAAGATGAAGGCAAAGCCGATTTGTGGGGAAAAAATCAGCAGGTACGCACATGCGCACATCACGTGCAGTCACACGTGCAGTCACACATGCGTGCACAGATGCCCGCGCAGGGCTTCATGGTCATGGTAGTCTTTCCTGGGGTAAAGTGTCCCGGGATTTGACTGCTGCTTTTGTCCCTTATTTGTGAGTGAGAAAGTTGGCAACCCTAACTGTAAAAGACATGTTGAGGTGAGTGTAACCCTACTTGAACATCCCCCCCCCCCCCCCCCAGGTCGCCCGGTCCGCAAGAATATTGTCAATATTAAACTGGTCCGTGGTGCAAAAAAAGGTTGGGGACCCCTGATATAAGATAAGAGGTTCGTATTAGATTGGACAGCCAGCACCTTTTTCCCCACTGCAGCAATGGCTGATAAAAGAAGGCATAATTTAAGGTAATTGAAGGAACGTATTGGGGGGTACGGTAGAGGGAATGTCAGAGGTAGGTTTTTTTTAGAGTAAGTTTCTGGAATGCACTGCCAGGTTAGTGTTAGAAACAGATACATTAGGGACATTTGGGAGACTATTGATCACATGTAATATAGAAGCAATAGTGGGACTGGTGATGTGGCATATGGTTGCTGCATAGATACCAGAAAGTTGAGCTCAGACTTGTTTCAATCACATCTTGCATTCTCAGTCTGAGATACTCCTGAAATCATGGATAAAGTTTACTTGCTCGAGCTTGGGGTCTATACTCTTTGATCCACAAAATTTTGTAATTCACTTCCTTTTCTCTGCTTCATGATATTAAAATGGGGGTTGAGGCATGGCTGTAAGTACTCTCATGTACACTGTGATTATTTTATCGTTTTCTATAAATATCCTTAAAATGGTGGAATCTGCTGTTTATATTTTATGCCATTTATTATCACTATTCTGAACCTTATTTCTATCTTACAACTGAATTGTATTTCTGGAGAATCACATTTTGAAATGTACATCCTTTCCTTGACTTCTTAAAAAAAAACAATTAATCATTTATTTGAAACTTTTAGAATGCGGTGGCCAAAGTAAGACTGCTGATGAGTCTGATGATGATGATGACGACAGCAATGACGATGACAATGAGGATGAGCCATGCAGCAAAAGGTTCAAAAGTACAAAACCATTCATTGACTTGGAACATAAGTTCACATATATGGGTAGGTAAATGTATTGTGTACTTCATTGTATTGGTCATGTACACATGATTATATTAAAGTTGTTTCTCTGATTAGATGTTATCTTTTACGATGTTAATGTTAAAATTCTAAGAAAGTGTTTGAATTCCATTTACCAATGTGAATAATGAAAATAAGATGATATATGCATGCATATTTATTGCTTACCATTATTTGCAGTTTGTTTCAATGTTTTCTGTTTGAGTGACTAGTGAACTACTTTGGGAAACAAAGGGTATTGATATTGTTACCAGTTTGCCAGTTAAAACATTCTAAATGTTAGTACTTTTTCTCTTTGTTATGAAGCTGAAGTTGAGTTGATGGCTGTAAGCAGGTAGAGAGAATAAATTTAGTGACTCCTTTTAGACGCAGAATATCAAAGCAATTGGAAAATAGATGGAAGTGGTAATGGAAATGTTTTTAATCTTTTGGTAAGACTAGGATACTAAATGTATACAATTGTCTCTTGTTTTACTGTGATCTTGAGTGACCACAAAATACAAAATTCTTCAGTTATGTATTTTGTCCCGTCAGCCTGAATTCATTTTTGATTGGTGCGGATGCATACCCATAAACTGGCACTTGACAGCAATAAGCGTCCATTTGTTCATTCTGCAGTGCTATAATTTTAAAACCTATGAGCTGTTCATGGCAGTTTAGTTTATTTGAAATTAATTTTCTTTATCATTTGTTAAACAACGTGTAAGTAGGTGAAATCTTGAAACAGTGCCTGCTTTAAATATCTCACCAAATATAATTGACCTCAGTATCAAACTTTTCCTTGCTCAGTCATGGCAGCCCCTAGTTGCACAATGCTTCAGACTTAAAATCTCATCAATGTTTTAATTCATTGTCTCCTCATCTCTAATCTCATTAGCAGAACATTTTCCTGTTTTCTTGATCTCATCCACCTATGCAGACCTCGGTGCAGAATTTCTACACCAAGACTTTAATCTACTTAAGATGCTCCTTAAAATGATTTTTATCAAGGCTAGGGTCACCATTCCTAGAATTTAATCCTTCAGTTTGGATTGCGTTTTCACACTAATCAACTAATTTGATACAGTAAATTTGCTGGAATTTAGCTCAAGAAGTTTAACATTAATATTGGGAATAACTGAATAATATTGGTCTGTTAAGGTATCAAATATTCTTTGGATAAAATAAGTGCTTCTGCTTTTACGTCCAGGAGATGCTGTTGCAGTTTATACTGATGGCTGCTGTACAAGTAATGGGAAAAAACATCCTCGAGCTGGAATCGGTGTGTACTGGGGTCCTGGTCACTCCCTGTAAGTAATGAACTTCATTTATAAAATTCATTTTAAAATTTTAATGGTTTGTAACAAACTTTTAAAAGTTAGAAACACAGTACAGCAATAAGATCCATAGAGAAAGTCTTAACATTTCAATTCGGGTCTCTTCATCAGACCTGAAATGTGTGTACATGTGTTCGCGCGTGTGTGTGACAGCGATGGCAAGGTTCAGGTATCTTATATGGTAAGCACATTAAGGTGGTGATGCGAGAAGCTGGGAGGTGATTGGTGAAGAGTGAAATGGAATTGGGGAGGAGAGACAGTTAATGATGGAATAAAGGGAAGGAGGTGTGGAACCAGAGGGAGGAATTTGGAAATGATGGCCATGTCTTGAGTCCTAATAGGGGAAAGAGAAGGGGTAAATGGGCCACGGGGGGAGGGCAGTGGGAGCGGGAGGAAATAGAGGAATGGTAACAGGAAGTTAAAGAAATTGCTCCTGATATGGACAGGTTGGAGATTACCAAGATGGAATATGAAGTATTGCTCCTCCACTCTGCACCTGACCATTGGCTGTAGAGGAGGCCATGAGCAGCCAGGATCTCCTGGTGGTCAGATGTTTCATTTCCCTTTCCATTGTGGGAATGGGAAGTGGAATTAAAATGCCTAGCCATCAGGAGATCCTAGCTGTTGCAGTGGATGAGTGAAGATGCTCAATGAAGCAGTTTTTTCTTTTCTCCCTTCTCTTGCCCTCCACCCCCCCCACCCCCCGCCCCGGTGCTCTTGCCTACCACCCCACAAACCTCTGCATCCAACACATCATTCTCCACAACTCCTCCATCTCCAACGTTATCCCAACATCGGGCACATCTTTGCCTCCCTTCCCTTCTCCACAGCTCTCTTGTCCACTCTTCGCTCCCCCCTGATACCCCTCCAGGCACTTATACCTGCAATCATGCTAAATGTGGCACTTGCCCCTATTCTGTCTCCCATTCAAGGTCCTAAGAAGATCTCCCAGTGGCCAGCCATTTTAATTCCACTTCCCATTTCCACACTGACATATCTGTCCATGGTCTCCTCTCCTGTCACGTTGAGGCCAGATGCAGATTGGAGGAGCAACATCTTGTGTTGGTAGTCTCCAACCTGACGGTATCAACATGAATTTTTCTAATTTCGAGTAACCACATCCCTCTTTTTCAAACCCCTCTGCCCCAGTGGGCCACTTTACCCCCTTCTCTTTCCTTTTTCATCTCAGTTTCATGACCATCACCTTCACATTCCTCTCTGGTTCCCTACCTCCTCCCTTATTCCATGGTGTACTGTCCTTTGCTATAAGGTTCCTTTTTCAGCCCTTTGCCTCTTCCACCTATCATCTCCCAGCTTCCACCATCTTTCCCTTCCTTTCGTCACCCATCTGCCTGCCTTCTCTCCTCACTGAATTCACCTATCACATGTGAGCTCGTGCTCCTCCACTTGTTTTCCCAATGGCTTCTGCCCTCTTGCAGTCCTGATGAAGGCCTTTGACTTGAAATGCCATCTTTTTTTTTCCCCTCCAGAGATGCTGCCTGATCTAATGTGTCCTCCAGAAGTTTGTGTTGCTCCAAATGTCCTTGACAAGTAAAATAAAGAAAAATGCCAATATATTTAAACAAAGGGTAGCTAAGAAGAAGATAGCACCAAACAAGGACAAAGAAGGGAATCTATGCCTTGAGCTTGAGGAAGTGGCAATATACTAATTTAGCATTTTGGATCAGTATTCACTAAGGAGGTGTTCATTATTCTCCTCCCCCCCCCCCCCCCCACCCCACAACTCCATTCTTTCCCTTCTCCCCATAACCTTTGACATTCATGCTCATCAAGAACTTGTTAAGCTCTGCTTTAAATATGCTCCATGACTTGGCCTCCACAACCATCCATGGCAATGCTACAGATGCACCAACCTCTGCCTAAAGAAATTGCTCCTCTCTGTTCTAAAGGGATGTCCTTGTTTTCTGAGGCTGTGCCTTCTGGTCCTAGACTCCCCCACTATAGGTAACACCCTCTTCCTCATCTACTGTCTATGTCTTTCAATATTCAATAGGTTTTAATGACAACCCCCCCCCCCCCCCCAAAATTCTTTTAAACTCCAGGCACTACAGGTCCAGAGTCATCAAGCACTCATACTCTAACTCTTTTGTTCCTGGAATCATTCTCGTGAATTCTGTCTGGACCCTGTCCAATGCCAGAACATCCCTTATTACATAAGAGGCCCAATGCTGCTCTGCATATTTCAAGTGTGTTCTGACTATCGCTTTATAAAGCCTCAACATTACATCCTTGCTTTTATATTCTCGTCCTCTTGAAATGAATGTTAATGTTGCATTTGCTTTCCTCACCATAGACTCAACCTGCAAATTAACCTTTAGGAAATTCCGAGCCAGCGATTGGGAAATGAAACTATATTTGGCCATTGCTGCAGTGGACTTGGAGATGATTTGATGTGGCTGAACCAAAGCGAGGCAGAGTTGAGGCAGCAGGGCCCAGGGCCCAGGGCCTGAGAACAAAGAAAGACCCAAGCTTTGATCAATTTAAGTGCTGGGTTTAATAGGATAGGACAGGTACAGACCCAATCGAGGCAGCAGGGCCCAGGACTGACAGCAAGGAATGACTTGAGGTTTGGACAATTTAAGTGCCGGGCCAGATTGAAAAGGTCAGGGTGTCAGGGCTGGAAATGAGGGATGGGCCAGTTCAGCTTGCTGCTCTGTGAGATTTACTCATCTCTGCGCTGAACAGAACTGCTTGCAACTAGCTGGCTCTGAATCAGCTGCAGTGATGACTGGCTTTGTAGCTGTGGACGCACTTTTATGAGCTTCAGTCCTGAATATTTGGCAGTGTTTGCAGCTTCGTGCATTCCTGCACGTTCACATTACCTTGCCTAGACCATGGTGCAATCAGTCAGGATACTTGCAACAGTACTCCTGTAGAAGGCAGTGTCCAATGTCAAGCGGAGCCTCCTCACTTTCTATGAAAGTAATCTCTTCCTTATGATTGCATACAGTATATTGTATGTGCTGGGCCCAAGGTAAGTCAGCTAATATACTAAAGTTCAAGAATTTAAAGCTGCTGCTCTCTAAGTTCAAATTTAATTGTCAGTCAACCATTCATATGAATACAGCCAAATGAAACGGCGTTCCTCTGAAGCAAAGATCCACCGCTGATTTTCCCCCAATGTTTTTATTTCTCAAGTTTACACTGGGTTTTGTTGTGAGAGTGTAGGAGGCACAGACAGATGGGAATGGGATGATTAATTAAAATGGCAAGAAACTGAGGGTCGCTCCTACATATTGAGAGCAAGTGATCCCCAAAGTAATCGCCCAATCTAGAAGGGCCGAGATGGCCTGTTTCCGTGATGTAATTGTTATATGGTTATATATTTGGTTTCTCCAACTGTCTGCCTTTACCTTGTCTGTTCTTCAGCCTGTGTAGGTGTTGTCGGCCATTACTGTCTTGTTAGCCTGAAATATTTAGGCTTTTTGCCCAATTTAAGTTTTTGTCGTAGTCATGTGCAAGCTCCGATCCATGAGAAATTCGTTCTTGTTTGGAGGAACAACAGTCACTTTTTTTATTTTTCTACCTTTACACCTGTTTCTAATCCTACAGACCATATAATTCCATCAGGTTTCAACTTTGCTAACTAATCTCTTAACTGGGACTTTATCAAATACCTTTACCATGTAAGTCTTCAGTACTCATTTTTGGATTTGTTTGACAACCAAGATTACCTTTCCAGATGTAGACAACTTCAAAGGTGATCAGTATTATTTCATAATATCCATTTTAATTTCAGTATCCTGTGATTCTTAATGCACCACACCATGGATTCCACTGCAAAGTGCTTTTCTTTCTCATGAAAATATAACGGTATTCTGAAGGAAGCTGCATGGTGCTGTTTCCTGCTAATTATTCTTTCTTCTATCAGAAATTTGAGTGAACGACTTTCAGGAAGACAAACCAACCAAAGAGCAGAAATAGTTGTGAGTATTTTGTGTGAATAGATGTACATAAAAATGTTGCACAATCTTATCTGCCTGGTAAAAATAACACTTTTCATTAAGTAATACCTAACTTAAATATGATTACTCTGGGAATTATAATTAGAGGATTAAAATTGTCATTTAATGTTATTAAGAAAAATAAACATACTGAAAATCCATAAATTGCATTTAATGTATTCTCTTTAGGTAGGTATGTACCTTTGCACAATGCCATAGGATCGTAGAGCAGTACAGCACAGAAGCAAGCCCATCTGGTCCATGCCAAACCATTAATGTTGCAGTCCCTTTGACCTGCATCTGGACCGGAGCCTTCATCACATCGATGTACCTGTCCAAATTTCTCTCAGATGTTGAAATTAAACCTGCATCCTGTACTTGCACTGGAAGCTTGTTCCACACTCCAATTTACTTGATTTTAAAATGTTGAAATGTTTCAGGGTGCACCTCTTTCCGATGCGTGTAAGAAAGCAGTGCATTGTGCTTCATTCCTCTCCGCGCCTTGTGGCACATCGGGCAGCAACCTTGCCTTTTCTTTAGCACGTTAATGTAATTTCCAGTACACAAAGGTAAAAGAGAACAAAAGCATTGTTACCCAAGATCTAATGCAGCACAAAAAAGAACAATAAGATTAAAGAACACAAAATATAAATACATGGGATATCTTCTGTGCATTGTATGTCCATAAAATGATGCTAGGCACAGGAGTGCATAAGTAATTCTGACAGGAAATGATAAAGTGGTGGTGGAGGGGTGGATTAGTGTATGAGGTGTTGGTCAGTCTTGCTGCTTGGGAAAAGTAACTTTTTTTGAGTCTGGTGGTCCTGGCGTATATGCAACGTAGCCTCCCTGATGGGAATGGTACAAACTGTCCATGAGCAGGGTGGGTAGGAATTTCCACGATGTTTCTGGCTGTTTTCCAGCACATTTCTGTATACCTGTTTCAGACAGGCTAGTACCAGTGTGTTGGACAGTTTTGACTACCCATTGTAAAGCCTTTCTGTCCTTTACCCTGCTGCTTCTGTACCATGCAGTGATGCAGCATGTTAGGGTGCTTGCTACTGTGCATTTGTAGATGGATGTGAGTATAGATATGCGTAGTCCAGCTCTCTTCAGCCTCTTTTTTTTTTTTAAAAAAGTAGAGACGTTGGTGAGCTTTCCTGAATGTATAGGATATGATTTGAGACCATGAGAGGTTGTGTGAGATGTACACTCCCAGGAGTTTGAAACTGCTTGCATTTTCCACTGCTGTGTCGCCCATGTAAAGAAGGGTGCGAGTGGTGCAAGTTCTCCTGAAGTTGATAACCACTTTTTTTTTTTTCTCTCTTGTTAATATTTAAGAAGAGGGTCCAGGCCTTGTGCTCTTCCACCTTTTATCTGTAGGCCATTTATTGTTGATGACCCCCACCACTGTTAGGCCATCAGCGAACTTCACAACGTGATTACTTGGCTGTTTGGCTGTGCTCTCGTATTTGAGCAGGGTGTATAACAGTGGGCTCAGCACACAGCCTTGGGGACCACCTGTGTGAAGGATGATGTCAAGGAAAACTAGTTTGTAGAAGGATTGCATGTGCATATTATTCACAGGAAAAGCAAATTACACTATTTTTACCCAAAAAACAATTAAAATTTAAAAAAAAATAGAAATTCCATTTTAGTGCAAAGTCGCCATAAAGCTGCTAAACTGTAGTGATGAGAAATGTACCGGTTGGTTCAAGTACTAGGTGGCTGAAGGGACATAAATGTTCTTGACCCTGGTGATGTATCTTCTGCCTGATGATAGCAGTGAGAAAGTGGCGTGGCTCAGATAGAGGAGAATCTCGGATCAAAGTTTTGTCATTGAGGCAGTACCATTGTACGACCAGTGGTGTGTAGGGATATGTATTGGGCTGAGTTTGCTACTCTGCAGGTGCTTGCATTCCTGTGTATTCAACTTGCCCTACCAAACCATGATACTTTCAATTCTCCATCTGTTAAATATTTTAAACAAAAGCTACCACAATTTATTGTATTTTTAAAAATTCTTTTGTTAGGCTGCTTGTCGGGCGCTTGAACAGGCAAAGGAACTCAATATTGAAAAGCTGGTTATTTTCACTGATAGCATGTTTACAATTAATGGTGAGTAGCTAAAGACATTTAGTATACTATATAGAAATTTCTTCTGTGTACTTTTCACTGACTTCTTTTGGGAAGTTTGATCATGATTATGCTTCTGCTGCTTCCTAATGCTTTTGAATGGCCTGCTAATGCTAATTGCATTGTTGTCATGTTTGACCTGCTGATGAGGGAAGAGTAATGAAAGATTATACTCTTGGGTTGATTTAATGCTAAGGACTGCATTCCAAATTTGCTGTCGTGATTCTTGCTACGTTCAATGCTTCAATCGTTCCATTTAATATCAGAATGTATACAG
The DNA here is from genome assembly GCF_030028105.1 of Mobula birostris. NCBI lineage: Eukaryota > Metazoa > Chordata > Chondrichthyes > Myliobatiformes > Myliobatidae > Mobula > Mobula birostris. Next base: position 184,163,359 of record NC_092371.1, on the reverse strand, counting down.
TATACAACCTGAAATTCTAACTCTTTGCAGACATCCCTGAAACAGAAAAACCCCAAAGAATGAATGATAGGAAAAAGATTAGAACCCCAAAGCGCTCCCTCTCCCACCTGCCTCAACAAAAAGCATCAGCCGCCCTTCTCCACCACCCGCCATTCATGGAATAGCAAAGCCACCAAAGAGACTCTGACCTAGGGTACATTGAAGACCACTGTTTATTCCAGCAGTTCAACCTGCCACACACTCTCTGTCACTAGCAAGGGCGAGAGGTTTTGCTCGTGCCCCAATGAGAGTAAGAGTAAGCATGTGTGTTCACTTTATAAAAGTAATTCTCTGGCTGCAAAGGTGATGGGACATTAAGACCATGGAAGGTTATTAAAAATAAAAGTTTGTTCTTTTAGGTATTACAAAGTGGATTAAATCCTGGAAGACTAATGGTTGGAAGCTTAGTTCAGGAGGATCTGTAATCAACAAAGAGGACTTCAAAAGGCTTGACAAATTGACTTCTGGTATCAATATCGAATGGGTATGCAACTTTTAATTTCTGTGGACAAACCCCAAGAAAAATGATTCCAAATCAATGCTTTGTTTCACCTTTCCTGATGGGTTCAATTTAAGGGTGAAGTGAATATTAACAAAACTGGACATCCCTCAATTATTTGTGATACTCATTTGTGAATTTCCAAAATCCTGACAATTGAGTCATGAAGAACTAACTGATTGCAATCTGTACAAATTTATGCAATGTGTACAAATTTATGTAAGGTTGCAATGAGCTTTTGAAATGTTAATATTTAAATCTTATTATCAAAGTATGTTTGTTACCTTACACTTTGATTAGTTTGTTCAAGCATTTACAGGACGACTCCTCCTGACTTACAAACAGAAACTGAAGCAGAAGGTCATGGTGTCAAAAGTAGTGTCGCGTTGGACGGAGGAAACGGATGAGGTCCTCCATGACTGCTTTGAATCGGTGGACTGGTTAGTATTCAAGGACTCAGCAGCTAACCTCGATGAGTATGCCTCAGCTGTCACGGACTTTATTTGGAAATGCACGGAGGACTGTGTGTCTCACAAGACGATCCAGGTATTCCCTAACCGGAAACCTTGGATGAATTATGAGGTCAAGTCCCCTTTGAAGGCTAGAGCTGCGGCCTTTAGTTCCGGGGATACCAGTTGCTACATGGAATCCAGGCGTGAACTCTGGAAAGCCATTAAGGGCGCCAAGAGGCAATATCGAGCCAAGTTGGAAGCCCAGGCTAACCAAAGGGATGCCAGTAGACTATGGTAGGGTCTAAATGAGATCACTGGGCGCAAAGAAAAGGATGGGAATATCAATAACTGTGGCGCTTCTCTTCCTGATGAACTTAACGTATTCTACGCAAGATTCGAACAGAAGAGGAGCGTCCCGCTCCCTCTGGATGAACCACACCTGGTGGCATCGAGATTTCATTGTCACCAAGGAGGACGTTAGAAGGGCCTTCCTGAAGATAAATCCAAGGAAGGCGACGGGCCCGGATGGCGTCCCAGGACGGGTTCTCCGGGCCTGTGCAAGCGAGCTAGCTGGTGTGTTTGCTGACATCTTCAACTGCTCCTTGCTTCAGTCTAAGATCCCCTCGTGTTTTAAGAAGGTAACGATAATTCCAGTGCCGAAGAAGAGCAAGGTGGCATGCCTGAATGACTATTGACCTGTGGCTCTGACATCAATTGCTATGAAGTGCTTTGAGAGATTGGTTATGGCACACATCAACCACAGCCTACCGGTCAACCTCGACACTTTGCAATTCGCCTACTGGAGCAACAGGTCAACATCAGATGCCATCTCTCTGGCCCTACATTCCTCTTTAGGACACCTGGAGAATAAAGACGCATACATAAGGCTCCTTTTCATTGACTGCAGCTCTGCCTTTAATACCATCATTCCAAATAAATTGATTCCTAAGCTCTGGAACCTGGGCCTTAGCACTCAGATCTGCAGCTGGATCTTCAGCTTCCTCACAGACAGGACCCAGGCTGTAAAAATAGGGGACAAGCTCTCCTCTACAATCACTCTGAGCACCGGTGCCCCACAAGGCTGTGTACTCAGCCCCCTGCTGTACTCACTGTACACCCACGATTGTGTAGCAAAGTTTCCATCAAACTCAATATATAAGTTTGCTGATGACACAACAATTGTAGGCCGTATCTCGGGTGATGATGAGTTTGAGTACAGAGAGGAAATTAAGAACGTGATGGCATGCTGCGAAGCCAATAACCTATCCCTCAATGTTAGCAAGACGAAGGAATTGGTTGTTGACTTCAGGAGGAGTAGCGGACCGCACGACCCAATTTACATCTGTGGTGCACAAGTGGAACAGGTCAAAAACTTTAAGTTCCTTGGGGTCAATATCACAAATGACCTGACTTATAGACAATAGGTGCAGGCGTTGGCCATTCGGCCCTTCGAGCCAGCACCACCATTCACTGTGATCGTGGCTGATCATCCACAATCAGTATCCAGTTCCTGCCTTATCCCCCATAACCTTTCATTCCGCTATCTTTAAGAGCTCTATCCATCTCTTTCTTGAAAGCATCCAGAGACTTGGCCTCCACAGCCTTCTGGGGCAGAGCATTCCATATATCCACCACTCCGTTCTAAATGGCCTACCCCTTATTCTTAAACTGTGGCCTCTGGTTCTGGACTCACCCATCAGCGGGAACATGCTTCCTGCCTCCAGCGTGTTCAATCCCTTAATAATCTTACATGTTTCAATAAGATCCCCTCTCAGCCTTCTAAATTTCAGAGTATACAAGCCCAGTCGCTCCAATCTTTCAACATATGACAGTCCCGCCATCCCGGGAATTAACCTTGTGAACCTACGCTGCACTCCCTCAATAGTAAGAATGTCCTTCCTCAAATTTAGAGACCAAAACTGCACACAGTACTCCAGGTGTGGTCTCACCACGGCCCTGTACAACTGCAGAAGGACCTCTTTGCTCTTATACTCCAACCAAGGAGAGTTCACTGCCAAGAAGGCCCATCAGCGCCTTTACTTCCTGAGAAAACTAAAGAAATTTGGCCTGTCCCCTAAAACCCTCACTAATTTTTATAGATGCACCGTAGAAAGCATTCTTCTAGGGTGCATCACAACCTGGTATGGAAGTTGTCCTGTCCAAGACTGAAAGAAGCTGCAGAAGATCGTGAACAAGGCGCAGCACATCACACAAACCCATCTTCCGTCTGTGGACTCACTTTACACCGCATACTGTCGGAGCAGTGCTGCCAGGATAATCAAGAACAGGACCCACCCAGCCAGCACACTGTTCGTTCCTCTTCCCTCTGGGAGAAGGCTCAGGAGCTTGAAGACTCATACGGCCAGATTTGGGAACAGCTTCTTTTCAGCTGTGATAAGACTGCTGAATGGATCCTGACCCAGATCTGGGCCGTACCCTCCAAATATCCGGACCTGCCTCTCGGTTTTTTTGCACTATCTTACTTTACATTTTTCTATTTTGTATTTATGATTTATAATTTAATTTTTTAATATTTACTAATTCTTACTATTTTTAATATTTAATATTTGTAATCCAGGGAGTGGGAAGCGCAGAATCAAATATCGCTGTGATGATTGTAGTTTCTAGTACCAATTGTTTGGCGACAATAAAGTAAAGTAAAAGTAAAAATGAAATCAATTTTACAAGCTAAACACAAAGACTGACAAACAACCAATGTAGAAACAAAGACAAAACTGCAAATAAATTAATACTGAACAAGTTGTAGAGTCATAGCATCAATTTAAAGTAGTGGTGAATGAAGTTATTCACATTTGTTCAGGAGCCTGGTTGTAGCATAATTGTTCCTTAACTTGGTGGTGTGGGTCCTAAGGCTTCTGTACCTCTCATCCCAATGCTAGTAGTGAGAAAATGGCATAGACTGAATGGTGAGATCTTTGATGGATGCTGCTTTCTTGTAAATGCATTCAGTGGATGGTAGGACTTTGCCTGTGATGGACTGGGCTGTATCCACCACTTTGTATTGCCCTTTCCATTCCTGGGCATTGGTATTTCCATACCAGGCTGTGAGGATGTTAGGATGCTCTCCACTGTGCATCTATAGAAGTTTGTCAAAGATTTGGTGACATGCCAAATCTATGTGAATGTCTATGAAAGTAGAGATGCTGTCATGCCTTATTTGTGATAATACTTTTATGTGCTAGTCCCAGGGAAGATCTTCTGATATTGTCATTAGTTCATGATGCCATTGGATATCATTATCATTTTGTATAAGATTTTCAACTTCCTGCATTGAAAGTTAGATGAAGGAGCACTTTCCCACTGTCACATCGCACCCTTTTATTTGTTATATTTTGTACAACAGATGACCAGAATGCTAAAATCAGGTGGTAAAGTCTTATTTTCCTAAAACTCAAAAGGATCTGCCTTTTGAGGCATTTTGTTGTCCATACGTGCAGCAGGAGACTGTTACATTTCCGAAAACGTGATAAATTGGCACGTGATTTTAGATTAGATTAGATTCAACTTTATTGTCATTGTGCCGAGTATAGATACAAAGTCAATGAAATGCATGTAGCATCTGACCAGAAATGTAAAGAATAGTGTTATTTACAAAATAACTGCGAATTTAAAGAAAGTGCTACAGCACACAAATATAAAAGTACTGAGACAGTACAATACGGATGCAATACTGTTTAGCGCTGTGATGAGAGGTTCAGCAGTGTCACAGCCTCGGAAGAAGCTCTTCCTGTGCCTACTGGTGTGGGAGCGGAGGCTCCTGTAGCGCCTACCGGATGGGAGGAAAGTAAAATGTCTATGGTTAGGGTGAGTTGCATTCCTGATAATGCTTTTTTGCCCTGCCCAGGCAGGGTTTATGGTAGATGTTCTCAATGGTGGGCAATTGGGTGCCGATAATCCGTTGGGCAGTTCTCACCACACGCTGGAGTGCTTTGTGGTCCGATACGGGACAATTGCCATACCATGCTGAGATGCAGTTGGTGAGTATTCTCTCAATGATACAGCGGTAAAAGTCCGTCAGTATCTTGGGACAGAGGTGAGCTTTCTTCATGCTCTGCAGGAAATAAAGGCACTGTTGCGCCTTTTTGATATTTAAGATAATAATGAAGTGCCATGAGGTTAGTGTTTTTAATGCTTAAAATATGAATATTTCTTGTAATGCATCTTTTGATCTTCATTTCAGGTGCATGTACCAGGTCATGCAGGTTTCACAGGAAATGAAGCAGCAGACAGTCTTGCAAAGGATGGAGCATCCAAACCACTATGCTGATGATCACACTCAAGAATGCACTATCTAGAGTACCATTCTGCGATGCATATGTGTGTGCCAAATGTTTACCAAGCAAAGTTAATTTAATCGTTTCATTTTGGTAAAGCTTCATATTACTGACTGCTGGCTGTTACTGACAGTTGTTTAACCATGCACTAATGTAGTGTTCGACCTACTGTTGCATCCTGCATTGACAATTCATATTTATTGTATCTACTGGCCATGATTTTCGAACGATTGGTTCAAATTCTAGGTTACGTATCTGAATTTCCAATATCCACTGCTATCATAGAGATTCCTTGCTAATAAAATGTACTGATAGAAATATGAAGGTTGATTTAAAATCAGAATAACAAATTTACTTTTCATTCTCTCTGGACTGCATGTCTATATTTAGAAGATGTTCTTTAATTTTCTAAGACACTTGCTGTTTATTTGAGGTAAGTAATAACTAATAAAAGCTTTACCTCCTTGATCCTCTTGGTACCTGCATAACAAATGTTTCCATGACAGCATCACGTCTGGGATTTGATCCTTTTATCATAATACTGCAGACATTTTAGTCTTAATGTAAGTTGTACTCATAACTTTTTAATGACCATTTGCATTGAGCATATTGCTGCAGGAATGTCTCTGTACATTACCAATTCACACAAATTGAGTTGATTGTCTATATAGGGTGCAAGATATTTAATTTCAAGATGGTGAACCTGGCCAGAATAAGACTCAGTTTGTGCATATGATCGTTTTGTAAAGCAAAGATTACACTGAATAAATTTTGTTCCAGTTTTGTACATACATTTTAAGGAGTTTTTGCTCTATTTGTTCACAAACTCAATAACAATGAAGTAACTCAGCAGCACATTCTACTTTTGTTGTCTTAATTATTTCTGACACAATTGAAATATGATCCTGATATACCTTGTTATTAGTTTTCAAGCATTGGCTGGAAAGCTGTGTTTAAGGACAGATTCTTTTGATTTGGGTCAATTAATCCAAAATCTGATCCCAGTGTATAAATGAGGCTTGTATTTGATTGCTTTTTGACAAGATGGGAGAATTACTATAAAATTTTAATTGGATTAAATTGGCACACAGTTAAATCAGGATTATTAAATTGGATTTCTGGCAAATATAAATTTAATGTATACTCAATATTTATTATGATGTTAGAACTAACTCCTTAATCATGGACAAAGATTCAAACCTGTCACTAGTTATCTGCAGTTAGTGCATTTAGGTTGAATGTAAAAACCTCTCATCCTTCTTTCTACTGAATCCACACTGATTCTAGCTGTAAAGCATCAAAAGTATCTTTGTAAAGTCATCTTGGTAACATTCTACTGAATGGTGCTGCCTGGGTTGGGGAATTTTCAGTGATATGCTACAATGAAGGGAATAGATTTCTCCCTGTTTTGTTTCAGTTCGTCAGATGCATGCCTGTAAATAAAAATCAGTATTTTGAATGCTGAGTCATTCTATGGCAGCAAAGAAGGAAAACCTGCTGCAGTCTTGGCAGGTTTCTTGCGGGTGGTTCCTCAACAAGAACTTAGGTTTATCACTCTCCATTGTGGTCTTCTTCCACCCCAAGCCCTCAGCAAAATTTAGGGCCTTGCCTGCCGAATAAAATTCTATGTCACTAGCTGCATGTTCTCATGTAGATGACCCTTTGCTGGTGCCTGTTGAAACATTACGCTAGTGTATTTACTGAGTAAGTGGCACCTAATGAGGTTGCAGACAACGTGGTAGGCCCATCAGCAAATTAGGAAGTGGCCAAGACAAAGTTCAAAGGGGTTAATTTAAGGTTAACAATTTGACCAAGAAATTTAGGTTGCTTTTTCTGCCTGTAGAACAGGGGTTTCCAACCTGGGCTCCATGACCCCTTGCTTAATGGTATTTTAAAAATAAGGCTGGAACTCCTGATGAAGGTATTTCAATAGAAGATCATTGTGAGATTGGCTGAGTTTTTTCCCTTTAGCTTCATATACACTTGTTTTCAGTGGAATACAGATGTCCCCTGTTTTCTGAACGTTTGCTTTACGACACCTCACTGTTACAAAAAAAGGCAGGGCACGCCGGACAGCCAAGCTCCTCCCCCAGAACTGTGCTCTAGCCGGCGTTGCTTAAACACATGCTTTATCTCGATTTATTTTGTGCATCCGTTAGCAAGATGAGTTCTAAGGTATCAGAAAAGCCTAAAAGAGCTCGTAAGGGTGTTACACTTAGCGTAAAACTAGACATAATTAAGCGTTTTGATCGTGGTGGACGAAGTAAGGAGATTGTCTGCACGTTGAACTTGCCTGCGTCCACCATTTGCACTATTTATACGCACAGAGAGAGAGAATCCTGGAAGCTGCCGATGTTACCGTTGGTTCTGCTCGTAGCAAAGTGGTCTCTCTTAGTCAGCATCCAGTAATGGATAAAATGGAAAGTCTGTTGCTTGAGTGGATTGATGGGTGTACAAAGCATGGTGTTCCATTAAGTTTTCTTACACTTAAGGAGAAATCAGTCTTTTTAATAAGCTGAAACAGAAAGCACTGGCTGATGGTGATGAAAGTGTTGCGAAAGTGGAATTTAAAGGTAGTCATGAGTGGTTTGATCGGTTTCTGAGGCGAGGGTAGCTTCATAGTTTAAGCAGTGGTCCCCAACCTCTGGGCCGCGGACCGATACATTGCCGCGAAGGGTGCAGCGGTAGTCGGAACGCACCCAGCACATCTTTAAGAAAAAAGCCAAAATAAACAAGCTAATTAATTAGATGCCCCCCGGCACGTAAATCTCAGCTCAGATCAGAGGCGATTGCCAATTGCATCAGATGGTTATTTGTATAAGCAAGTGTTTAACTGTGATGAAACTGCAACTTATTGGAGTCTTCCCGATTCCGGTAAGTGAAACTGCCCTGTACATTATCTCTACTTTATATTGTTGTGTATTTTTATGTGTTATTTGGTATGATTTGACAGCTTCATAGCTTAAAGAGTTTCTGCTGAGAGCACTTCTGTGAGATTTTCGCTGTGCTAGACAGTGCTGCAGAAAAGTATTTCTACTTTATATAGGCTGTGTATTTATCATATCATTCCTGCTTTGGCTAGGTTTTATGTGTTATTTGGCATGATTTTGTAGGTTATTTTTTGGGTCTGGGAACGCTCAAAAATTTTTCCCATATTAGTAAATGATAATTGCTTATTCACTTTACAACATTCCAGCTTACGAACTGTTTCATAGGAATGCTCTACCTTCGGATAGCGGGGGAAATCTATATAGGTTCAGATGCCACTACCTGCAGGCCAGTAAAGAGCAAGAGAAAAAATGTGACTGGCAGTAAGATCTGGAAGACCATTGTCCCTTTAACTGAAGAGTTCTTCAAATCTTGCAGTACAAATCCTTGGGATGAAATGGCACAGGCTGTTCATTAACTATTAAAGTTATGGCAGGGATAAAGTTCAGCAGTTGGTTATGGGTGTCCCCCTCCAGCATGAGAGATGTTTGCGGAATGGAAATGTTACTCTAGCGATTTAACAAATCACTCACCAAAAATCTGATGCAGAGTAAAATCTGTTACAGAATTTAATATGGAAAAATAAATGCAAACGAAACAAATTTTGATATTTATTGTTAGTTACAATATTGTAGGGCAATAAGGTTTGAATATAACATCATGTTGATTGGATTGACAGTCACTTCTGAAACCCACCTTTGCCATGCCCTCTCCAGTCCAAGGACATGTGAATAGATGTCTGTGTTTAGCACTGCCAAGCTCATATCTCCAAGGCATTTTCTCTGATATCCATCATTATGGGGAGCCCCAGTAGCCATATCCAACTCACATCAGTTTCTTCAAGTCATCTTTTGGCCTTACTCCATTTCTAGATCATTTTGCTTTCATTCTTTAGCCCCTGAACACCTACACCATCTTTCTCCCATTAGCACTGTCCTCGTATCCTATCCTTCCCAAACTTTTCCTAATCCAACACCCTCGCCCATCCATGTTTAATGTTGGTCTTGTCTGTTAGACAATGATGGAAGTCCCTTTGTCAATTCTGATGAAATAGTTTTAATATGTGGTAGCTGGGAGTGGGGAAGAGGTTCATCCAGATAGAAAGGAAGTACAGGGATGAGCCTTTGAATTGCTGGCCTGGAATTTGCAATTGGCAGGGAAGTGGAGGCATATTGCTGACCTTGAAGGCAACAAACACCTACATATTTCTGGATTTCCCATTTCCAAATACCATGCATTTTTAGTTGCCATCAGTTCAATGGGATCCATTGATGTCCAAAACAGTAATTGTATTGAATAGCAAACCATATTGAAGAATTCTAACACAGTAAACCAAGAAGGTGGGGGGTGGTGGGAAAGTTTGAATTTCAACAATACAAGAGATTCTGGAGATCCTGGAAATCCAGAGCAACACACACAAAATGCTGGAGGAACACAGCAGGTCTGACAGCATCTATGGAAATGAATAAACAGTCAACATTTCAGGCCAAGCCCTCCTTCAGTAAAGGAAGGGGAAATATGTCACAATAACAAAAGGGGTGAGGAGAAGCTAGAAGGTAATAGGTGAAGCCAGGTGGATGGGCAAGGTAAAGGCTGGCGCAGAAGGAATCTGATATGGGAGGAGAGGACAGTGGACTATCGACAAAAAGGGAAGAAGGAACGGCACCTGGGGGGGGGGGGAGGTGATAGGTGGGTAAAGAGAGAGATAAGAAGCCAGAATAGGGATGGGGTGGGGGGGTGAGAATTACCTGATGGAGAAATCAATGGTCATGCCATCAGGTTGGAGGGTACTTGGATAGAAAACAAGTTACTGCTCCTCCACCCTGAGAGTGGTCTCATCGTGGCAAAAGGGGAGGCCACGTCAAAATGAGAAGGAGGAAAGGAATTAAGTTGGTTGGCCACTGGGGAACATCACTTTTAGCAGATAAAGTGGAAGTATTTGACAAAGCAGCCCCCTGATTTAAGTTGTGTCTCACCAATGTAGAGGAGGCTGCACCAGGAATACTGGAAACAATAGACAACCCCAGTAGATTTGCAGATGATGTGTTGCCTAATCTGGAAGGACTGTTTGGGTCTTGAATGGAGGTAAAGGGAGGAGGCGAATGCTCAGGTGCAGCATTTCTGTCACTCGAAGGGACATGACAAGAGCGAGATTAGTGTGGCAGGGTGGATGGACAAGGGAATTGAGGGAGCTGGGGAAAACAGCGGGCGGGTGGTTAATATATGTTTAATAGTAGGATCTTGTTAAAGGTGGTGGAGGTTGCAAAGAATGATGTGTTGGATGCAGAGGCTCATGAGGTTGTAGGTGAGACAAGGAAATCTATCCCTGTTAAAGTGGTAGAAAGATAGGGTGAGCAGGAAATGAAGGAGATGTAGGTGAGGACAGCATGAATGGTGGAGGAAGGGAGGACATTTCCAGTGTTCTGGATAGGAAGGCTTCATCCTGGGTACAGATTGGATTGAATTGACTTTATTTCTTGCATCCTTCACATACATGAGTAGAAATCTTTATGTTACATCTCCATCTGAATGTTCAATTTATAGTAATTTGTCATAATTAGTATGTACAACAGAATAGTCAATATAGCATAGAAGTACAATTGCATCTGCATGAATTAATCATTCTGATGGTCTGGTGGAAGAAGCTGTCCTGGAGCTTGTCAGTCCTGGCTTTAATGCTATGGTACAGTACCGTTTCCCAGATGGTAGCAGCTGGAACAGTTTGTGGTTGGGGTGACTCGGGTCCCCAATGATGGTTCGGATACTTTTTATGCACCTGTTGCTGTAGATGTCCTGAATAGTGGGAAAATCACATCTACAGATGTGCTGGGCTATCTGCACTACTCTCTGCAGAGTCCTGCGATTGAGGGAAGTACAGTTCCCATAACAGGCAGTGATACAGCTGCTCAGGATGCTCTCAATTGTGCTCCTGTAGAAAGTCCTTAGGATTTGGAGGGCCATACCAAACTACTTCAATCGTCTGAGGTGAGAGAGGCGTTGTTGTGCTTTTCTTCACCACACAGCCATGTTTGTACACTGCATCTATAACATATCTGGCATGTTATACATGTCCTCCACTATGAAGACCAACAGAAAATAGTCATTCAAAGTTTCTACCATTTCCTCATTACCCAATAACAATTCCCTTTTCTCATCCTCTAAGGGACCTATGTTCACTTTAGACGCCCTTTTCTGCTTTATGTAATTGTAATAACTTTTACTATCAATATTTATATTTTGTGCTAGTTCATTTTCATAATCTAGCTTCCCTTTCTTCATTGCTTGCTTACTGGTTCTTTGTTGCTTTTTAAAGTTTTTCCAATGTTCCAGTTTCCCACTACTCTTGACGACCTTGTATGCACAAGCTTTTAGTTTGATGCCTTTTTTTATTCATTTATGGGATGTGGGTGTCACCAGCTAAGCCAGCATTTATTGCCTAACCCTAGTTGCCCTTGAGAAGGTGGTGATGCGCTGCCTCCTTGAACCGCTGCAGTCCCTGAGGTGTAGGTACACCCACAGTGCTGTTACGGAGGGAATTCCATGATTTTGACCCAGCGACAATGAAGGAACGGCGACATGTTTCCAAGTCAGGATGGTGAGTGACTTGGAGGGGGATTTCCAAGTAGTTCCCAGGTATCTGCTGTTCTTGTCTTTCTAAATGGTAGTGGTCGTGGGTCTGGAAGGTGCTGCCTTAGGAACTTCGTGTTTTTGCAGTGCACCTTGTAGATAGTACACGCTGCTGCAGCTGTTCCTCAATGGTGGGGGTTGATGCTTGTGAAAGGGGTTGCTGATCAATTGGGCTGCCTTGTACTGGATGGTGCCGAGCTTCTTGAGTGTTGATGGAGCTGCATTCAGTCAGACGAGTGGCGAGTATACCATTACACTCCTGACCTGAGCCTTGTAGATGGTGGACAGGCTTTGGGGAGTCAGGAGGTGAGTTACATGCCACAGGATTCCTAGCCTTTGACCTGCTCTGGTAGCCACAGTGTCTATATGGCTAGACCAGTTCAGTTTCCTGTCAATGGTAACCCCTGGGATGTTGATGGTAGGGGATTCAGTGATGGTGATGCCACTGAATGTCAAGGGATGATGGTTAGAGCCTCTCTTGTTAGGGATGGTCATTGCCTTGCACTTGCGTGGCTTGGATGTTACTTGCCACTTGTCAGCCCAAGCCTGGATATTGTCCAGGTCCAGCTGTAATAGGGTATGAACTCCTCTATCTGAGGAGTCATGAATGGTGCAGAACATTGTGCAGCCATCTGTGAAAATCCCCACTTCTGACCTTATGATGGGTGGAAGGTCATTGATGAAGCAGCTGAAAATGGTTGATCCTAGGACACTTCCCTGAGGAACTGCTGCAGGAGCTTCCCCGAGGAATTCCTGATGTCCTGAGGATGAGATGATTGACCTGTGACAACCACAATCACCTTCCTTTGTGTCAAGTATGATTCCAACCGGCAGAGGGTTTTTCCCCCTAATTCCCATTGACTCCATTTTAGCTAGGGCACCTTGCTGCCATACTTGGTCAAATGCTGCCTTGATGTCGAGGGCTATCACTCTCGCCTCACCTCTGATATTTAGCTCTTTGGTCCATGTTTGGACGGAGGAGGTGATGAGGTTAGGAGCCGGGTGGCCTTGATGGAACCCAAACTGGGCAGTCATAAGCAGGTTATTGCTGAGTCGGTGTTGCATGATAGCACTGTTGATGACTCCTTCCATTACCTTGCTGACGATTGAGAGTAGGCTGATAGGGCGGTAATTGGCTGGGTTGGACTTGTCCTGTTTCTTGTGTGCAGGACATACCTGAGCAATTTTCCACATTGCCGGGTAGATGCCAGTGTTGTAGCTGTACAGGACCAGTTTTTATTTCCTTAGTTATCCAAGGCTGGCTCTACCCACTCTTACTGTCCTTGCTATTAACTGGAATACACTTTTGTTGAGCACCGTGAAAAATCTCTTTGAAAGTCTTCCACTGTTCCTCAACTGTCCCACCATAAAGCATGTGTTCCCAGTCTACACTAGGCAAATCCTCCCTCATGCCATTGTTTCAGCATAATACACTGGTTTAGACTGAACTATTGCACCCTCCATTTGTATGAGAAATTCAATCATACTGTGATCACTCTTTCCAAGAGGATCCCTAATTACAAGATCATCAATTTTACCCGTCTCATTGCACAGGACCAGATCTAAGATAGCACGTTCCCTTGTAGGTTCAGTAACATGCTGTTCAAGAAAGCCATCATGGATGCATTCTATGAAGTCCTCCTCAAGACTGCCTCGACCAACTTGATTCGCCCAATCTATGTGCAGGTTAAAGTCCCCCATGATAACTGCTGTTCCATTCTTACATGCCTCAGATATTTCTCTGTTTATTGCCTGTGCCACTGTAATGCTATTATTCAGTGGCCGATAGACAACTCCCAGCAGTGATTTTTTTTTTCACTTTACTATTCCCAATCTCTACCCAAATGGATTCGGCATTCTGCTCCCTATATCGTCTCTCTTTGTCACCCTGACCTCACCTTTAATTAACAGCACTACCCCACCTCCCTTACCGTCCTGCCCATCCTTCCGTATTACCTGATATCTTTGGATATTTAATTCCCAATCCTCTCCTCCCTGCAACCATGTCTCTGTAATGGCCACTAAATCATACCCCTTTGTACTGATATGTGCTGCAAGTTCACTGAGCTTGTTTTGAATACTACGGGCGATCAGGTAAAGTTCTATTACACTCATTGTGCTCTTAAAATCTTGTAATCTTTTACTCTTTTGCACTTGACTTTTCTTCACTCCACTCTTACTCCACTCTTTTTTTTTCTTTATCTTTATCCACAGTTTTCTTTTTTGCTTTATCCATACTTCTCCAATCTGTTGAACCCACCCCCTACTATTTTGTTTAAAGCCCTATCCACAGCCCCAGTTATGCGATTCGCTGGGATCCAGGTCCCATCATGGTTCAGGTGGAGCCTGTCCCAATGGTACAGCTCCCTCCTTCCACAATACTGGTGCCAATTTCCCATGAATCCAAACCCACTTCTCCCACACCAGCCACGCATTTAACTTTCTAACACTGCTGTGCGGAAGGCTTTGGGAGTGCTTGTGCATGAATCACAAAAGGTTGGTTTGCAGGTACTGCAGGCTATCAAGAAGGCAAATGGGATGTCGGCCTTTATTACTAGATGGATTGAATTTAAGAGTAGGGAGGTTATGCTGCAACTGTACAGGGTACTGATGAGGCCACACCTGGAGTGCTGCATGCAGTTCTGGTCTCATTACTTGAGAAAGGATATACTGGCTTTGGTGGTGGTGCAGAGGAGGTTCACCAGGTTGATTCCAGAGATGAGGGAGTTAGACTGTGGGGAGAGATTGAGTCGCCTGGGACTGTACTCGCTGGAATTCAGAAGAATGAGAGGAGATCTTAGAGAAACATATAAAATTATGAACGGGATAATGAAGATAGAGGCAGGAAAGTTGTTTCCAATGATAGGTAAGACTAGATCTAGGGGTCATAGCCTCAAATTTATACCATCCATAAATTTGCTGATGATACATCCATAAGAGGGTGTGCAGGAGTGAGATATGCCAATGAATGGAGTGGTGCCGCAGCAACAACCTGGCATTCAACATCAGTAAGACGAAAGAGCTGATTGTGGACTTCAGGAAGGGTAAGATAAAGGAACACATACCAATCCTCATAGAGGGATCAGAAGTGGAGAGAGTGAGCAGCTTCAAGTTCCTGGGTGTCAAGATCTCTGAGGATCTAACCTGGTCCCAACATAGTGATGTATTTATAAAGAAAGCAAGACAGTGGCTATACCTTAATAGGAGTTTGAAGAGATTTGGTGTGTCAACAAATACACTCAGTTAGTCCTGACGAAGGTTCTCGGCCTGAAACGTTGACTGTACCTCTTCCTAGAGATGTTGCCTGACCTGCTGCGTTCACCAGCAACTTTGATGTGTTTTGCTTGAATTTCCAGTATCTGCAGAATTCCTGTTGTTTGCACTCAAAAACTTCTGTAGTTGTACTATGGAGAGCATTCTGACAGGCTGGAGGTATAGAGCGGCAACTGCACAAGATTGAAAGAAGCTGCATATGGTTGTAAATCTAGTCAGCTCCATCTTGGGTACTAGCCTACAAAGTACCCAGGACATCTTTAGGGAGTGTTGTCTCAGAAATGCAGCGTCCATTATTAAAGACCTCCAGCACCCAGGGCATGCCCTTTTTTCATTGTTACCATCAGGTAGGAGGTACAGAAGCCCGAGGCACACACTCAGCGATTCAGGAACAGCTTCTTCCCCTCTGCCACCTGATTCCTAAATGGACATTGAATCTTTGGACACTACACCACTTTTTAATAAACATATACAGTATTTCTGTTTTTGCACATTTTTTTTGTAATCTATTCAATATACTTAATTGATTTACTTGTTTATTTTTATTATTTTGTCTCTGCTAGATTATGTATTGCATTGAACTGCTGCTGCTAACGTAACAAATTTCACATCACATGCCAGTGATCATAAACCTGATTCTGATTCTGAAAATTCCGGAGAGTAGATTTAGGACAGAGTGAGGAGGAACTGCTTTTCCCAGAGGGTGGTGAATCTGTGGAATTCTCAGCCCTATGAAGCAGTGGAGGCTACCTCAGTAAATATTTTTAAGACATTATTAGATGTTTGCAGAGTAGGGGAATTAAGGGTTATGGGGAAAAGGCTGGTAAGTGAAAATGAATCCATGGTCAGATCAGCCATGATCTTATTGAATGGCAGAACAGGTTGGATGGGCAAATGGCCTACTCTTGCTCCTATTTGTTATCATCTTATGCTCACAAGTAGTATCTGTGAGGGGAAATGGACAGTCCACCAGTCCTTTTTTTTTGTCCTGAGTGCCACTATCTTATGCTTGTTTGCAATAAATTGATCAAACCTGATTTCTCTTTCTCTAAACCATGTGGACCTATCTGATTACCTTGAACATTTCTTTGGGCCCTACAAAGTCTTCCCCAAGATGCTCAGATTCCTGGCTTGAACATGCTGTTGCTCCTTCATTGTCCCTGAGTACATTTTACTTTCGTTGGTCAATCCTGGAGTTGAATATTCGCGCAGGTCTCCCAACTTGAGTGGCAAGGAATTGCCAAAACTTTGGGCTCCCTTGCTGAATTCCATCAGGAGACCATTCAGAAGGACTGGGCAAACTTCCAGATTTCCTTGTTTCCTGAAGAGTTGTGGCTGAATATTCCCATCATCATGGTGGGTACTGCGAACATTAATGTATTTCTCAAAGCCAATTCTGGTTAATGAAGTTTGTACGTGCCACTTTTTAAATTTCAATTGATTAGTCACAAAAGGTTGCAATAAGCAATTGTAAATATTTGTTTTTTTTTCCGTTTTATTTTAGAACGGGGAACTTAAATGATATACACTGAAACAAACAAAATCAATAAAAGGCACAAACAGATAAGATTAGTGTTGCCACGCTTCTGGTCCCCACATAGTATGTCTACAACTTTCTAACCCTAAACCATACCATTTGGAATGTGGGAGGAAACTGGAGCACCTGGACGAAATCTATGCAGTCACAGGGAGAATGTCAAGTCAAATCAAGTCGCTTTTATTGTCATTTCAACCATAACTGTTGGTACAGTACACAGTAAAAATGAAACAACGTCCCTCCAGGACCATGGTACTACATGAAACAACACAAAACTACACTAGACTACATTAGACTTCAGGCCTACATGGGACTACATAAAGTGCACAAAACAGTGCAAGACGGTCCAATAATTAATAAACAAGACAATAGGCACAGTAAAGGACAAATTACAATATAATAATAAATGATGTAAATGTAAACAATGTTTTCGCAGGAATTGAGAAAGAAATGAGCAAAAATTGCAAAGGGAGTGGAGTAGTGTTCAGTTGAGTGTGTGTGTGTGTGTTGGTGTCAGACTAGACTCTGGGGAATTGAGGATTCTAATGCCTCAGGGGAAGAAACTGTTACGCTATCTGGTCGTGAGAGCCTGAATGCCTCGGTAACTTTTGCCAGATGGCAGGAGGGAGAAGAGTTTGTATGAGGGGTGCGTGGGGTCCTTCATAATGCTGTTTGCCTTACGGATGCAAAGCGTGTAGTGTAAGACTTCTTACAGATAGCAGTGGGAGTCGAACTCTGAACAGGGATGACTGGTGTTGTAAAGCAATTACACTAGCTACCACACTATCGTGCCACCCCCATATTATCTGATGCAGATCAGATCAGCTTATTGTACTGGACACCAGAGTGCAATGAAATATCTCACTAGTGTAAAGAGCTGTTTGTTTATTCCGAAATGTGTAAGAAAATTTCGCGTCAGGGAACATCAGCATGCAGACAGACAATAGGGTGTGAGAAGTATGACAAAGAAATTAAAGAGGTCATGCCCAGGATAAACTATTGTCATCTTTATAACAGGAGGCAATGCTTAAAAAGAAGCAAGATCAGTGAGGTTCAGCCTGGCATAAGCAATGTCGAACTTCCATTTTTCTCCACAGACTGTGCTCGACTCTGAGTTCCTCCAGCAGTTTGCTCCAGGTTCCAGCATCTGCAGTATCTTGTGTCTCCATATCCAGTTTCGCCCAGGCATGGAATGTAAAGTCTGTAAGTGTAAAGCCTCTCTTTCGTTATTCTCTTGGGCATGTGACCCTTCAGACATTTGGGTGTCTAAGTTCAGGTTGTATGGAATCCTGATATTTAGAGGTGTTATCGACTGGTCAGAGTGAGCCTGGGGTAACTGCAGCCACTTGGCGTAATTTACTGGGAGATGTGCATCAGGTGGTGCAGGGTGACCACTCGCTTACCACTGCCCAGTTCCTAATTCCTTGTTCCTTGTCCCCTCACTGCAGTTGATAGTTAACTCTCTCACCCTCTCTCTTGCCCCCCCCTTGCCCTCTGTCTCACCCTCTCATCCTCTCTCTCTCTCTCTCTCTCGCCCTCTCTCTTTCTCCCTCTCGCCCTCTCTTTCTCCCTCTCGCCCTCTCTTTCTCCCTCTCGCCCTCTTTCTCCCTCTCGCCCACTCTCTCCCGCTCTCGCCCCTCTCTCTCTCTCTCGCTCTCACCCTCTATTTCTTTCTCTCTCTCTCTCTCTCTCTCTCTCTCTCTCTCTCTCTCTCACTCTCTCCCTCTCTCCCTACCCTTTGCCAGTTTCCAGTTGAAAAGTCCTCAGTGTGCTTCACACAAGCTTGTTGGTTTTCTGTAGATCAAAGGGAGGATGTCCAGTTCAAAGCCATAGAAGTTTAAAAACATTGTAACCTGTTGCATCTTCACCAACATCCCTCATCTGCCCTGGTCCTTTTGATTGTTTTAACATCTCAGCTCCTCCTCTCTGTATCCCAAAGACGTGGGCTTAGTTGGTAAGATGATGGGAGGATCTGGAGGAGATTATAGATATGAAGAGAAGGGAACACAGGGAAAATTAGTGGGGAAATGGCAGAGGCTCCATGTCCCTGTGAGTGTGCTGTATGAGATGTGGAGACTATCTACAAAAAATGCAAAGTTCCTCAATTACAGATCAAGGCCCTGATGAGCAGTTCCCTCAACACCTTCATTTTTCCCCCTGTCGTCTTCCCCAAACTGCCACCCTGGTTTGCTTCTCCCCCCACCACTTGCTTAGTTGTTCTCCTTTCTGCCTCTGTTCATCCCTTCTCCCATAGTTCACATTCTATTCCTGTTTGCTTCCTTCCTCCAACCCCCTTCCCACCACTCTAATTCCTCAGTCCCTCTGCAGTGCATTCTGTCCTTTCCTCTCCCCATTTCTCACCACCTTCCCCCTCTCTTCCCCCCTTCTCCCTCTCTTCCTCTCCTTCCTTCTTCCTTTTGAACCCCCTCCCCCATCTCTGACGTTCTATCTCTTTCAATTTTTGTGTTTCTTTACCTTTCAATTCCCTGCTGTTTCCAGCTGCCAGCCGCTCTTGGTCTCAACCCATTGCCTGAGAGAGATGAGAGAGCAAATCCCTACCCAGCATGAAAGGTTATGATCAGATGGTCATCTTAAACCTGTATGTAAAAATAGAAAAAGCTTGCATTTATTTAGTACCTTTCACACTTTCAACATATCTCCAAGCGCTTTACAATAATGAAGTGATAAATCCCATTTCCTGAGAAGGATTATTTTAACAAAACTCAGCCACAAGGCAGCATTTTGTTAGAATGTATGTGCTGCCTGATACATTTTTACACTGTTTTTTTCACATAAGCCACTAAAGCCACCCACTGCAGTCCAGAAGACATGAGGGGAATTGTAAAGAAGAGAGAAAGATCGGAAGCTTATTGAAGGAATTTGAACCTGAAAATAATGAGAACAAGGATGAGAGTTTCAGCTATAGATAGATTATTGAAGTAAACCAAAATAAGAAACAAAACATAATGCTGGAAGAACTCCGTGAGTTGAACAGCACTGGTAGCGGCAAAAGATGTAACTGAACATTTTGAGTCAAGACTCTGCGTCTGGACTGAGAAGGAAGAGGATAGATTGCCAGTGTATAACAGTACAAGGGGGACAGAATAAGGCTGGTTGATAATAGGTGGAACCAGATGGGATCAGATGGTGGAGGGGAAGTGGGAGAGGTGAGCAAAGTGAGAAGAAAACTTGGTGGATTGGATGAGCGTGTGTGAGAGAGGGACGCCAGGAGTGAGGGCTACCTGCAATTATGTGCCTAGAGGACCGAGTATGTGTTGGAAGGTGAAGGAAATGGCATCAGCCTACTCAGCAAGTAATTGAAGCCCATCCAGGCACTGACAACAGAAACAGTGGTGGTATTCAGAACGTTAGTGGTAAAGTGAAGCTGGGTTTTGGAAGTATAATTGAGGAACCTGTTGTTAAACAGATGATGTCTCCATTTCATTCCAAACTTCCTATGTTGATGTTTTCCTCCACAAGAGCTGCAGCCCTAACCCTTTGTGTATGCTTTCTTGTCGTCTTATTCTCTGTTCAGCTATTTCAGTCATTATTTCTGGTACAATATTTTGTAATCTGAAGGCTGTGTAAAACTTAAATCTATCTTCGAATTCTGGTACTTAATATTATATCTGTACCCATTTCTCTAAACCCCATTCAGGGTAAAGTCTACTTGTGTCTTCTCCACGCCATTCCTTTAACTTTCTCTTTATTTTCTCATTGTTACTGAATTAAAAACAAAATGTCCTTTTCAGACCATAAGACCATAAGACATAGGAGCAGAATTAGGCCATTCAGCTCATCAAGTCTGCTCTGCCATTCCATCATTGTTGATCCCAGATCCCACTCAATCCCATACACCTACCTTCTTGCCAGATCTTTTGATGCCCTGCTCAATCAGGAAGCTATCAACCTCCGCTTTAAATATACCCGTGGACTTTGCCTCCACCGCAGTCTATGGCAGAGCTTTCCACAGATTCATCAGACTCTGGCTAAAAAAAATTCCTCCTTATCTCTGTTCTAAAAGATCAGCCCTCAATTTTGAGGCTGTACCCTCTAGTTCTGAATACCCCCACCATTGGAAACATCCTCTCCACATCTACCTTATCTGGTCCTTTCAGTATTTGGTAGGTTTCAATGAGATCCCCACGTATTCTTCTAAATTCCAGTGAGTACAGGCCCAAAGCTGCCAAACACACCTCATATTTTAACCCCTTCATTCCTGGAATCATCCTCATGAACCTCCTCTGGACTCTCTCCAATGACAACACATTCTTTCTGAGATATGGGGCTCCAGCACCCAGGGCATGCCTTTTCTCACTGTTATCATCAGGTAGGAGGTACAGAAGCCTGAAGGCACACACTCAACGATTCAGGAACAACTTCTTCCCCTCTATCATCGATTCCTAAATGGACGTTGACTCTTTGGACACTACCTCACTTTTTTTTAATATACAGTATTTGTTTTTGCACGTTTTTTAATCTATTCAATATATGTAATTGATTATTATTATTTTTATTTTATTTTATTTTTCTCTGCTATATTATGTATTGCATTGAACTGCTGCTGCTAAGTTAACAAATTTCACGTCACATGCCGGTGATAATAAACCTGATTCTGATTCTGAACTGTTGACAATACTCCAAGTGCGGCCTGACTCGTGTCTTATAAAACCTCACCATTAACTCCTTGTGTGTGTATATTCTATTCCCCTTGAAATAAATCCTCACATTGCATTTGCCTCCTTTAGCACAGACTCAACCTATAAATTAACCTTCTGGGAGTTTTGCATGAGAACTCCCTAAGTCCATCTGCACCTCTGATGTTTGAATTTTCTCCCCATTTAGATAGTAGTCTATAGTCTGCACTATTGTCCTTTTTACCAAAATGCGTTATCATACATTTCCCAACACTGTATTCCTTCTTTATACTTTATACTTTGTTGTCGCTGAACAATTGATACTAGAACATACAATCATCACAGCGATATTTGATTCTGCGCTTCCCGCTCCCTGGATTAAAAATCAATAGTAAATATTAACAATTTAAATTATAAATCATAAACAGAAAATAGAAAAATGGAAGGTAAGGTAGTGCAAAAAAAAAACCAAGAGGCAGGTCCAGATATTTGGAGGGTACGGCCCAGGTCCGGGTCAGGATCCGTTCAGCCGTACGAGTCTTCAAGCTCCTGAGCCTTCTCCCAGAGGGAAGAGGGACAAAAAGTGTGTTGGCTGGGTGGGTCATGTCCTTGATTATCTTGGCAGCACTGCTCCGACAGCGTGCGGTGTAAAGTGAGTCCAAGGATGGAAGATTAGTTTGTGTGATGTGCTGGGGGGTGTTCACGATCTTCTGCAGCTTCTTCTGGTCTCGGACAGGACAACTTCCATACCAGGTTGTGATGCACCCTAGAAGAATGCTAGGAAAATTAATGAGGGTTTTAGGGGACAGACCAAATTTCTTCAGTTTTCTCAGGAAGTAAAGGTGCTGGTGGGCCTTCTTGGCAGTGGACTCTGCTTGGTTGGACCGAGTCAGGTCATTTGTGATGTTCACCCAAATGCCACTTTTTTTGTCCATTCTTCCAATTTGTCGAAGTCCTGCTGCAATTGCATTGCTTGCTCAGCACTACCTACCCCTCCACCTATCTTCATATCATGCGCAAACTTTGCCATAATGCTATCAATTCAATTATCTCAATCTTTGACAAACTATCTGAAAAGTAGCAATCCCAATACTGACCCCTGAGGAACACCACCAGTCACTGGCAGCTAACCAGAAAAGGCCCCACTTTATTCCCACTTGCTGCCTCCTGCCTGTCAGCCATTCCTCTATCCATGCCAGTATCTTTCCAGTAATACCATGCTTTATCTTATTAAGCAGCCTCATGTGTGGCGCCTTATCAAGTGCCTTCTGAAAATCCAACTGAGTGACATCCACTGTCTCTCCTTCGTCCACCCTGCTTGTAACTTCCTCAAAGAACTCTAACAGATTTGTCAAGCAATTTTACAGAAACATAAGAACATAAGAAATAGGAGCAGGAGTAGGCCATCCGGCCCATTGAGCCTGCCCTGTCATTCAATAAGATCATGGCTGATCTGTCCGTAAACTCAGCTCCATCTACCTGCCTTTCCCCCATAACCCTTAATTCCCCAACTATGTAAAAATCTATCTCACTGTATCTTTAATATATTTTGTGAGGAAGCCTCAACTGCTTCCCTGGGCAGGGAATTCCACAGATTTACCACTCTCTGGGAAAAACAGTTTCTCCTCACCTCAGTCCTAAATCTTCTCCCCTGAATCTTGAGGCAAAGTCCCAAGCTGACTTTAACTTATTTTATCATTTGTCTCCGAATACCCTGAAATCTCATCCTTAATAATAGACTCCAACACTTTCCCAGCACTGAGGTTAGGTGAACTGGCCTATAATTTCCTTTCTTTTGCCTTCCTCCCTTCTTAGAGAGTGGAGTGATATTTGCAATTTTTCAGCCCTCTGGGCAATGCCAGAATCAAGTGATTCTTGAAAGATCATAACCAATGCATCCATGATCTCTTCAGCAACTTCTCTCAGGATTCTGGAATGTAGTCCATCTGGTCCAGGTGACTTATCCACCTTAAGACCTTTGAGTTTGCCTAACACCTTTTCCTTTGTACTAGCAATGGCACTCACTCCTGCTCCCTGATACTCATGGACCTCTGGCTCACTGCTAATGTCTTCCACAGTGAAGACTGATGCCAAGTTCATCTTGCCATTTCTTTGTCCCCTATTACTGCCTCACCAGCTTAATGTTCCAGTGGTCCAATATCAACTATCATCTCCCTTTTACTCTTTATCAAATTGATAAAACTTTTTGCATCCTTCTTTATATCATTGGCTAGTTTGCTCTCATATTTAATCTTTTCTCTTCTTATAGCTTTGTTAGTTGCCTTTCGCTGGATTTTAAAAGCCTCCCACTCCCTCCTGGTATTTTATATGCCCTTTCCTTGCCTTTTATGTGGTCCTTTACTTGTCTTGTCAGCCACAGTTGCCTACCCCTGCCATTTCAGAACTTATTCTGTGGGACATATCTATCCTGCGCCTTGTGAACTATTCCCAGAAACTTCAGCCACATCAGCTCTGCCATCATCCCCACCAGTGTCCTCCTCCAAGCCACCTGGGCAAGCTCCTCTCCAATGCTCCTGTAATTCCCCTTATTGCGTTGCGATACTGATAGGAAGTGCCTATTACTGCTGCCATCCTCCTCGGCTCCCAACCTTTCTAAGCCACAGGGCCAGATTCAGTGCCAGAGGCATGGCCACTGTTGCTTCCCCCAGGTAGAGCAACCTCCACAACAGTACTCAAAATGGAGTATTATTGTTGAGGAGGGGTGGCCACAGGGTGCTCTTCACTATCTGATGTTCTTCCTTCCCTCTCCTGACAGTCACCCATTTATCTGTCTGCTGTAGCCTTAGCATGACAACCTCCCTGTCGTTAACCATATTAAACTAAGACTTATTGTACATGCACTGTTTCTATAAATTAATCAATTGCATTATCAAACAATTTGTCTCAGATCACTCATTTTCCCCTGTTTTAACTTAGTGCTTCTGTTTTGTGTGGTATCTTCATCACATTGTGGTCATTACATCCAAAGTGCTCATCCACGTCTAATTTCTCACAACCAGATCTGGTAATGTCCATTCCTTTGTAAGCACAGAGCTGTCCCAATTTTCCATGAATTTGGCCAATTAAGGGGTCAGTCTTTGTTGAAGTTAGCCCTACCTAAATTTACAATTTTTTGACTCTTTTTCTTTTAAGGATAACATCAGTTGTATTATGGTCATTCTTAGGTAAATGACCCCAGACCAATAGGATCGTAACTATTTTTATTTTATTTTGAGATGCAGCTCGGTAAGAGGCCGTTCTGGTCCAACAATCCCATGCTATCTGATTACACCCTTTGAAACAATTAACCTAGTAGCTTGTACGTCTTTGGAAAATGGGGGGAAACCGGAGCACCAGGGGGAAACCCACGCACTCATGAGAAGAATGCACAAATTGTTTACAGACAGTGGCGCAAATTTAAATACGGGTTGGTGGCACTGCAATAGTATTCTACTAACCGCTAAACTACTGTGTCACCCCCAAGTTATATCTAACTCGGTGCTCATTACTATGTCCACTACAGCTTGTCTGCTGGTAGTTCTAGGATGTAATGTTGAGGAAAACTGTACCGAATACATTCAAGAGAAGTTTCTTTCTGATGTGAGCTTGTCAGCTTAGGTAAATGTATAAGGAAGTTTAAAAACCCCAAATAAAATCCAATGCATCTTTGCTGCAAGCATATCTGATCACTGAATTTCTGTACTCTGTCATTTCACAGCAATTACAAGGGGAAGATTTATACACAACTGCTGCTGTTGTTTTAAATCATATCTACTTATTCCACCCATAAAATCTTAAGTGTCTGCTTTCATTACTTGTTATCCTTGGCAACAGAATTAATTTTGTTCTCAAGTCATTAATTCTGCTCCTCCTACTCTGCGAGGTTTTCTTGTAGCCTTTCTGTTTCTTATTCATTATCCATTTCTGCTAGCCTGCCAGCCATACTCCTGTAATGCCAACACGTTTGATACGTAGAATTTGAGCCTGTATCTTAACAACAGCTTCTATTTATGTAACACCTTAAATGTGATAGGATGATATCACCGAGGAGTAGCGTGCGGGAAGGAAGTAAGGAGGATTGCTGCCAGAGCTTGGCTGAGCAGGAACTAAATGTGGGTAAGAATGAGAACAATGTGATCCCACCTAGCTGAAACAGGATACTCTGATCACTTGTGTTTGAAGGATGCATGAAAGCTGAGAGAAAAGTCAGTTTACCTTTATCAAATTAAAATTGGATGCCATTGTGATTTTCATTAGAGTGGCTTCCATGGCGTGGTTGTTGAATGGGAGGAAGACCTGAACTGAGGAATTCTAACATGAATTTGTGCTCTGCTTTGGAAGGAGAAAGCCATATTTGAGGAAAGGTTGGCAGGGGATGGGTGATAAACGATCCACTGAAGAGAGAGTCAGTATTTGAGGGAGAAGATAACAATTTCAGCCAATATGGGAGCCAGAGAGGTGTGGTAGGTGGGGAGCTGTTTAATTCCAAGAGAGCTGATAGTGGCACTTGTGAACCAGGTGAGATGGAGGGAGTTTGAGGGAAGATGGGAAAGGAACTGGGGAAATACAGTAGGTAATTTCCAGGCAGGGACTAGAATAACCTCAACGTTTGGAAGGGAACCAGAAAAAGGAGGGGGAGCAGTAATGAGTTTTACAGGGTGAGCTAATTTACCATTTTTGCTGCATGTCTCCTTTACCGAATAATTGTAAATAATGTGTCTCCTACAACAGTCTCTATAGATTTCTTTACTACTTCCACACCTGCTGTATCCTGCATCTTTATTTCTGCGGCTTTGTTTTTCAGTTTTATCAATTATATTTGGTAGATTCACCTTTCTCCAGATATCCCTGTGATCAGTACACTTCTGACATCCTATCTGTTTTTTGTATTTATTTCACTTCCAAACATTTCCCTCTTTGAACTTTTGAACCTTTAGTTTTGATTGATTATGTAATTATTTGTTTATGTAATTGTGTGTGTGAAATTTGTAGTTTTGGGCATCGTCTTATTTTGAATGACTCTGTGTAATGAATTGCTTACTACCGGCTGAGTGGACAGACTCTAAAAGGAGAGTTGAGGACTAGGGTGAGTTTGAAAGGGTGCCTGAGATTGGCACCATTTCTCATCAGGCATCTATCTTATTTGGAGTACTGAAGCAAGTTCCAATAAAAGGTGAAGAATGTTGAAATAATGGTTGAAATTTACATTGAATATGCTTTCAAATGTTGTTTTCCTGTTTTAATATTAACCTGTAAAATAGTCCTGTTATCGACATTTAGAGGCAGCTGTACAAATTCTGTTCTGTAATTACCAGCTGGTGCTCAGGACCATTTTGTAAATGAACATCAAAGAAAACCTGACATAACACATATTTTGCAAGTTTCTTCAAATTAATTTTGGACTGCAGTTTGCTTTCTAGCCACAATCAATTATTCCAGGCAGGTTTTTTTGGGTGTTTATAAATTTACTGGGTGATTGAAAGAGGATCTAGTGCTTTCCCGGTATGTACAACGAATGAAACTCTTGTTGGGCTTCCAGCCAGGTACAGGTACCCCTGTTTCCATCCAGGGGGTCAGTGTGGACATGGTGGAGGATTACAAATACCTGGGGATACGAATTGACAATAAACTGGACTGGTCAAAGAACACTGAGGCTGTCTACAAGAAGGGTCAGAGCCGTCTCTGTTTCCTGAGGAGACTGAGGTCCTTTAACATCTGCCTGACGATGCTGAGGATGTTCTACGAGTCTGTGGTGGCCAGTGCTATCATGTTTGCTGTTGTGTGCTGGGGCAGCAGGCTGAGGGTAGCAGACACCAACAGAATCAACAAACTCATTCGTAAGGCCAGTGATGTTGTGGGGATGGAACTGGACTCTCTGACGGTGGTGTCTGAAAAGAGGATGCTGTCTAAGTTGCATGCCATCTTGGTCAATGTCTCCCATCCACTACATAATGTACTGGGTGGGCACAGGAGTACATTCAGCCAGCGACTCATTCCTCCGAGATGCAGCATGGAGCGTCATAGGAAGTCATTCCTGCCTGTGGCCATCAAACTTTACAACTCCTCCCTTGGAGGGTCAGAAACCCTGTGCCGATAGGTTGGTCCTGGACTTATTTCATAATTTACTGGCATAATTTACATATTACTATTTAACTACTTATGGTTCTATTACTATTTATTATTTATGGTGCAACTGTAATGAAAACCAATTTCCCCCTGGGATCAATAAAGTATGACTATGACTATGTATCGATTACAACCGATGTTTCGATGACAAGCCCTGCCATCTTCTTCAGAGCTGATACAGCATCATGCCTGAAGAAGATGGCAGAGTTGGTCATTGTAACGTTGGTTATAATTGATACTTGTACCCGGTTGGAAGCCTGAGAAGAGTTTATTTGTTACTGGGTGATGTCCTGTTGCTTATCAACATAACTTACCTCTGTTACCTTGTTCCACAGATGGATGCTGATAGATGAGAAAATGATCCAGAGCTGTAGAAGATTCACAAGGAGAGAAATAGATGGACAGAACCAGCAGATGGAAAGATATGTTGCCATATAAGGTCAGTATTCATGTTTTGTAAGACTTGTTTTATGTAACTTAAAATAGGTGCTGGTGTAGGGCACATATCCCCGTGAGTGTGCTAAATTATTCAGTAAGATTGTACCTGATCCTTCACTTCCAGTCCACTTTTCTATCTAATTTTCATATTCTTTGATTCCCCAAGAGTCCCAAGCTGTGTTGGTTTCACCTTGGATTGACTCATCTGCTGGATGTTAAGAGTAAAAAGCCTCCCCACCATTTTTAATTAGATTCATTAGATTAGATTCAACTTTATTGTCATTGTGCTGAGTATAGATACAAAGCCAATGAAATGCAGTTAGCAACAGGAATTCTGCAGATGCTGGAAATTCAAGCAACACACATCAAAGTTGCTGGTGAACGCAGCAGGCCAGGCAGCATCTGTAGGAAGAGGTGCAGTCGACATTTCAGGCTGAGACCCTTCGTCAGGACTAACTGAAGGAAGAGTGAGTAAGGGATTTGAAAGTTGGAGGGGGAGGGGGAGATCCAAAATGATAGGAGAAGACAGGAGGGGAAGGGATAGAGTCAAGAGCTGGACAGGTGATAGGCGAAAGGGGATACGAGAGGATCATGGGACAGGAGGTCCGGGAAGAAAGACAAGGGGGGGCGGACCCAGAGGATGGGCAAGAGGTATATTCAGAGGGACAGAGGGAGAAAAAGGAGAGTGAGAGAAAGAATGTGTGCATAAAAATAAGTAACAGATGGGGTACGAGGGGGAGGTGGGGCCTTAGCGGAAGTTAGAGAAGTCGATGTTCATGCCATCAGGTTGGAGGCTACCCAGACGGAATATAAGGTGTTGTTCCTCCAGCCTGAGTGTGGCTTCATCTTTACAGTAGAGGAGGCCGTGGATAGACATGTCAGAATGGGAATGGGATGTGGAATTAAAATGTGTGGTGCTCCCGATGTGATATACTGCGTCCGGTGCTCCCAATGTGACTTCCCTTCCTCCACTATCAACTCTGCTCTTAAACGCATCTCCCCCATTTCACGTACATCTGCTCTCACTCCATCCTCCCGCCACCCCACTAGGAATAGGGCTCCCCTGGTCCTCACCTACCACCCCACCAGCCTCCGGGTCCAACATATTATTCTCCGTAACTTCCGCCACCTCCAACG
Source organism: Mobula birostris (assembly GCF_030028105.1). Lineage (NCBI taxonomy): Eukaryota > Metazoa > Chordata > Chondrichthyes > Myliobatiformes > Myliobatidae > Mobula > Mobula birostris. The sequence continues at coordinate 184,134,311 of NC_092371.1, read as the reverse complement.
GGATCCCACCACAAAGCACATCTTTCCCTCCCCCCCTCTCTCTGCATTCCGCAGGGATCGCTCCCTACACAACTCCCTTGTCCATTCGTCCCCCCCATCCCTCCCCACTGATCTCCCTCCTGGCACTTATCCGTGTAAGCGGAACAAGTGCTACACATGCCCTTACACTTCCTCCCTTACCACCATTCAGGGCCCCAAACAGTCCTTCCAGGTGAGGCAACACTTCACCTGTGAGTCGACTGGGGTGATATACTGTGTCCGGTGCTCCCGATGTGGCCTTTTATATATTGGCGAGACCCGACGCAGACTGGGAGACCGCTTTGCTGAACATCTACGCTCTGTCTGCCAGAGAAAGCAGGATCTCCCAGTGGCCACACATTTTAATTCCACATCCCATTCCCATTCTGACATGTCTATCCACGGCCTCCTCTACTGTAAAGATGAAGCCACACTCAGGCTGGAGGAACAACACCTTATATTCCGTCTGGGTAGCTTCCAACCTGATGGCATGAACATTGACTTCTCTAACTTCTGCTAAGGCCCCACCTCCCCCTCATACCCCATCTGTTACTTATTTTTATGCACACATTCTTTCTTTCACTCTCCTTTTTCTCCCTCTGTCCCTCTGAATATACCTCTTGCCCATCCTCTGGGTCCCCCCCCCCCCCGTCTTTCTTCCCGTACCTCCTGTCCCATGATCCTCTCGTATCCCCTTTTGCTTATCACCTGTCCAGTTCTTGGCTCTATCCCGCCCCCTCCTGTCATCTCCTATCATTTTGGATCTCCCCCTCCCCCTCCAACTTTCAAATCCCTTACTCACTCTTCCTTCAGTTAGTCCTGACGAAGGGTCTCGGCCTGAAACATCGACTGCACCTCTTCCTACAGATGCTGCCTGGCCTGCTGCGTTCACCAGCAACTTTGATGTGAAATGCAGTTAGCATCCGACCAGAAATGCAAAGAATAGTGTTATTTACAAAATAACTGCAAATAAAAAGTAAGTGCTACAGCACACAAATATAAAAGTACTGAGACAGTACAATATGGGTGCAATACTGCTTAGTGCTGTGATCTGAGGTTCAGCAGGGTCAAGGCTTCAGGGAAGAAGCTCTTCCTGTGCCTGCTGGTGCAGGAGCGGAGGCTCCTGTAGCGCCTACCGGATGGGAGGAGAGTAAAAAGTTCATGGTTGGGGTGAGATGCATCCTTGATAATGCTTTTCGCCCTGCCCAGGCAGCATTTATGGTAGATGTTCTCAATGGTGGGCAATTGGGTGCTGATATTCCACTGGGCATGGGTAAGTAAGTACAGTAAATTGATGTTGGCCCTGTCAGCTGTGTCTGTATCCTTAAAAAATAAAGTTTGAAAATTATTACAGCCCTCTGGGATGCAGAATTGCATTTGAGTGAAAAAGAAGTCTTTGATGGACTTTTCATCTGAGTCTTAGTCCTTTAAATCTGAACTCTCCAGCTTGGGAACCAGCCTTGAACATCTATCTACCTTGTACATCTTAGTGGGAATATATCTCATTTTTATAGGCACATGAAGTGTTTACACCTATCCTCTTCAAACATTACCTACAGGACAACTGCTTGACCTAGAATCCAACCTGGTGAGCATATATTGCAATGTCATCAAGTCAAGTAGATCCTTCCTTAGAGTTGACATCAAAACTCCAGTTCTGTTACCAGGACTCTGTGCAAACACAACAATTCCTCAGTCTAGTACTCCAGTAAAGGACAGCATATATTGTGCCTTTGCAATTAGTGGCAGTACCTGCACATTGACATGAGGGAGAACCATCAACTGCAAAAGCTGTTTTGGATGAAATTTAAACTGGAGACCCATTATTGTACCATTTACTACATTTCAATCACAATATACACTTTTAATTATCTTATTATTAATTGCCCTTTGTGGAGATCTTCTGTTGGAAAATTACCTGTTTTGTTCCATACATTATCAAAAGCACTTACTTTCCCGAGGTCAGTATTTATTGTCCATGCCCTGTGCCCTGGGTTGGGCAGCTTAGCTGGGATTTTTCAGGAGATAATTAAGAGACAATCCCATTTGAGTTGGAGTGATAAACGGATCAAGCATAGGTTAGGGTGGCAGCTGTCCCTCCCAAAATACCTTAACACCAATGTAGCAGGTGAGCTTTTGCAACAATTGAACTTCACCAGCTTTTATTCCCAGTTAATTAAACCACTGAGTTTCAGTTCCTGCTGCGGAAACATTGCAGCAGGTATTGCTGAAATAGTAACTTTAACATGGTACTGCCATGTTCATGTAAATCCTTAGAGACCTTTCAGATTGACCTGAAATGTTCGAATGTGAATGTGATCAGCAAGTTTGCGGATTTCACAAAATTAGGAGGTGTTGTTGATTGTGAGGAAGGTTATTGAAGATTGCAGGGATAGCTGGATCAGTTAGGGAAGTAGGTTGAGAAGTGATAAAAAGATTTCAATACAGAAAAGTATGAGGTGATGCACTTTGGAAAGTCAAACCAACGTATGCCTTGTATTGAGAATGGTAGGTGATAAAGGAGTGTAATAGAACAGAGACTCTTAGGTGTACAAGTGTATAATTCATCGAAACTGGTGACACAGGCTGACAACGTGATGACAAGGGTGCTGAGGATGCTGGTCTTCATCAGTCAGGATATGAAGAAGGACTGGTCTTTGTCAGTCAGGGCTGCCAGAGCTTGGGTGAGCAGGAACTAAATCTGGGTAGGAATGATATCTGTGTGATCCCACCTAGCTGAAGCAGGATACTCTGATCACTTGTATTTGAAGCATGCATGAAAACTGGGAGAAAAGCCAGTTCACCTTCATTAAATTAAAATTGAATGCCATTGTGATCTTCTTTAGAGTGGCTTCCATGGCGTGGTTGTTGAATGGGAGGAAACCCTGCACTGAGGAATTCTAACGTGGATTTGTGCTCTGCTTTGGAAGCATTAAGCATACTTGAGGAAAGGCTGGCTGGAAATGGGTGATAGTTGGCAAGGAAGGAGGGAGACATGATCCATTGAAGAGCGAGTCAGTATTTGAGGGAGAAGATAACAATTTCAGGCAGAGAAGTATGGTAGGTGGGGATATTTTTAATTCCAAGAGAGCAGATAGTGGCACTTGTGAACCAGGTGAGATGGAGGGAGTTTGAGGTAAGATGGGAAAGGAACTGTGAAAATACAGTTGGTAATTTCCAGGCAGGGACTAGAATAACCTCAACGTTTGGAAAGAGACTAGACAAAGGAAGGGGAGTTGGGGCAAATTGCAGTTCTAGTCATATGATGATGCTGCATTTAGGGTACTGTGCCTAGTTATGGTCTCCCTGTTATAGGAAAGATGTGATTAAAAAGGAAAGATGTGGTTAAACTGTAAAGAGAGCAGAAAAGATTTATGAGGATATTGCCAGAACTAGAGGGCCTGAGCTATAGGGAGACTCTTGCCAGTCTGGGTATTTATTTATTGGTTTGTAGAATGAGGGATGATTTTATATAATTATGGGGGTCATAGGTAAGGTGGATTGTAACAGTCTTTTCTCCAGGATAGTGCAGTCCAAATCTAGGTTTAGGTTGGAGGTGGGGGAGATTGAAAGGAGACTCTACCCAAAAGATTTAAAAGGTCTCAACACACTTCCTATGGCACCTCATTGCATACAATAATCACCCAGAGGGTGGTGATGGTATGGAATGAGCTGCCAGAGGAAGTGGGTTGATGCAGATGCAATAATGTTATATAAGAAGCACTTGGATTGGTATTTGTAAGGCATGGGCTGAATGCAAGAAATTTGGACTATCTGGGTGGGCACCATGGACTCTTTGGTCTGAAGGGCTTGTATCTGTGCTGTGCTGCTCTATGCCTCTATGATGTCAAGATCAATGAGCAAACCTTCAAAAACCTCCATGCATAGGGTGTTATGTATATGGAACAACCCACTCAAAATGATGGAGGAACTCAACATGTCAGGCACCATCTATGGAGGAAATAAACAGTTGACGTTTCATGCCAAGACCCCTCATCCGGACTGGAATGGGCAGAAGCCAGAGTAAGAAGGTGGAGGGAGGGAGGAACACAAGCAGGTAGGTGATAGGTGAGACCAGGTGAAGGAGAATGTGGATATAAGGGGAGGAGGGGAGATGGTGTGAGCTGATGGGAGGTGATGGTGGAAGATGTAAAGGGCTGAAGAAGAAGGAATCCAATAGGAGAGGATAGTAGACGATGGAATAAAGGGATGGGGATCTGGAGGGAAGTGATGAGCTGTTCATGAGGGTGGAGATGGGAGAGAAGAGGTGGAAAGGCCACCAGAAAGGGGGAAAATAAAGTGTTGAAACTAGAGGGGAGTGATTACCACAAGTTAGAGAAATTAATGCTCATACTGACAGGTTGGATATTACTAAGACAGAATTCTCTTCCAGTCTGTGTTTGGCCTCATCGTGGCAATAGAGAAGGCAATGGACAGACATGTCTTTGTGGTAATGGGAAGGTGAGTTGAAATGTGAGGACTTTAAGAGATGGATGGAAAGAAGGTGCCCAACAAAGTGATCTCCCAGTCTGTGTCACCTCCCATTAGTGTGGAGGAGGCCACACTGGGAGCACTGGATGCAATAAACAGGCCCAATGGTCTTGCAAATGAAGCACTGCCTCACCTGGGAAAGCTTTTTAGGGCCCTGAATGATGATAAAGGAGATGGTTTAGGGGCAAGTCTAGCACTTGTCCTGCTTGCAGGGGTAAGTGCCAGGAGGGATGCGTAGACAAGGAAGTCGAGAAAGAAATCCCTATGGAAAGTGGAGAGTGGATGGGAAGAAAATATTTACCTGGTGGTGGCATTCTGTTGGAGATGGCAGAAGCTGTGGAGGATGATGTGTGGGATAGTATGTGAAGACAAGGGGAGCTCTATATGACCAAAAGACATAGGGGCAGTATTAGGCCATTTGGTTTTTCAAATCTGCTTGCCATTCAGTCATGGCTGATTTATTATCCCATCCAACTGCATCTCCTGCCTTCTCCTTGTAACTTTTGATGTGCTGACTAATCAATAACCTATCAACCTTCACTGTAAATAAAATCAATGTCTTGGCCTCTACAGCTGTCTATGGCGATGAATTCCAAATGACTCCTTATCTCTATTCTAAAGGGATGTCTTTGTATTCTGAGGATATGTCTTCTGGTCCTAGACTCCCCCACAACTGGAAACATCCTCTCCATGTCTGCTGTATCTAGGCCTTTCAATATTTGAAACGTAGAAACATAGAAAATAGGTGCAGGAGTAGGCCATTCAGCCCTTCGAGCCTGCACCGCCATTCAGTATGATCATGGCTGATCATCCAACTCAGAACCCTGTACCTGCCTTCTCTCCATACCCTCTGATCCCTTTAGCCACAAGGACCATATCTAACTCCCTCTTAAATATAGCCAATGAACTGGTCTCAACTGTTTCCTGTGGCAGAGAATTCCACAGATTCACCACTCTCTGTGTGAAGAAGTTTTTCCTCATCTCGGTCCTAAAAGGCTTCCCCTTTACCTTTAAACTGTAACCCCTCATTCTGGACTTCCCCAACATCGGGAGCAATCTTCCTACATCTAGCCTGTCCAATCCCTTTAGAATTTTATACGTTTCAATAAGATCCCCCCTCAATCTTCTAAATTCCAGAGACTATAAGCCTAGCCGATCCAGTCTTTCATCATATGAAAGTCCTGCCATCCCAGGAATCAATCTGGTGAACCTTCTTTGTACTCCTTCTATGGCAAGAATGTCTTTCCTCAGATTAGGGGACCAAAACTGCACACAGTACTCCAGGTATGGTCTCACCAAGGCCTTGTACAACTGCAGTAGTACCTCCCTGCTCCTGTACTCAAATCCTCTTGCTATGAATGCCAGCATACCATTCGCCTTTTTCACCGCCTGCTGTACCTGCATGCCCACTTTCAATGACTGGTGTATAATGACACCCAGGTCTCGTTGCACCTCCTCTTTTCCTAATCGGCCACCATTCAGATAATAATCTGTTTTCCTGTTCTTGCCACCAAAATGGATAACCTCACATTTATCCACATTAAATTGCATCTACCATGAATTTGCCCACTCACCTAACCTATCCAAGTCACCCTGCATCCTCTTAGCATCCTCCTCACAGCTAACACTGCCACCCAGCTTTGTGTCATCAGCAAACTGTTTTGAGTTTGCAAATTTGTTGAGTTGCTGCATTTAATTCTCTCGTCAAAGTCATTAATATATATTTGTTAGGTTTCAATGAGACCACCTCCCCCCACTCCCACCATTCTTCTAAAATTCAGCAAGTACAGGCCCAGGGGATAAAACTCTCCTCATATGTTAATCCTTTCATTCAGGGAATCCTGTACTAGGACTCCCATTTCCCTGTGCTCCTTCATTTTCTAAATTCCCTGTTGTGTTGGGGAGGGGGTTGGGAATGGGTTGAGGGCAGTGCAGGAAATGGAGGAGTTATGGGTGGGGACAGCACTGATAATGGTGGAATTAAAACCCATTTTCTGAAAAAAGAGAAGACATCTTGGTATTCTTGAATGGAAAGCATCATTCTGACAATAGATGTGGCGAAGGTGGAGAAACTGAGAGAAGGGAATAATATTCTTACAAGTGACCAAATGGGAAGAGGTATAGTCAAAATAACTGTGGGAGTCAGCGGGTTTGTAAAAGATGTTGGTAGATAATCTGTCACTGGAGATGGAGACTTTGAGAGCTCAAGAAAGAAGAGACAGGTATTGGGGATGGACCAAGTAAATCTGAAGCAGGGTGAAAATTGGAGGCAACATTGATGAAATTGATGAGTTCCACATGGGTGCAGGAAGCAGCACCCCTGTGTAGGCTTGAAACATGGATTGCTCCACTTAGCTACGAAAAGGCAGGCAAAGCTGAGTCCCATGTTAATACCCATGACTACATCTTTAGTTTGGAGAAAGTGGGAGGAGCCAAAAGAGAATTTGTTGAGAATAAGTACTGGTTCTGTCAGTTGGAGGAGAGTGACATTGGAAGGGATCTTGTTAAGAAAGAAGCAGAGAGCCTTATGGGCTTTCTGATGGGGATTGAAGTATACAAAGACTAGATGTCCATAGTGAAAATAAGGTGATCAGAGTCAGAGTGCTGAAAGTTGGTGAAGCGATTAAGAGCATATGAAGTGTCATGGGTGTAGGTGGGAAGAGCCTGAACCAAGGGGGACAAAATAGCATTCTGATATGCAGATATGAGTTCAGTGGGGTAGGAGCAGCCAGAAACAATGGGGCATTTGGGTTTGTGGTTCTTGGGTAGGAGCTCATTTCAGTGACCCTCTCACTCCTTCTCTTCCCCTCGCTGACCTCATTATCTATCCATCACCTCCTTCTGGTCCCCTCCTTATATTTATTCAATCGTACATTATCCTCTCATATCAGATTACTTCTTCTTTAGCTTTTTGCCTCTCCACCCTTTATTGCCTCCTATCTTCTCATGTAGTTCCCTTTCAACCCTCCTTCCCCACCCACGTACCTTACCCCTCTCACCTGGACTCCCCTATTTACTGCTAGCCTGTGCTTCTCTCTTGTCCCCAACCTTTTTATTCTGGCTTCTGCCTCTTCCCAGTCCAGATGAAGGGTCTCAGCCAAAAATGTCGACTGTTCATTTTCCCTCATAGATGGTACCTGACCTGTTGAACTCTTCCAGCATCTTGTGTCTGTTGCTCAAGATTTCCAGCATCTGCAGAACGTTTTGTGTGTCTGAGTACATGGAACGAGGTGTCAGAGGAAGTGGTTGAGGCAGGTGCAATGGTATAATTTAAGAAGCACTTGGACAGGTACATTGAGGGATGAGGCTTGGAGCGATATGGGCCAAGTGCAGGGATTGGGACTAGCTGAGTGAACAATGCATTTGGCTCCAACAAAGTTTGGCTTATTTTATAAGGGATAATAAATTTGAAAATTGAGAGCTGGTGGCTTGAAGTGAAGAAGATTGCTGTTTCTTTGTGTGGTCAGTAGATGCCAGCACTCTGCTTTAAAAAGATGAACATCACACCAAACGTTGATGGCTTGTCAAACATTACGGTGCTTTCTTCAATGCTCTTTGTAAAAAGATTTATTTTGGCTGTTCTGAATTGGGGGAAAATAAGGTAATTGTTTTGAAAGGAAATATTTATAATAAAGGACACCTTTTTTACTGAAATGCTGCCTGTATGTTCATGTGTTTCACAAAATAAGAAGAAAATATAATGATAAAAAATTCCCAGAAGGGCCTGAATTACAGATTCACTAACACTTGAGCTGGCCTCTCCTCACTGGATCTGCATGGTTCTTAGGTGGACTTACGCACTACCGTGCTTCAAACTCCCTTCTGGGAAATGAAAAAGATGAGCTACTCTCCAGCCACACAACAACATCCTGCTGTCAGCACAATGTCAAAAGTGATTAATTCAGATTTTTGTACTCCTTACTGAGAAGACAATAATCCTGGGAAATTACTTTTTTTACACTCTATGCATTAGGAAGACTGTCATTAATAAATAAAATGTCTTTTTCGTTAAAGTGGCATTAGTTGGTACATTAGTGGCATTTGTTTTAGCTTAGATCCTTTTTCTGGGAACACATTCACTTGGATGAAGAGATTCACTACGTTCTTGATGGCTGTGGGTACTTTGATGTGTGAGATAAAGATGTCAAATAGATCAGAATTGCCACAGTAAAGGGAGGCATGATAACCCATCATGCAGGGATCTATCATCAATTCTCACTGGATGAAAATGGAAATTCTAACAGCATCTTTTGGGTTTATTGATCACTGCAGAGGTAAAGCAGGTGATGCAAATGCATTGATGGTGGGGAGTATTTCACAGGTCACATGTTACACTGGTATGCAACAGCTTTCTCACAAAAGAATCAAATGACCCACTTGTAAGTTTTCCCCATGAAACCGGTCTCCCCTATGGCCTGTAATTCTCATCTAAATATCTTTATGGATGCCCAATATCTTAAGGAGAGGGGAGCTGCAAAACGGGAGCATGATTTTACCATATGCAAGAGTGGAAAGACATGCATTTATTTTAGACACACCAAATCCATCTTGTCTAGTTTTACACAGTGTATTGAAACATACTTTTCTTTGCACCTACAAATATGGGAAACAAATTGGTGCTCCAAATTAGGACTCCACCACAGATAATTGCCAGCACTGTGGTTTTACATGACGCTGATATTGTTAGATGGTACACCCAAAACTGGAAACTCTTAATGATACCTTCGTCATCCATCCCTCCTGATTGATTAGGACAGTGGAAACGTGATTGGATGAGGACTAATCGATCAGGAGGGACAGATAATGAAGATATAAATACCACCGGACTAGACATGCCCAGGCATCAACCCTGATGAAGGTAGCAGTTATCAAAATGTCGGTTAAAATCCACACCTGTATGCAGATGGAAGTCTGAGAAGAGGTTATTCGTCATATACACCAGGAAAGCACGAGATCCTTTCTCTGTTATTTGGTCGACATGTAACTTAGTGGTGGCTGACCAAGACTGGAACCTCAAAGTACACACAGAAATTTTTTTTTAATCCTTTTGGAAATTGTTTAATAAGGAATAGATAATTTAAGACAGAGTTGAGGCTTTTTTTTCTTACAGCATATTGTGCATCATGGGCAATGGAAGCAGAGTCTTTAGAATTTTTAAAGTAAGGGTAGATAGATACTTGATTAAAGAATGAAATTTACAGAGAATGTAGAGTTACAATCAGATTAGTCTTAATTTGTATGTTCATATGTGTGTTTGTTACCTCTTAAGGCCTTAATCATGTGCTCTTAAAATCCATCGTTTTCTTACTTTCCCTAGTTCTGATGAAAGATCATTGACTTGAAACATTTGCTGTTTCTCTTATTTGCAGATGTTGACTGTACCTGCTGAGTATTTCTAGCATTTTATTTTGTTTTTCTTTTAACCAGTCAATTGTTTCCACACTACTTAAGATGTTAACATTGTAACTGAAAATGGATTTCCAACTTATACAACCAGATTGTATGGTAACTGGAGGTTTTATATTGCAGAAGTATATGGAAACCATGAGGCTGTCAGAAAGCTTGTTTGAACACTTTACAACCCAGCGGATGAAATGGAAGCTTGCCGAATTATGTTCAATTTCTTAACCAAGCAGCAAAAAATTCTACAAGTTTCAGTTAACTCTGCATTTTCAAGTTATGTCTTTCAAATTAGTTTTAATTTAATAAAGGGAAAGTAGCATCACTAAGATTAGAGTGCCATTACAGAAACTTTAATATATTCAACAATTACCTTAGAAAATCATTCATTATCTGTTGAAGAAAATATATTTATCTTGCAGTTCACTTCTGTTTAACTAAAATTTTATAGTGTCAAATTTTAATGCCGTCTGTTCCTCATGTATTAATTTACCATGTTCAGGAAATATGCATCCTCTTTCTAATCCTAAAATTTGTGCTGTAAATAAACCTTTTTAAACTACTCCTTAATCAAGGATACTTGTTCTAAATGTTCAACTGAAAACTTTATAATTTTATTCAGGGATTTGTAAGGATTTATTGAATTTTAAGGTGCAGCTGATCTGGTTCATTCTAGTTGATGTAACACAATAGATGAAGCTTCTAAAATAGAAATTTTACATACTAATACTCAAATAGTAACAAATGGGTGAAGCTTTTATATCATCAAAATTTTCATTGTCTTACTAAAATTTGATATCAGTTACAGGTTTATATAAAATGCAATCAAAATCTGTTACATGCTGTAGTTTACAAATATTCTGATTCTTTCTCATTCTTCTAAAGAATAATATTTGTATTTCTTGTGCAGAAAAATATTCTTAGGATGTTTGGATGTGAAAATTCTCTTGTCCTACTGTGTTTTAGTCCAGTTTCTTTCCTTCTGCTTTCAGCAGTACAGTTCAGGACGTTACTTAGCACACGTGTGACTGTCATGCAAATGATGAGGTCTACTCCCACTAGTATTTCATTTCTACTTTAGCATGTTATTCAGTACCATTCCTGGGTTTTTATAATCTCAATCTGAATGACACAGAGAAAGCTAGTCTCCATTTTTCTGAAGGGAGTGATTGGACTTATTTCATATTGATTAACTATAATCTAATTAATCAGAGTTCAATCTGATTGGCCTAGATTTTTTTTTCTAGTTCATGTACCGATGGTGTCAATTATTGAATTTCCAGATCTTACTGAAAACTTGATTGAGAAATACCAAGAAACCACTGTTGGTCCTGGAAATCTAGAAATAAGCAGAATATGCTGGGAATACTTGCATCAATTACAGCTTCTGCACCAATCATTTTTTCACCATAACTAGAAAGAGTTAGAATTAAAATTAATATTTTTGCTTTCTTTTAAAGATACTTTATGTGTAACAAGCTGCTGCAGTAAACTATTTTAGTTAATTTCATTTTACATTATCCACGCAGCTAACAGCAACATACAAAATAAAAGACCTAATGTGAAATTGAAATTCCTAAACAATTTCTATATTGTTGAATGCATTTCAATTTCTCACTATGCTGAGAGTTCTAGATGTTCTCAAGATACCAGATAAACTATCCCTTTAAATAGAAAATGCTGTTACAAGCCTGAGATGTTAACTCTTTTTCTCTTTCCACCGTCGTTGCTGATCTGTTAATAATACTGTCATTTTCTGTTTCTATTTCAGATTTCCAATATCTGCCGTTCAATGTTGGCTGGAACAATGGAGTAATATTTAATAAATTCAGAGTGTAACAGCAAGCAGTCATGTATATTTATAACAGGAAATGACAGACAGAGTCTCTATGGAAAGATGAAACTTTGCATACCTGATGGTCAGCTGCAGAGCATATGTAGAAAATAAGCTAGCAACTTGTGCCATGTATCCTGCTGTTGTTTGTGGCATGTGTAAACCTATCCCCTAAACACGGTGATGCTTCACAGCTCCTTGACCTAATACAATTTTGACCTCCAATCTTAACTGTGTGGAGTTTGCACATTTTTCGTTGACAGAATGGGTGTCATACAGTGCTATGCTTTCTTCAAACAGCATAAAGCTATATAGATTGGTGGGTTAACTGTCCCTGGTGTATTGCTGAATAGTGGAATGTGGAGAGAATAAACTGGGATTTGTGTTGATGGATGCTTAATGGGCAGTGGGGGAAAAAAGGCCTGCTTCTATGCTACATTATTCTAGTTTGCCTGTAAGCTTATTTCTGCTGCTTGAGTCTAATGTACTTTGGAATAAATAAATTCCATGTGATTATATGGGTTTATTTAAAATCACAAAACAGGAATCACATTATCTAACAGCTCTGGCCAGGTTGCATGAACCAGCAGGAGCAAAAAAAAATTACAATCAGTTGGGTTAATTGAAATTCATACTGTTCCCTTATCCCTAACAGAAGCAAGTTGTGAAAGGAAAAACAAATTATTTACTCCAAATATAGACACATTAAAGTTCAGTAAAATATTTACATATTTACATATTAAGTTACAATAATAATTACAAACAGGAGAACATGGATGGTTTCACAGTAGTTTTAGACACTGAATATTAAAGCTGTCTCCTTCACGACAGGCTACTGACTCCAGCAAGCTCTGTTTCTTCTGCATGCTGCGAGATGATTCAAGCTCATACATAGTGGTCAGGTTAAACAGAACACTTTCGTGCAGGTAGTGTTTTGGATCTTGCTGTACGAGTCCTTCCAGCTGCTTGAGGGAGTCTTTCAGTTTGCCCAAGTATAGTAAGCACACCGCAGCATTGTTATTTGCCTAAATTGGAGGGAGCATATTAGTTGATACATTTTAAATACCAAATACATATGTAGCCGTGTGCCTAAGCTGTCAAATAGCTGCCAAAATCAAAGGGCCAGTAGCTTGCTAGTAAATGCTGGTGGTTCTGAACAGAATTGCTGGCATTTCCTTAGTTTTTAATTATTTTTACATGCTTTAAAGTCAGAGACACTTAAAATCTATTACAAATCCAAGATGGAGCTTCCTGAGGGCACAATTGGAGGCCCTGCTTCTGCTCAAGCAATGCCCTTTGAATCCAGCTCAATACAAGTCAATAAGACAGAGTCTCTACATCCAAAGCGGCTATGTGTGAGAATGGGGGGACCTTGGGCTCTGAATACAGTCCAATTATATTTGATGTTTAGTTGCACAATGCTTCCAAAAAAAAACTACTTCAAAAACCTGAAGGTTTTCATTTAAACACAATCATGCCTTGCTTGAGAAATCTGTAGTCTGTTATCTGCAGCAATGTAACAGAGCTTTACTGTCAGCTTCATTGTGTACTGCAGTGTTTACAATGTAGCCTCTACAGTGGAGAAACCAAATACAAATCAGGTGTTTGCTTTGCATAGCACGTGTTCTGTCTGCAGTAGGAACCCTGACCTTAATTACTGGAAGTTAGAGAAATTAGCAGCCTCCTCTACTTTGGTCTGACTGATGTAGAGGAGGCCGCACTGGATACAAAAGAGACCATGACAGACTTGATTTACCTAGGACAATTTGAAGCCCTGAATGGTGGTGAGGACAGGGGCAGATGTAGCACTTGTTATGCTTGCAGGGATAAGTGCCAGGAGGGAAATTAATGGCAAGGGATAAGGGAACAAGTTGTCATGTAGAAACTGAGCTCTACAGAAAGCGGAGAGTGAGGGAAGCCAAAGATGTGCTTAGCGGTAGGATCCTGTTATTGATGGTAGAAGTTATAGAGAATGATGTGCTGGATACGGAGATTCGACAAGGGGAACCCTATCCCTGTTTATAGCAGCGGATGGCTTAAGTGAGTGCAGATGTTCGGGAAATAGAGGAGATGCAGGTGAAGGCAGCAACGATGGTGGTGGAAGGGAAGCTGTCTTCTTTGAAAGAGGATGATATCTCAGGTGTTCTAGAATGGAAAACCTCATCCTGAGAACAGATGCAGCAGAGTTGGAGAAACTGAGAAAAGGGAACAGCATGTTTACAAGTGACAGGATGAAAAGCGGTATAGTCGTTAACCATAAAGTTAGTAGTTTTGTAAAAGATATCAAAAGATAATCTGTCTTCATCTCTGGAAAGAGAGGGATCGAGAAAGGGGAGAGAGGTATCAGAGATGAACCAAGTAAATTTAAGGGCAAGGTGGAAGTCGGTTGCAAAGTGCCGTCCTTTTTACCTATCGTTGAAGATTTCCGGGATCATTTTAGTAGCAGAATACATTCCACCTCAGGCCAATGTCAATCAGGCTTTAGATGATCTGAGTAATGGGATCAACAGGCATGAAACAGTGCACCCTAATGCCTTCACCATTGTTTTGGGGGATTTTAACCAGGCCAGTCTGGAAAAAAATCACTATGCAATTACCTTCAATAGATCACTTGCAATACTAGGGGGAAAAAAAACACACTGGACCATTATTACATCACCATCAAGAATGCCTACCGTGCTAAATCAAAAATTTAATGCTGTGCCTTTTCTTAAATTTCTAAGCTTGCTGAATATTCACAATTACCTTCAATTTTCAGTTTGTTGTGATAGATCTTTGCTTGTTTTATGTTAAGTGGATATGTTCACTCCAAAACTGATGAATCCACTCTTTCAATACACTATTGTGATCTTCAATTTTCACTTTATGCAGTTTTTTCTATTGTTCATTAACTTCTCTTCATTACATTTGTGAAGGTCACTTCTCAGAACTGTCCGTGATGCACAGAGCCCTGCGCATTGCCTGGGAACCTTCCCAATGCTTTGTGGAATTTCCCATTTCTGACGTTATGTCAATACTCAAAAAAATTTTGGATTTAACAAGTTTTCAGATTTTGGAATTTCAGATAAGGGATACTCAACCAGTATATGTATCAGAACTTGCTACTCTTGACATCATATTCACTTGTTTTTTAAATTCTGAACATAGTGTCTGGTCTGCTGGGCAAGTCCTGGAATCTCACCATTTATAACACATTACAAAGATAAAGAAGATTATTTGCTGCCATCAAATCATTTGTACTCACTGCAGCAGATATATTCCTCTTGTTTTATATATCTCTTTCCCCCTTTCTCTGACTGAAAACACTGACTTGTTTCTTCCAGACCCAAACTACTTCACCTTTCATAAATGGTACATGACTGCTGACGGTTAATAAATTATGGGGACTTTAGGGAAAATAATCATATCATGATTTGAAGTGATTTAATTCCATATGAAACCAAGGCCTTAAATCTAAAAAAATCATACAAAGAAAGTATGAAGTGTGAATTGTCTATGGTAGACAGAGAAGCAACATAAAAAATTGCGATAGTAAACAATGGCTAACAGAAAGAATACATAATTTACAGCAAATAAATGTCCTTCAAAAGGCATAAAATTGTAACAGAAAGTGGCTGAAGTTCAACATTGTATTAGATTAAAAAAAAAATGCCAAGAAAGGGAAAATTCAGAGGATTGGGAAGGTTTCAGATTTTAAAGGCAGATTAAGAAATTGATATGGAACTTGTAGCAAGAAATCTAAGAGATTTGAAAGCATCAATAGGTACTCTAGATGAAAAGCCAATATGGGTCCCTTATAGACAAATGTACGAAGGAGGAATTGAATAAGGAAAAGACAAGTTTACTATGTTCATGGAAGATACAGCATCTAAAAAAGTATTCACCCCTCTTTGGAAGTTTTCATGTTTTATTGTTTTGCAACATTGAATCACACTGGATTTAATTTAGCTTTCTTGACACTGATCAACAGAAAAAGACACTTTCGTGTCAAAGTGAAAACAGATCTCTACAAAGTGATCTAAATTAGTTACAAATATAAAATACAAAATTATTGATTGCAGAAGTATTCACACCCCTTTAATATGACACACCAAATCAACACTGGTGCAGCCAGATGGTTTTAGAAATCACATAATTAGTTAAATGGAGATCCAATTTTGGAGACCTGTGTGCAGTTATGGTGTTTCAATTGATTCCGGTAAAAATACACCTGTATCTGGAAGGTCCAGCTGCTGGTGAGTCAGTATCCTGGCAAAAGCTACACCATGAAAACAAACGAACACTCCAAGCAACACCGCAAAAAAGTTATTGAAAAGCACAGAAGATGGATACAAGAAAATTTCCAAGTCACTGAATATCCCTTGGAGTACAGTGAAATCAATTATCAAGAAATGGAAAGAATATAGAAACATAGAAAATAGGTGCAGGAGTAGGCCATTCGGCCCTTCGAGCCTGCACCGCCATTTATTATGATCATGGCTGATCATCCAACTCAGAACCCCGCCCCAGCCTTCCCTCCATACCCCCTGATCCCCGTAGCCACAAGGGCCATATCTAACATATGGAGATGAACATACAGGGTATGTGGAAGACACTAGCAGTGTACCAGAGGTCTGTGAGTACCAAATGCATTACAAAGGAAAAAGTGCTAAGCAAACTCAAAGGTCTCAAGGTGGATAAGTCACCTGGACCAGATGGCCTACCTCCCAGAGTCCTGACAGAGGTTGCTGAAGAGCTGATGGATGCATTGGTTATGAACTTTCAAGAATCACTTGATTCTGGCATGGTCCCAGAGAACTGGGAGATGGTAAATGTTACTGCACTCTTTAAGAAGGGAGGAAGGCAAAAGAAAGGAAATTATAGGCCAGTCAGCCTAACCTCAGTGGCTGGGAAAGTGTTGGAATCGATTATTTCGGATGAGGTTTCAAGGTACTAACAGACTAATGATAAAATAAGTCAAAATCAGCATGGTTTCTGTAAAGGAACAAGCAGCGTGGGCAAAGAAGAGGCAGCGGATGTCACTTACTTAGACTTTCAGAAGGCATTTGATAAGGTGTTACACATGAGCCTGCTTAACAAGATGAAATCCTATGGCATTACGGGAAAGACACAGACATGAATAGCAGAATGGCTGACAGGCAGGAGGCAGTGCGCGGTGTCATGTGTGACACCAAGCAGAGGTACCGGACGGATGATGCTAATGAGAGAGATAAGAAAGACAGTGGAGAAACATCCAAAATGCTAATAAGACAGAAGAGAGGGATTAACGGGAAAGAAACACAATTCAGATATTGACAGACCGGTTGTTTTGAACCAGAGCTGTTTGAAGTTTAATGGACAGGTGATACCCCAGCAGGGGGATAAAAGGAGCAGGTTTGCTAAGGCACGAGACACACCACGAGACCCTGGAAAGAGCAGTGTGCCCCCACAAGTTGGTGGGAGTTTGGAGGACTGGTTCGCGGGAACCGACCAGAGGCTCACAGGGTGTAAAGGTATGATCGGTGGGAACCTGGGGTGTGTGTCCGCCCTTGCCTGGGTGCTGGGTTCACCATGGAAGAACGATCGTATCCGGAACGGAGGGGTCACAGTTGGTGACCACAGCAGGATTAGAAGACATCAAAATCATTAATATATATTGTAAACAGCTGTGGTCCCAGCACTGAACCCTGCGGTACACCACTGGTCACCGCCTGCCATTCCGAAAGGGACCCGTTAATCGCTACTCTTTGTTTTCTGTCAGCCAGCCAATTTTCAATCCATGTCAGTACTCTGCCCCCTATACCATGTGCCCTAATTTTGCCCACTAATCTCTTATGTGGCTTTCTGAAAGTCCAGGTACACTACATCCACTGGCTCTCCCTTGTCCATTTTCATAGTTACATCCTCAAAAAATTCCAGAAGATTAGTCAAGCACGATTTCCGCTTCATAAATCCATGCTGACTCGGCATGGTATATGGTTATATATATGATTTAGATGAGGGAATTAAAAGTAATATTAGCAAATTTGCCAATGACACAAAGCTGGGTGGCAGTGTGAAATGTGAGGAGGATGTTATGAGAATGCAGGGTGACTTGGACAGGCTGGGTGAGTGGGCAGATGCAGTTTAATGTGGATAAATGTGAGGTTATTCACTTTGGTGGTAAGAATGGGAAGGCAGATTATTATCTAAATGGAGTCAAGTTAGGAAAAGGGGAAGTACAATTGATCTAGGTGTTCTTGTACATCAGTCACTGAAAGCAAGCATGCAAGTACAGCAGGCAGTGAAGAAAGCTAATGGCATGCTGGCCTTCATAACAAGGGGAATTGAGTATAAGAGCAAAGAGGTCCTTCTGCAGCTGTACAGGGCCCTGGTGAGACCACACCTGGAGTACTGTGTGCAGTTTTGGTCTCCAAATTTGAGGAAGGACATTCTTGCTATTGAGGGAGTGCAGCGTAGGTTCACAAGGTTAATTCCTGGCATGGCGGGACTGTCATATGTTGAAAGATTGGAGCAACTGGGCTTGTATACTCTGGAATTTAGAAGGCTGAGAAGGGATCTTATTGAAACATATAAGATTATTAAGGGATTGGACATGCTGAAGGCAGGAAGCATGTTCCCGCTGATGAGTGAGTCCAGAACCAGAGGCCACAGTTTAAGAATAAGGGGTAGGCCATTTAGAACAGAGTTGAGGAAAAACTTTTTCACCCAGAGTGGTGGATATATGGAATGCTCTGCCCCAGAAGGCTGTGGAGGCCAACTCTCTGGATGCTTTCAAGAAAGAGATGGATGGAGATCTTAAAGATAATGGAATCAATGGTTATGGGGGATAAGGCGGGAACTGGATACTGATTGTGGATGATCAGCCATGATCACAGTGAATGTTGGTGCTGGCTCGAAGGGCCGAATGGCCTACTCCTGCACCTATTGTCTATTGTCTATTATCATGCACACAGCACACTGAATCAGCCTAGTGGTCACCTCTTCACCACTTCTCTCCCTCTCCAACTGTGGCGTAGTCTCCTCTCTCAGCCTCCTAGCCGAAGACCCTCGAGCCAAAAACTTGCACTTTTCTCACAAGGCACTTCCCTCGACAAGGCTGCTCCTCGACGGGACACTCCCTTAGAGCAAACCTTGCTTATGTTAGCTCATAATTTGAGTAACTAGCTTCACCTGCCGCGCCTCCTCCGACCTGGAAGGCCAAAGCTACACAGGAATGGCTTAAAAACAACAAAGCTAATGTCCTGGACTGGACTAGTCAGACAAGGACAAGATCCAAACACAATTCTCCACCAACACACGCAGATTATGGCAAGGTCTGGCAAAGCTAAGGGCAGTGGTGCTGCCAACATTGCTGCCTCTCTCCTAGATGTGCTAAATGTTTTTTTTTTACGCTCAGTTCGATGTCGCCAACACTGAGCCCCTGAGGAGAGTTGCCAGAGCGAGGTTGTCATGTGGTCTGTACATAGAGGCTGTGTGGTGAAAAAAGCACAACAGCTCCTTTATCACCTCAGACAGTTGAAGAAGTTGGGCATGAATCCCCAAATCATAAGGATTTTTGACATGGGCACAATTGAGAGTATCGTGACTGGCTGCATCACTGCCTGGTGTGGGAACTGTAATTCCCTCAATTGCAGGACTCTGCAGAGAGTGGTGCAGACAGGCCAGCACATTTGTAAACGTGAACTTCCCACTATTCAGGACACTTACAGAGCCAGGCGCATAAAAAGGGCCCGAAGGATCTTTGGGGACCTGAGTTACTCCAACCACAAACTTTTCCAGCTGCAACCATCTGGGAAACGGTACTGCAGTATTAAAGCTAGGACTAACAGGCTCCGGTTCAGCTTCTTCCACCAGGTTGTCAGACTGATTAATTCACGATGATACAATTGTATTTCTATGCTATATTGACTGTGCTGTTGTACATACTATTTATTACAAATTACCATAAATTGCACATTGTACACTTAGACGGAGATGTAAAGATTTTTACTCCTCTTGCATGTGAAAGATGCAAGAAATGAAGTTAACGCAATTCAATTCTTATGCAATTATTTTGTGTTTTATATTTGTAATTCATTTACATCACTTCGTAGGGATCCGTTCTCACTTTGACACGAGTCTTTTTCTGTTGATCAGTAAAACGGATCAGAGAATCGGAGCGGGAGTGCAGAGGAAGCCATTTTTGAATTTTTCGGCTTTTTTCCCATCGGCGTTCACAGAGGTGGGACTGCGCAGGCGTGTGGCGTCGGGCATTGAAGCGCGGAAGATTAAAAAGGAACAGAGCCTCAAACAGTGGGCAGCGTAGTTTGCGGGCGGCGGAGTGAGCTGGGAGCAGAGTGAAGGCTTAAGGGCTTCGGCTCAACGGGCTTAGGCGGAAACGGGCAAGGCGAGGAAGGTTTGGTATTCATTTTTTGTTGTTATTTGAGGAGAGGGGCAGTATGAGTGTGAGGGCAGTTTGTTGTTCTCGGTGCCGGATGTGGGAGGTCCTGGAGTCTCCAAGCCTCCCGGACGTCCACATCTGTGCCAGGTGCACCGAGATGCAGCTCCTAAGGGACTGCGTTAGGGAACTGGAGCTGCAACTCGATGACCTTCGTCTGGTCAGGAAGAGTGAGGAGTTGATAGAGAGGAGTTACAGGCAGGTGGTCACACCGGGGCCACGGGAGGCAGACAAGTGGGTCACGGTTAGGGGGGGGAAGGGGAAGAGTCAGGTAATAGAGAGTACCCCAGTGGCTGTGCCCCTTGACAATAGGTACTCCTGTTTGAGTACTGTTGGGGAGGACAGCTTACCTGGGGGAAGCGACAGTGGCCGTGCCTCCGGCACAGAGTCCGGTCCTGTAGCTCAGAAGGGTAGGGAAAGGAAGAGGAGCGCAGTTGTAACAGGGGACTCGATAGTAAGGGGGTCAGATAGGCGAGTCTGAGGATGCAGTCCAGAGACCCAGATGGTAGTTTGCCTCCCTGGTGCCAGGGTCCGGGATATTTCTGATCGCGTCCAAGATATCCTGAAGTGGGAGGGTGAGAAGCCAGAGGTTGTGGTACATATAGATACCAATGACATAGGTAGGAAAAGGGAAGAGGTCCTGAAAGGAGAATATAGGGAGTTAGGAAGGGAGTTGAGAAAAAGGACTGCAAAGATAGTAATCTCGGGATTACTGCCTGTGCCACGCGACAGTGAGAGTAGGAATGCGATGAGGTGGAGGATAAATGGGTGGCTGAGGGATTGGAGCAGGGGGCAGGGATTCAAGTTTTTGGATCATTGGGACCACTTTTGGCGCAGGTGTGACCTGTACAAAAAGGACAGGTTACACTTGAATCCTAGGGGGACCAATATCTTGGTGGGGAGATCTGCGAGGGCTACTGAGGTGACTTTAAACTAGAATGGTTGGGGGGTGGGAATCAAATTAAAGAGACTAGGAGAGAGGAGGTTAGTTCACAATAGGGGGATGGGAACAAGTGCAGAGAGACAGAGGGGTGTAAAATGAGGGTAGAAGCAAAAAGTAGTAAGGTGAAAAGAAAAAGTGGCAGGCCGGCAAATCCAGGGCAAAAATCAAAACGGGCCACTTTTCAACATAATTGTATAAGGGCTAAGAGTGTTGTAAAAGCGAGCCTGAAGGCTTTGTGTGTCAATGCAAGGAGCATTCGTAACAAGGTGGATGAATTAAAAGTGCAGATTGTTATTAATGAATATGATATAGTTGGAGCAACACACATTAAAGTTGCTGGTGAACACAGCAGGCCAGGCAGCATCTCTAGGAAGAGGTACAGTTGACGTTTCAGGCCGAGACCCTTCGTCCTGACGAAGGGTCTCGGCCTGAAACGTCGACTGTACCTCTTTCTAGAGCTGCTGACTGGCCTGCTGCGTTCATCAGCAACTTAGATGTGTGTTGCTTGAATTTCCAGCATCTGCAGAATTCCTGTTGTTTGCGGTGACATAGTTGGGATCACAGAGACATGGCTCCAGGGTGACCAAGGATGGGAGCTCAACATTCAGGGATATTCAATAATCAGGAGGGATAGACATGAAAGAAAAGAAGGTGGGGTAGCATTGCTGGTTAGAGAGGAGATTAACGCAATAGAAAGGAAGGACATTAGTCGGGAGGATGTGGAATCAATATGGGTAGAGCTGCATAACACTGAGGGGCAGAAAACGCTGGTGGGAGTTGTGTACAGGCCACCTAACAGTAGTAGTGAGGTTGGGGATGGTATTAAACAGGAAATTAGAAATGCGTGCAATAAAGGAACAGCAGTTATAATGGGTGACTTCAATCTTGATTGGGTGAACCAAACTGGTAAGGGTGCTGAGGAAGAAGATTTCTTGGATCGTATGCGGGATGGTTTTTTGAACCAACATGTTGAGGAACCAAGTAGAGAGCAGGCTATTCTAGACTGGGTATTGAGCAATGAGGAAGGGTTAATTAGCAATCTTGTCGTGAGCGGCCCTTTGGGTAAGAGTGACCATAATATGGTGGAATTCTTCATTAAGATGGAGAGTGACATAGTTAATTCAGAAACAAAGGTTCTGAACTTAAAGAAGGGTAACTTTGAAGGTATGAGAAGTGAATTAGCTAGGATAGACTGGCAAATGACACTTGAAGGGTTGACGGTGGATATGCAATGGCAAGCATTTAAAGATCGCATGGATGAACTACAACAATTGTTCATCCCAGTTTAGCAAAAGAATAAATCAGGGAAGGTAGTGCACCCGTGGCTGACAAGGGAAATTAGGGATAGTATCAATTCCAAAGAAGAAGCATACAAATTAGCCAGAAAAAGTGGCTCACCTGAGGACTGGGAGAAATTCAGAGTCCAGCAGAGGAGCACAAAGGGCTTAATTAGGAAAGGGAAAAAAGATTTTTGAGAGAAAACTGGCAGGGAACATAAAAACTGACTGTAAAAGCTTTTATAGATATGTGAAAAGAAAAAGATTGGTTAAGACAAATATAGGTCCCCTACAGACAGAAACAGGTGAATTGATTATGGGGAACAAAGACATGGCAGACCAATTGAATAACTACTTTGGTTCTGTCTTCACTAAGGAGGACATAAATAATCTTCCAGAAGTAGTAGGGAACAGAGGGTCCAGTGAGATGGAGGAACTGAGGGAAATACATGTTAGTAGGGAAGAGGTGTTAGGTAAATTGAAGGGATTAAAGGCAGATAAATCCCCAGGGCCAGATGGTCTGCATCCCAGAGTGCATAAGGAACTAGCTCAAGAAATAGTGAATGCATTAGTGATAATTTTTCAAAACTCTTTAGATTCTGGACTAGTTCCTGAGCATTGGAGGGTGGCTAATGTAACCCCACTTTTTAAAAAAGGAGGGAGAGAGAAACCGGGGAACTATAGACCGGTTACCCTAACATCGGTGGTGGGGAAAATGCTAGAGTCAGTTATCAAAGATGTGATAACAGCACATTTGGAAAGTGGTGAAGTCATCGGACAAAGTCAGCATGGATTTGTGAAAGGAAAATCCATGTTTGACGAATCTCATAGAATTTTATGAGGATTAACTAGTAGAGTGGATAGGAGAGAACCAGTGGATGTGGTATATTTGGATTTTCAAAAGGCTTTTGACAAGGTCCCACACAGGAGATTAGTGTGCAAACTTAAAGCACACGATATTGGGGGTAAGGTATTGATGTGGATAGAGAATTGGTTGGCAGACAGGAAGCAAAGAGTGGGAATAAACGGGACCTTTTCAGAATGGCAGGCAGTGACTAGTGGAGTACCGCAAGGCTCAGTGCTGGGACCCCAGTTGTTTACAATATATATTAATGACTTGGATGAGGGAATTAAATGCAGCATCTCCAAGTTTGCGGAAGACACGAAGCTGGGCGGCAGTGTTAGCTGTGAGGAGGATGCTAAGAGGATGCAGGGTGACTTGGATAGGTTAGGTGAGTGGGCAAATTCATGGCAGATGCAATTTAATGTGGATAAATGTGAAGTTATCCACTTTGGTGGCAAAAACAGGAAAACAGTTTATTACCTGAATGGTGGCCGATTAGGAAAAGAGGAGGTGCAACGAGACTTGGGTGTCATTATACACCAGTCATTGAAAGTGGGCATGCAGGTACAGCAGGCGGTGAAAAAGGCGAATGGTATGCTGGCATTCATAGCAAGAGGATTTGAGTACAGGAGCAGGGAGGTACTACTGCAGTTGTACAAGGCCTTGGTGAGACCACACCTGGAGTATTGTGTGCAGTTTTGGTCCCCTAATCTGAGGAAAGACATTCTTGCCATAGGAGTACAAAGAAGGTTCACCAGATTGATTCCTGGGATGGCAGGACTTTCATATGATGAAAGACTGGATCGACTAGGCTTATACTCGTTGGAATTTAGAAGATTGAGGGGGGATCTTATTGAAACGTATAAAATCCTAAAGGGATTAGACAGGCTAGATGCAGGAAGATTGGTCCTGATGTTGGGGAAGTCCAGAACGAGGTGTCACAATTTGAGGATAAAGGGAAGCCTTTTAGGACCGAGATTAGGAAAAACTTCTTCACACAGAGAGTGGTGAATCTGTGGAATTCTCTGCCACAGGAAACAGTTGAGGCCAGTTCATTGGCTATATTTAAGAGGGAGTTAGATATGGCCCTTGTGGCTAAAGGGATCAGGGGGTATGGAGAGAAGGCAGGTACAGGGTCCTGAGTTGGATGATCAGCCATGATTATACTGAATGGCAGTGCAGGCTCGAAGGGCCAAATGCCCTACTCCTGCACTTATTTTCTATGTTTCTTATGAAGGATCTTTGAAGTGAAATGTTGATACTGTTTGTTTATTCCATTGATTTCTTACATGCTGAATGTTTCTCCCATTTTCTGTTCTAATTATTGGCAAGTGAGTCTCATCTGATAGCAGGACCCACGAGCTTTCATCATTTTGTTGACGATCTGAGAGTAGGTTTGATGCAGTAGCAATTGGTCAGTCTATATTTGTCTTGCTTTCCACCAGTCGCAGTCTTCCAACTTGAGAACAATCCAGATGGATTTCAACCCAGATAAGTGTGAGGTAGTTCAGTTTGGTAGGTCAAATATGATGGCAGAATATAGTATTAATGGTAAGACTCTTGGCAGTGTGGAGGCTCAGAGGGATCTTGGGGTCCAAGTCCATAGGACACTCAAAGCTGCTACACAGGTTGATTCTTTGGTTAAAAAGGCATACAGTGCATTGGCCTTCATCAACCGTGGTATTGAGTTTAAGAGCCGATAGGTAATGTTGCAGCTATATAGGACCCTGGTCAGACCCCACTTAAGAGTATTGTGCTCAATTCTGGTCGCCTCACTACAGGAAGGATGTGGAAACCACAGAAAGGGTGTAGAGGAGATTTACAAGGATGTTGCCTGGATTGGGGAGCATGCCTTATGAGAATAGGTTAAGTGAACTCAGCCTTTTCTCCTTGGAGTGACGGAGGATGAGAGGTGTATAAGATAATGTGAGGCATTGATCGTGTGGATAGTCAGAGGGTTTTTTTTCCAGGGCTGCAATGGCTAGCATGAGAGGTGCTTGGAAGTAGGTACAGAGGAGATGTCAGGGTTAAGTTTTTTTTTTACGCAGAGAGTGGTGAGTGCGCGGAATGGGCTGCTGGTGGCGGTGGTGGAGGCAGAAACAATAGGGTCTTTTAAGAGACTCCTGGATAGGTACATGGAGCTTAGAAAAATAGAGGGCTATGGACTAGCCTAGGTAGTTCTAAGAAAAGGACATGTTCGGCACAGCTTTGTTGGCCGAAGGGCCTGTATTGTGCTGTGCTTTCTATGTTTCATTTGTTACACTGCTCAATGTCAGTATGTTATTCCAATATCAAATACTCTTAACTTTTTTTAAAGCCAATTTCTGATATAGTTTCTTATCAGAAAATAGTTGTGGCATTGGGTAGAGTCAACATGGACCCAAGAAAGGGAAATCATATTCGACATATCATTTTGAAGGTGTAGCGAACAAAACAGATGAGAGGAAACCAATGGTTTTGGTAGTTTTGGACTTTCACATGGCTATCAATGAATGCTGTAGAAAATGTTATTAAATAAATCATGGTGCATGGTGTATGTTATTCCTAATAGTAGGAATAAATAGATAAGATTATTTTTGGATTGGGTGTGACTATCAGGTTTCTGCAACAATTAATGCTGGACAATGATTTACATGAAGGGATTAGGTGCTCATTATAGAAATCTGGATGATAATGAGGTTTGGGTGGAGGATACAGAGAGGTTTAAGAGAACACAGTAAACAAGTAGTCAAGGATATGTCAGATGGAATAATGTGAAAATATGCGAGGTCATCCAATTTGGTAGGAAAAAAATAGAAAGATGCAGTTATTTTTAAATGGCGAGAGACTGAAAACTAATGGTATTCACTGAAATTTAATATAGAGGTACAAATAATTAGGAAGTCAAGTGGGATATTGGCTCTTAGTGCAAGAGCAGAAGAATAACGATGCACTACTGCAATTAAACAGAGTTCTGCTTCACCTGGTCTAATCTCCTTATTAATGAATTGATGTACTTACGATAGAAATAGAATGAGGGTTCACTGATTGATTCCAGAGACTTGTTCTTTGCAGAGAGATTGAACAGACCGTGTCTTTGCTTATTTGAAAAACTGAATGAGAAGTAATCTCACTGAAACACATAGAAGCATATGATGCTCAACAGAAATGATGTTTAGTTTGGCTGAGGTATCCAGAACTACAGTTTGCCATTCAAAGTGGAGAGGAGAATAAATTTCAGGTATGGATATTTGAATTTGTATTCACAGGATTAATGTAGACCATAAGATATAGGAACAGAAATAGGCCATTTTGGCCCAATGAGTCTGCTCCGCCATTTTATCATGGCTGGTCCAATTTTCCTCTCAGTTCCAAACTCTTGCCTTCTCCCCGTATCCCTTTATGCCCTGACCAATCAAGGATCCATCAACCTCTGCCTTAAATATACAGTACATAAAGACTTGGCCTCCACAGCTGCCTGTGGCGAAGAATTCTGCACATTCACCACTCCAAAAAACCCCTCCCCATCTTCATTCTAAAAGGATGCCCCTCTATTCTGAGGCTGTGTCCTCTGGTGTTAGGCTCTCTTACCATAGGAAACATCCTCTCCACATCCACTCTATTAAGGCCTTTCACCATTCGATAGGTTTCAATGAGGTCACCCCCCATTTTTCTGAATTTTATTGAATATAGACCCAGGGCCATCAAGCACTCTTCATATGACAAGCCATTCAATCCTGGAATCATTTTTGTGAGCCTCCTTTAAACCCTCTCCAGTTTCCGCACATCCTTTCTATGATCAGAGGCCCAAAATTGCTCTCAATACTCCAAGTGAGGCCTCACCAGTGCTTTATAACGTCTCAACATTACATCCTTACTTTTATATTCTAGTCCTCTTGAAAAGAATGCTAACATTGCATTTGTCTTCTTCACCACAGACTCAACCTGAAAATTAACCTTTAGGGAATCCTACATAATGACTCCCAAGTCCCTTTGCACCTCAGTTTTTTTTGTACTTTCTCTCCATTTAGAAAATAGTCAACCCTTTCATTTCTTCTACCAAAGTGCATGACAGTACACTTCCCAACACTGTATTCCACCTGCCACTTCTTTGTCCATTCTCCTAATCTGTCTAAGTCCTTTTGTGGCCTCTCTATTTCCTAAAAACTACCTGCCCTTGCATCTATCTTCATATCATCTGCAAACTTTGCAACAAAGCCACCAATTCCATCATCCAAATCATGTAGGAAAATAACACTGATATCAGCCATGATCTTAGTGAACAGTGGAGAATCAATGAGGGACAAAATAGGCTACCCCTGTTTCTATTTCTTAAGTCAGAAGTCTCAAGTCAAAAGAACCATTAACAATTGAGTCAGGAATGATTGAATGGCTGCATAAAAAGATTTGCAACTACATGATGAGTATTGGGAAAGCAACAGGAAAAAAACATGCAATATATTGAAAATGACAACTGTATTCTATTAAACTAGAACTACACTACATAATGGCAACTACGCATGACAAGGTTACTCACCACCGGATTGCTTGGATCTAATTTGGTAACTTCTGTGAAGAATTTATGGGCTTCAGCAAAGTTATTCTGACCAAGGTGCAGGAATGCCCTGATGACAGAAATAATATACTTTCAATTTCTTAATGCTGCTTGCTATAAATAATATGCACCTAAATTAAAACCAATAAAATGAAAACAAATTATTATCAAACTAAAATGAAACACAACATGCTATAGTCAGAATTAGAAGATATTTCTCTCAAGAGTGGAGCAAAATGTTTTCACTTTATGGATTTGCTTTTTGTTGTAGTGCCTACCCAAAACTGCAGGATGAAATACTTTAAAAATAAAGCACCTTCTGGGGCTTGAAACAAACAATATTCAGCACCATACAGGGCGATAATGTCATGTAATTACTTCAACCCATGCCCTACTGTGCACTGTCATTCTTTAGCTGTTGCCAAATTTTAAATTTATTTTAGTACAAAAATAGAAAATTCACAAGAGTAATCCAGAAATTGTTTCAAGCAGAGAGCAAAATATGGTTTAGGAGAACGGATTCCCCTGTGATGCTAAGATGCATATTGGGAGGTAGCCAGAATGAATTAATTTATTAATTTGACTGTTAAGCAAACCAACATCTCAAAGACTTTGTCCCTCCCTCAGGAAGATGATTTCTTGGGGTTGGACTCACATGTTCACACAAAGCCACATTGGCATTGAATTCTAAAAACCAAACAAGATTTCACATAGCTTTAATTAGGCATGAACAAACCAGCATTAATTTACAGTTAGGCTTCCCCCACACAATGATGGAGATAAACAGAATGCTGCTAGACCTTCACCAACACTCTTCATATATATGAAAAAAAAGCTGTCAAAATGAATTATTCTGCATGTTTCCTCCTCTGATGAGATTAGTCTCTTATCAGAAGACTGCCTTTGTGGATTTTATGTTTTACCACTAATTTGCAGAATGCAACAAACTACATTTACACGTACACAAGACATTCAGGCTGAAATATATTAAAATAAACATTATGAAAGATCAAAAAATCAAAATAGAAGAACAATATAGATAGAATCATAAAAAAAATAACTGTTTCAGATCTAATCTGCATCAAAGAACTGGTGTCAAAATATACTCTGACATGATGCTGTGTGCCACAGTTCCCATGAGATGTTAGATTACATAGCAGGAGAGAGAATTTAATGAAGCAAGCAGGGATGGTCAGGACATTCTGTGACACAGTTCCTGAGGAGAGGTTGGATTGCATAGCAGGGGAAAGAGTTGAGCGGGAGCAGTTGGGACATTCTGCATGCCATAGTTACCGAGGAAATGTTGGATTGTGCATAAGAAGGCTTTCCGCAAGGGCCAATAAAAAGAAGGTAGGTTTAAGTGAAATGGTGATTGTGGGAGTGGCCATAGTGTGAGCGGGCCAGTGTTAAGAGTGGGAAGTTTATGCTTTGGTTTATAAAGGTTTTGGCAAGGAGAAGCACAGGCTGGAAGTAGATTTTTTCCATTTATTTTTTCACAGAGTTAGAGCAATGGGGATGCCAGGCAGGATAGTGGAATGTGGAAGGCAGGGAAACTTCCTGTGTCCCTGATGACTACGTCTGCAAGAAGGAAATGCATCCAGCTGCAGCTTATTTCAGACCATGTTAAGGAATTGATGCTGGAGCTGGATAAACTTTGGATCATTTGAGAGGCTGAGGGGTTGCGTGACAGGACATACAGGGGGGTAGTTATACTTATGGTACAGGATACAGATAGCTCCTGACAGCAAAGAGAATGAAAATGGTTAAACAGATAGTGCAGAGTACTCCTGTGGCTATCACCCTCAACATCAGGTATACCACTTTGGATATAGTTGGTAGGGATGACCTATCAGAGGAAAGTCACAATGATCAGGTCCCTGGCACTAAGTCCGCCTCTGTGGCTCAGAAGGGAAGAGGGAGGGAAGAGGGGGAGAAGAGGCGAGCTATAGTGATAGGAGAACAGACAGGAGGCTTTGTGGATGAGAATGAAATTCCTGGATGGTATTTATCTCCCAGATACCAGGGTCAGGACATCTCAGATGAAGCTTACAACATTCTTAAGTGGGAGGAAGAGCACCAGAGATGGTGTTGTACATCAATATCAATGACATGGCAAGGAGGGGTGATGAGGTCCTGCAAAGTGAGTTCATAGAGTTAGGTGCCAAGTTAAAGGACAAGACCTCCACGGTTGTGATCTCAGGATTGCTACTTGTGCCAGAAGCCAGTGAGGTCAGAAATAAGAAGATCATACTGTTTAAAATGTGGCTAAGGAGATGGTGCCAGGGGTGGGGTGGGGTGGGGTGGGGGGGGGGCTTCAGATTTTCAGATTATTGGACCCTCTTTCAGGGAAAGTGGGACCTGTACAGAAGGGATGGTCAATGGTTGGGGAGGGGGCGAGGTGTGAGGTTAAAATAGAGTTACAGGGGAATGGGAACCAGATCACCGGAGCAGATAGTGGTGTGGTTGTGGGGAAAGATGTTAAGCCTACATACAAAAGCAGGAATCAAAAGGTTGAACATGGTAGGACTAATGTTCTGAATTGTGTATACTTCAATACAAGTAGGAAAGGTGAATGAACTTAAGGCATGGATTAGCATGTGGAATTCTGATATTGTAGTTATTAGTGACACTTGGCTGCAGGAGGGGCAGGACTGGCAGCTTAATATTTCAGGGATCCATTGTTCTTAATGTGATAAAGTGGGAGGGTCATGATTACTGGTCAGGGAAAATTTCACAGTAGTGCTCAGACAAGACAGATTGGAGAGCTCGTCTACTGAGGCTATATGGGTGGAACTGAGGAGTAAGAAAGGGATGACCACATTAATGGGATTATCTTATTGACCACCCAACAGTTTGTGCAATTTACAGAAGCAAATATGTAGAGATTGCAAGAAACACAAGACTGTGAGAGCAAGTAATTTTAACTTTCCACCTATTGACTGGGACACCCAGTCTGTAAAAACACAGGATAGAATAGTGTTTGTCAAATGTGTTCAGAAAAGTTTCCTTAATCAGAATATAGAGGTTCTAATTAGAGAAAGAGCGATACTAGATCTCCTATTAGGAAATGAGACAGAGGTGAGGTATGTTTACGTAGGTTAGATTTCGACATTTAAGAGAAAAGACTGGATAAGTACACGGATGGGATGGTTATGGAGGGCAATGGTTTGGGTGCAGGTCAATGGGATTCCACAGATTAACAGATGGCTGAAGGGCCTGTTTCTGTGCGACAGTAGTCTATGACTCTGTGATTCTATGTATCTTCATTGAAACAAAATAAATAGAGGAAGAAAGCAGTTAAGAGGTGTGTGGAATACAGAAAAGGAAAATCTCAAAAGTGCAAGAATGTGCCATGGTCATTTCTATCACAGGCTAAGACACTGGTGGCTTGAGCAACAAACTATTCACTTTTATCAAGGACAGTGGGATGGATTTAGTAAAATTAAACAGCCCTCTTCTGGGTCATCAAGCAGATTTATAACTTATCCCCTTATATCCTTCGGGAAGAATTTTTTTTTTTTATGGATAGCAGGTTAATGGTCCAGATTTAATTGTAGGAATAATGATTTAGTTTGACTGGAGTGTGTCAGATGGAAATCTCTGTGGTTAAACTTCGACATCAGAAGTTGATGTAGGATTTGCCCTGAACCTTTATAAGGAACTCAAACGCACGTTGCAGTTCTTACTATGAAACAAACTAGAATTCCTACCATTGCCTGTAAGGCGTTTGTACGTTCTCCCCGTGACTGCAAGGGTTTCCTCCAGGTGCTCCAGCTTCTTCCCACAGTCCAAAGGCATACTGGTAGTTAGGTTAATTGGTCAGTGTAAATTGTTCTGTGATTAGGCTAGGGTTAAATTGGGGTTGCAGCTTGGAGGGCCGGAAGGGCCTGTTCTGTGCTGTATCTCAATCAATCAATCAATCAATAGAAGCCTGGGCTTTCCATTTAAAGCCCAATTATATTTTTAAAAGCAAAAAACCTTAAAAGCAACAAACAATTTTCCTGACACTGAAAATGAATATTTTAAATATAAAAATACAGTATTTAATTTGTTTAAATATTAATTATTCTTGGAGATAAGTAAATAATCAGTTCCTTCTGGTTCTTCATCCTCTGTACTATTTTTCTTTACCTATCTTTTTAGAACATGACTTTATACTGGTGTTATAAATTAGCTTTAGAGTATTATTTTAAATACACTGCAATGATTATTTCATTGGATTAATTGAGAAGGCATGCTGTTGCTTTCCTTGCTTTAAAATCAGAATCAGAATCATGCTTATTATCACTGACATACTGTATGTCATGACATTTGTTGTTTTGTAGCAGCAAAATAGTGAAGTAGTGTTCATGGACACAAGGATTGTTCAGAAATATGATGGCGGAGTGGAAAGAAGCTGATTCTAAAACATTGTGTCTCCAGGAACCTGTACATCCTCCCTACTGAGAAGAGGGCATGTCCTTAGGGGTGGGGGTCCTTAACGATGGACGCTACCTTCTTGACGCATCATTTTTGAAGATATCCCCGATGGAAGCGGGAATATGCAGCCGGCTGAGTTTACAACCCTTTGCAGCTTTTTCCTGATCCTGTACACTGGTGCTTCCATACCCAATACTGATGTAAGCAGTCAGAATGCTCTCCGCAGTATGTCTGTAGAAATCTGTGAGTCTTTGATGACATAGACTTTATGTGTCCCGGATCTGTATCAGCAGTCTGCTACAACATAATCTGCTAGGCTCATACATCCTTCACACATGGTAGATTTTGTTGCCCAGCAGTTATGCCATCACTAGCCGCTGTGAAATAGGAAAGCCATAAGCCATACTTCATGATCTCCTCCCCATTTAGCACAAAGATTTTGAACACTTTGTGACAATGTCTGATAACAGCAACCAGCCAAATCACATATTTGAATATGTATTTTCTGTGTCTTACCTGTTCATGTGAATGATTATATTCTGCTGCAATTCATTTCCTAATTTCGGAATCACTTTCTCTACTTTTTGAAAATATTTCTCAGCTGTTTTGATGTCACCAATCTAGATATAAAGAAATACAATATTAAAAATTTTGAAGTACAAGCAAGTCTTAATTTAAGGAGAAAGTAGTGGGCAAGTAGTGTTAAGGAAGCAGAGGTTCTTCAGAAGGACTTAGACAGATTAAGAGAATCGGCAAAGAAGTGGCAGATAAAATATATCCAACATATAATTCCCCGTAACTTCCACCACCTCCAACGGGATCCCACCACTAAGCACATCTTTTCCTCCCCCCCACCCTGCTTTCTGCTGGGATCGCTCCCTACGCGACTCCCTTGTCCATTTGTCCCCTCATCCCTCTCCACTGATTTCCCTCATGGCACTTATCTTTGTAAGCTAAACAAGTGCTACACATGCCCTTACACTTCCTCCCTCACCACCATTCAGGGCCCCAGACAGTCCTTCCAGGTGACGTGACACTTCACCTGTGAGTCGGCAGGGGTGATATACTGCATCCAGTGTTCCCGATGCAGCCTTCCATATATTGGTGAGACCCGACACAGGCTGGGAGATCATTTCGCTGGACACCTAAACTCTGTCCGCCAGAGAAAGCAGGATCACCCAGTGGCCACACATTTTAATTCCACATCCCATTCCCATTCTGATATGTCTATCCACGGCCTCCTCTACTGTCAAGATGAAGCCACACTCAGGTTGGAGGAACAACACCTTATACTCCGTCTGGGTAGCCTCCAACCTGATGCGATGAACATTGACTTCTCTAACTTCTGTTAATGCCCCACCTCCCCCTCGTACCCCATCCGTTATTTATTTATTTTATATTTTCTCTCTTTTTCTCCCTCTGTCCCTCTCACTATACTCCTTGCCCATCCTCTGGGTTCCCCCCTCCCCCGTTCTTTCTCCCTAGGCCGCCTGTCCCATGATCCTCTTATATCCCTTTTGCCAACCAACTTTCCAGTTCTTAGCTTCATCCCTCCCCCTCCTGTCTTCTCCTATCATTTCGGACCTCCCCCTCCCACTTTCTAATCTCTTACTATCTCTTCTTTCAGTTAGTCCTGACGAAGGGTCTCGGCTGAAACATCGACTGTACCACTTCCTAGAGATGCTGCCTGGCCTGCTGCGTTCACCAGCAATTTTTATGTTGTTGCGTGATAAAATATAGTGTAGGATAGTGTGTACAGTAGAAGGGATAAAGATGCAGACTATTTTTTAAATGGGGAAAAAAATCAGAAATCAGAGGTGTAACAGGAATCGGGAATCCTCGTGCAGGGTTCCTTTAAGGGTTACTTGCAGGTTGAGTTGGTGTTAAGAAAGGCAAATGCAATGTTAGAATTCATTTCATGAGGACTAGAGAGGACCCGGCTCATGAACTGTTCGTTCCACTGCCATCAAGGAGGAGGCCATGTAGCACCTATGCCAGGACCACCAGACTCAAAAACAGCTACTTTCCACAAGCAGTAAGGCAGATCAACACCTCCACCCACTAACCCCCCCTTCCACGCCCCCACCACCACTACTTTATCATTTCCTATCAGTCATCTTACGTACAGACACTCCTATGCCTAGCGTTACTTTATAGACATACAATCTATGTAAAGAGATTATCTTATATGTATTTATAAGTTCCTTAAGATCGTTGAAGCTGGGGGTGGTAGTGGGGATAAGCTCCCACAACATATTAAATGCTACCAATGGCGTGTGTCTCAAATAGCCTCTGACAACCAAGTCCAGCTCCTGGCCTTTACATGTGGCTTAGCTACTAAGCCCGGTGGAACCGTTTCTACTGACAGAAGAAGGGGCAAAGATGGGTTACTGGCACCTTAAAACCAGTCACTTCAGGCAGAAGGGGCTCACCAGCTGTGGTTAGCAGCTCATCTAGGAGAAGGAAAACTCTGATCTTAAACTTCCGCTGCCTTGCGCCTATACCCTCTCATGGGGAAGGCTTTGGCAGTAAACCCCAAGGAAAAATCAGAGCTGGAGTCCCTAAGGCAGTTGTATATTGAGTTCAATGCTAACTGTTATATCCTGCAACTGTTATATCTTGAAACTGTATCGATCTCTGCCGCTCCTTTGGATTCGTCAGCCATGAGCAGATGGGGAGCCTGCTACATGAGCAAGAGATTGCTCTCCATATTGTACTACCCTGGCTTGTGTATCATGTAGACAGCTGGGAAGCCACATCAATGTGTTGACTGTGTTGCCACGCACAGCTCCAATCTGCTGATCAAATTTGCAGATGACACGAGATTGATAGACCTTATTTCCAACAATGGTGAGACAGCCTACAGAGGAGAAGCCAATGCCCTGACACAGTGGTGCCAAGAAAATAACCTCTCCCTCAATGTTGAAAAAATGAAGGAGTTGATCATGGATTACAAGAGGAATGGAGACAGGTTAGCCCCTGTTGACATCAATAGGACTGTAGTTAAGAGGGTGAGTAGTTTCAAGTTTCTCGGTATACACATCAAGGATCTCACCTGCACTGTACATACCGGCTCTGTGGTGAAAAAAGCACAACAGCAACTCTTTCATCTCAAATAGACAATAGACAATAGGTGCAGAAGTAGACCATTCGGCCCTTCGAGCCTGCACCGCCATTCTGAGATCATGGCTGATCATCTACTATCAATACCCGGTTCCTGCCTTGTCCCCATAACCCTTGATTCCCCTATCCATAAGATACCTATCTAGCTCCTTCTTGAAAGCATCCAGAGAATTGGCCTCCACTGCCTTCTGAGGCAGCGCGTTCCACACCTCCACAACTCTCTGGGAGAAGTTGTTCCTCCTCAACTCTGTCCTAAATGACCTACCCCTTATTCTTAAACCATGCCCTCTGGTACTGGACTCTCCCAGCATCTGGAACATATTTCCTGCATCTATTTTGTCCAATCCCTTAATAATCTTATATGTTTCAATCAGATCCCCCCCTCAATCTCCTTAATTCCAGCGTGTACAAGCCCAGTCTCTCTAACCTCTCTGCGTAAGACAGTCCGGACGTCCCAGGAATTAACCTAGTGAACCTACGCTGCACCTCCTCCACAGCCAGGATGTCCTTCCTTAACCCTGGAGACCAAAACTGCACACAATACTCCAGGTGTGGTCTCACCAGGGCCCTGTACAAATGCAAAAAGATTTCCTTGCTCTTGTACTCAATTCCCTTTGTAATAAAGGCCAACATTCCATTAGCCTTCTTCACTGCCTGCTGCACTTGCTCATTCACCTTCAGAGACTGATGAACTAAGTACTTCTAGATCTCTTTGTATTTCTCCCTTACCTAACTCCACACCGTTCAGATAATAATCTGCCTTCCTGTGCTTGCTCCCAAAGTGAATAACCTCACACTTATTCACGCTATCTGCCAAGTTTCTGCCCACTCACCCAGCCTATCCAAGTCACCTTGAATTCTCCTAACATCCTCATCACATGTCACACTGCCACCCAGCTTAGTATCATCAGCAAACTTGCCTTCCTCTAAATCATTGACGTAAATTGTAAACAGCTGTGGTCCTGTGGCACCCCACTAGTCACCACCTGCCATTCCCAGAAACACCCATTCACTGCTACCCTTTGCTTTCTATCTGCCAACCAGTTTTCTATCCATGTCAATATCCTCCCCCCAACGCCATGAGCTCTGATTTTACCCACCAATCTCCTATGTGGTACCTTATCAAATGCCTTCTGAAAGTCAAGGTACACCACATCCACTGGATCTCCCGCACCTATCTTCCTGGTTACATCCTCGAAAAACTCCAACAGATTAGTCAAGCATGATTTGCCCCTGGTAAATCCATGCTGGCTCGGCCCAATCTTATCACTGCTATCAAGATATGCCGCTATTTCATATTTAATAATGGACTCTAGCATCTTTCCCACTACTGATGTTAGGCTAACAGGGCGATAGTTCTCTGTTTTCTCCCTCCCCCCTTTCTTAAAAAGTGGGATAACATTAGCCATTCGCCAATCCTCAGGAACTGATCCTGAATCTAAGGAACATTGGAAAATGATCACCAATGCATCCGCAATTTCCAGAGCCACCTCCTTTAGTACCCTAGGATGCGGACCATCTAGACCTGAGGATTTGTTAGCCTTCAGTCCCATCAGTCTACTCATCACTGTTTCCTTCCTAATGTCAATCTGTTTCAGTTCCTCTGTTACCCTATGTCCTTGGCCCATCCATACATCTGGGAGATTGCTTGTGTCTTCCCTAGTGAAGACAGATCCAAAGTACTTATTAAATTCGTCTGCCATTTCTCTGTTTCCCATAACAATTTCTCCCAATTCATTCTTCAAGGGCCCAACATTGTTCTTAACTATCTTCCTTCTCTTCACATACCTAAAAAGAAAAATGGCTCTAGAAGTTTGGCACAAGTCCCCAAATCATCCAGACTTTCTACAGGGGCACCATCGAGAGCATCCTGACTGGCTGTGTTACCGTCTGGTACAGGAACTGTACCACACTCAACCTCAGGGCACTGCAGAGAGATGTGCAGACAGCCCAGTGCATCTGTGGATGTGAACTTTCCTCTATTCAGGACATATACAGCAGCAGGTGTGTAAAAAGGGCCCAGGGGATCATGGACTCCAGCCACCCCAACCAGAAACTGTTTCTGCTCACAACATACAGGATACTGCACCGTGTCGGATCTCACAACGTACCAGAGACTGCACTGTGTCAGGTCTCACAATGTACAGGAGACTGCACTGTGTCAGGTCTCACAATGTACAGGAGACTGCACTGTGTCAGGTCTCACAATGTACAGGAGACTGCACTGTGTCAGGTCTCACAATGTACAGGAGACTGCACTGTGTCAGGTCTCACAATGTACAGGAGACTGCACCGTGTCGGATCTCACAATGTACAGGAGACGGCACTGTGTCAGGTCTCACAATGTACAGGAGACTGCACTGTGTCAGGTCTCACAATGTACAGGAGACTGCACTGTGTCAGGTCTCACAATGTACAGGAGACTGCACCGTGTCGGATCTCACAATGTACAGGAGACGGCACTGTGTCAATTCTCTCCAACTTACACTAGGCTGCACTGGGAGCGCTGGATGCAATAAAATTTATTGAATAAATAACACTGATGGATTCACAAGCGAAGTGCTGCCTCAGCTGGAAGGGCTGTTTAGGGCCCTGAATGGTGGTGAGGGCAGTGGTGTGTGGGCAGGATAGGGTTACGATAGGAAAGATTTTAAAGGTTATGAACCAAATAGGACAAGCTTGGAAGGGCATCTTGGTTGGCCAGGAGCAGTTGGGCCAAGAGACCTGTTTTCATGCCATATGACTCCATGACATGCAAGTCAGTTTGATATGTAAATTTTCCTTTGTGGGTCAGACACCCTGAGCCAATAGGCTGGTCCTGGACTTATTTCCATCTGGCATAATTTACATATTATTATTTAATTATTTATGGTTTATATTGCTATATTTATACTCTATTCTTGGTTGGTGCAACTGTAATGAAACCCAATTTCCCTCAGGATCAGTAAAGTATGACTACGATTATGAAATGGCAGAAGCTGATGAAGCTTCAGTGGGGAGAATAACAAATGGGATTAATGCAAGAATAGTTTAAGCAGGAATTATTACCAAGCAGGAATATTTGGCAACCATTTCCACCACTTTTGTTTAAACCAAGTATTATTACCAAGACACAATAATCTTTTAGGTTAATTGCATATGCTATTCACCAATGTTTACCATTTCTTGTTATGTATTTGGACTGTAATTCTATTTTAGAGCTTTTTCCACTCTCTTTACCTAGTCCCAACTTCATATATTTTCCACTATTCTGTTCTGCAATCCGTCTTGTAGATTTTTTCTCCTCTTCCATGCTATCTTCCACGTGCTCCTGCCCCGATCTCATTACTATATTTCCATCTGGCATAGTTTGCATTTTGTTGTTTGATTGTTTGTGGTTTTTGTATTGCTATATTTATGCTCTATTCTCGGTTGGTGCGGCTGTAACGAAACCCAATTTCCCTTGGGATCAATGAAGTATATCTATCTATAAAACTAACCCCCCCCCCACCCTGGCACTGCCAAACTTTTTATCAAGGACAGCAATCCCATCTCTATTCAGGTGCAATTCTTCCAGCCTTCTCGTCCTCGCCTGCGCCACCCACTCTGGCACACTACTCTCTCTCGTGCCACGCTCTTTGACACACTGTCTTTCACAACTCTCACTTCTTTTGAAAGCAGCTGAAAACACAAAAAATCTACAACAAATTAAGAACCAAGAAATAATGCAAGTACTGGGAACAACCGAATGAAATCTAATGCAACTTGTTCATAAAAATCATAAATACAATCCAATCTCAGAAAAATGGCAATTAACGTGATCTCTGCAAATGAATACGGTCCTTTACTATACTTTGTCTGAGCATTACCTCACAAACTTAGTGCAGTTTGTTGCTTAGGACCAGTATTTTCTAGACTCAGTGAAAATTTACCATGCAAGTTGAAAAGGCACTGGAGCGTACCCCACATTTCAGTATTTGCTCCATTGGTATAGTTCTGCAGGTCACACCTTTAAGTAAACATTCAGGCACTTTTTTGATACAGTGAGAGCTTTTGGTATGCTGGCCTTTATAAATCAGAGCATTGAGTATAGGAGTTGGGATGTAATGTTAAAATTGTACAAGGCCAGATTTGGAGTATTGTGTACAGTTCTGGTCACCGACTTACAGGAAAGATGTCAACAAAATAGAGAGAGTACAGAGAAGATTTACCAGAATGTTACCTGGGTTTCAGCACCTAAGTTACAGAGAAAGGCTGAACAAGTTGGGTCATTATTCTTTGGAGCGTAGAAGTTTGAGGGGGGACTTGATAGAGGTATTTAAAATTATGAGGGGGATAGATAGAGTTGACGTGGATAGGCTTTTTCCATTAAGAGCAGGGGAGATTCAAACAAGAGGACGTGAGTTGAGAGTTAGGGGGCAAAAGTTTAGGGGTAACACGAGGGGGAACTTCTTTACTCAGAGAATTGTAGCTGTGTGGAACAAGCTTCCAGTAGAAGTTGTAGAGGCAGGCTCAATATTGTCATTTAAAGTAAAATTGGATAGCTATATGGACAGGAAAGGAATGGAGGGTTATGGGCTGAGTGCAGGTCGGTGGGACTAGGTGAGAGTAAGCATTCGGCATGGACTAGAAGGGCTGAGATGGCCTGTTTCCATGCTGTAGTTGTTATATGGTTATGGAACTGACACTCAGACTACTATGATAAAGCAATATACTCTTTTACCAACTACACAAAATTAGTGGGTAAAAGGGGAGTGCAATCTGGTCCACAAGCAAATGATTAAACTACGTAATAAATTGTTCTCTGCGTAGTTATGAAGGTGAGCAATGCAGCAAAGTTTTGTTACAAAAATAGAGTCACTTGATTTACAGATTTTAGGTCCAATCTGTTGAAAAGTGAATTATTACTAATAAAAGAACCAAGCAAACTAGATAAGTGGATTAGGTGTAATTGACAGCTATGTCTCAGACCTGCAAGAAAGAATACGATCAATGATTGGCTCTAGGCCAGGTTGACAGATTATTCTGTGATTGGCAGTACCAATTATAGGCATTTATTGATGCTCCTCTGGCTATAGACCAATTTCATATGCAGGGAGCCTAACAAAGAAGTCAGTTGTGGATAAGTTACCAGAGGGGATTCTGAGGAACAGGATCTATCAAACAGAGACAAGTCTAATTAGATAAAGTCTAATTAGGGATAGCCAACATGCCTTTGCGCATGGGAAATCATATCTTGACAAATTTCTTGGAGTTTTTGAAGAGATAACCAAGACAACAAATGAAGGTAGGGCAGTGGACATTTTCTATGGACTTCATCAAAACCTTTGACAAGATTCTGCGTGGCAGGCGAGTCTGAAATGTTAGATCACATGAGATCCAGAGAAGGATAGTGAATTGGATTGATATTGGCTGGATGGTAGAAAGTGGGAAACAATGGTCAAAGGTTGTTTGTCAGACTGGAAGCCT
Organism: Mobula birostris; assembly: GCF_030028105.1. Classification (NCBI taxonomy): domain Eukaryota; kingdom Metazoa; phylum Chordata; class Chondrichthyes; order Myliobatiformes; family Myliobatidae; genus Mobula; species Mobula birostris. The sequence goes on along the minus strand of NC_092371.1, from coordinate 184,093,561 downwards.
TTTACAAATGATCTGCCACAGGGTTGGTGCTGGGACTTCTGTTGTTCATTATTTACATGAGCAATTTGTACAAGGCAAGGTAGTAACTTTGTGGGTAATAAAATAGGTGGTATTGAAGACCGTAATGAAGGTTATCAAAAATGATAGGAGAGGATCTTGATCAGCTAGGTATGTGGGCTGAGGATTAGCAAACTGTTTCCAATTCAGTTAGGTATGAAGTGCTGCATTTTGGAAATTTAAACAAGGACAGGACCTCATACAGTGAACAGTTGGCCCCTGGTGAGCGTGGAACAGAGGAACCTAGGTATATACCTTGACCGCCAACATCTCCAGGCTGAGATTTTACGCACTGCTGCTGGACCTCCAGTCTTCCCTTTCTCCACCACCAATCTGCAACCCTGTGTCGCTCAGGCCACATCCACCCCGACTCCATCAGCTCTTGTGTCCTTGGAGCCTCCATCTTTTTCCCACCCCGCCTTCCCTGACACCCCGACCTTCCTCCCTCCTCTGACACCACCAGCTCGCTTCCTCCCTCTAGTCACAGCTCTCATCCATGGTAAATCACACTAAACAGTGGAGGAACACAGCATCTATGGAAAAGAGTAAACTGTTGACATTTTGGGCTGAGACCCTTCTTCGAGACTGACTTTTTCCACACAGAGAGTGCTACATATATGGAATGAGCTGCCAGAGAAAGTCATCTAGACATTTGTGATCAAAAGACATTTAGATAAGTACATAGACAGGAGGGATTAAGAGGATATGGGCCAAACACAGGCAAGTAGGACAGGTCTGCATGGATGAGTTGAACTGAAAGGTCCATTTCCATGTGGTATTACTCTATGACTCCAGTTGCTGGAAGAACACAAACACGAGGAATTCTGCAGATGCTGGAAATTCAAGCAACACACAGCAAAGTTGCTGGTGAACACAGCAGGCCAGGCAGCATCTCTAGGAAGAGGTACAGTGAACGTTTCGGGCTGAGACCCTTCGTCAGGACTAACTGAAAGACGAGCTAGTAAGAGATTTGAAAGTGGGAGGGGGAGGGGGAGATCCAAAATGATAGGAGAAGACAGGAGGGGGGGGGATGGAGACAAGAGCTGGACAGTTGATTGGCAAAGGGGATATGAGAGGATGATGGAAACAACAGGAATTCTGCAGATGCTGGAAATTCAAGCAACACACATCAAAGTTGCTGGTGAACGCAGCAGGCCAGGCAGCATCTCTAGGAAGAGTTGCAGTCGACGTTTCAGGCCGAGACCCTTCGTCAGGACCTGGGTACGAGGGGGAGGTGGGGCACTAGCGGAAGTTTGAGAAGTCAATGTTCATGCCATCAGGTTGGAGGTTACCCAGACGGAATATAAGATGTTGTTCCTCCAACCTATGGCTTCATCTTTACAGTAGTATAATGCCCCACCTCCCCCTTGTACCCCATCCATTATTTATTTATATACACACATTCTTGTTTTCTCTCTCTCCTTTTTCTCCCTCTGTCCCTCTCACCATACCCCTTGCCCATCCTCTGGGTTTTCCCTTCCCTCCCCCTTTTCTTTCTCCCTGGGCCTCCTGTCCCATGATCCTCTCATTTCCCTTTTCCAATCACCTGACCAGCTCTTGGCTCCATCCCTCCCCCTCCTGTCTTCTCCTATCATTTTGGATCTCCCCCTCCCCCTCCCATCTTCAAATCCCTTACTAGTTCTTCTTTCAGTTAGTCCTGACGAAGGGTCTCGGCCCGAAACGTTGACTGTATCTCCTCCTAGAGATGCTGCCTGGCCTGCTGCATTCACCAGCAACTTTGACGTGTGTTGCTGGAAGATCTCAGTGGATCAGGCAGCATTTATGAAATGGAAAGTCAAGTTTCAGGTCAAGTTCAATCATCTGGAATGCAACAGCAGAGGAGAAATAGCCAGAGCAAATAGAGGAGCGGGAGGGTGGAGCAAAAGTCAGTGATGAAGGTCTTAAAGTGCACCCACATCATAATCACAAGAGGTTCTGCAGATACTGTAAATATTGTGGAACATGCACAGAGTGGTGGTGGAGCTCAGTAGGTCAGGCAGCATCTATGAAGAGGAATAAACAGTTGATGTTTCAGGTCGAAACCTTTTATCAGGTGCAGACATAAGAAGTTCTTCAAATGAGAGGGGGTCTCGCAGAAATCATTTACCACAGAGGGGAGCGATTTGAGATGGTCCGCATAAGTACTGTGGCTGGATATTATGCAGCAAATGGCTCATCATCTGACATTTTAAACCCTTTCAACCATGTACAATATATTAGAAGCATGATAGGATACTTTCCACTTTCCCAGAACACTGTAGCTCTAACAACACTCGAGAAGCTTGATACATCCAGTACAAATGAGCCCAACTGTCTCGTAATCCCACTCACTATCCTACAGATTTATGCCCTCATCAAGCGTTGCACCTTGGGAGCAATGTGGTTTACCTACAAAATGTTCTGTAGTTACTCACTTCCAGTCCTCCAACAGAATGTATCAAACACATAATCTGTACTATTATGAAAGCTATGAGCAGCAAGCACAAGGGCATACTACACAACTAAAGAGTTCATACATCACTAGTCATTCAATGCTGCATTGACATTTTAAAATCCCCCACCCAGCAGCACGGTGGGAGTGCCGTCATCAAATGCACTGCAGAGTTCAAGGAAGTGTCTCACCAACTCTTTATCAAGGGGAAATGGGGATAAGCCCGAAATGCTGATGTTGCCAATTACACACACATCCCAAATTAATAAAACAGGTTTTCACATAACAACCATTTTAACTTTTATTCCACTGATATTTTAGCCTTATTATTATATTACTAATTTTTTAAAAAAAGATACAAACAGACAAAGAGAGAAGAGTTAAGCGGAAGAAATGAAAACAACAAATGAGACTTAGTCAGCGTGAAGTTGAAGAGATGAGGTCATACTAGCATTTGAGCATTTGGTCACTATTAGTGTGGGATTGCAGCTGCAGTAATTTTCCATCTGACAGCATGTAACATTGTTGTGTTTTCCCCCTACTATTACCAATACCAGAAAGATGGGAAATTTGGGTATCAAGGAGAGTATTGTACAAGTCTAAACTCTGATAATTATGGAGTAGATGGCTAAGGTGATTATGAAACAGACAAAGTTCTAAGTAGTTTAAAGTAAATGTATTATCAAAGTACACACAGGTCACCATTTACAATGAGATTTGTTTTCTTGGGGGCATACATAGTAAAGCCAAGAAGCACAACAGAATCAATGAAAGACCCCACCCAACAGGATGGATAAACAATCAGTGTGCAAAAGACAACAATCTGTGCAAATGCAAAAGAAAAAAAAGCAATAAATATCAAGAACATGTAATGAAGAGTCCTTGAAAGTGAGTCCACAGATTGTGGGAACAGTTCAGTGATGGGCCATTGAAATTGAATGAAGTTATCCCTCTGGTGCAAGAGCCTGATGGTTGAGAGGTAATAATTGTTCCTAAATCTGATGGTATGGGTCCTGAGGCTCCTGTAGTTTCTTCCTGATGGCAGCAGCTAGGAGAGAGCATGACCTTTGTGGCAAATCCTTGATGATAGATGCTGCCTTCTTGCGACAGCACTTTGTGTAGATGTGCTTAATGATAAGGAGGATTTTACCCGTAATGGAATGGACCACATCTATTACTTAGTATCCACTGCAGGAGTGTGAGTATATCAAAACAAGTACATGTATGGAAAAGCAAACACGAGGAAATCTGTAGATGCTGGAATTTCAAGCAACACACATAAAAGTTGCCGGTGAATGCAGTTGGCCAGGCAGCATCTCCAGGAAGAGGTACAGTTGATGTTTCGGCAGAGACCCTTCGTCAGGACTAACTGAAAGAAGAGCTAGTAAGAGATTTGAAAGTGGGAGGGGGAGGGGGAGATCCGAAATGATAGGAGAAGACAGGAGGGGGAGGGATGGAGCCAAGAGCTGGACAGTTGATTGGCAAAAGGGATATGAGAGGATCATGGGACAGGAGGCCCAGGGAGAAAGAAAAGGGGGAGGGGGGAAACCCAGAGGATGGGCAAGGGGTATAGTGAGAGGGACAGAGGGAGAAAAAGGAGAGAGAGAGAAAAAGAATATGTGTATATAAATAAATAAATAAATAAATAACGGATGGGGGAGGAGGGGCATTAGCGGAAGTTTGAGAAGTCAATCTTTGTGCCATCAGGCTGGAGGCTACCCAGATGGAATACCTAAGATGCTGTTCCTCCAACCTGAGTGTGGCCCCATTTTTATATCAGAGGAGGCCGTGGATAGACATATCAGAATGGGAATGGGACGTGGAATTAAAATGTGTGGCCACTGGGAGATCCTGCTTTCCCTAGCGGACAGAGTGTAGGTGTTCAGCGAAATGCTCTATGTTCCAAACCTATTCTGGTATCTGTCTCCCACTTTTTCTTTGCTACATCGACGATTGCATTGGCGCTGCTTCCTGCACGCATGCTGAGCTTGTTGACTTCATTAACTTTGCCTCCAACTTTCATCCTGCCCTCAAGTTTACTTGGTCCATTTCCGACACCTCCCTCCCTTATCTTTATCTTTCTGTCTCTATCTCTGGAGACAGCTTATCTACTGATGTCTACTATAAGCCTACTGATTCTCACAGCTATCTGGACTATTCCTCTTCTCACCCTGTCTCTTGCAAAAATGCCACCCCCTTCTCGCAATTCCTCCGTCTCCACCGCATCTGCTCTCAGGATGAGGCTTTTCATTCCAGGACGAAGGAGTTGTCCTCCTTTTTTAAAGAAAGGGGCTTCCCTTCCTCCACCATCAACTCTGCTCTCAAACGCATCTCCCCCATTTCACGCACATCTGCTCTCACTTCATCCTCCCTCCACCCCACTAGGAATAGGGTTCCCCTTGTCCTCACCTACCACTCCAACAGCCTCCAGGTCCAACATATAATTCTCCCTGACTTCCGCCACCTCCAACGCGATCCCACCACCAAGCACATCTTTCCCTCTTCCCCCCTCTGCTTTCCGCAGGGATCGCTCCCTACACGACTCCCTTGTCCATTCGTCCCTCCCATCCCTCCCCACCGATCTCCCTCCTGGCACTTATCCTTGTAAGTGGAACAAGTGCTACACATGCCCTTACACTTCCTCCCTCACTATCATTCAGGGCTCCAGACAGTCCTTCCAGGTGAGGCGACACTTCACCTGTGAGTCAGCTGGGGTGATATACTGCGTCTGGTGCTCCCGTTGTGGCTTTCTATATATATTGGCAAGACCCGACGCAGACTGGGAGACCATTTCGCTGAACACCTACGCTCTGTCCACCAGAGAAAGCCGGATCTCCCAATGGCCACACATTTTAATTCCACATCCCATTCCCATTCTGATATGTCTATCCACAGCCTCCTCTACTGTAAAGATGAAGCCACACTCAGGTTGGAGGAACGACACCTTATATTTCGTCTGGATAGCCTCCAACCTGATGACATGAACATTGACTTCTCTAACTTCCGCTAATGCCCCCCCCCCCGGCCCCCGTATCCCATGGTTATTAATTAATTAATTAATTAATTTATATACACATATTCTTTTTCTCTCTCTCCTTTTTCTCCCTCTGTCCCTCTCACTATACCCCCTTGCCCATCCTCTGGGTTTCCCCCCTCCCCCTTTTCTTTCTCCCTTGACCTCCTGTCCCATGATCCTCTCATATCCCTTTTGCCAATCACCTGTCCAGCTCTTGGCTCCCCCTTTCAAATCTCTTACTAGCTCTTCTTTCAGTTAGTCCTGACGAAGGGTCTCAGCCCAAAACGTTGACTGTACCTCTTCTTAGAGATGCTGCCTGGCCTGCAGTGTTCATCAGCAACTTATATGTGTGTTGCATGTATGGAAAAGTGGGGGTTAGTAAGTTTGCTGATGACACAAAGGTTGGGGGTGTTTGGATAGTCTGGAGGGTTGTCAGAGGTTACAGTGGGACATCAATAGGATGCAGAACTAGGCTGAGAAGTGGCAGATGGACTTCAACCCAGGTAAGTGTGAAGTGGTTTATTTTGGCAGGTCCAATTTGAAGACACAATATAATATTAATGGTAAGACTCTTGGCAGTGTGGAGGATTTGAGAGATCTTGGGGTCTGTGTCCCACTCAAAGCTGCAGTTTGACAGTGCTGTTAAGAAATCATATGGTGTGTTGGGATTGAGTTCAAGAGCTGTGAAGTAATGTTACAGTTATATAAGACCTCGGTCAGACCCCGCTTGGAGTACTGTGTGCAGTTCTGATCACCTCACTACAGGAAGGATGTGGATACTATAGAGAGAGTGCAGAGGAGATTTACAAAGATATTACCTGGATTGGAAGGCATACCTTATGAGAATAAGTTGAGTGAACTTGGCCTTTTTCCCTTGGAGTGATGGTGACCTAATAGAGGTCTACAAGATAATGAGGGGCATTGATCGTGCGAATAGCCAGAGGCTTTTTCCCTAGCGCTGAAACAGCTAACTTGACAGGGTATAGTTTTAAGGTGCTTGGAAATGGGTACCGAGGGGATGTCAGGGGCAAGTTTTTCCATACAGAGAGTGGTGGGTGTGTGGAATGCACTATGGGTGGCAGTGGTGGAAACGGATACCAAAGGGTCTTTTAAGAGCCTCTTAGATGGGTACATAGAGCTTAGAAAAATAGAGGGCTATGCACTAGTGAAATTCTAGGCAAGTTCTAGCATAGGTTATATGGTCAGCACAACATCGTGGGCTGATGGGCCTGTAATGTGCTGTAGATCTCTATGTTCTATGAGTCACTTACAACCAGGTGATTGGCTATAACATCAAAGCTACAGCTGGAAACTTTACAAAGTTGTCTCAGAAAAGAATCAATAGTAATAACTCTGCAGAGTAAACATTGCAGAAGATGGTTCTAAGTCTGACTCAGAGAGGAGCTCACACCTTGAAGCTGAGTGGGTAAATATCTGAAAAGTCTTAATCAGTGTTGGAAGCTGCGAAGTTAACTAAAAGAGTTGTGTAACTAAAAGTTTTTTTTTCTGGTACATAGTGAATCATTAGGTTGTTTGAACTGATCATGATTAATAAAGAAATACAGCTAATAGGAAAACTCATTGGTTTGTCATGTGCTGCATCTAATCTGATTAACAGTACTGTCCCAAAGTCTTAAGCACATATATATAGCTGGGGTGCCAAAGCCTTCTGTACAGTACTGTATTTGTCCATTTGGAGCACAGAGTGAGGTTGTAAATCTGGTGGGAGCAAAAAATGTTGGGAATAGCAAGGTGGTGCACAGTGGGAGGGGTGAGGGACAGGTGGCAGAGGAGGAGTGCCAGAGGTGGGGGGGGGGGGGTGGCACAGGTGCAGACACACCCAACCCTGAGACACCAGGCAAGGCCATTTGATTCCAAACAATTGATTCATTGATCATTACAGAATGTCTCTCTGGTGCTTCCCGGCCCCCTCCCCTCTCTCTTTCCCTTTTCCCAATCATGATTCCCCTCTCAATGTCCTCTTCCCACTATCAGTCCACAATCACAAAACTTGTTTTTCTTTTGTTATGTACATGTGCCTAAGACTTTTGCACAGTTCTGTAGTTGGCAACATAGGATTCATTCTCATTGCATTGTTTGAAAACATGAAAACCATGATTTTTGACCCTCCAAGTCAATACTACATAAGTTCAGCCAATACATTGTAAAACTCATTAAATTAGGGTCAAATGATAATGTCTAAAGGGTAAGACATTGAACGAAATACATTTGAGTTATCATAGTGATCATACCTGCAAAAGAAGCCTTCCTATCCCACTTAAAAGCTGTGGTTCTTGTTCTGGTTGGTACTGAATGACTGAATGATACATGTCAACTGCAAGCACATAGTCCTAGGAAGAAGTGAGAGAGGAGTAAATAGCTAGCTCATTTCAGCAAACTCAATTTTTTTTCGTTTTTTCTATTTGCAGTTTGTCGGTCTTACGTGCAGTTTTTCATTGATTTTATTGCGTTTCTTTGTATTTACTGAGAATACCAGCAAGAAAATGAATCTTAGGATAGTATATAGTGACATACATGTACTTTGATAATAAATTTATTTTGAATTTTTAGGTTGTGACCTAAAATGTCAATCATGCCTTTGCCTCCACAGATGTTGTTTGACCTGCCGAGGTCCTCCAGTATATTTTTCTTGCTACAAACTGCGGCAGCTGCAGTCTCTCATGTTATGACTCATTGCACATAACACCCAAAGTGACTGCAGATACTCAGTACTCAGGTTATAGCATGGCAGCTGGCCAAATGAATACGATACAGAATCACGTCTGGCAGCAGTGTTAGCTTCAAGAGTTACCCCACTGATTCCAAGCAACTTCAGTTTCACAGGGGCTCCTTACTAGAACAATAGGTAAAATGTTACCTTACTGTTGAGGGAAAGCATCACCTCTGGAGGACCAATGTCAGCAAGTAAATGAAAAACAAATTGTCATTACTGTGAATTTAGAATAAAAAGAGAAAATGCTGGACAGAATCTAAGAAAAAGAGGAACAGAATTACTGTTTAAAGATTCCATCAGTACTGAGAAAGTGGGAAAATAAGTTTGTTTCAAGTTACAAAATGAGTAGGGTAGGAATAGAGATGGAATTATACAGGATAAAAAGGGGCTTTTCAACAACATGTCCATGCCAATTATTTTGCCCAAATACACTAATCCCATTTGCCCACATTGGGTCTATTTACTTCACTTATTCAAATACATGTTTCATTGTACCTGATTCCACTAGCAGCTATCAATGCCTGTGCAAACAATCTTCTTAAATGTACATAAATCCTATCCCTTACTGGTTATGTTTCTTGGCTTGCTTTCCCAGTCCACCTTCGGCAACTCCACCATCAGACACAAAACTGGTTTTGGTCCTGTGGTTTTCACCCTCAAACTGTATTTTGAATTCTATCATATTGTGGTTACTACATCTTAGGGGATGTTTAGCCACAGGATCTCTTATTAATCCTTATTACTTATGACCTACTTTAAAATAGCCATGTTCCTTGGGAGTTCTGTACAATCTACTCTAAGAACCAATCTTTAACTTGTTCCATGAATTCCATAATATCCTCACCACTTTGGTTTGTCCAATCAATAGGAAAGGAAAGGTACGTTGCATCCAGAGTTTCTCCGGTTAGCAGATGATTTCCCTCCACGCCTTCGTGACGTAGTGGGGAACCGCGTACGAGGCAAGTTACAGCAGTGGTTTGCCATTGCCTTCTGCCAGGTGAGTTTCCAAAGAGATCACCAGCTCGTAACCCAGCACGGATGGAAAGCTAGATTCGAACTCGGGACCTTTCGCCCCAAAGTCTGACACTGATGCCACTACGCCACCAGCCGGGTCTGTAGATTAAAATCTCCCATGCAAGTTGCAGTTCCTTTCAAACATGCCCTAGATATTTCTCCATTTATGTCCCAATTTATCAAGAGGTCATATTTTAGGGTTCTATCTACTTTGCCCAACCACATCTTTATTACACCACTATCTTGATTTCAAGTCAAACCATGTTTGCACTACTATCTACTGTCCATATATCATACTCGACAATGCACTGATACTTTCTTTGATTGATAACACCTTCCCACTTCCTTTCCCTTAACGACACTTTTGATCTGCAGAAAGTTAATGGAGCTGAAGTTGTTCAATACAAAAATAAATTCATCGGTGAATGAGAAGAGGAGAACTGATTGGGCCTTTTAAAAGGAGGAAGCAGACAGTCTTCAGACCATCCTGGTCTGGAATGAAGCTGTCGAGGGACTTAATATCCAGGCTTTAGATGGTTGTGGCCTGGAAACTGTTGAAGAGGTGGAGGGCCTTAGGGCTGTCATGTCTTTAAAGAGGAAGGAACTGGACAAAAGAAAAAACATGAGTTACAGTTGGAGGAAATAATCTCAGTGGGACAAGAATGAATCTGCCCAGCAAAAAAAAAATGTTTGTGGATCTTGAGGAAGAGGTAGAAGTGAGCTGAGAAAAATTTATTGACTATAAGGCTGGAGGAACTTGGAGGATCACCTGTGTAAATGAGCTCAATGACTGTCTGGCATACAATGACTGTAATAGTGGAGGAGTCCTGATCCAAAGGACAGTAGAGAAAAGTCTGAAGCTGATGCTGGGCCACTGCAGAAGGCCACAATCACAGACCACAACAGTTCAACCCTCTAAAAAAAAAAAATCAGGTCTCATAACATTCTCAGGGTTGACTTTAGAGTGTGCTCTGCTGTAAATAAGGGGGTAGTTTATACTATCTATGGGGACATAGTCCTAAGGGGGTGTTGAGATGATCAATATCAAGCAGTCAGGTTTCATGTTCAGTAGCAGCTCTAACCTGCATTTCACAGAACAACACACAAAATGCTGGAGGAACTTAGCAGGCCAGGCAGCACCTATGGAAAAAAGTAGTCTAATTTTCTGGCCAAGACCCTTCCTGGCCCCAAACGTCGACTGTACTTTTTTTCCCATAGATGTTGCCTGGCCTGCTGAGGTCCTCCAGCATTTTGTGTGTGTTGCTTGGATTTCCAGCATCTGCAGATTTTCTCTTGTTTGTGGTTTCACAGGACAACACTGTCCTTTTGTATGTTGCCAATCTTACTGCTCTTATTAACTTATTAATATGATGGGGTCTCTAAATATTGCAATCACACGGGCAACCCTTATCTAGTTCTAAAAGAGATAACCCTTTTAACCTTTCTATTTCTCCATGTTCTCTGCAACTTAAAACTTAAAACAACTTAAAGCTAAGATGCTGGACCTCCAGGGTAGTAACTTCTGGACTGCTACCCGTACCATGCGCCAGTGAGGATAGAAACAAGATGATCTGGCAGATAAATGCATGGCTGAGAAGCTGGTGCAGGGGGAAGGGCTTCAGGTTCTTTGATTATTAGGATCTCTTCTGGGGGCGGTATGACCTGTACAAAAGGGGGGGGGGGGGTTCCACCTGAACCTGAATGGGACCAATATTCTCACGGGTAAGTTTGTTGGAGCTGTTGGGGAAGGTTTAAGCTAATTTGGCAGAGAGATGGAAACCAGAGTGAAGGGACTCAGGATAAGATGGATGGTAACAAAGCAAAGATAGCATGCAGTCAGAATATCAGGAAGGTCAGACAGATGATAGGACAAAATTGTAGCCAGCAGGGTGAGTATCAGTGCATTAGGGATACAGAATCAAAAACTCGAAGTGTTATATCTCAATGCACAAAGTACAAGAAATAAGGTGGATGCACTTTTACAGATTGTTTGGTATGAGGTTGTGGCCGTCACTGAATCGTGGCTGTAGGATGGTTGTAGTTGGGAGCTGAATGTCCCAGGTTACATGTTATATCAGAGGGATAGGAAGGTAGGCAGAGGGGGTGGTGTGGCTCTACTGGTAAAGAATGGCATCAAATCAGTAGAAAGATGTGACATAGGATTGCAAGATGTTGAATCCTTGTGGGTTGAGTCAAGAAACTGCAAGGGTAAAAGCACTCTGATGGCAGTTATATACAGGCCTTCAAAGAGTAACTGGGATGTGGACTATAGAATACAATGGGAAATAGAAAAAGCATGTCAAAAGGGCAATGTTATGATAGTTAAGGGAGATTTTAACATGCAAGTAGATTGGGAAAATCAGGTTGGTAATGGATCTCGAGAGAGGGAGTTTGTTGAATGCCTACAAGATGGCTTTTAGAGCAGCTTGTTGTTGAGCCTACTAGCGGATCAGCTATTCTGGATTGGGTGTTATGTAATGAACCAGAAGCGATTAGAGAGCTTAAGGTAAAGGAACCCTTTGAAGACAGTGATCACTATATGATTGAGTTTAACTTGGAATTTGATAGGGAGAAAGTAAAGTCTGATGTAGCAGTATTTCAGTGGAGTAAAGGAAATTACAGTGGTATCAGAGGAGTTGGCCAAAGTAAATTGGAAGGAGATGCTGGCAGAGATGACAACAGAGCAGTAATTGCTTCAATTTCTGGGAAAAATGAGGAAGGTTCAGGATAGGTGTATTCCAAAAACAAAGAAGGGGCTGAGAAGAGCAAGAAGGGGGCATGAGAAGGCCTTGGCAAGTAGGCAAGTAGGGTAAAGGAAAACCCCAAGGCATTCTTCAATTATGTGAAGAGAAAAAGGATGACAGGAGTGAAGGTAGGACCGATTAGAGATAAAGGTGAGAAGATGTGCCTGGAGGCTGTGGAAGTGAGCGAAGTCCTCAATGAATACTTCCCTTCGGTATTCACCAATAAGAGGGAACTTGATGATGGTGAGGACAATATGACTGAGGTTGATGTTCTGGATCATGTTGATATTAAGGGAGAGGTGGTGCTGGAGTTGTTAAAATACATTAGGACGGATAAGTCCCCGGGGCCTGACGGAATATTCCCCAGGCTGCTCCACGAGGTGAGGGAAGAGATTGCTGAGCCTCTGGCTAGGATCTTTATGTCCTCGTTGTCCACGGGAATAGTACCGGAGGACTGGAGGGAAGCGAATGTTGTCCCCTTGTTCAAAAAAGGTAGTAGGGATAGTCCGGGTAATTATAGACCAGTGAGCCTTACGCCCGTGGTGGGAAAGCTGTTGGAAAAGATTCTTAGAGATAGGATCTATGGGCATTTCGAGAATCATGGTCTGATCAGGGACAGTCAGCATGGCTTTGTGAAGGGCAAATCGTGTCTAACAAGCCTGATAGGGTTCTTTGAGGAGGTGACCAGGCATATAGATGAGGGTAGTGCAGTGGATGTGATCTATATGAATTTTAGTAAGGCATTTGACAAGGTTCCACATGGCAGGCTTATTCAGAAAGTCAGAAGGCATGGGATCCAGGGAAGTTTGGCCAGGTGGATTCAGAATTGGCTTGCCTGCAGAAGGCAGAGGGTCATGGTGGAAGGAGTACATTCAGATTGGAGGGTTGTGACTAGTGGTGTCCCACAAGGATCTGTTCTGGGACCTCTACTTTTCGTGATTTTTATTAACGACCTGGATGTGGGGATAGATGGGTGGGTTGGCAAGTTTGCAGATGACATAAAGGTTGGTGGTGTTGCAGATAGTGTAGAGGATTGCCAAAGATTGCAGAGAGACATTGATAGGATGCAGAAGTGGGCTGAGAAGTGGCAGATGGAGTTCAACCCGGAGAAATGTGAGGTGGTACACTTTGGAAAGACAAACTCGAAGGCAGAGTACAAAGTAAATGGCAGGATATTTGGTAGTGTGGAGGAGCAGAGGGATCTGGGTATATGTCCACAGATCCCTGAAAGTTGCCTCACAGGTAGATAGGGTAGTTAAGAAAGCTTATGGGGTGTTAGCTTTCATAAGTCGAGGAATAGAGTTTAAGAGTGGCGATGTAATGATGCAGCTCTATAAAACTCTGGTTAGGCCACACTTGGAGTACTGTGTCCAGTTCTGGTCGCCTCACTATAGGAAGGATGTGGAAGCATTGGAAAGGGTACAGAGGAGATTTACCAGGATGCTGCCTGGTTTAGAGCATATGCATTATGATCAGAGATTAAGGGAGCTAGGGCTTTACTCTTTGGAGAGGAGGAGGATGAGAGGAGACATGATAGAGGTGTACAAGATAATAAGAGGAACAGATAGTGTGGATCGCCAGCGGCTCTTCCCCAGGGCACCACTGCTCAATACAAGAGGACATGGCTTTACGGTAAGGGGTGGGAAGTTCAAGGGAGATATTAGAGTAAGGTTTTTTACTCAGAGAGTGGTTGGTGCGTGGAATGCACTGCCTGAGTCAGTGGTGAAGGCAGATACACTCGTGAAGTTTAAGACACTACTAGACAGGTATATGAAGGAATTTAAGGTGGGGGGTTATATGGGAGGCAGGGTTTGAGGGTCGGCACAACTTTGTGGGCCAAAGGGCCTGTAATGAACTGTACTATTCTATGTTCTATGTTCTAAATAAATACTCAAATAGTAAAACAGTAAAACTGTGGCTGACAAGGGAAGTCAAAGCTAATGTAAAGACAAAAGAGAGGTCACACAACAAAGCAAAAATTACTGGGAAGAAAGTGGATTGGGAAGCTTTTAAAAACCTACAGAAAGCAACTAAAAGAATCATTAAGAGGGAAAAGATGAAATATAATAGCAAGCTAGCAAACAGTATCAAGATGGATAGAAAAAGCCTTTTCAAATATATGAAAAATAAAAGAGAGGACAGGGAGGATGTAGAACTGCTAGAAAATGAGGTTGGAGAAATAATAACTGGGGACAAGAAGATGGCAGATGAACTAAGAGTACAGTGCTTTCCATCAGTCTTCACTGTAGAAGACACTAAAAGTGTGCCAGGTTTCAAAGGGTGTGAGGGAAGAGAAGTGAGTGCAGTTACTATTATGAGGGAGAAGACGCTCAAAAAGCTGAAAGACCTAAACGTACATAAGTCACCCGGACCAGATGAGCTGCACCCTGGGGTTCTGAAAGAGATAGCAGTAGAGATTGTGGAGCCATTAGCAATGATCTTTCAAGAAACATCGGACTCTGGCATGGTTCCGGAGGACTGGAAAATTGTAAATATCACTCCACTCTTAAAGAAAGGAGGGAGGCAGCAGAAAGGAAATTATAGACCGGTTAGCCTGACCTCAGTAGCTGGGAAGACGTTGGAGTTAATTGTTAAGGATGAAGTTATGGAGTACTTGGTGACACAGACACAATAGGACGAAGTCACCATGGCTTCCTTAAGGGAAAATCTTGCCTGACTAACTTGTTGGAATTCTTAAAGAGATAACAAGTGGGATAGATAAAGGGGATGCAGAGGACGTTGTATATTTGGATTTTCAGAAGGCCTTTGACAAGGTGCCACACATAAGGCTGCTTACTAAGTTAAGAGCTCATTGTATTACAGGAAAGTTACTGGCATGGTTACAGCATTGGCTGATTGGTAGGAGGCAGTGAGTGGGAGTAAAAGGATCCTTTTCTGGTTGGCTGCCAGTAACTGGTAGTGTTCCACACGAGTTGGTCTTGGGACCACTTCTTTTTATGCTGTATATCAATGACTTAGTTGCTGGAATAGATGGCTTTGTTGCAAAGTTTGCAGATGATATGAAGATTGGTGAAGGGGCAGGTAGTGTTGAGGAAACAGGTAGGCTGCAGAAGGAATTAGACAGATTACGAGAATGGGCAAGGAAGTGGCAAATGAAATACAATGTTGGAAAATGCATGATCATGCACTTTGGTAGAAGTAATCAATGTGCAAATTATTTTCTAAAATTCAAAAATCTGAGATGCAAAGGGACTTGGGAGTCCTTGTGCAGAACACCCAAAAGGTTAACTTGCAGGTTGAGTCAGTGGTGAAGAAGGCAAAGGCAACGTTAGCATTCATTTCAGAGGTAGAATAGAAGAGCAGGGATGTGATGCTGAGGCTTTATAAGGCACTGTTCAGGCCTCATCTTGAGTATTGTGAACAGTTTTGAGCTCCTTATTGAAGAAAAGATGTGCTGGCATTGGAGAGAGCTCAGAAGAGGTTCACAAGGATGATTCCAGGAATGAAAGCCCTGTCATATGATGAACGTTTGATAGTTCTGGGCCTGTACTCATGGCTTTTAAAGAATGAGGGGGGAATTTAATTGAAACCTTTGGAATGTTGAAATGCCTAGACAAGTAGATGTGGAAAGGATGTTTCCCATGGTGGGGGAGTCAAGGACAAGAGGGCACAGCCTAGGGATAGAGGGGTGTTCATTTAAAACAGAGATGTGGAGAAATTTCTTTAGCCAGAGGGTGGTGGAATTTTGGAACTTGTTACCACAGGCAGCTGTGGAGGCCAGATCGTTGTATGTATTTAAGGTGGAGATTGATAGATTCTTGTTTGGCCATGGCATCAAAGGTTACAGGGAGAAGGCCGAGAAATGGAGCTGAGGAGGGAAAAAAGGATCAGCCATGATTGAATGGTGGAGCAGACTCGTTGGCCAAATGGTCCAATTCTGCTCCCATGTCTTATGGTCTAATCATGTCCTCACTTTGCAATGGCATAGGTAGGAAAAGGGAAGAGGTCCTGAAAGGAGAATATAGAGAGTTAGGAAGGGAGTTGAGAAAAAGGACCGCAAAGGTAGTAATCTCGGCTGTGCCACGCGGCAGTGAGAGTAGGAATGCAATGAGGTGGAAGATAAATGCGTGGCTGAGGGATTGGAGCAGGGGGCAGGGATTCAAGTTTTTGGATCATTGGGACCTCTTTTGGCACAGCTGTGACCTGTACAAAAAGGACAGGTTACACTTGAATCCTAGGGGGACCAATATCCTGGCGGGGAGATTTGCGAGGGCTACTGAGGTGACTTTAAACTAGAATGGTTGGGGGGTGGGAATCAAATTAAAGAGACTAAGAGAGAGGAGGTTAGTTCACAACAGGGGGATGGGAACAGTGCAGAGAGACAGAGGGGTGTGAAATGAGGGTAGAAGCAAAAAGCAGTAAGGTGAAAAGTAAAAGTGGCAGGCCGGCAAATCCAGGGCAAAAATCAAAAAGGGCCACTTTTCAACATAATTGTATAAGGTCTAAGAGTGTTGTAAAAGCGAGCCTGAAGGCTTTGTGTGTCAATGCAAGGAGCATTTGTAACAAGGTGGATGAATTAAAAGTGCAGATTGTTATTAATGAATATGATATAGTTGGGATCACAGAGACATGGCTCCAGGGTGACCAAGGATGGGAGCTCAACATTCAGGGATATTCAATATTCAGGAGGGATAGACATGAAAGAAAAGGAGGTGGGGTAACATTGCCAGTTAGATAGATAGACAGATGGATACATAGATAGATATACTTTATTAATCCCGAGGGAAATTTGGTTTCGTTACAGCCGCACCAACCAAGAATAGAGCATTAATATAGCAATACAAAAACCACAAACAAGAGCGGAGATTAACGCAACAGAACAAGAGAGGAGATTAACGGAATAGAAAGGAAGGACATTAGCTGGGAGGATGTGGAATCGATATGAGTAGAGCTGCATAACACTAAGGGGCAGAAAACACTGGTGGGAGTTGTGTACAGGCCACCTAACAGTAGTAGTGAGGTTGGGGATGGTATTAAACAGGAAGTTAGAAATGCGTGCAATAAAGGAACAGCAGTTATAATGGGTGACTTCAATCTACATATAGATTGGGTGAACTAAACTCGTAAGGGTACTGAGGAAGAGGATTTCTTGGAATGTATGTGGGATGGTTTTTTGAACCAACATGTTAAAGAACCAACTAGAGAGCAGGCTATTCTAGACTGGGTATTGAGCAATGAGGAAGGGTTAATTAGCAATCTTGTCGTGAGAGGCCCCTTGGGTACAGTGACCATATTATGGTGGAATTCTTCATTAAGATGGAGAGTGACATGGTTAATTCAGAAACAAAGGTTCTGAACTTAAAGAAGGGTAACTTTGAAGGTATGAGAAGTGAATTAGCTAAGACAGACTGGCAAATGACACTTGAAGGGTTGACGGTGGATATTCAATGGCAAGCATTTAAATATCGCATGGATGAACTACAACAATTGTTCATCCCAGTTTGGCAAAAGAATAAATCAGGGAAGGTAGTGCACCCGTGGCTGACAAGGGAAATTAGGGATAGTATCAATTCCAAAGAAGAAACATACAAATTAGCCAGAAAAAGTGGCTCACCTGAGGACTGGGAGAAATTCGGAGTCCAGCAGAGGAGGACAAAGGGCTTAATTAGGAAAGGGAAAAAAGATTATGAGAGAAAACTGGCAGTGAACATAAAAACTGACTGTAAAAGCTTTTATAGATATATGAAAAGAAAAAGATTGGTTAAGACAAATGTAGGTCCCCTACAGACAGAAACAGGTGAATTGATTATGGGGAGCAAGGACATGGCAGACCAATTGAATAAATACTTTGGTTCTGTCTTCACTAAGGAGGACATAAATAATCTCCCAGAAATAGTAGGGGACAGAGGGTCCAGTGAGATGGAGGAACTGAGGGAAATACATGTTAGTAGGAAAGTGGTGTTAGGTAAATTGAAGGGATTAAAGGCAGATAAATCTCCAGGGCCAGATGGTCTGCATCCCAGAGTGCTTAAGGAAGTAGCCCAAGAAATAGTGGATGCATTAGTGATAATTTTTCAAAACTCTTTAGATTCTGGACTAGTTCCTGAGAATTGGAGGGTGGCTAATGTAACCCCGCTGTTTTAAAAAGGAGGGAGAGAGAAACCGAGGAATTATAGACCGGTTAGCCTAATATCGGTGGTGGGGAAAATGCTAGAGTCAGTTATCAAAGATGTGATAACAGCACATTTGGAAAGCGGTGAAATCATCGGACAAAGACATCATGGACTTGTGAAAGGAAAATCATGTCTGACGAATCTCATAGAATTTTTGAGGATGTAACTAGTAGAGTGGATAGGGGAGAACCAGTGGATGTGGTATATTTGGATTTTCAAAAGGCTTTTGACAAGGTCCCACACAGGAGATTAGTGTGCAAACTTAAAGCACATGGTATTGGGGGTATGGTATTGATGTGGATAGAGAATTGGTTGGCAGACAGGAAGCAAAGGGAATAAACGGGAACTTTTCAGAATGGCAGGCAGTGACTAGAGGGGTACCGCAAGGCTCAGTGCTGGGACCCCAGTTGTTTACAATATATATTAATGACTTAGATGAGGGAATTAAATGCAGCATCTCCAAGTTTGCGGATGACACGAAGCTGGGCGGCAGTGTTAGCTGTGAGGAGGATGCTAAGAGGATGCAGGGTGACTTGGATAGGTTAGGTGAGTGGGCAAATTCATGGCAGATGCAATTTAATGTGGATAAATGTGAAGTTATCCACTTTGGTGGCAAAAACAGGAAAAGTTTATTATCTGAATGGTGGCCGATTAGGAAAAGGGGAGGTGCAACGAGACCTGGGTGTCATTATACACCAGTCATTGAAAGTGGGCATGCAGGTACAGCAGGTGGTGAAAAAGGCGAATGGTATGCTGGCATTCATAGCAAGAGGATTTGAGTACAGGAGCAGGGAGGTACTACTGCAGTTGTACAAGGCCTTGGTGAGACCACACCTGGAGTACTGTGTGCAGTTTTGGTCCCCTAATCTGAGGAAAGACATCCTTGCCATAGAGGGAGTACAAAGAAGGTTCACCAGATTGATTCCTGGGATGGCAGGACTTTCATATGATGAAAGACTGGATTGACTAGGCTTATACTCGTTGGAATTTAGAAGATTGGGGGGGGATCTTATTGAAACATATAAAATCCTAAAGGGATTAGACAGGCTAGATGCAGGAAGATTGTTCCCGATGTTGGGGAAGTCCAGAACGAGGGGTCACAGTTTGAGGATAAAGGGGAAGCCTTTTAGGACCGAGATTAGGAAAAACTTCTTCACACAGAGAGTGGTGAATCTGTGGAATTCTCTGCCACAGGAAACAGTTGAGGCCAGTTCATTGGCTATATTTAGAGGGAGTTAGATATGGCCCTTGTGGCTAAAGGGATCAGGGGGTATGGAGGGAAGGCCGGTACAGGGTTCTGAGTTGGATGATCAGTCATGATCATACTGAATGGCGGTGCAGGCTCGAAGGGCCGAATGGCCTACTCCTGCACTTATTTTCTATGTTTCTGTGTTTCTTATGAAGGATCTTTGAAGTGAAATGTTGATACTGTTTGTTATTCCATTGATTTCTTACATGCTGAATGTTTCTCCCATTTTCTGTTCTAATTATTGCCAAGTGAGTCTCATCTGATAGCAGGACCCACGAGCTTTCGTCATTTTGTTGACGATCTGAGAGTAGGTTTGATGCAGTAGCAATTTGTCAGTCTATATTTGTCTTGCTTTCCACTGAGAGAATATGGTCAAGCTATTTTTTCCCCCTTGTTGGTTTGATGGACACATTACAGCTGAAACAAGTTGGTTGCATACATGGTTAACTATGCTGTAGTTGAGCACTACTGCCAGGATGATTTTTTTTTGGCCTCAGTAACATTTTCTATAAACAACACATTCAACCATTTGTTACTATCAAATGGAGTGAATTAAGTTGCATGAATACAGTCTGCTTTGGCAGAAACTTGAAGAGAAAAGGCATGCCATTTCCTACATTGCCATGCATGTGTTGTGGTTTTGCTAAATTGGTAGCTTAATTTTGGATATGCTTGATATTGCTCAATCAATGCTCACTTACACTCCTGTTGAACCAGAGTTGGTTCGATGGCTTAACGATGATGGTAAAGGGAATGAAAATCAAAAATAAAGCAAACGGCAGAAATTTGAAATAAAGGAATAAAATGCTAGAAACACCCAACACATCAGGTAGATCCATAGAAAGAAAAGCCATTGATATTTCTGGTTTAAGGTCCTTTATCATGACCTTAAGAAGAGAAATATGAAATATTAACTCTACTTCTCCTGCTAAATACTTCGCCTTAACTGCTGAGCATTTCCAGCATTTTGTTTTTATAGTAGAAAAAAAAGCATGTTTCAGGTCATGAGATTATAGATAAAGAAGACTACAATTTGGTTGATATGTCACTACCCTTATAGATGCCATGGTTTAAATAGCTATATCCAGTATTAATTGAACTCACTTGGCATTGGGTGTAATATTACAGACTCTGTGTGTTGGTCTTTTCTGCATAGATGGCAGATTGGTGAGCACATATCAGCTTGAAAAAGGATCTAGTGCTTCCCCAGTGTATATAATGAATAAACTCTTTGTGTTTCCAGCTGGGTACAGGTACCAATTATAATCGATATTTCAATGACAAACTCTGACAACTTTTTCAGGATCAATGCCTGGACATGTCTAGTCTTGGTACTTATAACCCATATTCCATTCCTCCTGATTGATTAGTCCTCATCCAATCAGGATTCCTATCTCCCACCATGCTTACAATCAAATTCCAGTTCTTTCTTAGAGAGAGACCTTCGTCTATGTTAAAATTTTTTTTCCTCTAGTTTTATTTCAATAGCTTTCTTTACCAGGTGGTTCCAAAGGCTATTGGCACAGTACAGTAGTTTTGTGTCGCAGTCAATCCTATGGCCATTGCGAATGCAGTTTTCTGCTACCGCCGACTTCTCTGGGTAATCCAAATGGATACACCTCCTGTGCTCCTTGATGTGGACTTGCACCGTCTGGCCAATACACGCTGCTCTGCATTCACAGGGAATCCTGTAAGTGCCAGCCGACTTGAGTCCCAGGTCATTTTTGATTTGCATAAGCTGTGACTTGAGTTTCCTTACGGGTTTGTGGATGGTATTAATCTGGCATTTCTTTGGGATCCTGGCGATCCTACCAGAAACCATGGAAATATAGGGAAGACTGGTGTGGAAAGTTACGCTTCACAAATCTATTAGAGCTTATTAGAGAGATAACAAAATGGTAGATGAGGGTAAGGCAGTGCAGGTTGTCTGTCTGGACTTTAGCAAGCTCTTCGCCGAGGTTCTGCATGGTAGCCTTGTCTGGAAGGTTAGATCCCAGGGAAGCCAGAGAGAGCTAGTGAGGTGGATTCAAAATTGGCTCCGAGGTTGGAAGCAAAGGGCCGTGGTTCAAGGTTCAAGGTTGTTTCTTGGAATTGAGGCTGGTGATTAGTGGTGAACTGCAGTGATCAATTTTGGGGCACTTTGTTACTCGTTATTTATACAAATAATTTGGATGCAAATACACAAGGCTTGACAGTAAGTTGCAGATGACTTGAAATTAGGTTGGGCAGTGGGCAGAAGAGTGGCAAGTGGATTTCAATACAGGAGAGTGAGAGGTATTGTATTTTGGCAAGTCAAATTAGCAAAGGATTTGTACCATATATGGTAAGGCACTAGGCAGTGGCACAAAGGGACCTTGGAGCACAAGTGCATTGTGGTTGAAAGCAGCATCATTAAAATTGTCATTAAATGTTTTCAGCATGCAGCCTTCATCAGTCAGGGCATTGAGTGTAGGAGCTGGGACATTTATGTTACAATTGTACAAGTCATCTGTGAGATTGCACTTGGAAATACTGTGTATAGTTTAGGTCATTGTTATCAGAAGGGGGTGTATGGGGCATCAGAGAGGGATAGCACCTCTGGTGGGGGAACATGTTGCGTCCTTTTCAGGGCGGTTTGTCCACCTTTGGTCCCCATCTGGAACTCAGCTCTCACCTATGGCTCCCCGTAGCTGTTTGCATGCAATAGCAGCTACACCCCGGGCAACGGCTTCATCAAGCCGGCTAAACCAGGTGAGGGTAGCCGACAGATCTCAAACCCTCAGTGAGATAGGGAGTTGTCTATCCCAGCATGTGAAGACAGACTCTGGCTGATTGAGCGGACGAGACCAATGGAAGGTCCAACGGTCAAGAAGGCAGTCTCTGCAAGCGTCGTGGAACGCGTAGAGCACGACAAGACACAGATGTCCTAGTCATCCACTGTACCTAGTCCCATCTCCAGCCATCTCGACTCTTGTCTTGCCACTGGATCCAGATGGGAATTGGGAAGGGAGAGTGAGGCTGACGCTGCGCAACTCTCCCTCACTTAAATCCAAACCAAGCGCTAATCTCGACACCATCAGTTGGCTGGTGGCGCAGTGACATCAGCGCTGGACTCCAGGAGTGAAGGTTTCCAAGTTCGAATCCAGTCAAGCCGCTCCTGGGCACGCTTTCCATCCATGCCAGGTTGAGTGTCGAGTTTGCAACTCGACTTCATAAAAAGTACTAACGGTGTCGAGGTCTTCATGGATGACAATGGACGAACCTTAGGAGAAAGGCATGCTTAAAGTGGTAAAGAGTGCAGAGAAGATTTAATTTTCCTCCAGGGTAGGGGTCACTAGCTTCCATGGTAAGAAACAACATTAAACCACCATCTTCTGCTTACTGCAGTGAGGGGCATAGGTTTAGGGCAAGAGGGGAGGTTTAAAAGGAACTTGTGGGGCAACTTTTTGACACAGAGGGTGGCGAGTACATGGAGTGAGCTGAGAAAGTAGTGGAGTCAGGTACAATAAATGTTATTTAAGAAACACTTGGATACGGTACACGGAGGGGCAGGGCTCAGAGGAAAATGGGCTGAACCCAGGAAGATTGGACTGGCTGGATACACACAGGAGTCAGCTTGAACTGGTTGGGCCGAAGAGCCTCTATCCTTACTATATCTCTCTATCACTCTACGCTTTGATTTATATCAAGGGATGGCAACTTTAGAAATCATCCTTAAGTAGCTAGTCTCTGTGGATCTGTCCCTCAATTTCAGGAAAGAAAAAGAACTACAGTAAACAAATCTGATAATGAATCACAAGGGGCCAGAATGTTATTTTTGTATTGGAACAGATTAATGGATCTGATCAGTGACAACACAAAGTAATTAATTCACTCAGTGGTGAATTAATTCAAATACTAATGACAACAATATTAATTCACATACCAGTGATAAGATAATAATATTTATAAAGTATACCTAGCTGCAAGATGAAAAGATCTTGATACATTTCTGAAGTTTTCATTATTCATTTTCAGGAGGTGCGCACCAGCAGCAAAGCCAGCATTTCTCTTTCCTAACTACCTTTTCATGATTGGTACCTTCATGCTTAAGTACAGCAACACTACTGTTTGATGGGGAGCTTCAGGATTTAGATGGTGGAGAAAAGATGATGGGATCTCTCGAACGGAATTGCACTGCTGTGGCAGCACAGATCCAATGAGCTAAGTTTGATCACATGCTGTTAGAGTGGAGTCCGCATATCCTCCTTGTAACTGAATCAGCTTCCTCCAGAGGCTCCAATTCCCTCCTAGATCTAAAAGACCGACTTGCCTTATAGTCTTTAAGCTCTTTGACTAAGGTTTTGGTCATATACACTAAGATGATCTTTCGTGTCAAATTTTGTTTGATATCATGAAGTACATTGAGAGACTTGGCTATATTAAAGATGCATGTTATCGTCTCAGTTTTCCCCATTAGCAAACATCATCTAACATTTATCTACGTAAAACTTAATTTGCCTTTTTAAGGTCAGGAGGGGGAAAAGGCAACAGGTAGAGAGGGCAGAGTACCCCTGTGGTTGTTTCCTTCAATAATAAGCATATCACTTTGGATACTGCTGGGAGAGACAACCTACCAGGGAAAGCCACAGTGACCAGGTACCTGGCACCGAGTCTGGCTCTGTGGCTCAGAGGGAAGGGGGAAGACGAGGAAAGCAGTGTTTAAAGGGGATTCAATAGCTAGGATGAACAGACAGGAAATTCTGTGGACATGAAAAAGAGACTCCCTGATCGTATGTTGCCTTCCAGGTGTCAGAGTCAGGGATGTCTCCGATGGAATCCACACAATTCTTAAGAGGGAGGTAGAGCAGCCAGAGGACATGGTACACATTGGTGCCAACAACATGGGTAGCAAAAGGGATGTTGTCCTGAATAGCAAATGTAGGAAGCTGGGTAGGAAGTTAAAAAACAGGACCTCAAGGGTAGTAATCTCTGGATTGCTGCCTTTGCCAAGTGCTTGTGAGAGTAAGAATAGGATGATTTAGCAGTTGAATGCATAGCTGAAGAATTGGTGCAGGAGACAGAGCTTCAGATTTGTGGATTAATGGGATTTCTTCTGGAGAAGTAATGATCTGAACAAAAGGGAAGGTTATTCCTGAACTCAAGGGGGACCAATGTCCTTTGAGGACAGGTTTGCTAGAACTGTTGGGTAGAGTTTAAGCTAGGTTTGTAGGGGGATTGGAACGAGAACAATCGGTCATAGGATGGAGCAGTTACTGTAAAAATAGCTATAAAGGGTAGAGTACCTAAAGAAGGATAGTCAATGGATTGGTGATAAAGGCTGTCTGCTGATTGATTGAATGCATTTACTTCAATATAATGTATCAGGAACGAGGGTGGTGAACTTAAGAGCATGGAAGAGTACTTGAGGTACGACATTGTGGCCATTACAGAGATTTGGCTATCATTAGCACAGAAATGACTGTTGGATATTTCGGGGTTTATAAGACCATAAAATATAGGAGCAGAAGCAGGCCGTTCGGCTTATTGAGTCTGCTCCGCCATTCAATCATGCGCTGATCCAATTCTTCCAGTCATCCCCACTCCCCTGCTTTCACCCCATATCCTTTGATGCCCTGGCTAATCAAGAACCTATCTATCTCTGCCTTAAACACACCCAGTGACTTGGTCTCCATAGCCGCTCGTTCCACAGATTTACCACCATTTGACTGAAGTAATTTCTCCGCATCTCAGTTCTAAAAGGACGTCCTTTAATCCTGAAGTCGTGCCCTCTTATCCTAGACTCCCCTACCATGGGAAGTAACTTTGCCGTATCTAATCTGTTCAGGTCTTTTAACATTCAGAATGTTTCTATGAGATTCCCCCCCTCATTCTCCTGAACTCCAGGGAATACAGCCCAAGAGCTACCAGACATTCCTCATATGGTAACACTTTCATTCCTGGAATCATTCTCGTGAATCTTCTCTGAAACCTCTCCAATGTCAGTGTATCCTTTCTAAAATAGAAAGTGTGCAGGGGAGCCGGCTGGCTGCATTTGAACTGGGATCTTTTGTCCCGAAGTCCGACGCCGATGCCACTACACCACCAACCGGGTCCTTTCTAAAATAAGGAGCCCAGAACTACACCCAATACTCCAAGCATGGTCTCACGAGTGCCTTATAGAGCCTTGACATCACATCTCTGCTCTTATATTCTATACCTCTAGAAAGGAATGCAAATATTGCGTTCACCTTCTTCACGACCGACTCAACCTGGAGGTTAACCTTCAGGGTATCTTGCACAAGGACTCCCAAATCCCTTTGCATTTCTGCATTTTGAATTATCTCCCCATCTAAATAATAGTCTTCTCGTTTATTTCTTCCTCCAAAGTGCATGACCATACACTTCTAACATTAGATTTCCTTTGGCATTTTGCCCATTCTCCTAAACTATCTAAGTCTCTCTGCAGGCTCTCTGTTTCTTCAATACTACCCACTCCTCCACCTATCTTTGTATCATCGGCAAATTTAGCCACAAATCCATTAATACTGTAGTCCAAATCATTAACATACATCATTAAAAAGCAGCAGTCCCAACACCGACCCCTGTGGAACTCCACTGGTAACCGGCAGCCAGCCAGAATAGGATCCCTTTATTCCCACTCTCTGTTTCTGCCGACCAGCCAATGCTCCAGCCATGCTAGTTTAGATGTTTCAAAAGAGACAGTGAAGTAGGTAAAATAGGTGGGGAAGTGGCTTTGCTAATCAGTGACAATATCAGGCTGCAGAAAAGTATCATCTACTGAATTAGTGCAGGTGGAAGTTAGAAACAGGAAGGGAGCAGTCACTCTTTCGATTATTCTAGACACCCCAATTGCAACAGAGACACCAAGGAGCAGATTGTGATACAGATTTCGAGAGGTGCAAAAATAACAGGGTTGTTGTCATGGTTGACTTCAACTTCTCTACTTGGCACCTCTTTATTGCAGAAGGTTTAAATAGTGCAGAGTTTGTTAGGTGTTTCCAGGAAGGGTTTCTGACACAATATGTGGACGGAGGAGGGACCATACTGGATCTAGTACTAGACAATGGACCTGGTCAAGTGGCAGATCTCTCCATGTATAAGTACTTCAGAGTCAGTACTCCCTGATCTTTAGCATAGCCTTGGACAGATGTAGGGGCAGATGGTATGGGAGGGTAATTAATTGGGAAAGGGCGAATTATGATGCTATTAGGCAGGAACTTGGGTGTGTAAATTGGGAACTGATGTTCTTGGGAGATGTACAATGGAAATGTGGAGGTTGCTTAGGGAGCACTTGCATGGGGTTCTAGGTAGGTTTGCCCCATTGAGGTAGGGAAAAGATCCTAGGCTGAAGGAATCATTGTGACGACATATTGTCAAGAGGAAAAAGGAAGCATACTTAAAGTTAAGGTAGCAAATATTAGACAGGGTCCTTGACAGTTACAAAGGTAACCAGGAAGGAACTTAAGAAGGGAAATAAGAGAGCTAGAAGGGGAAGGCTTTGATGAATAGGAATAAGGAAACCTCAAAGCATTCTACAGGAGGATGACTAAGGTGAGGATAGGACTGATCAGTGATAAAAGAGGAAACATGCGCCTGCAGTTGGAGGCGGCGGGAAGGTATTAAAGAATATTTTGCTTTAGTATTCACCAGTGAGAGGGACCTTGACAAATGTGAGGTCAGTGTAGAACAGGCTAATATGCCGGAACATGTCAATGAGGATTGCTGGATGAAAGAGGATGTGCTGGAACTTCTAAAATAATATTAGGATCGATAAATCCCTGGAATCATACAGAATATACCACATGTTACTGCAGGAAACGAGAGAAGAAATTGCTACACACATAAAAGTTGCTGGTGAACGCAGCAGGCCAGGCAGCATCTCTAGGAAGAGATACAGTCGACGTTTCAGGCCGAGACCTTTTGCGATGATCTTTACATTGTCACTAGCTACAGGATCAGGACTGGAAGATTGGAAAGCAGCAAATGTTATTCCTTTGTTTAAGAAAGGTAATAGGAGTATAGAAGGTTGAGGGGGGACTTGCTAGAGGTGTTTAAAATTATGAGGGGGATTGATAGGGTTGACGTGGATAGGTTTTTTCCATTGAGAATGGGGGAGATTCAAACAAGAGGACATGAGTTGAGAGTTAAAGGGCAAAAGTTTAGGGGTAACATGAGCAGGAACTTCTTTACTCAGAGAGTGGCAGCTGTGTGGAACGAGCTTCCAGCAGAAGTGGTTGAGGCAGGTTCGATGTTGTCGTTTAAAGTTAAATTGGACAGATATATGGACAGGAAAGGAATGGAGGGTTATGGGCTGAGTGCAGGTCGGTGGGACTAGGTGAGAGTAAGAGTTTGGCAAGGACCAGAAGGGCCGAGATGGCCTGTTTCTGTGTTGTAATTGTTATATGGTTATATAGGGATAATCCTGGGAATAATAGATCAGTGAGTTTTACAATAGTGGTGGGCAAATCAGTGTTATTCAGTTGCTCGTTTTCAAGTCCAGTGGACAGCACAGTGTTGTAACATGTAATGCTGATATCTCACAGCTCCGGCAAATAGGTGCTGTCTATATGCAGTTTGCAGGTTCATCCCAAGACTTCATGGATTTCCCTCTGCTGCTCCAAGTTGATCACTGATCCCAAAGATATGCTGGTAGGTGAATTGGCTACCACAAAATGATGTCTGGTCCAGGTGGGGAGGGGTGGTTGTTCCCCTCTGCAATCAGAGTTCTGAATTGTCTATGAATGCTAGCTTGTTATTCCTTTTTTGCATTTTTTTTGTAATTTATACCAAGTTTTATTTTTTCACTGAATTGCCACGACAAAACAAATTTCCCGTCATATAAATTAGTGATAATAATCCTAATTTTAGGGGAATCAAGCAGGCATTTACAGTAATGTGAGAGAAGAGATTTACAGTAAAGAGGGAAATGGTATGACAGGAACATCTGAAAAGCTGCATAGGTTCTATCCAATTCAGTACTGATGCAACGATTCTAACAGCAGAGGGCAATGTTCTACACAATAATAAACTGACCTATATAGATCCCTACTAATTTTTCCATGCAGAATACTACACAGCTGGTGCCTAGGCACAAATCTGTAGCATCTTTAATAGGAAATTTAAGCATGCTTGGAAGAGGAATTTTAGATAACCTTCTCCTTTGACTAATCAATTGGATTGATTGGGATCTCAGGTAACTTTTCTAAAAGGTAAATGATTGTTGCTTCAATAAATTAAAATTATTATTAGTTCAATTGGCAAATGCATCATACTACTTAATTAGTATTATTAGTTTCCTAAATTTAAACAGTTAATAGTTCTTGTTCCTTGGCTATTTTAAAAACAGCAAATAGCCTATTAATATGCATTTCTTATTGTATAGGAAAGCATAATGAACAAAAGTAACAAATAAAAACACAAATGAGATAGATAACTGACATGCTGAGTCAAAATGAGATAGATAACTGACATGTTGGATCAAACATATGGCTTAGAAGTAATAATAATCTTATTTATGGAGCATTTTTCATACAAACCATGCAATTCAAATTGCTTTAAATGGGACAAATTGCAGACATGAAAATAAAATACACAAAGATGTTGGTTAAAAGCAACAAACTCAAAAAGATTCTAGTTAAATAGGCTTTGAGCTGGCGTTTAAGTGTAAACTGAGTCTGCATCCCTTATAGTTTTAGGTATTGAGTTTCAGTATAGGAGCATAATTCAAGAAACCTGACCTGCTAGTTATCTTAAAATGTAAATATTATTGAAAGTTATAATTGAAGTATCTTTGATGTTCTTGCCCCTTAATATTTATTTTGTAAACTTGTTATAATTGTTGTAACCATTATTCAATCTTATACCCAGTAAGGAAAAACAATTTTCAGATATATTATGGTTTATTCATCTCTTGAATATCTAGTGCAGCACGTTAGATATTGGTTCATAGGTGCATGTGTTGCTAGAAATAGTAACCCTAGAACAAGGCATTTAGTATGTGAACAAGGTGTTGCTTTAGATTTTATAAAAGGCTAGGAAAGGACCTTTCTGTGTAAAAAGAAATCTTAACTATCCAATATGTCTGTCTGATTTAAATCATTTGCACAATCCAGTTTCTTTCACCTGCTGCAATACACTTCTTTAGGAATAAACTGGTGCAATGCCTACAGAAGTGCTCAGATTATCAGATATATACGGTAATCCTGCAGCTCACAGCCACCCACGTACCTTCATCATCAGCAGGCAGTTTGCCATCGAGTACATCACACGCCCCAGACGTGACCTCCACAACTGCATAGAAGCTGCAAGATACAGGAGAGTCTCATAAAAAATATGGCAGACAAATAACTGCTTTCTGTTACTAGCTTCACTGATTTAACTACCAATTAGCATTACCAATGTATTTCATTAATTTATGAATTTTATTATTACTATCCTGAAGAAATATTGCCTATGCAGTCTTCCTGTAATGCAGCAAGGACTGTAAAAGGACAAAGATTTATTTTGAAAATTCTTAATAGAAGAGGCTTTGTATATTTTTGTTAACATTTTAGAAGTCAGTTAGAACATCTGCTTACAAAGAAGAATATATTTTATGGAAATTCTGTTACATTTTCACAATAGTTAATTTTTAAAAATTTGATTGCAATAATTGGTACTCAGTTCAGAATACATATAAAACAAGAAATAATGTAAATCTATACAAAATCAATCTGAAGAACCATATTCCATGTTTTGATCACATGCCTTGACTCAGGTGGAAATGGCAAATCTTTAAACTGGGACACTAACATGACTAGGACTGTTCAGGCAGCCGCTGTATAACATTATTTATATACATACAGGGTCTATATTTCATAACAGGCTTAAAATTTTGTATTTCCTCACTCCCAATTTCACCCTCCAATTTCTCATGCAATATTTTCCAGTGGATTTCCAGACATGATCCATATTGGAAGAACACTAACCCTTCTTATGGTCAAAAAAAACAAGTGATTATTCTTTTCAGAGGCATAAGAGACTGCATATGCTGGATCTGGATCTAATAGAAAACAATCTGCTGGAGGAACTCAGCCGATCAAAGAGCACCTGAAGTAGCAAACGGATAGTCAATAATTTTCATTAAGACAATGCATTAGGACAGATCTCGTACCAAAATGTCAACTATCATTTTGTCTTCACAAACGCCACTTGACTTGCTGAAGTCCTCTAATAGTTTGCCTTTTGTTCATTCTTTTTGTTGAAAAAAGGAACAATGATTAAGGAGACATATAACTGGGATGACTCCTCCCACTAGAAAATCTGAAAATAATAACTTTATTCATCTAGCACTTTTCAAAGTGCTTTACAAGATCGTAAAGCTAAATCAATATAGTCAAAAAATGAGACAAAATTATAAATCATAAGGTAAACATTACGTAGAATAAAATGTAAATGAATATCCCAGATTTTTAAATATAATCAACAGGCATTAAGTAGTCCTATAACGAGGCCAAATTCAAAAAGTAAGTTTTTAAAGAAGTGATTTGAAATGCTCCACAGTATTAAACTAGTGTATCTCAGTCAGTAGAAAATTCCAGAATTTTGGTGCATAAGAGCAAAATGCTGCATCACCAGTTCTTATATGCTCAGCTCTAGGAACACTAAACAGACCAGTATTCACAGATCTAAGATTATGATCAGGGATGTAAGTGTGTGGGGTCTTTCTTTTTTTTTGTGTGTTAAATTTAAAATGGCTTCTTTGTTATGTTATACTGGGGAATGCTTCTTTGTTATGTTAAATGCTGAGAAAGTCTCTAGCTAGACAGTTGCTTTGGTTAATACAGATAGCAGGGTGCTATTAGCCAATGGGTGGTCATGTATCATTTTGTTTTTGGATGATAATGCTGTATCATATGACTGGGCACGGAGTATTTGGCAGGGAGTCGGAGGAGAGACGGGGAGGACGGCGGACGTGCTGAAAAGCTCCGGTCGATCACTTCAGGTGGTCCCGAGCTGTGAGTCGACAGGATTCGGGTGGTCGTCAGGAATCGATTGAGCTCCAATGGTTGTGCGTGAAGAACTTGGACTTTGATAAGACTTGGCGCCTTTTTTTCATTACTTCCTTTTCTGTATCCAATTTATATTAATGTCATAGAAGTAGTAATATCTATAAAGTTTACTTGGTAAAAAGTACTGGGTGCGCTGGCTGACGATTGATGTTTGGGATTGATTCAGGCGGCAACTGACACCGTGGGAAGCGTTGAGGCAGGTGCTGGGTGGGATTTCCCCTAGACATATACAAGCCAAAATAACTGAGCGTTACATAAGGAGATAGGTGGACGAGCTAGATTATTCAGAGCCTCATATACCATAGAAATCCATAGAAAAACTACAGCAGAGAAACAGGCCTTTTGGCCCTTCTTGGCTGTGCCGAACCATTTTCTGCCTAGTTCCACTAACCTGCACACAGACCATATCCCTCCATACACCTCCCATCCATGTATCTGTCCAATTTATTCTCAAATGTTAAAAAAGAACCCGCATTTACCACCTCATCTGGCAGCTCATTCCATACTCCCACCACTCTCTGTGTGAAGATGCACCCCCCCCATGTTCCTTTTAAACTTTCCCCCCTCACCTTTAAACAATGTCCTCTGTTTTTTTTCACCCCTTGCCTCAGTGGAAAAAGACAGCTTGCATTCACTCTATCTATACCCATCATAATTTTATATACCTCTATCAAATCTCCCCTCATTCTTCTACGCTCCAGGGAATAAAGTCCTAACCTATTCAACCTTTCTCTGTAACTGAGTTTCTCAAGTCCTGGCAACATCCTTGTAAACCTTCTCTGCACTCTTTCAACCTTAATAAAATCCTTCCTGTAATTTGGTGACCAAAACTGAACACAATACTCCAGATTCGGCCTCACCAATGCCTTATACAACCCCATCATAACATTCCAGCTCTTATACTCAATACTTTGATTAATAAAGGCCAATGTACTGAAAGCTCTCTTTACAACCCTATCTACCTGTGACACCACTTTTAGGGAATTTTGTATCTGTATTCCCAGATCCCTCTGTTCTACTGCACTCGTCAGTGCCTTACCATTAACCCTGTATGTTCTACCTTGGTTTGTCCTTCCAACATGCAATACCTCACATTTGTCTGTATTAAACTCCATCTGCCATTTTTCAGCCCATTTTTCCAGCTGGTCCAAGTCCCGCTGCAGGCTCTGAAAAACTTCCTCACTGTCTACTACACCTCCAATCTTTGTATCATCAGCAAATTTGCTGATCCAATTTACCACATTATCATCCAGATCATTGATATAGATGACAAATAACAATGGACCCAGCACTGATCCCTGTGGCACACCACTAGTCACAGGCCTCCACTCAGAGAAGCAATTCTCTACTACCACTCTTTGGCTTCTTCCATTGAGCCAATGTGTAATCCAATTTACCACCTCTCCATGTATACCTAGCGACTGAATTTTCCTAACTAACCTCCCATGCGGGACCTTGTCAAAGGCCTTACTGAAGTCTATGTAGACAATATCCACTGCCTTCCCTTCATCCACTTTCCTGGTAACCTCCTCGAAAAACTCCAATAGATTGGTCAAACATGACCTACCACGCACAAAGCCATGTTGACTCTCCCTAATAAGTTCCTGTCTATCCAAATGCTTGTAGATTCTGTCTCTTAGTACTCCCTCCAATAACTTACCTACTACCGATGTTAAATTTACTGGCCTATAATTTCCCGGATTACTTTTTGATCCTCTTTTAAACAACGGAACAACATGAGCCACTCTCCAATCCTCCGGCACCTCACCTGTAGACAGCGACATTTTAAATATTTCTGCCAGGGCCCCTGCAATTTCAACACTAGTCTCCTTCAAGGTCCGAGGGAACACCCTGTCAGGTCCTGGGGATTTATCCACTTTAATTTTCCTCAAGGCAGCAAGCACCTCCTTCTTTTCAATCTGTACGGTTTCCATGATCTCAATACTTGTTTCCCTTAATTCCATAGACTTCATGCCAGTTTCCTTAGTAAGTACAGATGCAAAAAACCTATTTAAGATCTCCCCCAGTTCCTTTGGTTCTGCACATAGCCGACCACTCTGATCTTCAAGAGGACCAATTTTATCCCTTACAATCCTTTTGCTCTTAATATACCTGTAAAAGCACTTTGGATTATCCTTCACTTTGACTGCCAAGGCAACCTCATGTCTTCTTTTAGCCCTCCTGATTTCTTTCTTAAGTATTTTCTTGCACTTCTTATACTCCTCAAGCACCTTATTTACTCCCTGTTTTCTATACATGTCATACAACTCCCATTTCTTCTTTATCAGAGTTGCGATATCCCTTGAGAACCAAGGTTCCTTATTCCTATTCACTTTGTCTTTAATTCTGACAGGAACATACAAACTCTGCACTCTCAAAATTTCTCCTTTGAAGGCTTCCCACCTACCAATCACATCTTTGCCAGAGAACAACCTGTCCCAATCCACGCTTTTTAGATCCTTTCTCATTTCTTCAAATTTGGCCTTCTTCCAGTTCAGGACCTCAACCCTAGGACCAGATCTATCCTTGTCCATGATCAAGTTGAAACCAATGGTGTTATGATCACTGGAACCAAAGTGCTCCTCTACACAGACTTCCGTCACTTGTCCTAACTCGTTTCCTAACAGGAGACCCAATATTGCATCCCTTCTAGTTGGTCCCAACTATATATTGATTTAGAAAACTTTCTTGAACACATTTTACAAACTCTAAACCATCTAGACCCCTAACAGTATGGAAGTCCCAATTAATATATGGAAAATTAAAATTCCCTACTACCACAACTTTATGTTTCCTGCAGTTGCCTGCTATCTCTCTGCAGATTTGCTCTTCCAAGTCTCCTTGACTATTGGGTGGTCTGTAATACAATCCCACTAATGTGGCCATACCTTTCCTGTTTCTCAGCTCCACCCATAAGGACTCAGTAGACAAGCCCTCTAATCTGTCCTGCCTGAGCACTGCTGTAATATTTTCCCTAACAAGCAATGCTACTTCCCCACCTTTCATTCCTCTGCCTCCATCACATCTGAAACATCGGATCCCTCGAATATTAAGCTGCCAGTCCCGCCCCTCCTGTAGCCAAGTTTCACTAATTGCTATAACGTCATAATTCCACGTGTCAATCCACGCCCTCAACTCATCCGCCTTCCCCGCAATACTCCTAGCATTGAAATATATATACCTCAGAAGATTTTTACCACCACTCACAACCTTTCTATTAGCGGATTTGCTTGAACTTTTAACATCATTTATTTTCACCCCAGCCACACTGTCAGCTCTGGCACTCTGGTTCCCATCCCCCTTCAAATCTAGTTTAAAGCCTCCCCAATAGCACTAACAAAGAGTGCAATTAAGAGTAATTAAGAGTATTTTAAAATTGACCCAAAAGGGCATAGGCAGCCAGTGGAATGATGTAAAAACTGCTTAAATGCCCTCAGATTTTCTTTTTTTGGTTAAAATTTATACTGAATAAATTACTGAGAAGTTGCTTAATACTTAGTGCACAATGACAATCACACAACACAAACCCAGAATGGAAATACCAGTAGAATATTTGAATGTGGTTATCACAGCCAAACCCAATTTTGTTCTTTCGCAAGATTTAAGCAAATATTTTTCCCAGGCTTCATAGAATTTTATTGACTACTAAATGTAACACTGGCTGACCTCCTTTCATTAATCCTAAAAAAAAATCATGCACTAGTATTGAACCTCTATTACTATGTTCAGTTGAAGTCAGTTACTGCGAACTAGAACTGCTATAGCCTGTCTTATTCAGCAAATCAATACACAAATCCCATGTATGAAGAACAAGATAAAATTAGCACATGTTCTATTGAACAAAATCTGTAATCAATTTGGATTCAATGAGCTGCTGAATATATAAACTTCTAGATGCTGCCACCTTTTTCAGTTATGATAATTTTTGATCTCATCCTTCTGTATCTTTGATATTTGTGATTCATGTGACTCTTCTTTGCTGAGCATATATCCAATCCACTGGAAACCATTTCCCCAACATTTATTTTGAAAACCCAAACTGTTGGCCCTGCCATAACATATATGCGAGACTGAATTTGAAAATTATCCTAGAAGAGGCTTATTTTTCTATTTAGTTATATGTTGCCTTGCGCTACATATCCAAGTGAGGGCAAAATAAAAAAGGAAATAGTACTTAGGTGAATATTTCAGTTAAAATGAATATAACTGTCTATGGTTGCAAAGTAATATTCTAAGATTTGCTTTTATCATATTAATATCAAAGTTAGCTGCCACTTTGTTAAATTTACAACTTATATTCTACTTTCACCAGTATGGCACTCAAATCTAGCAACCTGTAGCATACTTTAAGTCTTTTCCAGATTATAGTTTAATAAGCATTTTGAACAGAGCCAAGCCTTAACTTATCCTGCAAAAAATTTCATAATTTTAAAACGATACTTCTGAAAGGCGCTTATAAGTTGTAGCAATTAGCAAAAATTGCAGTTTCTGAATGTCTACTGTTATTAAAGAAAAAGTGTAGGTCCATATACAATATATTCTCAACTAAGTAAAAATGTCAGTGAAAAATGGGAAATTTAGTGCAAATCTAGCATTTCAAAGCTGAGAATCCACAAGGCACTTTGAACCATCAGCAGGGTTAGTGTTATTCAACTATGATCTGGAACTTCGTCACTTTTAGCATTTGCCATTAACATTATTATTAAATTGAAGGAACTACACTTGACTCGGTGAGCAGTTCAAACAAGGAATGGCAGTTGCACCTGAAGGTAAATGGGCAAACTGAAACTACAATACATCCAGGCCATGGAGCAAAAGCTAAGTAATTCAAAACCAAGACTGTAGATGACACCGCCGTAGTGGGCCACATCTCTACTGATGAAAAGCTGAAGTATAGGAAGGAGATAGAGAATTTAGTAACATGGTATCACGACAACAACCTTTCCCTCAATATTAGCAAAATGAGACAACTGGTCATTGACTTAAGCAGGTAATGCACATTCTCATCTACATCAATGGTGTTGAGTTTAAGAGTTAAGAACTTTAGGTTTAAAGGAGAGAACATCACCAAAAGCCTGTTCTGGTCCAAGCATGTCGACACCATGGCAAAGAAAGCTCAGCAATGCCTTTACTTTCTCAAGCGGCTGAAGAAATATTGTCCCATTCATCCCTTACCAATTTTTTAAAATTGATGCACCATAGAACACATTCCATCTGGATGCATAACTGCTTGGAAGGACACCTGCTCTGTATGTCAGCGCAAGAAACTACAGAGTTGTGGACACAGCTCATCACATCATAGATTGCAGCCTCCCCTCTATAGATTCAGTTTATTCTTTTCACTTCCTCAGTAAATCAAACAGCATAATCAAAGATACCACCCATGCTGGACATTCTCCCTTCTCCCCTCTTCCACAGGGCGGAAGATACAAAAGCCTGAAAACATGAACCACCAGGCTCAAGCACAGCTTCTCAGGCTGTTACAAGATTATTGAGTAGCTTCTTAGTATGATAAAACACATTCTTGACCTCACAATATACCCACTTATTGTTTACCTGCACTGCACTTTCTTTGTAGCTGTTACACTTTATTCTGTATTCTATGGTTATTTACCTTGTTCTACTCAATGCACTGTAATGATATGCTTTTCACTGTATCTCAATACCTGAATTGAATTGACTTTATTACTTACATCCTTCATATACGAGTAAAAAATCTTTACGTTACATCTCCGTCCAAATGTGTAATTCATAGTAATTTATAATAAATAGTATGTACAACAGGACGGTCATATAACATAGAAATACAGTTGTGTTAGCATGAATTCAGCAGTCTGATGGCCTGGTGGAAGAAGCTGTCCCAGAGCCTGTTGGTCCTGGGTTTTATGCTGTAGTACCATTTCCCAGATGGTAGCAGCTGGAACAGATTGTGGGTGACTTGGATCTCCAATGATCCTTCAGGCCCTTTTTACACACCTGTCTTTGTAAATGTCCTCAATAATGGGAAGTTCACACCTACAGATGCGCTGGGCTGTCTGCACCACTCTCTGCAGAGTCCAGGCAGTGATGCAGCCAGTCAGGATGCTCTCAATTGTACCCCTATAGAAAGTTCTTAGGATTTGGGGGCCCACACCAAACTTCTTCAGCCATCTGAAGTGAAAGAGGCGCTATTGTGCCTTTTTCACCACACAGCCTGTATGTAAAGACCACGTGAGATCCTCAGTGACGCTTATGCCGAGGAACTTAAAGCTGTTCACCCTCTCAACCCCAGATCCATTGATTTCAATAGGGGCTAGTCTGTCTCCATTCCTCCTGATTGTTGTCCACCATCAGCTACTTTGTTTTAGTGACATTGAGGGAGAGGTTGTTTTCTTGACACCATTTTGTCAAGGTGGTGACTTCTTCTCTGTAGGCTGCCTCATTATTATTTGAGATCAGGCTAATCAGTGTAGTGTGGCCAGCAAATTTAATTAGCAGATTGGAGCTGTGGGTGGTGACACAGTCATGGATATACAGAGAGTAAAGGAGGGGGCTTAGTACACAGCCCTGGGGGCCCCTGTGTTGAGGGTCAGAGGGGACAATAATAAATCAATTCCAATGAAACAGATGAAGGCCTTGCAGATTTATAAAAAACTGTGGTGAACGATGACAAATAATTAAACAAGTCAGAAGAAAAAGACCTTTGAATATTCCCACATTTAATAATGGTACATCCAGAATGAAAAGATCAAAGCTGCAGTGCTAGTAAACATCTGCAGTCAAAACTGCAAAGTAGATTATGTATCATTTCCCACTCCTGAGATTCCCACCATCACAATTCCTCTATAGTAATGAAGAAACAGCTGAGTGCACTGAATACAACAGAGATCCAACAACACACTGGACTTCTTACAGCATAGTGGATAGAGATTTGAAACTTTGTCTTCTAAACTTAGTTGTCGAGTCTTGCCCTATACACAAAAGACACAAATAAGATGATCTACTTAAATGAACCCTCAATCAACTTCTGATCATCAGCAGGTGATGGAAGGTGTTGTGGATGGTACAATTAAGTGACACTTACTTATCAGTAACCTACTCATTAATGCCCTACTTGACTTCCACAAAAATCAGAGTGGATTTACAAAATATAAATACTACCATTGCTGGAAATTGACAAAAAAAAATATAAAGTCCTACAAATATTCAGCACGTGTGAAGAAACAGAGTTAATCTTAACTGTTTCAGGTCAATTTTAACTGTTCAGATGTTGCCTGGCCTCCTGAATATTTAGAGTAATTAAACATGAAATTGGGATCTTTGGCACAACTTGTCCAAGCTGACCATTTCTCTCTGGCATTTTGTTCTTACTTTTCATTTTAGCCTTGGCCAGATATGGACAAAGGAGCAGAATCTAGAGCTGATATGAGAACGAAAATCCCTGGTATCAAGAAACCAGAGGAAAACTGCAGTCAACATGTATCTGGAGGAGGGGTAGGCTTGCAAAAACTGGACTCATATCAAATAATAAGGATGATAACTATGATTGTTAGTGGCAATCATCTGAGTCCAGGCCAACAACCTAGACCTAAACAGCATCAATTATATACCCCCATTTTTAATTGGGAGATGGATATTTGCTGATGATTATACAGTGTTCTGCTCCAACAATAACTTCTCAGATAACAAATCAATCCATTCTCACTGCCAGAAAGACAACAATTACGTCTGGACTGATGAGGTAGCAAGGAAAATGTATATCCATTATATGTAGGACAAAATTCAAAATTCATTCTCATGAGAGAGTGGAATCACTTTCGACTGGAAGTGTATCACCAGAATCTTAGCGTCAGCATTGACTGGAAACATAATTGGAACTGCCACATACATACTTGTATAAATGTATAAAGTACGTCCTATATATGACAGTATATTCTCCAATTGCCTAAAAAAAAATTAAGAAATTGGATGTCACCATCAACAAAACAGCCTATATCATTTTATTTTCAAAATTGCAATGGAGTTGTAAAATGGGAGGACTCTAACAAAAGAAAGAAAACTTGGACATAGTTTATCGCTTGTATTAGTTGTCATGGCCAAGTCATTGGGTGTATTTAAGGCAGAGATTGATAGGTATCTGAGTAGCCAGGGCATCAAAGGTTATGGTGAGAAGGCAGGGGAGTGGGACTAAATAGGAGAATGGATCAGGTCATGATAAAACGGTGGCGCAGACACGATGGGCCGAATGGCCTACTTCTGCTCCTTTGTCTTATGGTCTTATGTTTCAGGAACTGATTGAGTGAATATTTGTAACATAGGCAACATTTAGATTTGGTATTACTTTTCATTTACTCGTAAATTCTGGTGTATAAGCCCAGAATGTGGCCCTAAATTTTGGTCCTAAAATTAGGGCGTCAGTTTATACAGAGGGTGCCAACTTTGGAAAAACGAATACACAGAAGACAGGTTGTATTTACTGGCTGTTTTTGAGTCAAATACAAAAGAAAATACAAACGCTTATGAAATCTACACAAAAGATCTACAAAACACATTCTGTTTCTCAATTTACTTGTACACACTGTTGTCGTCAAACGTTCAGAGCTTGAAACTCTCACACTCTTCATTATCTGACTCTCCAAAAATCACGTCCCATTCTTCGACAGTCACCGTATCATCATAAGGAATGTCAATTTCTGCTTTGACATCGTCATTTGCAGCTTTACTGGCTGCCAAATCTCCATTGTCTTCTTCTAAAAGCAAATGATCTTCGGTGCCATCCAAAGCATTGCTGATGCTGCACCTCTTGAAGGCCTTCACAATGCACTCGGCCTTCATTTCCTCCCACGATTGCACTACCACTCGCAAACTGTAGCTAGAGATGCGGCCCTCATATTTCCCGCTGGAGAGAATGACTGATTTCCAGACATCATCAATTCATTCCACTGTTGACGCATGAATTCTTTGAATGGCTTGTTTAAACTCACATCTAGTGGCTGGAGCACGGACGTCAATCAAACCACTGGGGATGACTGCAATGTCCGTATTTTCAGCTTTCAATGCTGCTTTTGTCTCACCTGACAAGTGCACTTTGAACATATCCCAGCCAAGTAGCGACTTTTCCTTCCTGAAACCTTCGGGACGTCAATGCAACACCTCTTTAACCCACTTCAAGCAACCCGCTTCGCTCATCCAGCCGCGTTCTTGAACATAAACAACACCCCGCGGCAATTTTTCTTTCTTTGGGAATGTTTTCCTCTTAAAAATCACCATCAATGGTAGTTTGGTCCCATCAGCCATACACATTAACACAACAGTAAGATGTTGCTTTCTCCTCCTTCTGATTGACAGTGCGGTTGCCAGCAAAATCAAAGAACATTGGTGTCTCGTCCATGTTACCAATCAGTGAGAGCGGGTAAGAATGTGCCTTTTGATGCTTGATTACAAAGGATTGGAAGGCTGTAATCTTATTCTCAAGGTTGCTTGGCAACTTCTGAGCAATCTTTGTTTTTTGTCTCAGCACAAGAAAACGCCTATTCATAAATTGGGGGCACCAACTTCGCGCAGCTTTGAAATTTTCACTGACCTCACGGTGTTTCTCGGCCCATTTCAGCGCTTGAACTCCAACTGTTTCTCTGGTAACAATGTATCCAGACGATCGCTGGCGATTCACCCACTCTAAAACTTTTTCTTCCAGTTCTGGCCACTGGCATGTTTTCTCGTGGTTTGCTCATTTCGACTTTGGCCCCTCAGCGTGTCCTCTGCCTTTCTCCACCCTCTCACTTGTTTCTCGTTTACACTAAACTTCTTAGCAGCTGCAGAATTATTTGTTCCTTTAGCAAAATCAACAACCTTCAGCTTGAAGCCAGCATCATATCGCATTCATTTTAATCTTTTGTACATGGTGGTCACAAACTCAATACTGAGTACAAGTACTGATCCTGCCACCCCGTGTTATGTTTTAACAAGATTACGATGGGCACTAAATGGTTTCATGGGGGTTACATTTCAGAGGATTCTTTAACATTGGGAACCTAATCCAAAACTTCCCTCCCTGATTTATTTATTAAGAATTTGCTTATAACGCTCTACAATGTGCAGGCCTATTTTCTTAGCAGATACTGGTTCACAAAATTTCCACATTCCAGACCCAGCAAAGCTGAGTACCAGCATGTGAGATCTTGTGATCTTTTCTGGTTAAATCAAAAACCTCTACAAAAGAGGTCGGCTTATACAAAGGTGACATGAAAAAGTCACTTTTTTAACCTTGAAAATGGAGGGTCATCTTATACTCTGGGTCAGCTTATACACTGGAATTTACGGTACTTGCAAAGCATTAGAGTATTATTATTGTTTAAACAGTTTATCTCAAAGTTGTGCATTATTTGATGATTACAAATTGGGAATGTATTATTTTACTACTACTAAAAAGATGCACCATTCCATATTTGAAATATTAACCGAAACTTTGCACAACGCTGCATTTTCCAGCATAGTACTTAAGAGCTACCATTTTGCAAGATATCTAGTGTGTGTAGATAAGTGCTGCATCTAAGAAAACATTAGCAAGCTGTTTTAGTTAAAATATTAAGTTCGCTATTTTAGAAACATCTTCAATGCTGTTAATCCAAGATAAAGATCAAAAGCGACAGAAACCCATGGCAGGGTAGGCACCATCGGTGGTGAAAAAAAGATAGGTTAATGTTTTGACTAAAACTGGTAAAGATTAAAGAAAAAATAAAGATCAATGGAAAGTATTGTGATTGTGTGGAAGGAAGGGAGCATAAATCACAAAATTATTATACATAATGAGCAAAAGTTTGTTTTGAAGGAGGCAAAAGTGGAAAAAGAGCTGAATGCTAAATGTAGAAGGCTTTAATGTGTCTAGACTAAAGCTGAGGTATTATTCCTTATTTTAAGTTCAGTCTTACTGCAAATGAAGGACACTGAAGAGAATAAAATATAATTTGCCTGCATGTAGAATTAAGGTGACAGGGAATTAGAAGCTTCATCCCCTTGTCCTCAGCTTCTACTTCACCATTTTCCATTTTCAACTGATTATCTTGCATTTCTGGCAAACGGAGAAGTATTTCCTTATTGTCAAGGAACTCCAAATGGAATTTTCCCCTGAGAGTGCAATCAATTACTATCAACAGCGCCTCCACTTTCCATGACACGTTCAGAATCACTGGCATACAGTACGTCGTGAAATTTCTTGTTTGCTGCAGCAGTGGATGCAATACATAATCTTTAAAAACAATAAATAACAATAAGCAACATGTATATTAAAATTAAATTACATAAGTTGTGCAAAAAGAGCAAAAACGAAGTGAGGTAGTTGAAGACCATTCAGAACTTTGATGGCGGAAGGGAAGAACATGTTCCTAAAATGTTGAGTGAGTTTCCTCAGGCTCCTGTAGCTCCTCCTTGTTGGTAGTAATGTGCAGAGGGCATGCACTGGGTGATGAATGTCCTTAATGATAGATGCAGCCTTTTTGAGGCATTGCCTTTTGAAGATGTCCTCAATGCTGGGGAGGCCAGTGCCCATGATGAATCTGAATGAGTTTACAACTTCCTGCAGCTTTTTCCTGATCCTGTGAAGTGGCCTCTTCATACCAGACAGTGATGCAACCAGTTAGAATGCCCTCCATGGTATATCTGCAGAAATTTGTAAGAATTTTTGGTGACATACCAAGCCTCTACAAACTCCTTGTGAAATATAACCTCTGTCATACCTCCTTTGTAATTCCATCAATATGTTGGTCCCAAAACAGATCTTCAGAGATGTTAATACTCAGGAACTTGAAACTGCTCACCTTTTTCACTGCTGATCCGTCGATGAGGACTGGTATGCACTCCCTCGACTCCACTTTCATGAAGTTCACAATCAATTCCTTGGCTTTACTGAGCTTGAGTGTAAGGGTGCAAGATCATTAATTTTACCTGAAAGCTTTCCATACTGTGGTATCCCAAACACAGTTTCAGGTAAAACAAATGTTGGCTTGTAAAGTTACTTTATTGTATTTGCTTAACAATACAATCACCTCTGCACTGATAAGATTGTGTGCAGACTGAGTGACTATTTTGCGTAATAGCTAAAACCTTGGAACGTTGGCTGCACCTATCAGCTTCCATGCTACAGGACTGCTTTGATGACGTTGACTGGAATGTCTCCCATGAAGAGGATGTCCGAGTTCACGGATGGGGTCACGAGTTTCATTTGGAAGTGCATTGAGGATGTTGTCCCCCAGAAGATGTCAGGGTCTATCCAAACCAGAAACCCTGGATCAACAGTTCTGTGCGAACAGCACTTACCATGCGACACAGAGCTTACATTGCTGGTAATCAGCAGGAGCTCAAGAGATGCAGCTACGATCTGTGCAAAGTCATCAAGGCAGCGAAACAATACTATAGGGACAAGATCCAGACACAACTTTCAACCAACAACACACGCAGCTTATGGCAACGTTTGCACGCCATCACAGACTTCAAAGCTAAATGTAGTGGAGTTTCCAACATTCATACCTCTCTCCCAGATGAACTAAATCTTTTTTACGTTCAATTTGACGTTGCCAACACTGAGCCCCTGAGGAGACCTACAGCTGATGCGACCTACAGCTTGGTCATCTCTGAGGCCAAAGTACATAGGTGTTTCCAACGAGTGGACGGTTGCAAGGCTGCGGGACTGGACAGCATTCCAGGGCGGGTACTCAGGATGCTTATGTGAGAATGCTGTTCTTGGATAACAGCTCAGCATTCAACACCATAATTCCCTTTAAGCTCAAAAAGTAGCTCAGGGACCTCGGCCTTCAACCTGCCTTGTGCAGCTGGATCCTGGACTTCCTGTCAGATCGCCAGCAGGTGGTAAGAGTGGGCTCCCTCACCTCTGCCCCTCAACACAGGTGCCCCTCAGGGCTGTGTACTAAGCCCCTCCCCCCAAATCTGACATACCTTTGCATCTTCTAGCTCTGGTCTGATTTTATTACTTCACCATTGTGAGGTTACCAAAAACCTTGTAGTCCTATCATAAGTCTCTCTGACCTTTACTTTTCTTTTAAGCTATCCCTTAAAACCAATCTCTGACCAAGCTTCAGATTATCTCAGACTTACACGGCATGAAAACAGGCCCTTTTCCCCAACCCTTCCATGCTGATCAAGGCACCTTCCTGAATTAATTACATTTGGCGCATATCCTTCTACAACTTTCCTATCCATTAACCTATCCAAATAACTTAAGTTCACTAAAATTCACTGGGTGCATTTCTGACATCTCCCTCCCCTTTTTTGACCTTTAGGGACAAACTGCCTACCAATATCTTTTATAAATCTGCTGATTCATACACTGTCTCCTGTAAAAATGCCATTCCCTTTTCTCAGTTCTTTTGTCTCTGCCGCATCTGTTCCCAGGATGAGGCTTTCCCTTCTGGG
Source organism: Mobula birostris (assembly GCF_030028105.1). Classification (NCBI taxonomy): domain Eukaryota; kingdom Metazoa; phylum Chordata; class Chondrichthyes; order Myliobatiformes; family Myliobatidae; genus Mobula; species Mobula birostris. The sequence continues at coordinate 184,048,746 of NC_092371.1, read as the reverse complement.
ACATCAAAGATGTCCTCCTCCTTCAAAGAATCTCCCTGGACATCTGATCTCATCCGATCTTCTCACAGCCTTAACAGGGATAGAATTCCTCTTGTCCTCACCTACCATCCACAAGCCCCTGCATCCAACATATAATTCTCCACAACTTCCACCATCTTCAACAAGACCCCACCACCAAACACATCTTTACTTTCCCCCCACCACTTTCTGCCTTCCACAGGGATTGCTCCCTCCATGATTCCCAAGTCCATTAGTTCTTCCTCATTAATCACCATCCCAGAACTTATCCCAAGCGGCAAAAGTGCTAAACCTGTCCATTCACCTGTCCCTGCAAGTGAGGCAACACTTCATCTGTGGGGTCATCTACTGTATCCAGTGCTCCCAATGTAGCCTCCTTTACTTTGGTGAGACCTGACATAGATTGGGGGACTGGTTTGTCAAGCACCTTCCCTCCATCCACAAAAAGCAGGGTTTCCTGGTAGCCAACTATTTCAATTCCATTTCCTATTCCTATTCTGACATGTCGATCCATTGCTTCCTCGTCTGCCACACTGAGGGTGCTCTCAGGTTGGTCTAGGTAGCTCCAACCTGATGCCATGAACATCGATTTCTCCAAGGTCTGATAACTTTTCCTCCTCCTCTTTCCTCTTCATTTCCCCACTCTGGCCCCTCTTTTATCTCTTCTCCTCCCATCCTCTATCCTTTCTAGTCCTGATGAAAGGTCTCGGCTCGAAGTGTTGAACGTTCATTCATTTCCACAGATGCTGCTTGACCTCCTGAGTTTTTCCAGCATTTTGTGTGTGTTGCTCTGGGTTTCCAGCATCTGCAGAATCTCGTGTTTACAAGTAACTAAAGTACTGTAATTAGACCTGCCTCTACCACTCAACCGACAATTTCACATGGTCCCTTAACAGCACAGTTATAGCCAAGGGAACCCAGCAGCATCTCCACTTTTTGAGGAGGTTGAAGCAAGAGAGGCTTCCCCTCCTCATTCCAACCAATTTTTATGTTTATTATAATATATAGTTTACTTTTTAAACTTGTGTCGTAAATGCACCTTATGCTAAATGTCAATCTTCTAGAATATATTTTATCATTTAAAAAAGTTATTTGTTATAATTTTACTTTATGTATTGTGTGTGTTATATGTACTGTGTTGTGCACTTTGGTCCGGAGGAACGTTGTTTCGTTTGGTGGTATGTGTGTATATGGTTGAATAACAATAAACTTGAAATTCTTCAGAAGATTATTCCATATACCCACCTCTGACCTTGAGACTGGTTGTATGTGTTCTCAAGCTTTTCTGTCTTCTGCCTAAAGGGTAGGGGCAGGAGAATGACAGGGGCAGAGGGGTTCTTAATTACATTAGCTGTTTTACTTGGGCAGTGAGATATAGACAGAGGCCACTGAGGGAAAGTTGGTTTTAGTCATGTGCTGAGCTGTGTTCACAACTCTGCAGTTTGTTGTGGTCTTCTAGTTGCCACACTAATCCACAATGCATCTGTATAGGATGTTTTTTATGGTGCATCTGTAAAAATTGGTTAGAATCATCAGGGACATGCTGTATTTCAGCCTTCTGAAGGAAGAAGTGTTGATAGGTTTTCTTGGTCATTTTTGGACTGTTGGACCTGGCAAACTTGACCTGCTGGATCTATGAACTTGAAGGTTTCAACTGTCTGCACCTCAGCATAATTGACATAGGCAGGTGCGTGTCTTATGCCCTGTTTCTTGAAGTGGATGACCAGTTCTTTAGTTCTGGTGAAAATTTTACTGACACCATGCTATTAGGCTCACTGTATTATGTTTTATTTGCTTAAAAACATGGGAAGTTGTTCTGGAACATTTGTTAAAGGTTCCCTCTCGATACAGGGTTTTCTTGTATCAGTTTGACTATAAATGGTGTTAGGCTAATCAAGTGAATATCACATATCCAACTTTTTTTTTGTGGACGTTAACAAATCCAAGCTGACATTCTGAATGACTGATTTACTGTCAATTATAGCGCACTTATCAATGAACCCGAGACCAACTAAAGGATAAAACATAGCCCCAGGATTAAACTACTGCATTCTCTTCAATCTTAACTGGACAATGTATAAAAGTCACTGAACCATCAATTGCAATGATCAATATGCGCCTGCCAAAACCAAATTTTGTATGTTTTTGTTATTGCTATCACTAATATTAATTGTCAATCTACAGCTGCACTGCTCAAATTAACAATATTACACAGAAGACAAAATAGTGAAGTTAATTTTTGAACTGAAGAAACAGATTTGGAGGATTAAGTTACATGAGAAACAGACTTTCTCCCGGTCTGTGCAAAGCTTACAACAGCAATATTTTCTGCGATTAAACTGCACAGTTTCCCCCATCTTCTTCATTGTTGCTTCTACACAGCTGACTTGGTCCTTAAGGCTGATTTATACTTCTGCGTAGGCTCTACGCCGTAGCCTACGCAAGTGGCCTACGCCGTTGTGAGCATTTATACTTGTGCGTTGGTGTGTCTGTGTCGCTCTGCAATTCACCACCAAAACGCTAGTTGGTGGTGGGGTTTCTATGCCACTGTGTTGAGTTTCTTTGTGTACTTCAAACAATGGCGACTGAAACTGAGTGCATCATGTTGGAGTTGGAGCTAATAAATATTGAACAAGAGTTAATTTTATTGAAATTACTCCAACGCAGAAAACAGAAAAGGTGTCGGAGCAGATGGTGTGTACGACCATTGAATGGATTGAGGCAGAAGGAGGGTGAATTTTCTATGCTTGCCGGCCACTGAGAGACATGGATGAGGAAATGCATTTCAAATATTTTCGGATATCGGCAGGTAAATTTGATGATTTGGTTCATCGTCTCCAAGCAATGCTACCAAGCCGATCAATCACAGTTGTTGCGGTCTGCGTCGCCGCGACACGTAGTTACATTTTTGGGAAGGTGCGCGTCAGGTTACAGTGTAGGGTACACGGCTAGATTTAACACAGAAGTATAAATTGGCCTTTATTCAGCTGCTTCTACAAGTCCTATTGTTCTTGTTTCTCTTCTACTTACGTAACGATTTTGCCTCTCTTGCCCATATTTTAATGCATAATCTCTTCCTTTCCCCAATCCTTAATTAAAAGGAAATAAAAGAAATAATAAAAAGTGAAAGGAGTTTAGAAAGCCATAAGATATTCTGTTTTTACGAGGGGTGCTTGATAAGTTCGTGGCCTAAGGTAGAAGGAGTCAATTTTAGAAAACCTAGCACATTTACTTTTTTCTACATTTACACACTTAGTCCAGCGGTCATGGAGCATACGGATCCCTTCCCTGTAGAAGTTGGCGTCTTGGACCTCCAGAAGTGGTTCGCAGCAGGGGTGATTGATAAGTTTGTGGCCTAAAGTAGAAGGAGATGAACAGAAACTTCAAACTTTCTGCATTTTCACTCAGAGTTGAAATGCACGTGCATGTAATGAGAGCTGTATAACTCATCTCCTTTTGCCTTAGGCCACTCACATCAATTACCCCTGCTGTGGACCACCTGGAGGTCCAAGACGCTCTTGTTACATGCATGTGCAGTTCAACTCTTTGAGTGATAATGCAGAAAGTTTGAAGTTAATAACTCATTTCCTTCTACCTTAGGCCACGAACTTAGCAGTCACCCCTGCTGTGGACCACTTCTACAAAGAAGGAATCCGTATGCTCCACGACCGTTGGACTAAGTGTGTACTTGTAGGAGGGGACTACGTTGAAAAATAAATGTGCTAGGTTTTCTAAAATTGACTCCTTTTACCTTAGACAACAAGCTTATCAATCACCCCTCGTACATTCTGACTTTATATTATAGAGTCAAAAAGATAAAAACAGAAACAGGATCTTTGACCCACCGAGTCTCAATCATCCATCATATCACTCATCTATACCAATTCTACATTAATCCCAATTTAATTCTCCACACATTCTGATCATCCCCTTTTTGATTCTACCACTCAGTAGGAAATTTATGATGGTCAGTTAACTTAACAAACTACATTTTTGGGACATGGAGGAAAATAGAGCATTGGCAGGAAACTTACTCAGTCATAGTAGAACTTGCAAATTCCGCAGTGTAGCAGAAGTTAGTAGTGAACTTCTGATTCTGGCATTGTACTAGTTGTACCACTGTGTCACCATAAAATTGATAGATACTCTCTGTATTCTACAATTTTCTATAGCAGAGCATTGTAACTGGCTGTATCACCTTCTGGTATGGGGAGCGGGGGGGAGAACCAATTTGAAAACTAGTATTAAATGGCCTATTACTTAGTCACAGTAGCTTATGACATTACAGATTGCCACAAGTTCCAAAGCACCAAATAAATGAGTATATTTGAGGATCTTAATCCGTTTGTAAGCTGCAGAGAGCCACAAAATTAGTCAGCTCTGTTATGGGCACTAGCCTCCATAGTATCCAAGACATCTTCATGGAGAGGTGCCTCAAAAAGGCAGCACCCATTATTAAAGACACCCACCACCCAGGACATGCCCTGTTCTTATTGCTATCATCAGGAAGGAGGTACAGAAGCCTGATGGCACACTCAATGATTCAGGAACAGATATATTAAGAGCAAAAGGATTGTAAGGGATAAAATTGGTCCTCTTGAAGATCAGAGTGGTCGGCTATGTGTGGAACCAAAGGAAATGGGGGAGATCTTAAATAGGTTTTTTTGCGTCTGTATTTACTAAGGAAACTGGCATGAAGTCTACGGAATTAAGGGAAACTAGTAATGAGATCACGGAAACTGTACAGATCGAAAAGGAGGAGGTCCTTGCTGTCTTGAGGAAAATTAAAGTGGATAAATCCCTGGGACCTGACAGGGTGTTCCCTCGGACCTTGAAGGAGACTAGTGTTGAAATTGCAGGGGCCCTGGCAGAAATATTTAAAATGTCGCTGTCTACAGGTGAGGTGCCGGAGGATTGGAGAGTGGCTCATGTTGTTCCGTTGTTTAAAAAAGGATCGTAAAGTAATCTGGGAAATTATAGGTCAGTAAGTTTAACGTCAGTAGTAGATAAGTCATTGGAGGGAGTACTAAGAGACAGAATCGACAAGCATTTGGATAGACAGGGACTTACTAGGGAGAGTCAACATGGCTTTGTGCGTGGTAGGTCATGTTTGACCATTAATGGTAAGGCACTGAGGAGTGCAGTGGAACAGAGGGATCTGGGAATACAGATACAAAATTCCCTAAAAGTGGCGTCACAGGTAGATAGGGTCGTAAAGAGAGCTTTTGGTACATTGGTCTTTATTAATCAAAGTATTGAGTATAAGAGCTGGAATGTTATGATGAGGTTGTATAAGGCATTAGTGAGGCCGAATCTGGAGTATTGTGTTCAGTTTTGGTCACCAAATTACAGGAAGGATATAAATAAGGTTGAAAGAGTGCAGAGAAGGTTTACAAGGATGTTGCCGGGACTTGAGAAACTCAGTTACAGAGAAAGGTTGAATAGGTTAGGATTTTATTCCCTGGAGCGTAGAAGAATGAGGGGAGATTTGATAGAGGTATATAAAATTATGATGGGTATAGATAGAGTGAATGCAAGCAGGCTTTTTCCACTGAGGCAAGGGGAGAAAAAAATCAGAGGATGTGGGTTAAGGGTGAGGGGGGAAAAGTTTAAAAGGAACATTGGGGGGGCTTCTTCACACAGAGAGTGGTGGGAGTATGGAATGAGCTGCCAGACGAGGTGGTAAATGTGGGTTCTTTTTTAACATTTAAGAATAAATTGGACAGATACATGGATGGGAGGTGTATGGAGGGATATGGTCCGTGTGCAGGTCAGTGGGACTAGGCAGAAAATGGTTCGGCACAGCCAAGAAGGGCCAAAAGGCCTGCTTCTGTGCTGTAGTTTCTATGGTTTCCCCTTCTACTATCATTTCTGAATGAATATTGAACCTATGAACACTACCTCACTACATTTTAGATTTCTGTTTTTACATTATTTAACTATTACATATTTACTGCAATTCAGTTTTTTTCTAATGTCATCATGCATGCATTGTACAGCTGCCACAAGGTTAGCAAATTTCATGACATGTGCTGGTGATATTAAACCAGATTCTGAACCTGTCAATAACAACATTAAAGTATTTCAGAAACAAGAGAAAATCTACAGATGCTGGAAATCCAAGCACCACACACAAAATGCTGGAGGAACTCAGCATTGTGTGTGTTGCTTGAAGTATTTCAGTAAAAGATTTCACTAAAGTCTTTCTAGGATTCAGAAGGATGTTGGAAATCCCTGGAGTGCTTCTATCGTAGCAAATATTCAGCTAGAATCAAAATATGAACCTGATTAAACCAATCATGTTTGATCTGTTACAGGATATTTTTCCTAAAATTATTTTTATTTGCAATCCTGAAGGATGAACTACCACCTGCTCCTGTAATGTTTCATATTCCTGCAGCCACTCACCAGAACTAGCTTTTTCTTCCACCACCCTCTTCCCCACCAACCCCCCTCCCCCTCCAATTCCACTGCTGGATCTCAGCCTCAGTACCTCCTCAGTTGATTTAACTGAGATCACATGCACCATGCATAATCCTGCTCAAGATCCTCTGCTGGTTTAATTCCAAGAGCAGCAAGGAGGAGAATGTTAACATGTTTCACCAGGGAAATGCTGTTTCTTTAACATGTCAAAATAGCGAAAACACACTCAATATTAGCACATTAATGAATTTGAAATATTTTAAGTCAAGCAGTAAAAATCAAATGCAAATGACAGGGATAAACAATATCTGAAATCCCACAAAGTCAGATCAACTGCGTTCAGACCTACAGTCATGCTTGTCAGCTCTGCCAGTGTCCCTTGATGCATAATTGGTGAAAATATGTGCATCCAGTACTTCACAGATATGCACAAGACAGTCAAATCTTGGCCATACTAAATTATCTGCCCCATGCAGCTGTGGGATGTTTTTAACTTAAGCTAAGATTGATGTACAATTACAGACTTTATAGGCAGGTGAGAGCAAAACCTTCAAATTGCAAGTTAGCTCTTATGAAGGTTTCAATTCTCAGCAATGCAGAATTTCTTGCACAGTTTACACAAAGTACGGTTCTTGTAAGTTACTATCTACATATTAAGAAATGTCTGAAAAATTCAAGTTTTTGAACTAAAATTTAAGCTTAGTGCTAATTCTGAGGGGCAGTGACAGTATTTAAGTTCTTGTATGGCTGCTCTTCATTTCAAAATAAAGTCAAATTGTTATTTATAAAACACTGAAACCTGAAAAAAAAGATGTATTACTCTTCATGAGAAAATAGTACTATGAAAATTCATACCTTGTCTATTCTCAGAGGATATGCTGATCATACTTCCATCTTCAGCTAGTCCATTTTCCAAGTTATTATGAACCTGCATGAAACACAGTTCAAATTTTAAAGATTCATGAGAATAGATGGTGCCAATAACCGGCTACACTGCATGCAACACTGAAGGGAACACCGAATATTCCTGTTTAGCACTACAACAGCTGGGATCTAGTCAGAATCATGGGTACTTCTGTAAGCAATAATGTTTTAAAACAGTTAAAAAAAAATCTATCGATACTGAAAATTGGAGTACCCTGGACTGCAGACTAAGGTTACGAGTGCAGTTCGCATTTAAGAAAAAGGAAATGAAGAAAGAGTATGGATTTGTAAGTAAACTTGCAATGCAGAGTTCTTAGATTCACCACTCCCAACTATCCTGCTGGTGTACGTACAGGTCTCTGATAAGTAAAATTGAAGACCCCAGTGCAAGTCTGCTGTAACAGACAGACATCAGGAACTGCTGTGGTCTTTGCCTCATGGAAACACGGTTCACCACCACCATTTCAAGCTGCAGCCCAAGGGCTTCACCATCCAACGTAAAGAAAGGAGAGCTGAGGCTTTTAAAAGTAAAGGAGGTGGAGTATGCTTCATGACTAACTCATTGTGGTGCAGAGACATGGTGATTCTATCTCAGTTCTGCTTACCAAATCTGGGTAAATCAGTGTGCATTTCACCCCAACCAACAGGCTATGAAGGAGCTGAAGAGTGTGATTAGCAGTCACAAAACAGCACCCCCTGATGCTTTCCCTATCATTGCAGGGAATTTCAACCAAGGAAGCTTGAAGAAGTCTCTGACCAACTACCACAAACAAAACCTGTAGAACCAGAGGAGCCAACACACTTGACCACTGTTACACCACCATCAGTATTTGGCGAGCCACACAAAAGAATGAACGCTTAAATAAATATTATTTTTGAAAATTGAAAATTCAAGACACAACTACATTACAAGCACCTTTGTTTTACTAAGAAATGATGCAGAAAATGTCTTCAGTTTTCAAAACAAGTAACCAATTGAATTTACTGAAGGAAATATACAGTACCTGTAAAAAGCATTCACCCCGCCCACCTCCCACCCCACCAGAAGTTTACATGTTCTGTTGTTTTACAACGTTGAATCACAGAGGATTTAATTTGGCTTTTTTGACATTGATCCACAGAAAAAGACTCTTTCATGTCAAAGTGAAAAAGACCTCTACAAAGTGATCTAAATTAATTACAAAGAAAAAACACAAAATAATTGATTGCAGAAGTATTCACCCCCTTTAATATAACACACCAAATCATCATTGGTGCAGCCAATGGGTTTTAGAAGTCACATAATTAGTTAAACAGAGATCTGTTTTTGGAGACTTGTGTGCAGTCAAGGTGGTTCAATTGACTGTAGTGAAAATACATCTATAGCTGGAAGGTCCAACTGCTTGTGAGCCAGTGTCATGGCAAAATCTACACCATGAAGACAAAAAAAAAAACACTGAGAAAATCCGCAAAAAAGGTTATTGAAAGGCATAAGCCAGGAGATGGATACAAGAAAATTTCCAAGTCACTGAATATCCCTTGGAGTACAGATACGTCAATCATCAAGAAATGGAAAGAATATGGCACAGCTGTAACTCTGCCTAGAGCAGGCGATCCTCAAAAACTGAGTGACCATGCAAGAAGGGGGCGAGTGAGGGAGACAACCATGAGATCTGGAGGACTTACAAGCTTCAGTAGCTGAGATGGGACAGACAGCACATACAACAACTGTGGCCCAGGTGCTACACCATTTGCAGCTTTATGGGAGAGTGACAAAGAAAAAGTCACTGTTGAAAAAAAAAACTCACATGAAATCTCAGCTAGAGTTTGCAAGAAAGCATGTGGGAGACCCTGAAGTCAGCTGGAAGGTGGTTCTCTGGTCTGATAAAACCAAAATTGTGCTTCTTGGTCATCAGACTAAATGCTATGTTTGATGTAAGCTGAACACCGCACATCATCAAAAACACACCATCCCTACTGTAAAGCATGGTGGTGGCTACATCTGCTGTGGGGGTGCTTCACTGCAGCATGTCCTGGAAGGCCTATGAAGGTAGAGGGCAAAATCCTGTAGGAAAACCTGATGTAGTTTGCAAGAGATCTGCAAAGTGGAAGAAGATTTGTTTTCTAGCAAGACAATGACCCCAAGCATAAAGCCAAAGCTACACAGGAATGGCTTAAAAACAACAAAGTCAATGTCCTGAAGTGGCCAAGTCAGAGTCCAGGCTTCAATTTAATTGAGAATTTGCAGCTGAACTTGAAAATGGCTGTTCTCTCACAATCCCCATGCAGTGTGACAGAGCTTGAGCAATTTTGTCAAAAAATATTGGGGAAAACTTGCAGTGTCCAGATGTGCAAAGCTGACAGAGACTTATCCATACAGACTCAAAGCTATAATTGCTGCCAAAGGAGCAGCCACTATATACTGACTTGAAAGGGTGAGTAATTATGCAAATCAATTACTTTGTGTTTAATAATTGTAATAAATTTAGAACAATTTTTAGAAATTTGTTTTTACTTTGACACAAAAGTATCTTTTCTGTTGATCAGAGTCAAAAAAGCCAAATTAAATCAAGTGTGACTCAATGTAAAACAATAAAACATGAAAACTTCCAGGGTGGGGGGGAGGGGGTGAATAGTTTTTATAGGCACTAAATTGAAATCAATGCACATAATGCATTAGGCACAAGCAACCTCCAGAATCAGATTTATTATCCCTGACATACATCATGAAATTAGTTACTTTCTGGCCACAGTATAGTGCAACACATAAATAGCATGCTACAATAACTAATACACATATAAAAAATAACTAATACACATACAATAAGTAAGTAGTGCAAGAAGAGAGCAACATAGTCAGTTACTATTGAAGGGTTCATAGACCGTTCAGAAATCTGATGGTGGAGGGGAAGAAGCTGTTCCTAAAATATTTAGGGTTTGTTTCCAGACTCCTGTACTGCCTCCCTGATGGTAGCGATGAAAAGAGGGCACATCCTGGATGGCTAGAATCTTCAATGATGAATGTCATCTTTTTGAGGTATTGCCTTTCAAAGATGTCCTTAATAGTGGGGGAGGCTTGTGCCCATGATGGAGCTGTTTGAGCTTACAACCCTCTGCAGTTTTTTCCAATCCTGTGCATTTGCACCTCCACACCAAACTGTGATGCAACTAGTTAGAATGCATCTAAGGCCATCTGTAGAAATTTGCTAGTCTTAGGCGATATACCAAATCTCCTCAAACTCCTAAAATATAGTCACAGGCATGCCTTCTTTGTAATTAGTATGTTGGATCCTGGATAGATGTTCAAAGATGTCGACACCTAGAAATTTGAAACTGTTCACTGTTTCCACTGCTGACCCCTTGGTGAGGACTGGTGTATGTTCTCCCAGCTTCCTCTTCCTGGAATCCACAATCAATTCCTTGGTGATACTGACACTGAGTGCAAAGTTGTTGCAAGACCTCTCAAACAGCCGATCTATCTCACTCTTGCATCACTCTCTCACTCAATGCTTTTCCAGAGGGAGGTGTAGCGGCCCAGGTTTTGAAGCTTGTTGATTGGTACTGAGGGGATAGTGGTGTTGAATGCTGAGCTGTAATCAATAAACAACAGCTTGACTGGCTATTGTCCAGGTGGTCCAAGATTGAATGGAGACCCAGTGAGATTGAATCTGCTGAAGACCTATTGCAGCAGTAGGCAAAATGCAGCAGGTCCATCCCTTGCTTAGGCAGTTAATTCTATCCATGACCAATCTCTCAAAGCACTTCATCACAGAAGGTGCAGAGTACTATTGGGCAATAATCATTGAGACAGCTTCCCTTGCTCTTATTGGACACTAGTATAATTGATACCCTTTTGAAGCAGTTGGGAACCTCTGGCTGCAGCTGTGAGAGATTAAAGATGTCCTTGAACTCCTAAGCAGTTAGTTGGCACAGGCTGTCACTGCCTTGCCAAATTCACTATTGGGGCCTGATTCCTTGTGAGGGTTCACCCTCTTGAAAGATGTTCTGATGTCAGCCTCCGGGACAGTTATCACATCTCTGCCAGATGCTGCAAGGATTCACAGATAGTTTTATTCTCCCTTTCAAAGCTTGCAGAAAAGGCGTTCAACTCAGCCATTTATCAGCATCACAGCCGTTCATGATGTTAATTTTTGTCTCTTAGGAAGTAAAGGCCTGCAAACCCTGCCTTAGCTGATGTGCATCCAATTCCATCTCTAACTTCACTGGGAATTAGCTTTTTTTTGTTTTTAAGACCGCCTTCCTTAGGTTGTACCTGGTCTTCTGGTGGAGCTCTGGATCATGGTCTTGAGTGCCGCATTTCTAGCCCTCTGCAGACTGCGAATCTCATAGCTCATCAAAGGCTTCTGGTTTGGGTTATGTGAGGCATATTCTTGAAGGCACACTCCATTCACACAGGTCTTCATGAATTTGGTGAAAACTGCAGAATATACATTCAGATCTGAAGAAGAATTGCTGAATCTAGTCCAGTGCAATGTTTCAAAGCAGTCCTGTAAGTTCCCTTCTGCCTTCCTTAACCATACCTTTGCTGTCCTTACCTCTGCTGCTGTGGTCCTCAGTCTCTGTACACTGGGAATAGAAGTACAGCCAGGTGAATCGACTTGCCAAAGTCCATACTTCTGATGGCACAGCATGCATTCTTGATGGAGGTGTAACAGTGGTCAAGTGTGTTGCCTCTACTTTTTCCACGGGTGACATGTTGGTGGCAGTTAAGTCAAAATCTTCCTCAAGCTGGCCTTATTCAAGTCCCCCACAATGATCACGAAGGCTTCAGGGTATGTTCTCTTGTGAATATGCTCAGCTCCTCCAGTGCCAGCCTGACATTGTCTAAGGTTGCAAACAGGATGATAGCAGAAAACTCCCACAGCAGATAGAATGGACACTTGACTGTCAGATATTCCAGGCTGGGATAGTAGCACTGAGAACAGAACAGGGGCGAACCACCATGTTTGTGCACCATGACAAGTTAATCACGAAGCAAACGGTGTCCCCTCTGTCTTTACCTGACGCTGCTGTCTGGTCCATGCAGCGGAAGGCAAAGCTCTCACGCAAAATGCTGTCCATTGAACACTGGAGGTTAGCCATGTCGCTGTGAAGCAAAGTACAGACAGTGCCTGATGTTCCTCTGGTACTGCAATCTTGCTTTGATGTCTACAGTTTTACTTTCCTGGCACTGTTCCTTAGTCAGGAGGATGGTAGTAACTGAGATTTTAGCTTCAGCCCAGCATATTGGGCATGTTTTCCTAAAAGGAAAGTGCATTTCCTGCATGGGTGATCTGCAGTCCAGAGCCTGCAGATGGAGGATCGACATATTTTTTAAATGCCTTAAAACAATGTTGCTTACTGAGGTACCTATGGTTGTGAATGTAGATTTCAGTTATGCTTAGAAACCAAAAATAAGAATATTTAATATTTCCTTCAGAGCTGCACACAAAGGGTTGCCACTCTCCTGCGTCATCTTGCTCCATGTTAAGGGGAGGCAATTGCATTCCTTGAAATTTTTCCATAACATGGAGCTGCATCATCTGTACATTCACCAGGAAATGAGTGCTGAATTTCGAGTTTATTTATTTATTTTTCTCCCTCACAAATGTCATAAGAGCAAATTTTTATTTTGTGTCCCCAATTTTTTGGCAGTAATTTGTAAATTCTGACAGGGCATTTCTGTTACCCAGGGTAATTTCCATTACCCAAACTCCCATAATACAGGGATTGTCTGTTTACAAGCACAGACAACTCCTGGGATAAATCTGAATCCACAATCGCTCCCCTAGAGTTTGAGATACAGATTAGAATTCACTCTCATGGAAGTTATATGTAAATAAATCTACACAGTTTTCTTTTACACGAATATTTTTTGATGCATGTGCAGTTAAGGAAAATAATGACATTGCGGTTTTCCAGGAATGCAACCTGACTGTGATGTGGGAATCACTTAAACTCACGGTCCTTCAACAAATCATTGAGAACTTACAAAATTAAACTGAGGAAAGATTTTATCTATATTTCAACTAAAACGTAACCCGAATAGTATAATCATTTGTTTAAGGTTTGCCACTGTTTCTTTCTGTGCCATCAAAATTAAATGTTGCTTCTTGGAGCTAAAGCAGCAAGCCAGATTGTGTCTTAATAGCCATAAGCAACATTTAAGGATATTAAAGACATACTTGATGTAATCTATGTGACCCAAGGGGAGACAATTTAGAATTTAGAACCAGGGAACTGCAGTCAATACTATTTTTATTGTACCCATGATCTAGTTAATTTTAAGAAACTGGATAAGAGTCCTCCCAATGAGGTCGATGTTATTCATAGGCTAACAAACTAGATTAGTTACATGCTTTTCAGCCAACCCTGGTCAGCATTTTGATCCTATAATGCACAGTCTGCTTGGGATAATTCAGCCATTTCTATGCTAACAACTTTAATCATCTAATAAGCTGAGCAACCAGAGTAACAGTGTTTAGAAAACAGTTCAAAGAAAACAATTTTGATAAGAATATTTTGCAATTTTACCAATTTGTGCGATGGATGCTAACAACTTTTAAAAGCTATTTTTAAAGGGACACAAGGTGGTTTAAGTATAAAAAATGTACCCTATCAATAGAATTCCTAAAAATTTCAAGAACAGCCACTAACTCTCAAATGCTAATATACCAACAGTAACACTGTCTATGGAAAACACAATAGCTTAGTGCACTAAAAATCAATCACCATCACAGACAGGCAGTCTAATTATTCCCAATCCAGCAAGAGATTGATCTCTCCTGTGCTGTTGTGGAAGTTAGTAAATGGAAGATAAAAACAGAGGAGGAGGGCAAGGAAAGTGGCCTCAATCTCATCTCTAAAGGGCCACAAAATATCTGCCACTATCATCACCTACTCTCACATTCATCAAACTTTACTCAGCTGCCAAGATACAGTATAAGCCTCCGTAAAAATGTTAACTGGACATTTCATTGTAGAGATTGTCAAATACAGTAAGATTTTTTTTTAAACAGATTTCAGATTGAGACTCCATATTTGTAAAGCTTTATTAAAAGGTACTAATGATAAATTCAGAACATACAGAGCTCACTGTCAGATTTACACAAACCAGAAGGATGAATTACCACCTGCTCCTGTAATGTTTCATATTTCTGCAGCCACCACCAGAACTGGCTTTTTTCTCTGCCCTGCACATTTCCACCGCTGGATTGAGAACCCAAACCTTTTTATTCACCAAATTCCAACAGCTTTAGGTCTTCTTTAATGATATTACGATTTCAGTGATTTAACAAATATAGTGAATATTCATTGTTTCAAAATAACTGTTGATCATAAGACTGGAATAAATAGCTTACATGTTTTATACCATGCATCACAGAGCTAAAAGAAAATTGGGAAAAAAACTGCAGATGTTAAAAATCTGAAACAGTCAAGCAGATGAGGCAGCATTTGTGGGACGTTAGAGTCAACATATTGGGTCAATGACACTTTGTCAGAACTTGGAAAGAGCAAGATGAAAATTAGTTTTTAATTGAAGAGAAGGTGGTGGAGCAAAACTCAGAGCAACAAAAATGTCTCCAATAGGATAAGACAGCATGTTAAGGTGGTGATTTTCCCTTTCCTGTTTTGATAGCCTGTTGGCTCATTTGTTTCTCCCCACCTGTCTAAGTTTAGCTTGCCAGGAGGATCTCATCACTAGAATACTAACTTGCATCTCTTTCACAAACCTAAAACATTGAAAGTTTCCCTTTCCACAAATGCTGCTCGATTAATATATATATTTCAATTGTGAATTTGCATTTCCGGTGTGTGAAGATAGCCTGTCCTGAAATTAGTATGATGCTCAGACCAATATTTTTCATTGAGAGTAGTGGCATTTTAAGTCCATGGACCAATTTCATAGCAGCAACACATTACACTGGTTGATTGCAATAGGAAAAACAAGTCACACACTTCACCATACAATACACAAAGTATTTGTAGAACTCCGGTTTGCACTGCAGGGCTGGTAATCGTTGAGGGGCAGCAAACCATCAGCTTTTGAAACCTCATAATAGCTTTGAAGTAGTCACAAGGAGATACCGCCTTTTCACAATGTCAAGAACAATCATGACAAATGAAAGAACAGTTAGAAATAAAATAAAATTTTAAGTACTAAAGAATTTGAAGGGAAGAGAGAATCGGCCTACAGAGATATAATAACATGTAGGCAGCTTATTATAGGAGTCATACATATCTGAACTGATGAATATGGTCAAACAGACTATTTCACAAATCATATGTTCAATTGGACTAAGCACAAGTACATTTTTAAATCTCAAGTTCATACCTTTTGGCAAATTACTTTCAGGCCATGTAGCCTATCCAATGATTCCTGTGGTTTCCCCAAGTACTGTGGCAGCTCAGCATGAAGGACTCTCATTGAAAATGGTATCATGGACCCTACAAATCGGATCAAAAGAAGTTATGACTACGTAAGCGAATCAACTATTTCTTAAATACGAGAGATTCTGCAGGAGCTGTAAATCCAAACCAACACGCACAAAATGCTGAAAGAACTCAGCAAGTCAGGCAGCAGCAATGGAAATAAACAATTAATCTTTTAGGACTGCAAAGGAAGAGGAAGATTCCAGAATAAAATGGTTGGGGGAGGGGAATGAGGCTAGCTAGAAGGTGATAGGTGAAACCAGGTGGGTAGGAATGGTCAAGGACTAGAGAAGGAGGAATCTGATAGGAGAGGAGAGTGGGAGAAAGAGATGGAAGAGGGGAGCCAGGGGAAAGTAGTTGATAGGTGAGAAGTAAAAGGTCAGAGAGGGGAATAGAGGTGGGGGGGGGGGAAGAGGGGAAATTTGTTTACAGGAAGGAGAAATCGATATTCAAGTCTTGTCTAAAGTTAAGTGATGTAAGCACCCAGTTCCAGTCCTCATCTAATTGATTAATCTGTTGCTGTCTGCACCCACAATCCAAGAAATTAAAAAAGTTAAAAATGGAGCAACCTACACACTAAAGCTACTCGCTAATGACAACTAATATAAACACCCAGAAATAGGCAATTTAGCAGAAGTACTTTCTTATATAAGGCTAACATTTAATGCCCACACCGCTATGCTTTGGGCTGAGCAGTTTGGCTGAGCATTTTCAGGAAACAGTTAAGGGTCAACGCCATTTGAGTTGGTGTGATAAAGAGATCAAACGCAGGTTAGGATAGCAGATCTTCCTCCCTAAATACAATGCCTCAACGAATCAGGTGAGCTTTTACAATAGTTGAACTAAACTAGCTTTTTATTCCCAGTTAATTAAATCACTGGGTTTAAATTCCTGCTGATGAACCATTGGTACAGATATTGCTGAAATAGTAACTTTACTAAGATTCTGCCTTGTTCATGTAAATCCTTTTGGACTAACCTGTAGTGTTGGATGCAAATGTGCAAGGCTTAATCAGTAAATTTGAAAATTAAATGAGGAGGTGTTGTTGATTGTTAAGATTGGGAAGGATTAAAGACTACAGGGGGATTTTGATCAGTTAGGGAAGTAGACTGAGGAGTGGTAAATGGATTTCAACACAGGAAAGTCTGAGGTGATGCATTTTGGAAAGTCAAACCAGAATAAGACTTGGACTACGCATGGTCAGGGTCAAGGGAGTGTAATGGACCAGAGAACTCTCAGAGTACATGTGCATAGTTTGTTGAAAGTGGCAACAAAGCTAGATTAGGTATGAAAAATGTACTTAGCCTTCATCAGTCATAGGGCATGTTGCAGTTGTACAATTCATATGGTGAGGCTAAACTTGGGGCATTATGTTCAGACTGCAGAATACTAAAAAGATTCATTAGGATGTTACAAGAACTGGAGGGCCTGAGTTGTAGGGAGAGGCTAGTCAGGCAAGGTCTTTATTCTTTAGAACAAAGAATGAGGTATGACCTTACCAAGTAGTTTAAAGTTACGAGTCATAGATAACGTAGATGGTAACAGTCTTTTTCCGAGGGTAGGGGGAAAGTGATATATGTTTAATATTTTGCCTGCTTAGTTTATATTACTTCATTAGCAATTATTCAAGCCTGAAAATGTTTCACTAATTGTGCCCTTCATTCTGAGACTTGGAAACTAAAATACTTTGTCCTCAGCATACATAGTAAATGAGAAAGAATGTCTATGTTATGAATTTGCACCCAGCTGGTCTCAATTCTATTCCAACTTCTCTGTTTTATTAAAACAAAATAGTGCACAACTTTCTTTGCAATAACAAGGGTATCCCATAATAATAACAGTTGTAATTGTGAACTAGAATACTGTGGATTATGATTAATTGGGACACATTGAGACCAGTATATTTTGGCCCAATTAGCAAAAATTTCATGGAAATAGTTAAAAAGGTATTAAAAAAAGACAAACTTAATAAAAATTATGTATTTAAATGAACTACAGAATAAAATGAAACACTACAGTGCTAAAAAAAACTGTGCACTAGTTCCTAAGTGTTATCAACAGAGAAATTCTAAATTCATCCAGTGTATGCAATGAACAAAATCAGTGCAGACACCTAGTGCTGATAATGCAGTGACTTTGTACAATGTTATCAACAATTGCTTCCTCCAAATCTTTATTTTCTTTGTGACATTCAAGATGACTGTCGATGCTTTCAAATTCTTTGTAGCTCCTTACTTGTTGAAGTAATGAAATAGTTTCATTTTCACTCCAAGCCATTTCTGGCATCTCCAAACCTTAATGCTTGACACCACAATTCCGAATTGTCTACTGCTTTTTCATCTCCATGACCTTGATATTTATTGCTTATTGATTTATTATTTTTCTTTCTCTTTGTATTTGCTGTTTGTTTTTTTTTGCACTCTTTCACAACCACATTCTTTCAGTAGTGTTGCAACCAGAATAGGAGCAGAATTAGGCTCCACAATTCCATTTCTGCAAATTTATTCTCTCTCTCAAACCCATTCCCCTTCCTTCTCCCTATAACTTTTGACACCCTGACTGATCAAGAATCTACCACTCTCTGCTTTAAATATACACAGTAACTTATCCTCCACAGCTGTTTGTGGCAATGAATACTACAGATTCACTGCCCTCTGGCTAAAGAAATTCCTCTTCATCTGTTTTAAATGGATGTCCCTCTATTCGGAGGCTGACTCAACCTGCAAGCTAACCTTCAGGGAATCTTACTGAAGGACTCAAGTCCCTTTGCACCTCTGATTTTGGAATTTTCTCTCCCTATAGAAAATAGTGCACCTTTATTACTTCTACTAAAGTGTATTATTGTAAATTTCCCATCACTGTATTCCATCTTCTACCTCCTTGCTCATTTTCCCTATCGAAATCCTTCTGTAGATCCCCTACAGAACACCACTAGTCACCAGCAGCCAACTAGAAAAGGCCCCCTTTACTCCCACTCCTTGGCTTCTACCAGTCAGCTGACCTATCCTTGCCAGTATCTTTCTGATAATACTATGGGCTCTTATCTCGTTAAGCTACCTCCTTCAGAACCCTGAGGTGTAATCCATCTGGTCCAAGTGTCTTACCTATCTTCAGACCTTTCAGTTTCCAAGCACCTTCTCCTTAGTAAAAGAGCACCTACTGCTCACTGACACCCTCAAATTTCTGGTATACTGCTAGTGTCTTCCACAGTGAAAACTGTCACAGTATATTTAAATTTTTCTGCCATTTCTTTGTCCCCCATTACTACCCATCTAGCATCATTTCTGGCATTCTGATATTCACTCTCACCTCTCTTTTACTTTTTATATTTCTGAAAAAAACTTTTGGTATCCTCTTTTATTTTATTGGCCAGCTTACCTTCATATTTCTTGTTTTTCCTTTCGAAATTTTTAAAAATGGCTTTCTGTTGGTTTTAAAAGTTTCTCAATGCCCTAACTTCCCAGTAGTTTTCGCTTTATTAAATGACCTTTTTATTTTTTGTTTTTGTGCTGCCTTTTGACTTCTGTTTCCTGCCACAGTTGCATCATCCTCTCTCTGGAATACTTCATCTTTGGGATGTATCTATCCTGCATCTTCCAAATTGCTCCCAGACACTCCAGCCATTGCTGTTTTGCTGTTGTCCCTGCTACTGTCCGCTTCATAGAAACATAGAAAATAGGTGCAGGAGTAGGCCATTCAGCCCTTCGAGGCTGCACCGCCATTTATTATGATCATGGCTGATCATCCAACTCAGAACCCCGCCCCAGCCTTCCCTCCATACCCCCTGATCCTCGTAGCCACAAGGGCCATATCTAACTCCCTCTTAAATATAGCCAATGTACTGGCCTCAACTGCTTCCTGTGGCAGAGAATTCCACAGATTCACCACTCTCTGAGTGAAGAAGTTTTTCCTAATCTCGGTCCTAAAAGGCTTCCCCTTTATCCTCAAACTGTGACCCCTTGTTCTGGACTTCCCCAACATCGGGAACAATCTTCCTGCATCTAACCTGTCCAATCCCTTTAGGATTTTATACGTTTCAATCAGATCCCCCCTCAATCTTCTAAATTCCAACGAGTACAAGCCCAGTTCATCCAGTCTTTCTTCATATGAAAGTCCTGCCATCCCAGGAATCAATCTGGTGAACCTTCTTTGTACTCCCTCTATGGCAAGGATGTCTTTCCTCAGATTAGGGGACCAAAACTGCACACAATACTCCAGGTGTGGTCTCACCAAGACCTTGTACAACTGCAGTAGTACCTCCCTGCTCCTGTACTCAAATACTCTCGCTATAAATGCCAGCATACCATTCGCCTTTTTCACCGCCTGCTGTACCTGCATGCCCACTTTCAATGACTGGTGTATAATGACACCTAGGTCTCGTTGCACCTCCCCTTTTCCTAATCGGCCACCATTCAGATAATAATCTGTTTTCCTATTTTTGCTACCAAAGTGGATAACTTCACATTTATCCACATTAAATTGCATCTGCCATGAATTTGCCCACTCACCCAACCTATCCAAGTCACTCTGCATCCTCTTAGCATCCTCCTCACAGCTAACACTGCCACCCAACTTCGTGTCATCCGCAAACTTGGAGATGCTGCATTTAATTCCCTCATCCAAGTCATTAATATATATTGTAAACAACTGGGGTCCCAGCACTGAGCCTTGCGGTACCCCACTAGTCACCGCCTGCCATTCTGAAAAGGTCCCGTTTATTCCCACTCTTTGCTTCCTGTCTGCCAACCAATTCTCCATCCACATCAATACCTTACCCCCAATACCATGTGCTTTAAGTTTGCACACTAATCTCCTGTGTGGGACCTTGTCAAAAGCCTTTTGAAAATCCAAATATACCACATCCACTGGTTCTCCCCTATCCACTCTACTAGCTACATCCTCAAAAAATTCAATGACATTCGTCAGACATGACTTTCCCTTCACAAATCCATGTTGACTTTGTCCGATGATTTCACCGCTTTCCAAATGTGCTGTTATCACATCTTTGATAACTGACTCCAGCAGTTTCCCCACCACTGACGTTAGGCTAACTGGTCTATAATTCCCCGGTTTCTCTCTCCCTCCTTTTTTAAAAGGTGGGGTTACATTAGCCACCCTCCAATCCTCAGGAACTAGTCCAGAATCTAATGAGTTTTGAAAATTATCACTAATGCATCCACTATTTCTTGGGCTACTTCCTTAAGCACTCTAGGATGCAGACCATCTGGCCCTGGGGATTTATCTGCCTTCAATCCCTTCAATTTACCTAACACCACTTCCTTACTAACAAATATTTCGCTCAGTTCCTCCATCTCACTGGACCCTCTGTCCCCTACTATTTCTGGAAGATTATTTATGTCCTCCTTAGTGAAGACAGAACCAAAGTAATTATTCAATTGGTCTGCCATGTCCTTGCTCCCCATAATCAATTCACCTGTTTCTGTCTGTAGGGGACCTACATTTGTCTTTACCAGTCTTTTCCTTTTTACATACCTATAAAAGCTTTTACAGTCAGTTATGTTCCCTGCCAGTTTTCTCTCATAATTTTTCCCCTTCCTAATTAAGCCCTTTGTCCTCCTCTGCTGAACTCTGAATTTCTCCCAGTCCTCAAGTGAGCCACTTTCTCTGGCTAACTTGTATGCTGCTTCTTTGGAATTGATACTATCCCTAATTTATCTTGTCAGCCACGGGTGCACTACCTTCCTTGATGTATTCTTTTGCCAAACTGGGATGAACAATTGTTTCCTGATCGGTCAGGGCATCAAAGGATATGGTGAGATGGCAGGTATGGGGTTGAATGGGATCCGGGATCAGCCATGGTGGAATGGCAGAGCAGACTCAATGAGCTGAATGGCCTAATTCTGCTTCTATATCGTATGATCTTAAGGCCTTATTTAAATGCATGCTGTAAACTGAATAAGGTAGATGATCAAATCAACTTTGGCTCGCTCCTCTCTCATGCCTCTGTAATTCCCTTTTCTCCGTTGTAATACTGATGCATCTGGCTTTAGCTTCTCCCTCTCAGACGGCAGGGTGAATTCTATCATATTATAATCACTGCCTCCCATGTATTCCTTTACCTTAAGCTCCCAAATCAAGTCCGGTTATTACACAACACCCAAATGAGAATTGCCTTTCCCCCAAGTGGACTCAACCACAAGCTACTCTTAAAAAGCCATCTCATAGGCATTCTACAAATTCCTTCTATTGGGATAATGCACCAACCTGCCTGCATATTGAAATCCCCATGACTACTGTAAAACTGCCCTTTTTACATGCTTTTTAAAAAAACTGATTTCATTTTTAACCAACAGAGCCAGCCCACTCCCTCGGCCTACCAGCCTGTCATTTCAATACAAAGTGAATCCTTGGATGTTAAGCTCCCAACAATGATCTTCTTTCAGCCATGACTCAGTGATGCTCAGAACGTCATACCTGCCAATCTCAAAGATCATCTACCTTATTCAGTTTACAGCATGCATTTAAATAAGACCTTAAGATATAGAAGCAGAATTAGGCCATTCAGCTCATTGAGTCTGCTCTGCCATTCCACCATGGCTGATCCCGGATCCCATTCAACCCCATACCTGCCATCTCACCATATCCTTTGATGCCCTGACCGATCAGGAAACTATCAACTTCCACCTTAAATACAAGGCCATAAGACATGCAGCAGAATGAAGCCATTTGGCTCATCGAGTCTGCTCCGCCATTCAATCATGGTTGGTCCTTTTTTCCCCTCCTCAGCCCACTCCCCTGGACTTGGCTCCACTGCAGTCTGTTGCAGAAGATTCCAGAGATTCACCACTCTGGTTAAGAAAAAATCTTCCTTACCTCTGTTCCAAAAGGTTGCCCCTCAATTTTGAGGCGGTGCCCTCTAGTTCTGGATAGCCCCACTAGAGGAAAAATCCTCTCCACATCTACCTTATCTAGTCCTTTCAACAATTGGTAGGTTTCAATGAGATCACCCTGCATTCTTCTAAATTCTAGAGAGTACAGGCACAAAGCTGCCAAATGCTCCTCATGTTAACCCCTTAATTCCTGGAATCATCCTTTTGAACCTCCTCTGGACTGTCTCCAATGACAACACATCCTTTCTGAGATATAGGGCTAAAAACAGTCGACAATAGTCCAAGTGTGGCCTAACTAGTGTCTTAGAAAACCTCTGCATTATCTCCTTGCTGTTATGTTCTATTCCCCTTGAAATAAATGCCAACATTGCATTTGCCTTCTTTACCACAGACTCAATCTGTAAATTAACCATCTGGGAGTCTTGCATGAGGACTCCTAGGTCTCTCTGCAGCTCTGATGTTTGAACCTTCTCCTTATTTAGATAATAGTCATAGAAATATAGAACATAGAAAACCTACAGCACAATACAGGCCCTTCGGCCCATGATGCTGTGCCAAATATGTCCTTACGTTAGAAATTACCTAGGGTTCCCCACAGCCCTCTATTTTTCTAAGCTATTGTACCTATCCAGGAGTCTCTTAAAAGACCCTATCGTATCCGCCTCCACCACCATCGCTGGCAGCCAATTCCACGTACTCACCACTCACTACATTAAAAAAACTTATCCCTGACATCTCTTCTGTAGCTTCTTCCAAGCACCTTAAAACTGTGCCCTCTCGTGATAGCCACTTCAGCCCTGGGGGGAAAAAGCCTCTGACTATCCACACGATCAATGCCCCTCAGCATCTTATACCTCTCTATCAGGTCACCTGTCATCCTTTGTTGATACAAGGAGAAAAGGCCAAATTCACTCAACCTATTCTCATAGGGCATGCTCCCCAATCCAGGCAACATCCTTGTAAGTCTCCTCTGCACCCTTTCTATGGCTTCCACATCCTTCCTGTAGTGAGGTGACCAGAACTGAGCACAATACTCCAAGTGGGGTCTGACCAGGGTCCTATATAGCTGCAACATTACCTCTCCGCTCTTAAACTCAATCCCACGATTGTTGAAGGCCAATGCACCATATGCCTTTTTATCCACAGAGTCAACCTGCGCAGCAGCTTTGAATGTCCTATGGACTCGGACCTCAAGATCCCTCTGATCCTCCACACTGCCAAGAGTCTTACCATTAATTCTGCCATCATATTTGATCTACCAAAATGAACCAGCTCACACTTACCTGGGTTAAACTCCATCTGTCACTTCTCAGTCCAGTTTTTCATCCTACCAATGTCCCGTTGTAACCTCTGACAGCCACCCACACTATCCACAACACCCCCAATCTTTGTGTCATCAGCAAATTTACTAACCCATCCCTCCACTTCCTCATCCAGGTCATTTATAAAAATCACGAAGAGAAGGGGTCTCAGAACAGATCCCTGAGGCACACCACTGGCCACCGACCTCCATGCAGAATATGACCCGCCTACAACCACTCTTTGACTTCCGTCCGCAAGCCAATTCCGGATCCACAAAGCACTGTCCCCTTGGATCCCATGCCTCCTTACTTTCTCAATAAGCCTTGCATGGGGTACCTTATCAAATACCATGCTGAAATCCATAGTCACTATATCTACTGCTCCACCTTCATCAATGTGTTTA
Organism: Mobula birostris; assembly: GCF_030028105.1. NCBI lineage: Eukaryota > Metazoa > Chordata > Chondrichthyes > Myliobatiformes > Myliobatidae > Mobula > Mobula birostris. Next base: position 184,024,413 of record NC_092371.1, on the reverse strand, counting down.
ATCACATCCTCAAAAAATTCAATCAGGCTCGTAAGGCACGACCTGCCTTTGACAAAGCCATGCTGACTATTCCTAATCAGATTATGCCTCTCTAAATGTTCATAAATCCTGCCTCTCAAGACCTTCTCCATCAACTTACCAACAACTGAAGTAAGACTCACTGGTCTATAGTTTCCTGGACTATCTCTACTCCCTTTCTTGAATCAGGGAACAACAGTGAATACTGAAGCAAAGTATTCATTAAGTACCTCTGCTACCTCCTCCGGTTCCATACACACTTTTCCACTGTCACACTTGATTGGTCCTATTCTCTTACGTCTTACCCTCTTGTTCTTCACATACTTGTAGAATGCCTTGGGATTTTCCTTAATCCTGCTCGCCATGGCCTTCTCAAGGCCCCTTCTGGCTCTCCTAATTTCATTCTTAAGCTCCTTCCTGCTAGCCTTATAATCTTCTAGATCTCTATCGTTACCTAGTGTTTTGAAACTTTCATAAGCTTTTCTTTTCTTCTTGACTAGATTTTCAACTGCCTTTGTACACCATGGTTCCTGTACCCTACCATCCTTTCCCTGTCTTATTGGAACGTACCTATGCAGAACGCCACGCAAATATCCCCTGAACATTTGCCATATTTCTGCTGTACATTTCCCTGAGAACATCTGTTCCCAATTTAAGCTTCTAAGTTCCTGTTTGATAGTTTCATATTTCCCCTTCCTCTAATTAAACGCTTTCTTAACTTGTCTGTTCCTGTCTCTCTCCACTGCTATGGTAAAGGAGATAGAATTGTGATCACTATCTCCAAAATGCTCTCCCACTGAGAGATCTGACACCTGACCAGGTTCATTTCCCAATACCAAATCAAGTACAGACTCTCCTCTTGCAGGCTTATCTACATATTGTGTCAGAAAACCTTCCTGAACACACCTAACAAACTCCACCCCATCTAAACCCCCCTTGCTCTAGGGAGATGCCAATCAATACTTGGGAAATTAAAACCTCCCACTATGACAACCCTGTTATTATTACACCTTTCCAGAATCTGTCTCCCTATCTGCTCCTCGATGTCCCTGTTACTACTGGGTGGTCTATAAAAAACACCCAGTAGAGTCATTGACCCCTTCCTGTTCCTAACTTCCACCTACAGAGACTCAGTAGACAATCCCTCCATGACTTCCCCTTTTCTGTAGCTGTGACAGTATCTCTGATCATCAGTGCCACGCCCCCACCTCTTTTGCCTCCCTCCTTGTCCTTTCTGAAACATCTTAAGCCTGGCACTCGAAGTAACCATTCTTGCCCTTGAGCCATCCAAGTCTCTGTAATGGCCACATCATAGCTCCAAGTACTGATCCACACTCAAAGCTCATCCACTTTCTTCATGATGCTTCTTTTATTAAAATAGACATACAGTGGCATGCAAAAGTTTGGGCACCCCAATCAAAATTTCTGTTACTGTGAATAGCTAAGCAAGTATAAGATGACCTGATTTCCAAAAGGCATAAAGTTAAAGATGACACATTTCTTTAATATCTTAAGCAAGATTACTTTTTTATTTCCATCTTTTACAGTTTCAAAATAACAAAAAAGGAAAAGGGCCTTAAGCAAAAGCTTGGGCACCCTGCATGGTCAGTACTTAGTAACACCTCCTTTGGCAAGTAAACACTTTCTGTAGCCAGCTAAGAGTCTTTCAATGGGGGATTTTCACCCATTCTTCCTTGCAAAAGGCTTCTAGTTCTGTGAGATTCTTGGGCCGTCTTGCATGTACTGCTCTTTTGAGGTCTATCCACAGAGTTTTGATGATGTTTAGGTCGGGGGACTGTGAGGGCCATGGCAAAACCTTCAGCTTGCACCTCTCGAGGTAGTCCATTGTGGATTTTGAGGTGTGTTTAGGATCATTATCCTGTTGTAGAAACCATCCTTTTTTCATCTTCAGCTATTTAACAGATGGTGTGTTGTTTGCTTCCAGAATTTGCTGGTATTTAATTGAATTAATTCTTTCCTCTACCAATGAAATGTCCCCCGTGCCACTGGCTGCAACACAAGCCCAATGGATGCTCGATCTACCCCCGTGCTTAACAGTTGGAGAGGTGTTCTTTTCATGAAATTCTGCACCCTTTTTTCTCCAAACATACCTTTGCTCATTGTGGCCAAAAATAACTTCATCAGTCCACAGGACTTGTTTCCAAAATGCATCAGGCTTGTTTAGATTTTCCTTTGCAAATTTTTGATGTTGAACTTTGTGGTGAGGATGCAGGAAAGGTTTTCTTCTGATGACTCTTCCATGAAGGTTATATTCGTGCAGGTTTCGCTGCACAGCAGTACATTGCACCACCACTCCAGCGTCTGCTAAGTCTTCCTGAAGGTCTTTTGCAGTCAAATGGGGGGTTTTGATTTTCCTTTCTAGCAATCCTATGGGCAGTTCTCTCGGAAAGTTTTCTTGGTCTTCCGGACCTCAACGACCTCCACAGTTCCGGTTAACTGCCATTTCTTAATTACATTACGAATGGAGGAAACAGCTACCTGAAAACACTTTGCCATCTTCTTATAGCCTTCTCCTGCTTTGTGGGCATCATTTATTTTAATTTTCAGAGTGCTAGTCAGCTGCTTAGAGGAGCCCATGGCTGCTGATTGTTGGGACAAGGTTTGAGGAGTCAGGGTATTTATAAAACTTTGAAATTTGCATCACCTGGCCTTTCCTAACGATGACCGTGAACAAGCCATAGCCCTAACAAGTTAATTAAGGTTTGAGACCTTGGTAAAAGTTATCTGAGAGCTCAAATCTCTTGGGGTGCCCAAACTTTTGCATGGTGCTCCTTTCCTTTTTTCCACTCTAAAATTGTACAAAACAAAAATAATACACTAATCTCGCTTAAAATGTTGAAAAGAATGTTTCATCTTTAACTTTATAACTTTTGGAGATCAGTTCATCTTCTACTCACTTAACTATTCACAGTAACAGAAATTTTGACCAAGGGTGCCCAAACTTTTGCATGCCACTATATCTCAAACCATCAGCCTGAGTGCATCCTTTTTCCCTATCACCTGTCCATCCTCCCTCTCAACCTGCCTACAAGCTTTCTTTATTTGTGAGCCAACCGCCCCTTTCTCCGTCTCTTCAGTTTGGTTCCCATTCCCCAGCAATTCTGGAGTAAACAGCTTTAGCAAAATGCACTATTGTTCCTTTTAGAAAAATGCATTATCATACATTTCCTAACACTGTATTCTATCTGCCACTTTTTTTGCTCATTCTTCCAATTTGTCTAAGTCCTGCTGCAATCACATTGCTTCCTCAGCACTACCTACCCCTCCACCTATCTTTGTATCATCCGCAAACTTTGCCACAAAGCCATCAATTCCACTATCGAAATCACTGACAATGTGAAAAGTAGCGGTCCCTGAGGAACAACACTAGTCACTGACAGCCAACCAGAAAAGGCCCTCTTTATTCCCACTCGCTGCCTCCTGCCTGTCAGCCATTCTGCTATCCAGGTCAGTATCTTTTCTGTAAAGCCATGAGATTTTATCTTGTTCAGTAGCCTCGTGTGGTGCCTTATCAAATGCTTTTTGAAAATCCAAGTAAAATACATCCACTTCCTCACCTTTGTCCACTCTGCTTGTTACTTCCTCGAAGAACTCTAACAAGATTTGCCAGGCAAGATTTCCCTTTACAGAAACCATGCTGACCTTGACTTATTTTGTCATTAATCTCCAGGTAGTCCCAAATCTCATTCTTAATAATAGACTCCAACACTTGCCCAACCACTGATGTTAGGCTAACTGGCCTCAATCCTGTATTCAGTTTTACCTTATGTAACACTTCAACTCATCCCACTGAATGCAATTAGTTCTAATTAGTGCTTTGTACAGCTGTACATGGTGTCCAAACAATTGTACTCTTACACCTCAGCCAATGAAAGCATGCATAACAAATGTCTTCTTTACTACCCCATCCACCTGTGTCACTACTTTCAACATGCTGTGGACTTGCATCACAAAGTCCTTCTGTATATCAATACACCTGAAGTTCTTGACATTTACTTTCCAAAGTGCATGGATAAAAATTTCATCTGCTACCCCTCTACCCAAATTTCCAGCTGATTCTTCTGTAATCTTGGAGAACCTTCCTCACTATCCGGAATTCCACCGGTTTTGCCTGATTTTATTAATTAGAGTGGCTGGCTATATTTTAATCCAAGTCATTTACATACATTACAAACAGCAGAACTTAATCTTCTGGGCCTGCCTACCATTTGAGACCTTGTCAAAAGCCTTACAGTAGTTTACGTAAATCATATCAAACATCTGGTGGAAGAGTATTATTTTATTTTCATCCCTAAATCAATACCAAGTTGAAAAGTTCAACTGTTTCATGTGAAAGCTTCTTGTGGGTAGAATCAATTCAAATCATTGGTGAGTATCAACACAAGGACAATCAGACAGTCTATGATTGTACTTCATAACTTGCCTGTGTAAATTGGGTTAGCCATGAACACAGTCACCAGATTATTTGAGTTGAAGTGAATTGGTACAGAATATTTTCTGGTAACACTGCAACTGGAATAAATATAGTTTCATATTTTTGTCATAGTAAACTACATACGAATTTTCTCCTTTTCACAACTATTCATACAACTTTCTGCATAAGATGCAAGGTAAAAAAAGTTAGTTATGAATTTGTTTAGCTGTAGATTTACAGTGCATTTGGTAGAATTTCAATAATCCAGCACCTGATTGTTTGGAAATCCTGAAAGTTTGGAATCTGGCTCATTCTTTTGTTTGGAACATGGACAGGGTTTTCAGTCAGGTCTAAAGTTTAGATGGCGAGCTGGGACTTCAGCTGCAGATGAGGTGCAACGCAGCAGAGACCAGTAACGTAGGTAGGTTTGCAGCTGTAGCCAAGGTGCAGAGTGCTTGCACACTTCCTGCACCCTTTAATTTCAGTCAGTTCACTGGAAAATTTATTGTACTAATGTGTAAAAGTGAAATAAAAGCATGTTGGGGTATTACTAGGAATAGCATCTGACAGTCCAACACCACCAAAGTTCCAAGTGTGCTGGATTATAAGTTTTATTGCATTATCTTCTTTGAGTACATGCATATTTAAGGCCCTTGCATTTCCTCTGGAGATAAATTTTGCCTAATAAAAAGAAGTGGAATTCCAAAAAGGACAGCAGAGAATTATTTTGAAAAGTAATTACCATTGCTAATTAGAAAACAGAAGGTGACAGTAATGGTAAGAATTGGAGGAGATGGCACTTGAATGCGTGGCTGAGGAGTTGGTGCAGGGGGCAGGGTTTTAGATTTTTGGATCATTGGGATCTCTTCTGGGGAAGGTGGGACCTGTACAGATTGGATGGGTTGCACCTGAACTCGAGGGGAAGCAATATCCTTGCAGGTAGGTTTGCTAGCATGGTTCAGGAGGGTTTAAACTAATTTGCAAGGGGGATGGGACCCGGAGCGATAGAGCAGTGAAAGAAGTGCATGGAGTAAAGCCAGATCTAACATACAGAGAGGTTTTGAGGAAAGAGAAGCAGAATAAACGGTGTAAAGGTAGGAAGGTAGAAGGGCTGAAATGTGTGTACCTCAATGCAAGAAGCATCAGGAACAAAGGTGATGAACTGAGAGCTTGGATATATGCATGGAATTATGATGTAGTGGCCATTACAGAGACTTGGCTGGCACCAGGGCAGGAATGGATTCTCAATATTCCTGGATTTCAGTGCTTTAAAAGGGATGGGGGGGGAGGGGAGGGGAGGAGGGGTGGCATTATTGGTCAGGGATACTATTACAGCTACAGAAAGGGTGGGTAATGTAGCAGGATCCTCTTTTGAGCCAGTATGGGTGGAAGTCAGGAACAGGAAGGGAGCAGTTACTCTACTGGGGGTATTCTATAGGCCCCCTGGTAGCAGCAGAGATACCGAGGAGCAGATTAGGAGGCAGATTTTGGAAAGGTGCAAAAATAACAGGGTTGTTATCATGGGTGACTTTAATTTCCCTAATATTGATTGGCAACTGATTAATTCCAAGGGTTTAGATGGGGCAGAGTTTGTTAAGTGTGTCCAGGATGGATTCCTGTCACAGTATGTGGACAGGCTGACTAGATCTAGTACTGGGTAATGGATCGGGTCAGGTCACAGATCTCTCAGTGGGTGAGCATCTGGGGGACAGTGACCACCGCTCCCTGGCCTTTAGCATTAACATGGAAAAGGATAGAATCAGAGAGGACAGGAAAATTTTTAATTGGGGAAGGGCAAACTATGAGGGTATAAGGCTACAACTTCAGGGTGTGAACTGGGATGATGTTTTTGCAGGGAAATGTACAATGGACATGTGGTCAATGTTTAGAGTTCTCTTGCAGGAGGTTAGGGATAAATTTATCCCAGTGAGGAAGATAAAGAATGGTAGGGTGAAGGAACCATGGGTGACAAGTGAGGTGGAAAATCTAGTCAGGTGGAAGGAGGCAGCATACATGAGGTTTAGGAAGCAAGGATCAGATGGGTCTATTGAGGAATATAGGGAAGCAAGAAAGGAACTTAAGAAGGGGCTGAGAAGAGCAAGAAGGGGGCATGAGAAGGCCTTGGCGAGTAGGGTAAAGGAAATCCCCAAGACATTCTTCAATTATGTGAAGAACAAAAGGATGACAGGAGTGAAGGTAGGACCGATTAGAGATAAAGGTGGGAAGATGTGCCTGGAAGCTGTGGAAGTGAGCAAAGTCCTCAAAGAATACGTCGCTTCGGTATTCACTAATGAGAGGGAACTTGATGACAGTGAGGACAATATAAGTGAGGTTGACGTTCTGGAGCATGTTGCTATTAAGGGAGAAGAGGTGTTGGAGTTGTTAAAATACATTAGGACAGATAAGTCCCCGGGGCCTGACGGAATATTCCCCAGGCTGCTCCATGAGGCGAGGGAAGAGATTGCTGAGCCTCTGGCTAGGATCTTTATGTCCTCGTTGTCCACGGGAATGGTACCGGAGGATTGGAGGGAGGCAAATGTTGTCCCCTTGTTCAAAAAAGGTGATAGGGATAGTCCGGGTAATTATAGACCAGTGAGCCTTACGTCTGTGGTGGGAAAGCTGTTGGAAAAGATTCTTAGAGATAGGATCTATGGGCATTTAGAGAATCATGGTCTGATCAGGGACAGTCAGCACGGCTTTGTGAAGGGCAGATCGTGTCTAACAAGCCTGATAGAGTTCTTTGAGGAGGTGACCAGGCATATAGATGAGGGTAGTGCAGTGGATGTGATCTATATGGATTTTGGTAAGGCATTTGACAAGGTTCCACACGGTAGGCTTATTCAGAAAGTCAGAAGGCATGGGATCTGGGGAAGTTTGGCCAGGTGGATTCAGAATTGGCTTGCCTGCAGAAAGCAGAGGGTCATGGTGGAGGGAGTACATTCAGATTGGAGGATTGTGACTAGTGGTATCCCACAAGGATCTGTTCTGGGACCTCTACTTTTCGTGATTTTTATTAACGACCTGGATGTGGGGGTAGAAGGGCGGGTTGCCAAGTTTGCAGACAACACAAAGGTTGGTGGTGTTGTAGATAGTGTAGCGGATTGTTGAAGATTGCAGAGGGACATTGCTAGGATGCAGAAGTGGGCTGAGAAGTGGCAGATGGAGTTCAACCCAGAGAAGTGTGAGGTGGTACACTTTGGAAGGACGAACTCCAAGGCAGAGTACAAAGTAAATGCAGGATACTTGGCAGTATGGAGGAAAAGAGGGATCTCGGGGTACATGTCCACAGATCCCTGAAAGTTGCCTCACAGATAGATACCGTAGTTAAGAAAGCTTATGGGGTGTTAGCTTTCATAAGTCGAGGGATAGAGTTTAAGAGTTGCGATGTAATGATGCAGCTCTATAAAACTCTGGTTAGGCCACACTTGGAGTACTGTGTCCAGTTCTGGTCGCCTCACTATAGGAAGGATGTGGAAGCATTGGAAAGGGTACAGAGGAGATTTACCAGGATGCTTCTTGGTTTAGAGAGTATGCATTATGATCAGAGATTAAGGGAGCTAGGGCTTTACTCTGGAGAGAAGGAGGATGAGAGGAGGCATGATAGAGGTGTACAAGATAATAAGAGGAATAGATAGAGTGGATAGCCAGTGCCTCTTCCCCAGGGCACCACTGCTCAATACAAGAGTACATGGCTTTAAGGTAAGGGGTGGGAAGTTCAAGGGGAATATAAGAGGAAGGTTTTTTGCTCAGAGAGTGGTTGGTGCATGGAATGCACTGCCTGAGTCAGTGGTGGAGGCAGGTACACTCGTGAAGTCTAAGAGACTACTAGACAGGTACATGGAGGAATTTAAGGTGGGGGTTATATGGGTGGCAGGGTTTGAGGGTCAGTACAACATTGTGGGCCAAAGGGCCTGTAATGTGCTGTACTATTCTATGTCCTATGTTTGTTCTATGAAAACCTTGCCTGGTAGGATCAAGGAAGATTTTGGAAGCCTACTTTAATGTATTTCATTTAAGTAACAGTAGAAAAAGACTTTTACCTGTGCGGTTCAAAACATTGAAGGGTACTATGAATTCATTAAGTACAAAATTCATAATCAAGAACACTTCACATTGTAGCACCAAAGTGTACACCGGCAAATGGTTCATCATTGAGCTGAAGCAGTCAACTGAGCCACACCTCAAGAATGTTGTAATAAGTATGGGAGAATAAAAAATACTGGATAATCGGCATGGATATTAAATTTTGCCTTTTGCTTTTTTTATATTTACTTGTTTACTTGATACTTGCATTGTTGCCAAGGCCAACATTCATAGTCCATTCCTTGTTGCCCTATAAAAAGTGAAAATAAGCCTCTTCATGCATTGTTATAGTCCACAGAGTGAAAATACAGTTATGCAGGGAGCTTCAGGATTTTTATCCAGTCGTGGACAGCAACAGATGTCATAGACTGGCAGGTGTATCACTTGGAGGAACTGAGAATATTACCTGAATAAAATTTTAACCATTTTGACAATAATTACACCGCAAACATTCTCACTGGCAGCAAAACACTTCAAAATATTTTCAGTCATAAATGACATCATAGAAATGTAAGTTTTTTTATTCCTTTTTAAATGAACATCACTTAATGTGCAGTTTCAAAAGCTTGCAGCTTTGAAATTGACCTGGTACTCTGCTTAGGAGGCAGTGTGATGGGACAAATTGATCAGACAGAATTCGTAAAGAGCCATTAAACAGTCATAGCTCATTATTCTTAGCAGATGCTGAAGAGTGCTGATTAAGCTTCTCTGCTCACTTAGTATTCTTGCTCCACAGTAATAATTTTTTCCAAAGCTTATTGCGTTTCATAGCGAAGCTGCACCATGTGGCAAATTTTGATGGACAAATTAAATAATTCAAGATGGCCACATAATAGTACTTAAAAGATGCAGTAAACAAAGCCTAGTGTATTCAGCAGCCATTGATTTTCTTGGTTGCCTGATAAAAACAAGCACCCTGTGGTTTGTGAAATATGGCAAGGGGAGTCGATTGTTGACACAATACAATTAAAAAAAATCCAAAAGCAATTCTCAAGATTATTTTAAAATTAAAAAACTACTTGCTTCCTTAACACAAATCATTTTTAGCCCCTTACCTAAGACACCCGACGCTGGCCCCCTAGGCCTGTGTCGACGTAGTAGTAGTAGTACTACCTAAGAAAGCATGTGCTGGAATTGGAGATAATCCAGATGAGGTTCACAAGAATTATCCTGGGAGTGGAAGTGTTAATATGAGTATTTGATGGCTTTGGGTCAGTACTCACTGGAGCTTAGAAGAATGGACGGGGGGGGGGGGGGGGAGGGGGTTGGCTTTTACGGAAACCTACCAAACATTGAAGACAGTAGACATGGTGAGGATGTTTCAAATAATGAGAGTGTCTGGGTCTTAGAGGAGAAAGATGTCCCTTTAGAACGGAGAAGGGGAAGAATTTCTTTAGCCAGAGGGTGGTGAATCTGTGGAGGCCAAGTCATTGCGTACATTTAAAGTGGCAGTTGACAGGTTTTTGATTAGTAAGGGTGTCAAGGGTTATGGGAGAAGGTAGGAGAATGGGGTTGAAAGAGTAAATAAATCAGTCATGATCAAATGGTGCGCAGACTCAATGGCCTAATTTTGCTCCAATGTCTTATGGTATTACATAAAATAATTAAGACTTCTAACATATTTAAATTATGTCTTCTCTGTAACAAAGCATAATCTGAAACTCATATTGAGTGTGAATAGAGAATGAGGAAAAATATTCCTACCAGCAAAAAGATCAGCTAATTTCCATGGTATTATCCTAATCAAAAGTTTGTAGGTTCAAGTTCCATTTTGGATACTTGAGCAGAAAGATATAGGTTGATACTGCAGTTTTTGTTCTGCTGTTATAAGAACATTGAATGGTTCGTTACCACAATACAATGGACTCTTAACCTCACAATCTACCTCTCACTATGATCTTGTACCTTACTATTTACTAACATTGCACTGTATAGCTATTGCACTCTATTCATATAACAATAAAACACCGATTCTATTTCCTATGGATGGATCAATACAATGCAATAGCTTATCTTTTTGAGAAAATAGCGAGTTGAGGCACAATTTGCATTTAACCACTTCTGGCTTCCTTCCCATCTCAGACATTCTATTTTGTTCTATTCTCCCTCTTGGGTTTTCCCTCCCACCATTTTTAATTTAAAATTTATCACATTTTTAACTTCTACTCATCACCTACCATAATTGGCTCAAGGGATTAATTCTGTTCCTCTCATCATAGATGCTGTCCAAAATGCTGAATATTTTTACAATCTGTTTCAGATTACCAGTCAGTGTCTATAATATTTTTATTTTTAGCCAAGGAAACTATGTTTTGTATTATTGGTTCAAGATAACAAAGGCTTATTCTGCCTTCCTTACAGATTAAATTTCCCTTTAATAATTCATTCAATTTTTACCGAACCTGTTTCACTGTCTGTTCCAGATCAATAAATTCAAGTTGCTAAGCAACTTACATTTACTTTCTATGTTTACCAACTCTCCAGTTAATGAAAACTTCCCCGCTTATTGTGTCAAAATTGTCCCTTTAATATTCTCTGATATAACAACCCTAGTTTTCCTTCATCTTTGGCAATAGCTCCAACAAAACCTTCATCAACCCCTTTCTAGAATTCCTAAACTTTTTGTTTTTAACTATGTAAAAGATATGACAGAAATTCTAGCTCCTGAGAAAATTAAATTTTGAATATATATGAAAGAGAAGTTGAATTAAAAAAAACTTAAAACAATGGAAATAAAAAAATATTAAAGCTGGATTTACTGATCTTTTCTCTCCGTTAAAATGACATTATTTCATACAGTATATATTAACTGAATATAACAAAAAATAACCTCTGCGTCCAGGGTATACATGAGGATAGTATTCATAGTACAAATCTGGCTGATCAAGGTTCCCGAATGACTCAAATTCCATCTCAGCATTTTGGAATAAACTTAGCTTCATCAACAAGGCTAGTCGCACAAACCATAGCTGCAAGAATGAACACAATATTGTTATTTAGTCTGTACCATATTAAATTACACCTGTAAACTATAATTGTTTAAACACTGACATTTTGAATCTAAACACTCTGTTATACATACAATTAAATACGAGGGATGATTGATAAGTTCGTGGCCTAAGGTAGAAGGAATCAATTTTAGAAAACTAGCACATTTATTTTTCAACATAGTCCCCTCCTACATTTACACACTTAGTCCAGTGGTCGTGGAGCATATGGATCCCTTCTTTGTAGAAGTCAGCGTCTTGGACCTCCAGAAGTGGCCCACAGCAGGGGTGATTGATAAGTTTGTGGCCTAAGGTAGAAGGAGATGAGTTATTAACTTCAAACTTTCTGCATAATTACTCAAAGAGTTGAACTGCATGTGCATGTAACGAGAGCTGTATAACTCATATCCTTCTACCTTAGGCCACAAACTTATCAATCACCCCTGCTGTGGACCACTTCTGGAGATCCAAGACGCCGACTTCTACAAAGGGATCAATATGCACCACGACCGCTAGAATAAGTGTGTAAATGTAGGAGGGGGCTATGTTGAAAAATAAATGTGCCAGGTTTTCTAAAATTGACTCCTTCTACCTTAGGCCACGAACTTATCAATCACCCCTTGTAATAATAGCAGATCCACAATTGAAATGCAGAGGAGTATATTTTTTATTCCAGATTACAATAAAGTACTTACAAAAATTAGGAATGAGTAACTTAGTTCATGGTGTTGAAAAGTGATTTAGCATCCAAATCTTAAATATATGTCTTAGCCATTTCCAACATTGTGCATTGATATACCTTTACATTTACATCGTTATAACAATACTGATGGAGAGTTTTATGTAGATCACAACATAACAAAGTTAGACTCAAGTGATGCTGGTCATGAACAAAATGAGCTTCAAAATACAAATTTGAATCACATGCTGTATTTGAAATATATATCAATTGCACTTTTACCCCAAATGCTATTTAAAACAAATACTTTTAAAATAATTTGATTGTTATAGTAATTATCACATAATTTTCCTGCGAGGTCCATATTATTTAAAAAAAAAGAAACCAATGTTTTCTGATTCACAAGTTAGGCATCATCACGAGAGGATCAGAAAACAAAATTAATTTGCACAACTATCTACCTGCACAGAATCTGTCGTGTGGTTTGTTGGTTGACCACTTTTGCCATAGCCTTGACCATGTGCTGTGAGTAATCTTCCACAGAGATCAACAGCAGCTCTCCAATTCTTAGTATTCTGTTTGGAAAAGAAAATAAAATAGTGAATCCACCAATTACTTTTAGTAGAACAGTGATGAATGTCACTTTGAAAAAGGGACTAAAATTAATAAACAGCTATAATAGGATTTAATTCAGGGTAACAATGCAAATGGGAATGGCAAGAGGTGAACTAACTTCAAAGTAAATCAATTAAAAATTCTAGATTTCTGGTAAAGTTGCGGTCAGAGGGAGACCTGTACTGCTGGAGATCTCTATTCCAATGAAGCCAAGAACACTGAGATAAAAACTTGCTTCAAGAACACAGTGATATTAATATACATGATGCCTAAACCATTTCTGGAGGCTATGAAAGTGCTTATATTTCAAGACTTAATCCTAAAATGACACACTGATAAAAATCATTTTATTTTGCAGGAAGTATTCTCAATCTTCTAATTGCTGCCTTTAAGATGTGACTATAATTTACCAATATTTTAAATACGATGCCCAAAACATGATATTTATTGGGAACAGCCACAAGAAATGCTGGAAATACTCAGTAAGTTAGGCTAGATTTTGTGGGTAGAGGAAGAGAAATAAAGCTTCAGATAAAAGAGTCTTTGTTATAACTGGGAAGGAGACTAAAGAAGGGTGGGGAAGGCGATGTCTCTAAAAAAAATAAATTTTCAGAATAGCATTGGGATAAACTAAACAAGGTTATTTGGTCAATTAGTGAATGGAAGCAGGTAGAAAGGAAGAATGTGGACAAAAGAACATATACAAAAAATAGCAGAATTGTGAAATGCAGAGCAGAAATACATGTCCAGTAGGTCAGACTGGCTAAGACTACCTTCAGAAGAAAAAAGGCTAAGTGTTGTTGATGATGGTCTAACAGTGAACAAGTGTGTTGGCTCCTCTCACTTCACAGGTGTCATGTTGGTGGTAGTTTGTCAACTGGCCTGGTTGAAGTCCCCTGCAATGAGCAGGAAGCGATCAGGGTGTGATGTCTTGTGGCCGCTGATCATTGTGCTCAGTTTCTCCAGTACCAGCCTGACACTGGCCAATGGTGGACTGGACATTGCAACTAGGATGTTGGCATAAAACTCCCTTGGCAAAGAGAATGGATGGTACTTGTCCGTCAGATGTTCCAGGTAGGAGGAGCAGGACTGCGACAGAACTGCCACATCTATGCACCATGATGAGTTAATCATGAAGAAAGCATTGCTTCCTCCGTCTTTACCTGATGCTTCTGTCCAGTCCATGCGCTGGAAGGTGAAGCCCTCAGGTTAAAGCACTAGAATACTAAGGGTGAGGCAGGTCTCCGTGAAGCAAAATCCACAGGAGTCCCAGATATACCTCTGATACTGTAACCTTGCAATCTGAATGTCTTCAATTTTATTTTCCAAAGATTCTACATTAGGCAGGGGGGTGATAGGGAGTGGGGTCCTCAGAGCCCCACGTTTCAATTTTACCTATAGCTCAGCCTGGTGGCTAAGCTTTGTTAAGTGGAGACTGCACTCACTGCCTGGATGATCTGCAGTTCGGAGTCTGTTGATTTTGAAGATTGAGACATATTTTAAAAATCTAGCTGAAGTCCCCATGGCTGTGACTGTAGATTTCAGATGTAGTAGTCCGAAAAGGGAATATTTCGTAATTTCCTTCAAAGCTGCACACAAAGTCACCATTCTCCAGTGCCGTCTTAGCTATGCTTTGCCTTTTATAGGTGGATGACAACTATCTTCTGAGTGCAAAATTTTTCAATCTTATGTTATGGCTCTGTGTTTCTCAAGTTTGTCTTTTTTTTCCCCCCTTTAGAATTTGTGTGTCGCTGTAAAGGACATCATTCTTGTTCCTGGTAGCTTTCTGATAGGTTGAGTCAAATGATAAAGTCAACTCACCTGCCTATATCAGTGCCTCAAAACCATCAGAAAGTCTGATATCTAAGGTTGTAAATAAGAAAGCAGAACAAAAAAAAAAAAAAACAGGATCCCAATCCATTTGGTCCAACATTCCGCTTGAAAGAAGAAGGTGTAAAATACAGAACTATGTTTCAGTAACGATAACACTTACTTATGGAGAAGCAAGGAAACATACAAAGAAAATAGAAGCACAAACTAATCTAAACTCAACACCATTTTCTTGGGCACTGTATTACCTATTAGTTCCTCAAGGTTCCATTAATATAGGTTCATAAATCATGCAAAATTTGGGGAAGCAGACGATGCTCAGGAAATTATCAAGAACTATGTCTTATCGATTGTTGATAAAAAAAAAAGCTTTCATTTACATTCCAGTGGGAGTTTGCAGAGTAAGTTGGAGGCAGCTCCTTGTGGACATGACGCATCAGGTTTAAAAAGTAACTGGGATCAGTCGAGACTTTCAGTGGACTGCAATCATTGTGTGAAGTCATTCGTTGGTAAGGCAGAGTGAGGTTTAAAGAGACCTTGGAGCCTTTTGGAACTTTTTGGTAGGCTGCAATCATAACTATCTCTGAGTACTCGACAAGGACCAATAAAAAGAAGTGGGGTGCAAGTGGAGCAACCATTGTCGGAGCTGCCAGTGTGTGAGTGAATAATGTTAGAGTGGTCATGCTTTGGCTCAACAGGATTAACTGAGAACAGATGCAGGTTAGAACTTAAGCTTGAGAAGTTAGAGGTATAACCAGTGTAGGCCATATGGTAGTTCAGGCAGTGGAATGCTCCGCCTATGAGATGTGGAATTTCAGGGTACCTGATAGTCTCCCTGATGACTACATCTGCTGAAAGTGCATCCCACTGCAGCTCCTGATTGACAAGGTCGAGGAAGTGGATCTGGAGCTGGATGTACTGATGTCCATCTGGGAGGCTGAGAACATCATAGATTTGACTTTTGCTGAGGAGGTCACACCCAGAGTGCAGACTTCAGATAGTAGATGGGTGATCACCAGAAGTAAATGGAGAAAGTAGTCAGTGCAGGGCTCCCCTGTGGCCATTTCCCCCAGCAACAAGTATACCCCCTTCGGCTACTGCTGGGGGTAGGGCCAGATGATCTATCAAGGCCTGCAGCAGCAGCCAGCCCAGTGGTAATGTGGCTAGTTCTGAGGCTCAGCAGGGAAGGGAAAAGTCAGGTAGAGTGTTACTAATAGGAGACTCGATAGTTGAGGGGACAGAGAGGAAATTCTGTGGCTGCGAAAAAGACATCAGGATGGAGTGCTGCCTCCCAGGTGCTAGAGTCCAGGATGTCTGAGTGTCTGCAGAAGATGCTAAAGAGGGAGGATGAGCAGACCGAGGTCCTGGTGCACATTGATACAGGTAGAAAGGGGGAAAGAGGTCTTGTGAGTAGATGGAGTTAGGGAAGGGGCTGAAGAGATCTCTGGATTACTCCCAGTACCACGTGCTAGTCAGGGATATCATGATAGTACAGGTGAATGAGAGGCTGAGGAAGTGGTGTAGGGTTTCAGATCTCTGGAACTTCAAGATCTCTTCTGGAGAAGGTACGATCTGTACAAAAAGGAAAGGTTACACCTGAACCTGAGGGGATTAAGATCCTTGTGGGCAGGTTTATTACAGCTGTTAGGGAAGGTTTAAACTAATTTGGCAGGTGGATGGGAACCAGAGTGAGAGGACTGAGGATGGGGCAGTTGGTAGGCAGTGTGTAGTGGGACCGTGAGGAAAGACAGGAAGTTGATAGGCCATAATTGCAGATAGTGGGATAAGCTGAAGTGTAACATGGGGACAATATCTAAAAGGGTGATGAATACAGGACTGACTATATTATAATTGAATGCACACAGTATACGGAATAAGGTAGATGATTATGTAGTGCAGTCAGAGACTGGCAGATATGATGTTGTGGGCATCACTGAGTCGTGAATGAAAGAAGGTCATAGTTGGGAGCTTAACATCCAATGATACATATTGCATCAAAAGGACAGGCAGGTAGGCTGAGAGCATGGGGTGGCCCTGTTAGTAAAAAATAAATTCAAATCCTCAGGAAGAGATGACATAGGATCTGAAGATGTAGAGTCCTTCTGGGTAAAATTAAGAAACTGTAAGGGTAAAAAGCCCTAATGGAGTGAAACACAGGCCTCCAAACAGAAGCCAGGATGTGGGATATACAGTAAATAACAATGGGAGATAGAAAATGCATGAAAAAAGGTCAATGTTACAATAGTAGTGGGGGACATTTCAACATGCAGATGGATTGGGAAAATCAGGTTGGTGTTGGATACTAAGAGAGGGAATCCGTAGAATGCCTATAAGATGGCTTTTTTAGAGCAGGTTCTGGTTGAACCCATTGGGGGAAAGGCAATTCTGGATTGGGTGTTGTGTAATGAATCAGATTAGATTAGGGAGCTTAAGGTAAAGGAACTCTTGGGAGGCAGTGATCATAATATGATAGAATTCACACTGCAGTCTGAGAGGGAGATGATAAAGCCAGATGTATCAGTATTACAGTGTAAAGGCAATTACGGAGGCATGAGCGGAGCTGGCCAAAGTTGACTGAAAAGGGGACAATAGCAGGGATGATGGCAGAACAACAAGGGCTGGAATTTCTGGGAGTAATTCATAAGGTGCAGGAAAGATACTTCCCAAAGATGAAGAATTCTGAAGGGAAGATGAGGATATTGAACATTGCTAATGGAATGCTGCAAATCCAATTCATTGATTTGTTGGCAGATAATGGGGGAGCTGCATGGCCTCGATTACAGCAAGGACCATGCCTGAAACCACAGTGTCAGCTGTTTACAGCTGCTGAGAAAAGAGGCATCTGAGTTGTTGCACTACACCAGAGGCAGTGTGCTGTGGCATGCAAGCTGGAGTGAATGCTTCCACCCAGTGTTGACTGGTGTTTGAATGCAGATTTCTGCAACATTCATGGACTTAAGGTCTTGGACTACACTTCTGTGTGTGTCTGTGTTTTCCTGATATCTTATATGTGTTTGCTGTGCCTTGTGCTGTGTGTGACTATTGGTACTGTTCTTTGCACCTTGGCCCAGAGGAATGCTGTATTGTTAGGCCGTATTCATGGGTAGTCATGTATGGTTGAATGACAATTAAACTTGAACTATTAGTAATGATCTTTGAAGGCTCACTAAATTCTGGAATAGTTATAGAGGACTGGAAAATTGCAAATGTCACTCAACTCATTAAGAAAGGAGGAGAGAGAAGCAAGGAACTTATAGGCCAGTTAGCCTGACTTCAGTGGTCGGGAAAATTTTGGAGTTGATTATTAAAGATAAGGTTTTGGGGTACTTGGAGGTGCATGATAAAGAGGCCAAAGACAGGATGGTTTCCTTAAGGGGAAATCTTGCCTGACAAATCTGTTGGACTTCTCTAAGGAAATAACAGACATGATAGACAAAGTAGAGTTAGTGGATGTTGTATACTTGGACTTTCAGAAAGCCTTTGACAAGGCGCTGCACATGAAGCTGCTGAACACGATAAGAGCCCACTGTATTGCAGGAAAGATACCAGCATAAATATAAGATTGACGGACTGGCAGGAAGCAAAGAGTGGACATAAAGGGGGCTTTTTCTGGTTGGCTGCCAATGACTAATGGTGTTCTGTAGTGGTCAGTATTGGGACCACTCCTTTCATTATATGTCAACTATTTGAATGATGAAATTGACGGCTTTGCAGCCTAGTTTGCAGATGATACAAAGATAGGTGGAGAAGCAGGTAGTCTTGAGGAAGCAGAGTCTGCAGAAGGTCTTGGTCCGAGGGAGAATGGGCAATGAAATGGCAGATGGAATAGAGTGTCAGGAAATGTATGGCCATGCACTTTGATAGAAAGAATAAATGGCGAGAAAACTTAAATATCGGAGATGCAAAGGGGCTTGTGAGTCCTTGTACTGGATTCCCTAAAGATTAACTTGCAGGCTGAGTCAGTGGTAATGAATGCAAATACAATGTCAGCATTCATTTCGAGAAGACTAGAATATAACAGCAAGGATGTAATGCTGAAAATTTATAAGGCATTGGTCAGACTGCACTTGGAGTATTGTGAGCAGCTTTGGGTCACATATCTAAGAAATGATGTGCTGGCATTGAGAGGGTCCAGGAGGCTCACGAGAATCATTCTGGGAATGAAAGGGTTAATGTATGAGGAATATTTGATGCTGCTGGGCCTGTACTCACTGGGGTTTAGAAGTAAAGGCAGGATCTCACAAAACCTATTGACTATTGAAAGGCCTAGATAGATTTGATGTGGAGAGGATGTTTCCAAAATTGGGAGAGTCTAGAACAAGACTTCAGAGCAACAGAATAGAGCGATGTCCATTCAGAACACAGATAAGGAGGGATTTCTTTAGCCAGCAGGTGGTAAATCTGTGGAATTCACAGGAGAATGGGGTTGACAGGGATAATAAATCAGCCATGTGTCATTTGGATAACTTCAGTGTTTCAGGAACTTCCTTCTATCCTTCATATAGATATCTCAGCAATTGTTTGTCTTTGATGTATTTACCTCATTTCCCCTTTCTGGACAAACTTGCACTGGAAGGCTGATGCATTCTAATGTCTCTGGGTGACCTTCTTGGGTTTATTGTTTAGTCACATTACAATTGGAATCAACTTCTTCATATCTACCTTCTTAAATTCCTTTATAATTAGGCCACTCTTTAAAACCGGTCTGTCCAATCCAGGTGTGATACAAGGAAATCTTTTATTGCAACTTCCTTAGCTCTTTCAAGCACACATTGGTAACATGGACAGGTGAAATATATTCAGACTTTAGCAGCTTTACTCTAAAATCCCAATATAATCCTTTTGCTTTCAAAACCTATCCCGTTTTATTCTTTTTTATATATTTATTTACCTGTGGGAATACATATAGTTATTAGCAATTGTATTTATTAGCATTTCTGTGCCAGAAGATTATTTTCTAACCACGTATCTAATTAGTTTACAAATGTCTTCTTCATTTGCCTACAAAATATACAACACTTGACATTTATCCATATTTTCCTCACTCTATACAGAAATCTTATTTCCAATAGCCTTTTAACATAATATCCTAATTCAAGTAAAATACACTTCTTTACGTTACAATTGATTTGTAATTCTAATTGCATCCTAGAATTAGCAACTTTATTTTTTAGAAACTCTATTTAAATTCAATGATTCAATGATAGAATATCTGCAGCAAAAACAAAACCCAACGGCAAATCACCAATCATCACCTTATACATATAACAAGAAGGCATTTTTATATATTGTTAATAATTTTGTGTATTAAACGATAATGTGTACATTGAACCAGTAGGAAGGTAAGCTATCACTATCTCAGCTGCCCAAGTGGATAGTAAGTGGCTGTTTGGCATTGAGAGCTACAGGGAGATAGTCACACCTAGGCTGCTGGAAACAGATCGTTAGGTAACAGTCAGGGGGGGGAAAGCAAAGGTGAGTAGACAGGTAGTGCAGAGCACATCTGTAGCCATTCCCCTGAATAATAAGTTTACCGTCCTGGATACTGTTGGCGGGGACGACCGACCAGGTGTGAGCCACAGTGGCAGGGCCTCTGGCACTGAGTCTGACCCTGTGGTGCAGAAGGGTAGGACGGAGAAGAGGAGAACTGTCGTCATTGGAGACTCTATAGTCAGGGGAGCAGACAGGAGATGTTGTGGACGTGAGAAGGACACCCGCATGGTTTGTTGCCTCCCAGGTGCCAGGGTCCGGGATGTCTCTGACTGGGTGCACGACATCCTGGTACGAGAGAGAAAGCAACCAGAAGTCGTGACACATGTTGGGACCAACGACATAGGCAGGAAGAGGGATGAGGTCTTGAAGTGTGAGGTTCGGGAACTAGGCAGAAGGCTGAAGAACAGGACCTCAAGGGTGGCATTCTCAGGATTGCTGCCAGTGCTACGTGACAGTGATGGTAAGAATTGGAGGAGATGGCAGTTGAACGCGTGGCTGAGGAGTTGGTGCGGGGGGCAGGGTTTTAGATTTTTGGATCATTGGGATCTCTTCTGGGGAAGATGGGACCTGTACAGATTGGATGAGTTGCACCTGAACTCGGGGAGCAATATCCTTGCAGGTAGGTTTGCTGGAATGGTTCAGGAGGATTTAAACTAATTTGCAAGGGGGATGGGACCCAGAGGGATAGAGCAGTGAAAGAAGTGCATGGAGTAAAGCCAGATCCAACATATAGAGAGGTTTTGAGGAAAGAGAAGCAGAATAAAGGGTGTAAAAGTAGTAAGGTAGAAGGGCTAAAGTGCGTGTACTTCAATGCAAGAAGCATCAGGAACAAAGGTGATGAACTGAGAGCTTGGATACATACATGGAATTATGATGTAGTGGCCATTACAGAGACTTGGCTGGCACCAGAGCAGGAATGGATTCTCAATATTCCTAGATTTCAGTGCTTTAAAAGAGATAGAGAGGTGGGAAAAGGGGAGGAAGGGTAGCATTACTGGTCAGAGATACTATTAAAGCTGCAGAAAGGGTGGGTAATATAGCAGGATCCTCTTTTGAGTCAATATGGGTGGAAGTCAGGAACAAGAAGGGAGTAGTTACTCTATTGGGAGTATCCTACAGGCCCCCTGGTAGCAGCAGAGATACCGAGGAGCAAATTGGGAAGCAGATTTTGGAAAGGTGCAAAAATAACAGGGTTGTTATCATGGGTGACTTCAACCTCCCTAAAATTGATTGGCAGCTGATTAGTTCCAAGAGTTTAGACGAGGCAGAGTTTCTTAAGTGTGTCCAGGACGGATTCCCCCAGGCCGACCAGGGGGAATGCATACTAGATCTAGTATTAGGTAATGAACTGGGTCAGGTCACAGATCTCTCAGTGGGTGAGCATCTGGGGGACAGTGACCACCGCTCCCTGGCCTTGAGCATTATCATGTAAAAGGACAGAATCAGAGACGACAGGAAAATTTTTAATTGGAGAAGGGCAAATTATGAGGCTATAAGGCTAGAACTTCCCGGTGTGAATTGGGATGATGTTTTTGCAGGGAAATGTACTATGGACACGTGGTCGATGTTTGGGGATCTCTTGCAGGATGTTAGGGATAAATTTGTCCTGGTGAGGAAGATAAAGAATGGTAGGGTGAAGGAACCATGGGTGACAAGTAAGGTGGAAAATCTAGTTAGGTGGAAGAAGGCAGCATACATGACGTTTAGGAATCAAGGGTCAGATGGGTCTATTGAGGAATATAGGGTAGCAAGAAAGGAGCTTAAGAAGGGTCTGAGAAGAGCAAGAAGGGGGCATGAGAAGGCCTTGGCGAGTAGGGTAAAGGAAAACCCCAAGGCATTCTTCAATTATGTGAAGAACAAAAGGATGATAGGAGTGAAGGTAGGACCAATTAGAGATAAAGATGGGAAGATATGCCTGGAGGGTGTGGAAGTGAGCAAGGTCCTCAATGAATACTTCTCTTCAGTATTCACCAATGAGAGGGAACTTGATGACAGTGAGGACAATATGAGTGAGGTTGATGTTCAGAAGCATGTTGATATTAAGGGAGAGGAGGTGTTGGGTGTTGTTAAAATACATTAGGATGGATAAGTCCCCGAGGCCTGACGGAATATTCCCCAGGCTGATCCAGGAGGCGACGGAAGAGATTGCTGAAGCCTCTGGCTAGGATCTTTATGTCAGCAGAGGCTGATCTGGGATCCATATATTTGCTCTTGAACAGATTTCCTCTAGGTTTATCTATTGACTGCAATGTCTTTTCATTTCCTAGGTGTGGTGTTTAATTTCTTCAGGCCAATTTTAATGTTATCTTTGAAGCATTTTCTTTGCATACCAAGAGCTTGCTGACCTTCCTTCAACTGGGAGTAAAGGATCTGTTTTGGAAGGTGTGAATTAGGCATCTGGATGACATGACATTCCATTGCAGTTGGTGTTCCTTTATCATGATAGAGATGGTTTTCACGTTGGCCTCTTCCAGTATACTTTTTCGATTCACAGCAAGCAGGCAGCGGAGTAAGTCGCCGTTTATTGGGAGAAAATTCAGATTTTTTTAAAAACTACTTGGGATAAAAGAGGCACGACTGTGCAGGCGTGTGACCTCAGAGCGCAGAAGGCTTAAACAGAACACCGCCATATCCAGCGGGCAGCAGAGTGAGAGGGTGCAGAGTGATAGGGCTTTGGCGGAAACAAGAAGAGACTTCCTGTGACCGTTGAGTCTCATAGTAAAGGGGTAAGTTACAGGTTTATTTATTTAGGAATAACAGTAGCTTTAGAGGTATGCATCTAGGATTAGTGTTGTGCTTGGAGTGCCAGATGTGGAGTCTCTGGGAGACTCCCTGCCTCCCTAAGGATTACATCTGCACCAGGTGCATTGAGATGCGGCTCCTTAAGGACTGTGTTAGGGATTTGGAGCTGCAACTTGATGACCTGCAGCTAATTAGGGAAAGTGAGGAAGTGATTGATAATACCTATAGAGAAATAGTGGACAGCACCTCTGTGACAGTCCCCCTCAGAAATCAATATATGGTTTTAGATACTGTTGGAGAGGTTGACCTGACAGAAGAAGACCACAGCGAACGGGACTCTGGCACTCTGCCCAGTGCCATGATCAAGAGAGCAAGGAGAAATGCAGTAGTTATAGGGGATTCCATAGTGAGCGGAACAGACAAGAGATTCTACGAGCCGGACAAGGATACCCAGATGGTGTGTTGCCTCCCTGGTGCCAGGGTACGGGATGTCTCAGATCGGGTCCAGAGTATTCTGAGGAGAGAGGGCTAGCAGCCAGAAGTCTTGGTACATGTTGCTACCAATGACATAGACAGAAAAAGAGAGGAGGTCCTGGAAGAAGATTACCGGGAGATAGGAAGAAAATTGAAAAGCTGGACCTCCAGAGTAATAATCTCAGGATTACTGCCCGAGCCATGCGCTAATGAAGGTAAGAATAGCAGAATTAAGCAGATGAATGTGTGGCTAAGTAACTGGTGCAGGGGGCAAGGCTTCAAATTCTTGGATCATTGGGATCTATTTTGGCGGAGGTATGACTTATATAAAAACAATAGGTTACACCTGAACTCAAAGGGTACTGATATCCTGGGGTGATTGTTTAATATAGCTGTTAGGGAGGGTTTAAACTAAATTGGCAGGGAAAGGAAACCAGGGTGTTAGGGTCGAGGAAGAGGAAAATAAAAATAAGTCATAGATACTGTGAAGCAAAGATAGCAAGGAGGACAGGCAGGTGAATAGACAGGATAATTTGCTGTGCGACAGAAATATAGCAAAATTCGGTAACAGATACTGATCTAATGCATGCAGCATTAGAAATAAAGTGGATGACCTTGTTGTACAGCTACAGGTTAAAAGATATGATGACATTGTGGCCATCACCGAGTCATGGCTAAATGATGGATGTGATTGGGAGCTGAATGTCCAAGGATACACAGTATATAGGAAAGATAGGAAGGTAGGTAAAGGGGGTGGTGTGGCCTTGATGGTAAGCAATGATATCAAATCACTAGAAAGAAGGGAAACAGAAAAGGTAGAATCCTTATGGGTTAAGTTAAGATATGGCAAGGGTAAAAAGACACTAATAGCAGTTATGTACAGGCCTCCAAACAGCAGCCGGGATGTGGACTACAAGTTACAGCTGGAAATAGAAAAAGCGTGTCAGAAGGAAAATGTCAAGATAATTATGGGGGATTTTATTATGAAATTGGATTGGAATAGTTAGTTGGATTGGATCTCAGTAGAGGGAGTTTGCAGAATGCCTACGGGATGGCTTTTTGGAGCAGCTTGTCCATAAGCCCACCAGGGGATCGGCTGTTTTGAATTGGGTGCTGTGTAGTGAACCTGAGGCGATTAGGGAGCTGGAGGCAATGGAACCCCTTGGAAGTAGAGATCATAATATGATTGAGTTCAGTTTCAAATTTGAAAAGCAGAAGCTGATATCAGGTGTATCAATATTTCAGTGGAACAAAGGAAATTACAGTGGTATGAGAGAGGAACTGGCCGAAGTCGATTGGGAAAGTAAGCTAGACGGAGGGACGGTAGAGCAGAATTGGATGAAATTCCTACAAGAAATAAGGAAAGTGCAGGAAAAATATATTCCAAGAAAAAAGGCACAAATGAGGCTAATGAGAGAGGTTAAGTCTAAAATAAAAGCAAAAGAGACAGCGTATAAGGAAGCAAAAATTAGTGGCAAAACTGAGGACTGGATGACTTTTAAAAACTTACAGAAGGAAACTAAGGAAGTCATTAGGAAAGAAAAGATGAATTATGAAAGGAAGTTGGCAATTAACATTAAAAAAGGATACTAAGAGTTTTAAAAAATATATGAAGAGTAAAAGAGTGACACGGGTAGATATAGGACCAATTGAAAATGATGCTGGAGAAATTACAATGGGTAACAAAGAGATGGCAGAGGAACTGAATGAGTATTTTGTATCGGTCTTCACAGTGGAAGATATTAGCAACATACCTGATAGCCAGAGGTCTCAGGGAATAGAATTAGGTACAGTCAAGATTACTGGAGAGAAAGTGCTTGGGAAGCTAAATGGACTAAGAACAGATAGGTCTTCCGGACCGGATGAGGTGCACCCATGGGTTCTGAGGGAGGTGGCTTTGGAGATTGTGGAGGCATTGGAAATGATCTTTCAGGAATCAATAGACTCTGGCATGGTTCCGGAGGACTGGAAGGTCGCAAATGTAGTTCCACTGTTTAAGAAAGGAGGGAGGCAGCAAAAAGAAAATTACAGACCTATTAACCTGACATCCGTAGTTGGAAAGTTATTGGAGTCGATCCTCAAGGACGAGGTTATGAAATACCTCTAGGTGTATGCCAAGATAGGCCCAAGCCAGCATGGTTTCATGAAGGGAAGATCCTGCCTCACCAACCTATTGGGATTTTTTGAGGTAATCTCAAATAAGATTGACAAGGGAGAGGCTGTGGATGTTGTGTATTTGGATTTTCCAAAGGCCTTCAATAAGGTGCTGCATAAGAGGCTGCTTAATAAGATGAGAGCCCGTGGAATTACAGGAAAGATATTGGAATGGGTGGAGCATTAGCTGATAGGCAGAAAGCAAAGGGTGGGAATAAAGGGATCCTATTCTGGTTGGTTGCCGGTTACTAGTGGTGATCCGCAGGGGTCGGTGTTGGGGCCGCTCCTTTTTACAATGTATATTGGTGATTTAGATTATGGATTAAATAGTTTTGTGGCTAAGTTTGCGGATGACACCAAGATAGATGGAGGAGCAGGAAGTGTTGAAGAAGCGGAAAGGTTGCAGAGAGACTTGGTCAGTTTAGGAGAGTGGCAAAGAAATGGCAGATGTGATACAATGTTGAGAAATGTACGGTTGTACATTTTGGAAGAAGAAATAATTGGGCAGATTATTATTTAGGTGGGGAGAAAATTCAAAAATCAGAAGTGCCAAGGGACCTGGGGGTCCTCGTACAGGATACCCTAAAGGTTAACCTTCTCCTCCTTAAACACCTGTGGTTGGATTGGCAGTAAGGAAAGCGAATGCTGTGTTGGCATTCATTTCAAGAGCAATAATGTATAAGAGGAAGGAGGTGTTGATGAGGCTCTATGGGGCACTGGTGAGGCCTCTTTTGGAATACTGTGTGCAGTTTTGGGCCCCCTATCTTAGAAAAGATGTACTGATGTTGGAGAGAATTCAGAGAAGATTTACGAGGAGGATTCCTGGAATGCAGGGGCTAACATATGAAGAGCATTTGTTGGCTCTCGGATTGTATTCATTAGAGTATAGAAGAATGAGAGGGGATCTCATAGAAACATTTCGAATGTTGAAATGGTTGGACAGGGTAGACGTGGAAAGGCTGGGAGAGTCCAGGACAAGAGGCCACAGTCTTAAAACAGAGATGAGGAGAAATTTTTTTAGCCAGAGGGTCGTGGGTTTATGGAATTCATTGCCACATACAGCTGTGGAGGCCTGATCATTAAGGGTGTTTAAGGAGGAGATTGATAGGTATCTATTTAGTCAGGGTATCAAGGGATACGGGGGAAAAAGCCAGGAGTTGGAACGAGATGGGAGAATAGTTTAGCTCATGGTGGAGTGGCAGAGCAGACTTGAAGGGCCGAATGGCCTACTTCTGCTCCTTTGTCTTGTGATCTTGTGATTATAAATTTGATCTTTGAGCTTTGAAATGAAAACATTTATTTATATTTCTCCTGCAACCAATTTCTCCCATTAATTTGAAATGGGTCCAACGAGAGCTGGAAGATCCATTGGAGCTCCCTCTGCCCAATCTGACGAGGCAACGTGGAACTGCTCTGCTGAGCAGAAGGCTGCACTACAATTTTCACTTGGGAAATAGCTAGTGGCTGGTAGATTAACCTGTAGATTAGTTTACAGATCTTTCCCCTTTGGGATTCCTTCTCTTTTGCACAGCATTTCCAGCAGAAGTGCCATCCATGGGAATGCCCTTATATTTGTTTGTTAAGACTATGCACAGAAAATCCTTTACTTACTATTAATTGCTTGAGTCCCACAAAGGACTGTTCTACAGCATTTGCAGTCAAAGCTTGTCTCTTCATTGCAGCCTCTTCTCCCAAAAACCGCAGCATTACTTCCTTGACAGCATCACCCTGAAAGAATCAAAACAGACCCATGTTCAGTTTGTTTAATGGGTTTTTTGCAGCAAGCCAAAAAGATTTTTTAAATCTCCCTCTCCAATTGGTCCTAGTGCTTTCAATTATGCAATATAACATAACATAAACAGATGAGTAAAGCTGCATGGAAATATTTTAGATAATTCCAATGCTATTGAAATAGTTATAGTTGAATACAAGTAAATATACACAAATGATCCGTACAAAACTATAGAAATTTTGATCTTATAGTTCATTTATTTATTCTAAACCCACAGTAATTTTTGCTGTTGGCATTTATACGGCAAATAACCAATGTAACCATGTTATGGTGCAATACGAAGGGTGATTGATAACTTCGTGGCCTAAGGTAGAAGGAGTCAATTTTAGAAAACCTAGCACATTTATTTTTCCTACATTTACACGCTTAGTCCAGCGGTCATGGAGCATACGGATCCCTTCTTTGTAGAAGTCGGCGTCTTGGACCTCCAGAGGTGGTCCACAGCAGGGGTGATTGATAAGTTTGTGGCCTAAGGTAGAAGGAGATGAGTTATACAGCTCTCGTCACATGCATGTGCAGTTCAACTCTGGGTGATTATGCAGAAAGTTTGAAGTTAATAACTCATATCCTTCTACCCCAGGCCACGAACTTATCAATCACCCCTGCTGTGGACCACTCTCTGGAGGTCCAAGATGCCGACTTCTACAAAGAAGGGATGCATATGCACCACGACCGCTGGACTAAGTATGTAAATGTAGGAAAAATAAATGTGCTAAGTCTTCCAAAATTGACTCCTTCTACCTTAGGCCACGAACTTCTCAATCACCCCTTGTAAATCCTCCTGACTGGTGGTATGATTGTATTAACATTGCGTTTAAGATTTTTATACGTTTCCAAAAGTGTCATACAGTTTACTATTTACATGTGAAATCCAAATCATATAAAGAGGACAGAATATATAATTTCAAAATCTTTAATGAATTAAATGTTCCAGTCCAAGCATTCCTTTTGTATAATCTGGGTGTTTACAAACTAAAAAACCTGGATGAACTGGGAGGTTCACCCTCTTAAGTCTAGGTCTGCAGTATTCAAATCAGGTGAGCCTGACTTTTATAAAAGGTCAGGATATGACTTCCGTAAAGCTATCAAACATTCTAAGAGATAGTATCAGTCCAAAATTAAGTCTAGATCCAGCCATCAGCTGTGGCAAGGTTTACATATTCTAACAGATTACAAAATTAAGTCAGGCAGCATTGCTGACAACAGTACATCTCCTCCCAATGAGCCTAACACATTTAGAACAGAAGGGAATGTATGTCACCACACTCTCTGACAGTGTCCAGTACACCTGAATCTACAATCGTGCATGCAAGATCAGTCTTCTGGAGGGTAAGCCCAAAGAAAGTATCAGGGCTGGATGATAGAAAAAAACCACAGAAAACCATAGAAACTACAGCACAGAAACAGGCCCTTTGGCCCTTCTAGGCTGTGCCGAACTATTTTCTGCCTAGTCCCACTGACCTGCACACGGACCATATCCCTCCATACACCTCCCATCCATGTATCTGTCCAATTATTCTTAAGTGTTAAAAAAGAACCCGCATTTACCACCTCGTCTGGCAGCTCATTCCATACTCCCACCACTCTCTGTGTGAAGAAGCCCCCCCCTAATGTTCCCTTTAAACTTTTCCCCCCTCACCCTTAACCCATGTCCTCTGGTTTTTTTCTCCCCTTGCCTCAGTGGAAAAAGCTTGCTTGCATTCACTCTATCTGTACCCATCATAATTTTATATACCTCTATCAAATCTCCCCTCATTCTTCTACGCTCCAGGGAATAAAGTCCTAACCTATTCAACCTTTCTCTGTAACTGAGTTTCTCAAGTCCCGGAAACATCCTTGTAAACCTTCTCTGCACTCTTTCAACCTTATTTATATCCTTCCTGTAATTTGGTGACCAAAACTGAACACAATACTCCAGATTCGGCCTCACCAATGCCTTATACAACCTCATCATAACATTCCAGCTCTTATACTCAATACTTTGATTAATAAAGGCCAATGTACCAAAGGCTCTCGTTACGACCCTATCTACCTGTGACGACACTTTTAGGGAATTTTGTATCTGTATTTCCAGATCCCTCTGTTCCACTGCACTCCTCAGTGCCTTACCATTAACCCTGTATGTTCTACATTGGTTTGTCCTTCCAACGTGCAATACCTCACACTTGTCAGTATTAAACTCCATCTGCCATTTTTCAGCCCATTTTTCCAGCTGGTCCAAGTCCCTCAGCAGGCTCTGAAAACCTTCCTCACTGTCTACTACACCTCCAATCTTTGTATCATCAGCAAACTTGCTGATCCAATTTACCACATTATCATCCAGATCATTGATATAGATGACAAATAACAATGGACCCAGCACTGATCCCTGTGGCACAACACTAGTCACAGGCCTCCACTCAGAGAAGCAAATCTCTACCACCACTCTCTGGCTTCTTCCATCAAGCCAATGTCAAATCCAATTTACCACCTCTCCATGTATACCTAGCGACTGAATTTTCCTAACTAACCTCCCATGCAGAACCTTGTCAAAGGCCTTACTGAAGTCCATGTAGACAATATCCACTGCCTTCCCTTCATCCACTTGCACTTCACCCGTAGACAGCGACATTTTAAATATTTCTGCCAGGGCCCCTGCAATTTCAGCACTAGTCTCCTTCAAGGTCCGAGGGAACACTCTGTCAGGTCCCGGGGATTTATCCACTTTAATTTTCCTCAAGACAGCAAGCACCTCCTCCTTTTCAATCTGTACAGTTTCCATGGTCTCACTACTTGATTCCCTCAATTCCATAGATTTCATGCCAGCTTCTTTAGTAAATACAGACGCAAAAAATCTATTTAAGATCTCCCCCATTTCCTTCGGTTCCGCACAAAGCCGACCACTCTGATCTTCAAGAGGACCAATTTTATCCCTTACAATCCTTTTGCTCTTAATATACTTGTAAAAGCTCTTTGGATTATCCTTCACTTTGACTGCCAAGGCAACCTCATGTCTTCTTTTTGCCCTCCTGATTTCTTTCTTAAGTATTTTCTTGCACTTCTTATACTCCTCAAGCACCTGATTTACCCCCTGTTTCCTATACATTTCATACAACTCCCTCTTCTTCTTTATCAGAGTTGCAATATCCCTTGAGAACCAAGGTTCCTTATTCCTATTCAATTTGCCTTTAATCCTGACAGGAACATACAAACTCTGCACTCTCAAAATTTCCCCTTTGAAGGCTTCCCACCTACCAATCACATCTTTGCCAGAGAACAACCTGTCCCAATCCACGCTTTTTAGATCCTTTCTCATTTCTTCAAATTTGGCCTTCTTCCAGTTCAGAACCTCAACCCTAGGACCAGATCGATCCCTGTCCATGATCAAATTGAAACTAATGGTGCTATGATCACTGGAACCAAAGTGCTCCCCTACACAGACTTCTGTCACTTGCCCTAATTCGTTTCCTAACAGGAGATCCAATATTGCATCCCCTCTAGTTGGTCCCTCTATATACTGATTTAGAAAACTTTCCTGAACACATTTTACAAACTCTAAACCATCTAGACCCCTAACAGTATGGGAGTCCCAATCAATGTATGGAAAATTAAAATCCCCTACCACCACAACTTTATGTTTCCTGCAGTTGCCTGCTATCTCTCTGCAGATTTGCTCTTCCAAGTCTCGTTGACTATTGGGTGGTCTGTAATACAATCCCACTAATGTGGCCATACCTTTCCTGTTTCTCAGCTCCACCCATAAGGACTCAGTAGACAAGCCCTCTAATCTGTCTTGCCTGAGCACTGCTGTAATATTTTCCCTAACAAGCAATGCTTCTCCCCCACCTTTCATTCCTCTGCCTCGATCACATCTGAAACATCGGAACCCTCGAATATTAAGCTGCCAGTCCTGCCCCTCCTGTAGCCAAGTTTCACTAATCGCTACATCATAATTCCACGTGTCAATCCACGCCCTCAACTCATCCGCCTTCCCCGCAATACTCCTAGCATTGAAATATATACACCTCAGAAGATTTTTACCACCAGTCACAACCTTTCTATCAGCGGATTTGCTTAAACTTTCAATATCATTTATTTTCACCCCAGCCACACTGTCAGCTCTGGCACTCTGGTTCCCAGCCCCCTGCAAATCTAGTTTAAAGCCTCCCCAATAGCACTAACAAACCTCCCTGAAAGGATATTGGTCCCCCTGTGGTTCAAGTGTAACCCGTCTCTCTTGTACAGGTCCCACCTGCCCCAGAAGAGGTCCCAATGATCCTGAAATCTGAAACCCTGCCCCCTACACCAGTTCCTCAGCCACTTGTTCCTCCTCCAGAGCATCCTATTCCTACCCTCACTGGCACCTAGCACAGGTAGCAATCCTGAGATTACCACCCTGGAGGTCCTGCTTTTCAACTTCCTACCAAGCTCTCTATACTCACTGTCCAGGACCTCTTCGCTCTTCCTTGCTATGTCATTGGTACCGATGTGCACCACGACATCCAGCTGGTCACCCTCCCACTTCAGGATGTCATGCAATCGATCAGAGACATCCTTGACCCTGGCACCTGGGAGGCAACAAACCATCCTGGATTCTCTGTCACGACCACAGAACCTTCTGTCTGCACCTCTAACTATTGAGTCCCCTATCACTACCACTCTCCTCTGTTCCCCCCTCCCTTCTGCACTGCAGAATGATGTCACTGGTCATGTCCTTAGATCCTGTGCAGATCAGCTGGCTGGGTATGACCTCTCTCTGCTTCAGGCTGTGGTTTCTTCCTGCTTTAGAAGACCGCTATCATCCTGGTACAAAAGAAAATCAAGATTGCCCAGTGGCTCTAACATCTATCATCCCAAAGTGATTTGGGAGGTTGACCATGGCATTAATCAACTCTGGTTTTCCAGGCAATGTAGTATCTGGACAGTAAATAACCTACATCAGGCCATTGTTTATTGACTCCTGTTCAGCCTCAAATACTATCATTCTAAGCAAACTCATCACCAAACTCCAGACCGTGGGAATTAGTGCTTTCCATGGCAAATAGAACCTTGGCTTTCTGATCAACAAACTTCAATCAGTAAAGATAGGAAGCAACACCTCCGTCATGATTGTTCTAAACACTGGTGCTCCACAAGGTTGCATCCTCATCCCCCTACTCTACTCCCTGTACACTCATGACTGTATGACCAGATTGTGCTGCAACTCCATTTATAAATTTGCAGATTATACTATTGTACTAGGCTACATCTCAAATAATGATGAGTTGAGAATACGGGAAGGGATAGTGAGCTTAATGACATGGCGTCACGACAACCTTTCCCACAATGTCAATGAAACAAGAGCTGGTCATTGACTTCAGAATTAGGGGTTGTGCATATGCTCCTGCCTACATCAAAGGTGTTAAGGTTGAGAGCTTCAAGTTCCTAGGTGTGAACATCAGCAGTAGTCTGTCCTGGTCCAACCACATTGATGTCATGGTCAAGAAAGTACACCAATGCCTCTACTTCCTCAGGAAGCTTAAAAAAAAAAAAAATCGGCATATCCCTGTTGACTTTCACCAATTTTTAATCACTGCATCATAGAAAGCATTCTGTCTCGATGCATAATGGCTTGGTATGGCATTTGCTCCGCATGTGACTGGAAGAAGTTGTAGAGAGTTGTGGATGCAGCTCAGCACATCAGAGGAACTAATCTCTCCTCTATGGATTCAGTCTAAACTTCTCATTGCCTCAGTAAAGCAAAGACCCCACTAAGCTCAAACTTTCTCTCTTTTCCCCTCTCCCATAAAGCAGAATTTACAAAAGCCTGAAAGCACATACACCAGGCTCAAGGATAAATCTATTACATCCTTATCAGACTATTGAATAAGCCTTTCATACAGACTTCTTGTATAAGATGGACACTTGGCCTCACAATCTACATCCTTATGATCTTGCAGTTCATCATTCATCTGCACTGTACTGTCTTAGTAGCTTTTACACATTATTCTGTGTTATTATTGTAATACTTTACCTCAATCCACTATGTAATGATTTGATCTCTATAAACAGTGTGCAAGACAGGCTTTTCACTGTATTTTGGCACATGCGACAAAACAACACAAATTGTATTTTACTTTAAGGCTAACTTGGTTTTGAATGCAAATGTCTTGTACTTTTTCTAGTTAATTGCATTTACCTGTTCTTGAGCACGTTTAAGTTCTCTACCTGAGAGTCGAAGCAAAATCAAGATCAATTTTTTCACTAACAATTAGGCTCATCACATAACTTGCAGCCTCTTGGGATACAGGATCTCTTACTTCACTAGAGCACTGTTGGCAGAATTTCAGATGGTGACAAAAATGCATACAGGAGTGAGATATACCATTTAGTTGAGTGGTGTCGCGGCAACAAACTTGCACTCAATGTCAGCAAGACCAAAAAGCTGATTGTGGACTTTAAGAAGGGCAAGATGAGGGAACATAAACCAATACTCATAAAGGGATCAGAAGTGGAGAGAGTGAGTAATTTAAAGTTCCTGGGTGTCAATATCTCTGAGGACCTAACCTGGACACAACAGATCGATAAAGCTATAAAGAAAGCAAGACAGCAGCTATATTTCATTAAGAGTTTGAGAAGATTTGGGTTATCAACTCCAACACTCAAATTTCTGCAAATGTGCCATGGAGAGCATTCAAGCTGGCTGCATCACCGTCTGGAATGTGGGGGTGGGGAGGCTACTGCACAAGATCAAAATAAGTTGCAGAAACTTGTAAAATTAGTTAACTTTATCATGGGTACCAGCCTCTGTAGCATCCAAGACACCTTCAAGGAGCAGTGCCTTAGGAAGGTAATGTCCATCATTAAGGATCCCCACCAATCAGGACATACCCTCGTCACACAGTTAGCATCGGGAAGGAGGTGCAGAAGCCTGAAGACACATTTAGCAATTCAGGAACAGCTTCTTCCCCTCTGCTATCTGATTTAAAAATTGACATTGAACCCAAGAACATGACCTCACTATAACTTTTTAAAATTTCTGTTATTTTGCTCTAGTTACTTTAACTACTTAATAGACCTATACACACTCAATGTAACTCAGTTTTTTCCTCTATATTTATTTACCATGTATTTCATTGTACTGCTGCTGTAAAGTTTACAAATTTCACGACATATTCCAGTGACATTAAACCTGATTCTGACTTTGATTTCTGACGTGATTGATGTGACCATTTTGGGTCTACATATACTGTCATGAATGGGGGAATGGAGTGGGGAAGCTGGAAGGAGGATTGGCTGTATGAGACGTCGTACACTCATCCGATGCACTTGCTTGGGCTTTCGCATGTTCCTGAAGCTACCTCAGGTTCTAAATGCCTATCTTGTATACTTTTGCTCTATTTTCATCTTTTCAGCCAATATTGGTCAGGTACAGGTATAGGCCAATAGTGATGTTACATTTTTTCAAAGCACAGTTTAAGAATATTCATGAATTACTTAATTTTATCTTCCTATTAAACTACTGCTATGATAGAAATAGTAGAACTTATTTTGAGATTTTGCTGTCAAGTATGTAAATGCTTTTCCATCAAGGCTGAGTAAATGTAAGTCGGGTCCCAATCCTTGTGATATTCACCAGGGAGAGTTTGGTTATATTGTCAACAGATTCAGAGGATTTTGTGGTGACAGCATTGGTACCGTTTCTCTAGTACTTTGCTATAGGTGGTCCACATCAAGGACGGTGCCCGATAGACCGCAACCTTTCTACAGAGATGAGATTTGGATCTTCAAACCTTATTTTCCCCAAATGGCCAAAGGTTGTACTGAGATTTTTGAGGTGATGACTCATCAGATCTCTGCTTTAGTTTAGACGTGGCTAGAGATCTGGGAAGTGATCCATGATCCTGCTGTAAACCTTTATTGTTGGGTGTCAGTGTTCTGCCACAGGGAAAGATTGATAGAGAATCTCATTTTGTAGATGTCACTGATTCTTTCAACACTTCACTAAACACATACTGTAAATGATTTGGAGTTTAGCCTTTGATCACTGTGTAGACAAGCATCATTGGCTTACAATAGTTCAATATCTGAGAATGCAGTGAGGTGAATTGTAGAACAGCTTTCCATTTACCCTGAAGATTAGTTTCACTGCAGTGGGAACCTTGGTGGAGACGAGATACAAAATTCTGATGGGAAAGTCTACTGGATGTGTTTAGAATAATTATACAGGCTGATAAATAGACTGTACTCAGATTGGGTCTGTTGCCAATTCACTCATTAAAATTGTAGTTTCCAAACCATCAAGTAGAATGAAGTCAAAATTCTAAGAGTAGTCAAATTTGAGAAGCATACACCACAGTCCCTCTCAATTGACAGAATCAAAGACTTCGGTGACATTTAAAAGATGGCATGCGTAATGTTTGATACTGCTTCCTGCATCCCTCTTGGAATTGTCATGAGGTGAAGATCATGTCCATCACATATCTAGATAAATGGAATCCACATCCCACGATTACAGGAGCAACTGTTTCACCATTGGGAGAAGGCTGAGTAGGACTACTCTTGTGCTGAATTTCCAAAGGCAGACAGCAAAGATATCTGTAATAACTACAATTTCTTTCTCCTTTCCTGAATATGGCCATAATTAAAGTGTAACTGATTGAACCGACCACATGCTCCTTTTCCTGCATTTAGGAGATGAATTTGTGAACATATCAAAAGTTCCTCCTTGCTAGGTTTTAAAATCTTAGCAGGGATAATATTTGCTTCTGAAGCTTCATTTTTTTTCCAGACTGAGGTGTTGGCAAGATTGAATCAAATGGTTTGCTGTAGGATCCTTCAAGCATCATCACATAAGACAAGGGAGCAGAAGTCAGCCATTCGGCCCATCGAGTCTGCTCCGCCATTTTATCATGAGCTTATCCATTCTCCCATTTAGTCCCACTCCCCCGCCTTCTCACCATAATCTGTGATGCCCTGGCTACTCAGATACCTATCAATCTCTGCTTTAAATACACCCAATGACTTGGCCTCCACTGCTGCCCGTGGCAACAAATTCCATAGATTCACCGCCCTCTGATTAAAAAAATGTCTTCACATTTCTGTTCTGAATGGGCGCCCTTCAATCCTTAAGTCATGCCCTCTTGTACTAGACTCCCCCATCATGGGAAACAACTCTGCCACACCCACTCTGTCCATGCCTTTCAACATTCAAAATGTTTCTATGAGGTCTCCCCTCATTCTTCTAAACTCCAAGGAATACAGTCCAAGAGCGGACAAACGTTCCTCATATGTTAACTCTCTAATTCCCGGAATCATTCCAGTGAATCTTCTCTGTACCCTCTCCAATGTCAGCACATCCTTTCTTAAATAAGGAGACCAAAACTGCCCACAGTACTCCAAGTGAGGTCTCACCAGCTCCTTATAGAGCCTCAACATCACATCCCTGCTCCTATACTCTATTCCTCTAGAAATGAATGCCAACATTGCATTCGCCTTCTTCACTACTGACTCAACCTGGAGGTTAACCTTAAGGGTATCCTGTACGAGGACTCCCAAGTCCCGTTGCATCTCAGAACTTCGAATTCTTTCTCCATTTAAATAATAGTCTGCCCGTTTATTTCTTCTGCCAAAGTGCATAACCATACACTTTCCAACATTGTATTTCATTTGTCACTTCTTTGCCCATTCTTCCAATCTATCCAAGTCTCTCTGCAGACTCTCCGTCTCCTCAGGAAGGATGGATCCACTATTAAGTACTTTTAAATACTCCTTTTAGCATGCACTGACTGCCTTTCTATTTGTTCATGAAGGAAGAATTAGGTTTTTAGCACCGTTGTTCTGAGGTAGCAGTACATTGCAAGGCATAACAATCACTATAAATCACAAAATAAACAGGTAAATAGCACAAAGATAGCAGTCATGGACTGCTTGGAAATCTGATAGCAGAGGGAAAGAATCAGTTCCTAAAATGTTGAGTTTTGAGTCTTCACCTTCCTGTACCTCCTCCCTAATGGCAATAATGAGAAGGGGGAATGTCCCAGATAATGATGGTCCTTAATGATGGATACTGCCTTCTTGAGCCAACACCTTTTGAAGATGTCCTCTTTGAAAAGTAAAGAAAAAGTTTGAAAAACTTCCTTCCAATATTTTTCAAGACATGGACAAGTCCAAAACATATGAATTAATGGAGCTTCTCCATTATTGCATCTACCACAGTAGGGAGATATATCGGAATAAAAATGAGATAGCTTATCTTTAGTCGTATGGGCTCTAAGTACCGCCTTAAATTGTATGAAGGAATAGTGAGCACATAGCGATGAAGTATTAACCAGTTTAAAAATTTCATTCCAAGTTTCCTCAGATATTGATGTCTGTAAATCTTGTTCCTAGAGATTCTTAGTTTTGTCTAAAGGAACATACCTCATCTCCAGTAACATACCATAAATATTAGATATTGAACCATTATAAAAAGGTGTCAAATTAAAAACTACGTCCAGTAAGTTCTTATCTGAGCTTATAGGAAACGTGCATAATTGAGATCTTAGAAAGTCTCTGATTTGTAGATATCTAAAGAAGTGAGTTTACTTTTCAAAGTCAATTTTAAGCCTAACCCTCTGATGGCCCTATTCGGTATTGTTGCAGGACAAGATATCAAGTTGAAGACATCTGATTTACATATTTTGGCCTTTAGCTCTCTTATAGCTAGGAGGGTGCTTTTGTTTAAATGGAAAGATGTTTCTCCTCCTACTCATGCTCAATGGTTATGTGATGTTATGTCATGCTTAGATTTAGAGAAGATTTGTTGTTCAATTTCTGAATCACATCAAGACTTTCAAACATCGTGGGGACCCTTTCTGAATTTTTTTCAAAACTTTCAAAACCCTCAATTCGTTGTTCAAATTAGATGTTGGCTATTATTAATTTTTATTATACGAGAAGGTATCTTACCATTTTTTCTCCTTAATAAACAGCTTTGGTCTTGGTCGGGGTTAGACTTTTTTTGTAATAAGTTGGTGTATTTCAATATAACTTTGCCTAATCTACATGAGTACGGGGTAATGAGATTGTTATTATGAATAGATATAATGTAATTGGTAGTTGGTTTTTTTTGACCTTTATGTATACTTTCTTGTATTCTGTATTCATCTATGTAGAAACTAATAAAAATATTGAAAAAAAAAAGGTGCCCTCTATGGTGGGAAGGGTTATACCCATGATGGAGCTGGCTGAATTGACAATGCTCTGCAGCCTCTTTCTATCCTGCACATTGGAGCCTCCATACTGGGTGGTGACATGATCAGTCAGAATGCTCTCCACTGTACATCTAGAGATTTGCTAGTTTTTTGCTGACATACAAAATCTCCTCAAGCTACAAATGAAGTACAACCTCTTGATGCCTTCTTCGCGATTGCATCAATGTGTTGGGCCCAGGATAGATCCTCTGACATATTCATGCTAAGAAACTTGAATCTACTCTTCCTTTCCATTGCTGACTAAATTACTATTGGTGGTTGATCTCCTGACTTTCCATTCCTGAAATCCACAATTAATACCTTGGTCTTGCTGACATTGATTAAAAAGATTGTTATTATGACACTTTAAGACCATAAGATATAGGAACAGAATTAAATCATTTGGTCCATCAAGTCTTTCATGGCTGATTTATAGTCTCCCCCCACCAACCCCATTCTCCTGCCTTCTTCCTGTAATCTTTAACATGTTTACTAAATAAGAAACTATCCACCTCCCTTTAAATATACCCAATGACTGGACCTCCAAAGATGTCTGTGGCAATGAATTCCACAGATTCACTACCAACTGGCTAAAGAAATTCTTCTTCATCTCTGTTCTAAGTGGACATCTGTCTATTCTGTGGCTCTACCCTCTGGTCCAAGACTCACCCACTACAGGAAACATCTCCACATCCACTCTATCTAGGCCTTTCAATATTCGATAGTTTTCAATGAGATCCTCTCTCATTCTTCTAAACTCCAGTGAGGACAGGCCCAGCGGTAACAAATGCTCCTCATACATTAACTCTTTTATTCCTGGAATCATTTTGAATCTCCTGTGGATCCTCATCTTCATAAGCAGCTCAAAACTGTTCACAATCCTCCAAGTGCGGTCCAAGCAGTGCCTTATAAATCCTGGGAATTATATCTTTGCTCATATTTTCTAGACCTCCTGAAATGAATGCAAGCATTACATTTTCCTTCCTTACTACTGACTCATCCTGCAAGTAAACCTTCAGGGAATCCTGTAGAGGCTGTTGCAAGAAACATAAGAATTTGATGGTCAGTGATTTTAACTTTCCACATATCGACTGCACCTCCCATACTGTAAAAGGGCTGGATAGGAAAGAGTTTGTCAAATGTGTTCAGGAAAGTTTCCTAAATCAGTACCTAGAAGTCCTAACTGGAGAGAGTGTGATACTAGATTTCCTATTAGGGAATGAGACAGATCAGGTGACAGGAGTTTGTGCAGGGGAACACTTTGCATCTCGTGATCATAATGGCATCAGTTTCAAGGTAATTATGAAAAATGATATCTCTGGTCCTCCTGTTGAGATTCTAAATTGGAGAAAGGCCAACTTTGATGGCATCAGAAAGAATCTGGCAAGTGTGGATTGGGACAGGCTGTTTTCTGGCAAAGATGTACTTGGTAAGTGGGAAACTTTCAGAAGTGAAATTTTGAGAGTAAAGAGTTTGTATGTTCCTTTCAGAATAAAAGGCAAGGATAACAGGTTTAGAGAAACTCAAGTTTCTGAGAGATATTGAGACTCTGGTCATGAAAAAAAGGAGCATAGCAGTATAGGCAAGTAGGAACAAATGAGGTACTTGAATACAGAAGTGCAAAAGAACACTTGAGGAGGAAATCAGGAGGGTTAAAAAAGCCATGAGGTTGCTCTAGCGGACAAGGTGAAGGAGAATCCTCAGGGCTTCTAGATGTATTAAGAGCAAAAGGACAGCAAGCAACAAAATTGATCCTCTGGAAGATCGAAGTGGTAATTCATGGATGGGGCCAAAAGAGATGGGGGAAGATCTTAAGTGGAATTTTTTGCATCTGTACTTCTTGGGAGATGGACACAGAGTCTATTGATAGGAGGCAATGTAGCAGTGAGGTCATGGACTCTAAACAGCTTGCAAAGAAGAAGGTGTTTGCTGTTTTGAGGTATATTAGGGTGGATATATCCGGACAGGGTGTTCCCTCAGAACCTGTGGCAGGCTAGTGCAGAAACTGCAGGGGCCCTAGAACAGATATTTAAAACATCCTTAGGGGTGCTGGAGGATAGCTAATGTTGTTATGTTGTTAAAGAAAGGAATTTATAGGCCTGTGAGTCTGACATCAGTAGTGGATTAGTTATTGGAATGTATTCTAAGGGACTGGAGTATTTGGATAGATAGTCAACATGGTTTTGTGTGTGGTAAGTTGTGTCTAACCAATCTTATAGAGCTTTCTGAGGAAATTACCAGGGAAGTTGATGAGGCAAGGACTACATGGCCTTTAGCAAAGCCTTTGACAAGGTGCCACATTGGAGGTTAGGCAAGAAGGTTCAGTTGCTTGGCATTCAAGATGAGGTAGTAAATTGGATTAGACATTGGCTTTGAGGAAGAAGCCACAGAGTGATTGTAGATGGTTGCCTCTCTGACTGGAGGCCCATGACTGCTGGTGTGCATGCCACTGGCTCTGTTGCTGTATGTCATCCATAATCAAAGATCTTTATAATTATACGGTAAACTGGATCAGTAAATTTGTGGATAACTGCAAGATTGGGAGTGTCGTGGACATCAAGGTAGTCTAGCAAAGCCTGCAGCAGCATCTGAACCAGCAGAAAAAAAGGACTGTCAAATGGCCGATAGAATTTAATGCAGACAAAGGTGAAGGTTTACACTTTGGGAGGATCAACCAGTGTAGGTCTTATAGTGAGCTAGAGGGCATTGAGGAGTGCGGTTGAACACAGGGATCTGGGAATACAGATCCACAATTCTTTGAAAGTGGTGTCATAGGTAGATAGGGTCGGAAAGAAAGCTTGTGGAACATTCA
Source organism: Mobula birostris (assembly GCF_030028105.1). Classification (NCBI taxonomy): domain Eukaryota; kingdom Metazoa; phylum Chordata; class Chondrichthyes; order Myliobatiformes; family Myliobatidae; genus Mobula; species Mobula birostris. The sequence goes on along the minus strand of NC_092371.1, from coordinate 183,983,107 downwards.
CCTTCATAAATCAATGTATTGAGTACAGGAGATGTGATGCTATGTTGAAATTGTTGTGCAAGATATTGGTGAGGCCTAATTTGGAGTATTGTGCTCTGCTTTGGTCACCTGCCTACAGAAAAGATGTGAATACAATTGAAAGAGTGCAAAAAAAATGTACAGGGATATTACCAGTACTTGAGGACCTGAGTTATTGGGAAAGATTGAAAATGTTAGAACTTTATTCCTTGGAATGTAGAAGATGATAAGACCATAGACCATAAGACAAAGGAGCAGAAGTAGGCCATTCGGCCCATTGAGCCTGCTCCGCCATTTTATCATGAGCTGATCCATTTTCTCCAATTTAGTCCCACTGTCCCGCCTTCTCACCATAACCTTTGATGCCCTGGCTACTCAGATACCTATCAATCCCTGCTTTAAATACATCCAATGACTTGGCCTCCCCTGCTGCCCGTGGCAACAAATTCCATAGATTCACCACCCTCTGACTAAAAAAATTTTTTCGCATTTCTGCTCTGAAAGGGCGCCCTTCAATCCTGAAGTCATGCCCTCTTGTACTAGACTCCCCCATCATGGGAAACAACTTTGCCACATCCACTCTGTCCATGCCTTTTAACATTTGAAATGTTTCTATGAGGTCTCCCCTCATTCTTCAAAACTCCAAGGAGTACAGTCCAAGAGCGGACAAACGTTCCTCATATGTTAACCCTCTCGTTCCCGGAATCATTCTAGTGAATCTTCTCTGTACCCTCTCCAACGTCAGCACATCCTTTCTTAAATAAGGAGACCAAAACTGCCCACAGTACTCCAAGTGAGGTCTCACCAGCGCCTTATAGAGCCTCAACATCACATCCCTGCTCCTATACTCTATTCCTCTAGAAATGAATGCCAACATTGCATTCGCCTTCTTCACTACCGACTCAACCTGGAGGTTAACTTTAAGGGAATCCTGTACGAGGACTCCCAAGTCCCGTTGCATCTCAGAACTTTGAATTCTTTCCCCATTTAAATAATAGTCTGCCCATTTATTTTTTCTGCCAAAGTTCATAACCATACACTTTCCAACATTGTACTTCATTTGCCACTTCTTTGCCCATTCTTCCAATCTATCCAAGTCTCTCTGCAGATTCTCCATTTCCGCAGCACTACCGGCCCCTCCACCTATCTTCATATCGTCAGCAAACTTAGCCACAAAGCCATCTATTCCATAATCCAAATCGTTGATGTACAATGTAAAAAGAAGCGGCCCCAACACTGATCCCTGTGGAACACCACTGGTAACCGGCAGCCAACCAGAATAGGATCCCTTTATTCCCACTCTCTGTTTCCTGCCAATCAGCCAATGCTCTATCCACATATGTAACTTTCCTGTAATTCCATGGGCTCTTATCTTGTTAAGCAGCCTCATGTGTGGCACCTTGTCAAAGACCTTCTGAAAATCCAAATATACAACATCCACTGCATCTCCCTTATCTAGCCTACTGGTAATTTCCTCAAAAAATTGTAATAGGTTTGTCAGGCAGGATTTTCCTTTAAGGAATCCATGCTGAGTTCTGCCTATCTTGTCATATGCCTCCAGGTACTCTGTAACCTCATCCTTGACAATCAACTCCAACAACTTCCCAACCACCAACGTCAAGCTAACAGGTCTATAATTTCCTTTTTGCTTCCTTGCCCCCTTCTTAAATAGCGGAGTGACATTTGCAATCTTCCAGTCTTCCGGAACCATGTCAGAATCTATCGACTTTTGAAAGATCATCGCTAATGCCTCTGCAATCTCCACAGCTACTTCCTTCAGAACACGAGGGTGCATTCCATCTGGTCCAGGAGATTTATCGACCTTTAGCCTATTCAGCTTCCTGAGTACTTTCTCTGTTGTAATTGTGACTGCGCACACTTCTCTTCCCTGCCACCCTTGAGTGTCCGGTATCCTGCTGTCTTCCTCAGTGAAGACTGATGCAAAATACTTGTTCAGTTCCTCTGCCATCTCCTCATCTCCCATTACAATTTCTCCAGCATCATTTTCTATCGGTCCTACATCTACTCTCACCTGTCTTTTACTCTTTATATACTTGAAAAAGCTTTTAGTATCCTCTTTGATATTATTTGCTAGTTTCCTTTCATAGTTAATCTTTTCTCTCTTAATGACCTTCTTGTTTTCCTTTTGTAAGGTTTTAAAGACTTCCCAATCCTCTGTCTTCTCACTAATTTTTGCTTCCTTGTATGCCCTCTCCTTAGCTTTAACTTTGGCTTTGACTTCTCTAGTCAACCACGGTTGCATCCTTCTTCTACTCGAAAATTTCTTCTTTGTTGGAATATACCTGTCTTGCACATTCCTCATTTCTCACATAAACTCCAGCCACTGCTGCTGTGCCGTCTTTCCCGCCAGTGTCTCTTTCCAGTCAACTTTGGCCAGTTCCTCTCTCATACCACTGTAGTTTCCTTTACTCCACTGAAACACTGACACATCAGATTTCGGCTTCTCTTTTTCTAATTTCACAGTGAACTCAATCATGTTATGATCACTGCCTCTTAAGGGTTCTTTCACCTCAATCTCTCCAATCACCTCCGGTTCATTACACAATACCCAATCCAGTACAGCCGATCCCCTAGTGGGCTCAACAACAAGCTGTTCTAAAAAGCCATCTCGCAGACACTCTACAAATTCTCTCTCTTGAGATCCAGTGCCGACCTGATTTTTCCAATCTACTCGCATGTTAAAATCCCCCACAATTATCATAACACTGCCCTTCTGACAAGCCTTTTCTATTTCCAGTTGTAATTTGTAGTCCACATCCCTGCAGCTGTTTGGAGGCCTATAAATAACTGCCATCAGGGTCCTTTTACCCCTGCTATTCCTTAGCTCAACCCATAAAGATTCTGCACCTTCCAATCCTATATCACCTCTTTCTAATGATTTAATATCATTTCTTACCAATAAAGCCACGCCTCCCCCTCTGCCTACTTTCCTATCCTTCTGATACACTGTGTATCCTTGGACGTTCAGCTCCCAGAGACATGTATCCTTTAGCCAGGTCTCAGTGATGGCCACAATATCATACCTGCCAATCTGTAGCTGTACAACAAGATCATCCACCTTATTTCTTATGCTGCGTACATCTAAGTATAACACCTTAAGACCAGTATTTGATACTTTTTGCTTTGATTTCACTGCAACTTTATTGCACTGCAACTCATCCCAATGGCTACACATTTGCCCCATCACCTGCCTGTCTTTCCTGACATCTTTAGTGCTCTGCTATGATGGAGGTATACAAGGGTGAGGAGTGTGTGGAATGAGCTGCCAGCACAAGTGATGGATGTGGGGTTGATTTCAATGTTTAAGAGAAATTTGAAAAAGTACATGGAGGGCTATGGTCTAGGTGCAGGTTGATGGGACTAGGCAGGTTGATGGTTCAGCACAGATTAGATGGGTTGAAAGGTCTATTTTGGTGCTGTAGTGTTCTATGACTATTTTCCGATATTCATCTGGAATTATTACAAACTATATTCATAAAATTATAAATGAGAGTCATATAATTTCCCAAGTATTAACTCAGTCCTTACAACCAACATAACATTTTTAGGGAACGTTATAGCAAGGTGGTTTCTAAGTAAGTAAACAGAAATTTGGTTGGGTTACATTTAAAGTATTGTATATCTTTATGTTACCCCATTACGGAAAGGACGTGGAAGCTTTCAGAAGGGTACAGATGAGTTTTACCAGGATGCTGCCTGGATTAGAAAGGTATGAACTACAAAGGTAGTGACAAACTTGATTTTTTTCCTCTCTCTGACGCATTGGAGGCTGAAGAGAAACCCGTTAGGAGTTAATAAAATTATGAGAGACACAGACAGTGTTGGCAGAATCTTTCTACCTAGGGAGACATACCAAATGCATCCATTTAAGATGAGACGGGGGTGAAGTTTAAAGGAGATATGCAGGGTTCTTTTGTAGAGAGAGAATGGAAGGTGCCCTAAATTGGCTGCCAGTGGTTGCGGTGGAAGCTGTTATGACGAGGGTATTTAAGAAGCTTTTAGATAGGCACTTGAAAATGCAGGAAATGGAGAGATATAGATCATGTGCAGCAGGAAGAGATTTAATTTAATTAGGTATCATGTTTGGCACAGATGTCATGGGCAAAATGGTCTGATCCTGTTTTATGTGTCCTCCAGCACAGCACAATGATTGACACCGCATGCTTGTTGTGGCCAATTTCCTCACATCCAGCTTAACCCAACAAGTGTTGAGCCTGTACACTTTGCCAGTGGAAGAGTTATCAATACCCTTTTTTAGCATCTCCCTTCAATAGATCACTCACTTGCAAAAGAAAACAAAGGTCTTCACAACTCTTTAGTCTATCGTGAATGATTGTATTAGCATTATGGCCACAGAAGAAATTTGGATGTAATAATGACAAGAATTTGTTCTACATGAAGCATCTTCAACTTAGGTTTTCATTTTCATACTTATGTCAATCTTACTGATGTACTAACACTGGCTCTCATCACCAAATCACACCTTGATCTAACCCCCAAACATGTTCTCCTTCAACATGCTCACTATACTACTCCATCTTGACTTTCATTTAAAATAGCATTTTACCAACTGTAATAAAAAATTTCTTATCAAGCTATTTTCATTGCATTCTTCCCCTGGCCTTTGCACTAAGAAACTTATTATCTAGTGCAAATTCAAACTCCATCACAATTCCTCTCTTAATCTTACTTAGCCTTTTAAGCCTCCATTATTGGTCATCACTGATTCACCTCCACGACCTCACTATTCCCATCAAAGGTGTTGCTCCACAAATGAAAACTAACAGCAAAATATTATGACATCTCATATTTTTATAAAACCACAGCTGTAGATCATAAAAAAAATAACAGCATAGTACAGGCACTTCAGACCATGATGTTGTACTGACCATTTAACCTACTCCTAGATAAATCTAATCCCTCCTTCCCACATTAGCTTCCATTTTTCTATCATGCATGTGCCTATTAAATGTCCCCAATGTATCTGCCTGGCAGCAAGTTCACACCCATTGCTCTGTGTAAGAACCATATCTCTGCAAACACCCCTCTGCTTTCCTGGAATCACCTGAAAATTATGTCCACTCCTATTAGCCATTTCTACACTGGGATAAAAAGTTTCTGGTGTCCATTCAATCTAAGTCCCTTATCATCTCTCATCTGCTTCCAATCCAAAGAGAAAAGCTTTAGCTTGCTCAACCAATCCTCATAAGACAATCTAATTTAGGCAGCATCCTAGTAAATCTCCCCTACACCCTCTCAAAAGTTTCCATATCCTTCATTTAATGAGAAGACCAGGAATGAACATAATATTCCACGTGGTCTAACCAGAATTTTATAAAGCCACAACACTTCTTCACAGCCCTGAACTCAAATCCACAGACTAATGCAGGCCAATACACCAAACACTTTCTTACAACCCTATCAACAACTTTGCAAGATCTAGGTTTCCTATAAACAGTATATTATATTATATGGAAAATAAACAATATTTCCTCCAGTGAAAGATCTATGTGGCAGGATCCCTCTGTTCCTCTGTACTGCCTTGAATCCTGCCATTAACTCTATATTCTGTCTTCAGTTCGACCTTCCAAAGTGAATCACTTCAGAATTTTCCTGGTTGAACTCCATCTGTCACTTTACAAGCCCAGCTCTACACCCCAACAATGTCCCATCATAATCCTCAACAACCTTTTATATAAGGAGTTCCCAACTCTCTTTGGGTTACTGCTTTATTGGGTCCCATATCGTGTCCTGAGTGTCTGCTCTCCCTCTACTGCCATTACATAAAAATGATAAAGAACTTTGATTTATGATGCACAGTTTAAACTGTCCTTTACTTAGCACCTAACTCTCAGAACTCACTTTGCAAAACCTCATCCCTCTTGCTATCCATGTCATTGGAGCCTACATGGACCACAACCTCTGGCCGCTCACCGTCCCACTTAATAATGCTGGGAACTTAATCCGAGATGCCCCAGGCCCCATCACCTGGGAAGTGACACACTATCCAGGGATCGCATTCTCTTCCACAGAACCTCCTTTCTATTCCGCTAACTAACAAATCCCTTACCACCACTGTGTGCCTCTTCTCCTCCCTTCCCTTCTGAGCCAGAGCCAGACCTGGTGACAGGGACCTGATCACTGTGACTTTCCTCTGCAAAGTCACCCCCTATCAGTATCCAAAGTGGTGTTCTTGTTGTTTAGGGGATGGCTCCACTGGCTGGTTAATCCCTTTCATCCTCCTGACTGTCACCAGTTTCCAGTCTCCTGTACCTTGAGTGTAACTATATGTCCTATCTATCATCCCCTCAGCCTCCCGAATGATCTGGAGTTCATCCAGTTTCAGTTCCAACTCCTTAAATGTGCAGTACTAGAAGCTGCAGCTGGATGCACTTCTTTCAGTTGAAGTCGTCAGGGACACTGGATGTCTTCCTGCCTTCCCACATCCCACAAGAAGAGAATTGGACTGTCCTACCTTGCATACCTACTGTTCTAACTGTGTAATTATAAAGAAGGAAACAATAAATAAATTGACAAAAAAAAATCTACCTGCAGCTTTTCACCTTCTCTTATTCGACTCTTTCCTTGCTAAAGCTTCAAGGAACTAAAGTCTCAAAACCCCACCCTAACAAAGGCCACCTCATTTCTCATTTACCCCTGCCTTATTTTAATTTGATCTTTGATTGGTCACTGTGCAAAGGTCCGTTTGAACTTTTTTTATGTTCTTGAATTTGTTCAAGAACATTTTGACCCAATCTTATATAAAATAAATCCTCTTGTTGAAAAGTCAATAACAGCATTTTCAAGATTAGCAGTTTGCAAACTGCAAGGCCATAGTAGATGGAAACTCCAGTCTGAACAGTTTTTCCATTACCCTATAACTTATTACAATACCCTAACAATTTTTCAGTGATCTTTTCTACAGCAGCTCTAAATACGTGAGTTTTCCAAATAGGTTGTGCTTAATTAAAGGGGGCAGCAGTAAAAGGAACATCAACAAATTAATAAAGTTTACTACATTGTGAAAGATGTTTGGCAGGGCTATCAACTTTGAACCCAGATGATAAATAAATGTGTATTCTAAATGATAAGAAGCCGAAAACAGACTATCACAGACAGAATTAGAAGTCCAGGTATGGAAATCACCAAAAAGTAGCACAGATATAATAAATAATTAAAAACAATTTATTCACAATTATATCAGGAATAAATATTAAATGATGATAAAATCCATTGCCTGGTACTCTTTTGAAAGGCAGAAAATTAAGAAAGAAGATCTAATTGATGTATTTCAAATAGTTAACAGAAAGCCTATTTACTCTGGTGAGAGAGTGATAACCTTCAAATTAGAGGCAAATCACTGATGTTAAGATGTTCACAGAAAAACTGATGGAAATGTTCTACTCAAAAGCAGTACAAACACACTGAAGTTAGAAAACAGAAAAATTCTGTTCAATGCAAAGAGACTAGAACTTGCAGCTCTATCCCAATATACTCACCCTTTCCTTTAGCTACCACTATAATCAATCTTAAATGATCTGGTCTCTGCTTCCGTCACTAACTTTGGATGTGATATCTTCACAACACAAGCAGTAAAAACTTCTTGCTACTGCACCTTAAATTTTTCACATTTTCAAAGCTATACCTTTGTCTGAAACTATTCTATTGTGTAATTTTTCATAATTTAATGCACCAGCTTTAAACACCTCACAACTCATGGTCTATTCTTCAAAGGGTTAGGGTTAATTGACCCTGAATTTTTAAGTATTTAATGTTGGTTTCTCTTCTTATCTAAGCCTAGGAGTTTAAACTGCACTTATGAAAGGGTGATCTATTACTTAATAGAATAAATTACTTTTGTAAAGAACAGACTTTACATAGCTTTCAGTAGGGAAAAGACCCTAGAAAGAAAAGTAAATATAATATATACTATATACAGCATTTGTATTCATCCAAAGAAACATTATTTTATTCCCTTATGAAATGCATACCTGGATCTAGCAGGCTCAATATTAGAAATGCTGTCAAATTAACAACTGCCAGCATTTTCATGACACAGAAATGACACGGACTTACTTGTACATTGTCAAACTTTAAACCAGGCATGGTCAACTTCTCCTTGTCAATGAATACTGTGTTGTACTGTTGAGTAGCTACAGAAATTAGAATTTTCCTAGTCTCTTCAGATGGAAGCCAAGCATCATACCGCCTGTCTATCTCACTCATATTTAATGCTGTTGCAAAGGGATCGTCACTTCCTGCAAATGCTGCTTGGAGCTGAGTGAAGGGCTTGGGTGACAGAGATGTTTCTGTAGATGATGCTGCCGAAGGTGTTATACCATTTCCTATAATGAAGGATTTGTCTGTGGGGCTAGATGGACTCGTTATCCCTGGAGCAGAAAGTGAGGACAATCGATCAGGCACTGAAGCACTAGCATTTGGATTGCTAACAGAAATTAAAGATGTTGACGTAAATGAGTCAAAAAATTCTGCTGCTGATGAACTTGAACAGACATCGTCTGTGAAAAATTTGCTTAGGCTAGGACTTGGATGAACTCCAAATAGTGGTTTATTTGGAGCATCAATGATAGTTCCAAAGCTGGGAGATTTTACCATCTGCGGTTCATAGCCATCTGCTTTCAAAGGAGTATTGACCTGGTCTTTGTCTTGCTTGTCCTGATTAAAAATTGTGCACACTGGCAGATTTTCCTCCTTTGCTGAATGAGTGGTTACTGGCACCTGACCCTGTTTCTCCTGCAATTCTAAGTCAACCTGGCCATCTGATCCATTTTCAGGACTTTCTTCTGGAACTTGATCATCTTCTGATCCGACTGCAAGTTCCAGATTCTGTGTGGCAGACGTTTCATCCTGCATTGGAGTTTTATCATCATCAGCATTATGTACAGATGTTACATGTTCAATTTGTTGAGCAGAAGCCTCTTTATAATCCTCCTTTTCAGAACGTACTGGTGGAACATCACCACATTCCATGTCTAAAGCCTCTTCACAGTCATGCAGCATTGCTAGGTCTCCAACATCACCCTCACTATTACTAGGTGAGTCAGATATTATTACACTCTCCATCATCTGTTCATTAAGCTTGTCCATTAGATTCATTTGACAGGTATCAGGCAATTTATCTGTGGGCTCTGATACAAATGTATCAGCATGTAGGTCAATATTTTCTGTTCCAAATAGCAATTGCTGCTGCTGAGTATGAGATTCCTGGAGCTCTGTTTTCATATTCTCTTTATTCATCTCCTCACCAATACTTAACGCTACAGTATCAGTAACCTTGGAGCCTAGTTGAAGATTTTCCATATTTTCCTGCAACCAAAATTCATAATTTTAGTGCGTTGCATATTAAAATTCTGCTCCAACATTATGGCCAATCTGCAGCCTCCACATAATTCACATATGTTAACATTAGTAGGAGAATGGAATGGCTAGTTTAAATTAAATTATTTTCTTTGCTGGCAACTTATTGTCACACTTGTACCTCCACATTGATTGTGCGTCCACCCTTTTGGTGCGGTCTTTCATTGATTCTACTATGGTCCTTGGAGCTACTGTGTATGCCCACAAGAAAAAGAAAATGAATCTTAGGGTTGTATTTAATGGCATATATTTACTTTGAATTTTGAAATTATATTGATTTAAATGTCTAACCCTTAATAAAAAAGTTACTTCCTCCAAGCCACGTATTATTCCTTGACTTAAAAAAATGACGACAATGTTGCATTAGTTGTTAAAAATGCAATGCTAATATACCTTTGTTGGAACTACTATCCCCCACACACTTACAAATAATAGGTATTAACAGCAATTTTATAGGCATGGTTGAATTTTACAACAATAATTTGCACCATCTGAACAGATGATCTAATTTGGTACAAGTACTATGCTATATGCTTTCAGAACTGCAGGAAAACATTAAAAGATTTGGCATAACAATCTGTTCAAAACACTCTGATAAAAATTATATGAAAGAGCTAGAACTTTGCAACTTTTTTTTGTCAACTATCTGTTTGTCAATGATAGGACAATCCCTAAAGGTATATATGCACCACTGATTCTGTCGTCTTCAAGCAGGCTTTAATGGTTAGCTTAAGCTGCTATGTTGAACACAACTTCCAGATCCTGTACTAGAGAACACAAATAATTGTCTGACATACAGAAAATAAACATTCATCAGCAGCTTTAGCAATTAATCTTTTCATCAGATGGATATTCATATATGTAGTCTGGGCTGCTTCCAAATATTTAAACATCTAATTAACAGTAAGATTATATAACATGCAAGAAAGACAGATTTAGCTTTTTTGTTAATTATAGGGCAACCTTTAACCCAATACAAAGGTTTGATATGAAGACAATTATGGACTGCAGTAGACTAGTGGAAACTAATATAATCCATCATTATAAAAATTAATTATGTTGTCAACAAGTTACATCAACAATTCCGCACATAATTTGCTTTAGTAATTCAGTCTCAAAAGTAGTTAAAATAATTTTCATTCCTACATGGTGTTAAATATTAAAATTCTTTTCCAGGTCATTTGATGACATTAAAGTTATATTGATTCAGTGAGCTCCGTGCTTGCCATGACGCTGAGCTCTTCTTCCACCGCCTCCATCTCCGTGCCTACTTCTTTGGCAAAGGCTCTCCAGCTCTCACCAAGGACCCCTTCTCCTGTCTTCAACCCTGCTTCTCTTCCTGGACACCCCGCTCCGGTCTTCTGCCTGCCCTGGATCTTTTCATTGCTAACTACTGACGAGACATCGACCGTCTTGACTTCATCAATCCTCTCTCCAATTCTAACCTCACTTCTTCCAAATACATTGTTCTCCACTCTCAGACACCTTCTCTAATTTAGCTCTTGAAAAGCGGTCTACAAACAACCAGGCCATTCTCTACCATACCATCACCATTGATTCTGAGGATCTCTCAACCACTGCCATCTACCTCATAGTTTCCTTACCCCGCACCCAAGATCCACAAACCTGTCTGTCCAGGTAGACCCATTGTCTCTACTTGTTCCTGCCCCACCAGACTTAAATCTGCAGACCCGACTCATTTTTAGCCCCCCTAGTTCAGTCCCTTCCTACTTACATCCATGATAATTCACACACTCTTACTCTTTTCAGTAATTTCAAGTTCCCTGAGCTCAATCATCTTATTTTCACTCTGGATGTCCAGTCCCTATATACTTCTATCCCCTAGTCAGGAAGACTTCAAAGCTCTGTTTCTTTTTGGACACCAGACCCAACCAATTCTCCTCCACCACCATTCTCCTCCATCTGGTGAAACTGGTCCTGGCCAATTCTCTGGACTCTTTCAAGAAAGAGTTAGATAGAGCTCTTAAGGATAGCAGAGTCAAGGGATACGGGGAGAAGGCAGGAACAGGGTACTGATCATAGATGATCAGCCATGATCATAGTGAATGGCAGTGCTGGCTTAAAGGGCCGAAGGGCCTACTCCTGCACCTATTGTCCTCACACTCAATAATTTCTCCTTCTGCTCCTCCCACATCCTTCAAACAAAAGGTTTGGGCACTCTCATGGGTTCCAGTTATGCCTGTTTTCTGGCTATGTGCAACAGTCAATGTTCCAAGCCTAAACTGATATCACTCCCCAACTTTTCCTCCACTATATCGATGACTGCATTGGTGCTGTTTCCTGCAACCGCGCTGAGCTCATGGACTTCATCAACTTTGCCTGCAACTTCCACCCTGCCCTCAAATTTAACTAGTCCATTTCTGACAACTCCCTGCCCTCTACCCATCACTGTGTCCCTATCTCTGGAGACAGCTTATCTACTGATATTTTTTTTTTTATAAACCCACTGATTCTCAAAGCTACCTGGACTATACATCTTCCCATCTTATTACTTGTAAAAATGCCATCCCTTTCTCTTAATTCCTCTGTCTCTGCAGAAGACTCTAGAACTAGTCTCTAGAACTATGGAGATGTCCCCCTCCTTCAAAGAAAGAGGCTTCCCTTCCTCCACCATCAACGCTGCCCTCACTGGCATCTCTTCTGATTCGCACACATTTGCCTGCCCTCACCTCATCCACCTGCCAACCTACTAGTGATAGGGTTCCTCTTGTCCTCAACTACCATCCCACCAGCCTCTGCGTCCAGCACATAATTATCTGTAACTTCTGCCACCTCCAAAGGGATCCCACCACCAAGCACATCTTCCACTCCCCCACTCTCCACAGGGATCTCTCCCTGAACAACCCCCCTCTCCACTGATCTCTCTCCTGGCATTTAACCTTGCAAGCGGAACAAATACTACACCTGTCTCTACACCACAACCATTCAGGGCCCCGAACAGTTGTTCCAGGTGAGGTGACACTTCATCTGTGAGTCTGTTGGGGTCATCTATGGTATCCGGTGCTGCCAGTGTGGCCACCTGTATAATGGTGAGACCCAACATAGATTAGGAGATTGCTTCGCCGAGCACCTACGAAGCCACACTCAGGTTGGAGGAGCATTCCCATTCTGATATGTCAATCCATAGCCTCCTCTATTGTCACGATGAGGCCACAGCTAGGTTAGAGGAAGAACACCTTATATTTCATCTGTGTAGCCTCTAACTAGATGGCTTGAACACCGATTACTTGAACTTCCAGTAATTTCTCTCTCCTCCCCCCTCAACTTTACCATTACCCATTTAAACTTCCCTCTCTCACCTCATCTCCTTAACTGTTCATCAACTCCCTCTTCCTTTACTTGCATGGCCTTCTGTCCTCGTAAATCTCCTCTGCACCCTTTGACGGAGTAGATGGTAAGTTGATGGAGAAGATGGTAAGTTGATGGAGAAGATCCTGAGAGGCAGGATTTATGAACATTTGGAGAGGCATAATATGATTAGGAATAGTCACCATGGCTTTGTCAAAGGCAGGTCGCGCCTTACGAGCCTGATTGAATTTTTTGAGGATGTGACTAAACACATTGATGAAGAAAGAGCAGTAGATGTAGAGTATATGGATTTCAGTAAGGCATTTGATGAGTACCCCATGCAAGGCTTATTGAGAAAGTAAGGAGGCATGGGATCCAAGGGGACATTGCTTTGTGGATCCAGAACTGGCTTGCCCACAGAAGGCAAAGAGTGGTTGTAGATGGGTCATATTCTGCATGGAGGTTGGTGACCAGTGGTGTGCCTCAGGGATCTGTTCTAGGACCCTTACTCTTCGTGATTTTTATAAATGACCTGGATGAGGAAGTGGAAGGATGGTCTAGTAAGTTTGCTGATAACACAAAGGTTGGAGGTGTTGTGGATAGTGTGGAGGGCAGTCAGAGGTTACAGCGGGACATTGATAGGATGCAAAACTGGGCTGAGAGGTGGCAGATGGAGTTCAACCCGGATAAGTGTGAAGTGGTTCATTTTGGTAGGTCAAATATGATGGCAGAATATAGTATTAATGGTAAGACTCTTGGCAGTGTGAAGGATCAGTGGGATTTTGGGGTCTGAGCTCATAGGACGCTCAAAGCAGCTGCGCAGGTTGACTGTGGATAAGAAGGCATACGGTGTATTGGCCGTCATTAACAGTGGAATTGAATTTAGGAGCCGAGAGGTAATGTAGCAGCTATACAGGACCCTGGTCAGACCCCACTTGGAGTACTGTGCTCAGTTCTGGTCACCTCACTACAGGAAGGATGTGGAAGCCATAGAAAGGGTGCAGAGGAGATTTACAAGGATGTTGCCTGGATTGGGGAGCATGCCTTATGAGAATAGGTTGAGTGAACTCGATCTTTTCTCCTTGGAGCGATGGAGGATGAGAGGTGACCTGATAGAGGTGTATAAGATGATGAGAGGCATTGATTGTGTGGATAGGCAGAGGCTTTTTCCCAGGGCTGAAGTGGTTGCCACAAGAGGACACAGGTTTAAGGTGCAGGAAAGTAGGTACAGAGGAGATGTCAGGGATAAGTTTTTTACTCAGAGAGTGGTGAGTGCGTGGAATGGACTGCCGGCAACGGTGGTGGAGGTAGATACGATAGGGTCTTTCAAGAGCTATTTGGATAGGTACCTAGAGCTTAGAAAAACAGAGGACTATGGGTAAGCCTAGTAATTTCTAAGGTAGGGACATGTTCGACGTAACTTTGAGGGCCAAAGGGCCTGTATTGTGCTGTATGCTTTCTATGTTTCTATGTTTTCAATGTCCTCTCCTATCAGATCCCCCCGCCCTTCTCCAGCCCTTTATCTCTTTCACTATTCGACCTCCCAGTTCTCCTACCACCTTGTACTTCTTCCTACCCTTCCCCCCACCTTGTTTTTCTGACTTCTCATCTTTTTTTCTCTAGTCCTGATGAAGGGTCTTGGTCTGAAATATCAACTGTTTACTCTTTTCCATCAATGCTGTCTGGCCTGCTGAGTTCCTCCAGCATTTTGTGCATGCTATATTAATTTGCCAACTCTTTAAACATTTTTATCTTCCTATGCTCAAACACAGTATAAGAAAGAAATACTTATCTTTAATGAAAGACTGTATATAAATTTTCCCCTCAAAATAGTCATGATCATCTCCGAACTATTCTAGTCACCTATTCATTATGAAACAATTGTTCGAAGGCAAATTATGTTTAATTCATGTTGCACATTTAGATTTCCATTGTGTTTCTGAATATTCATTCATGACTTCTTTCATCCCTTTCCAAACCTAAAATTGTTTATTTTCCAAACCCTAAAATTTATCTGCTCCTTTGCTTCAAACCCTTGAACATCACCACTTTTAAATGCTCCAGCACCAATAGCTTCAGCTTCAATACCCTCCTTCAACATTTCCACTTGAATCAACGTTTTCAGATACCATCCATGTGGGAAAAAAATTGGCTACCACTGGCAGTTTAAGGTCAAACACGAGGAAATCTGCAGATGCTGGAATTTCAAGCAACACCTATAAAAGTTGTTGGTGAACGCAGCAGGCCAGGCAGCATCTCTAGGAAGAGGTACAGTCGAAGTTTCGGGCTGAGACCCTTCATCAGGACTAACTGAAAGAAGAGCTAGTAAGAGATTTGAAAGTGGGAAGGGGAGGGGGAGGGGGACATCCGAAATGATAGGAGAAGACAGGAGGGGGAGGGATGGAGCCAAGAGCTGGACAGTTGATTGGCAAAAGGGATATGAGAGGATCATGGGACAGGAGGCCTAGGGAGAAAGAAAACGGGGAAGGGGGAAAAAAGTTTAAGATCAGATTTAGCTTTATAAGGGTCATTGTATAATGCCTCCAAATACATTTTTTTTTTAGTGAAGGCAAAATCGATATGGACAAGGTTACACTTACTGAACCACAGAATGAGATCCATACAGGGTGTTGCCATTCAGCCCTTTACAGGCACATGGGCTTTCTGTTAACAGTGAAGCTTATTACCTTCACCAACATCAACTGTCCTTTTTTCTTTTTTGGAAGGCAAAAGTCTGTCCTTATATTTCAGTTCGGCCAAAAATTCCAGAGGTTAGTCACTAACTGAATAAAAATAGTTCTTTGTGTTTTTTTTGCCATTTACTTTGTTTCTGAACTCACACCGTACTAAAGGCAGGTTCATTCTATCAACTGTACTTAGCCCACTGTGATTTTGAACATACTCATATCATTCTACTTTGCATTCTCTAACCCTCCACATTTCCATTCTCCTGCCTGGAACTGTTCTATTTTTAATTTCTGTGACTTCTACAGATGTTCACATACTTCTTCAAGTTCAGGAACTAGAACTGGAGGTGATACTTCGTGTGTCAAAATTCGGGAACGAAAAGGTCATCATACGAGGAACCTTTAATGGCTCTGGGTTGGTACTCGCTGGATGGGGAGATCTCATTGAAACCTTTCCAATGTTAAAAGTTCTAGTCAGAGTAGATGTGAAAAGGACATTTCCCATGATGAGGGAGTCTTCAACAAGAAGGCACAGCCTAAGTTTGGTGGGGTGTCCATTTAAACAGAGATGTGGAGAAACTTCCTTAGTCACAGGGTGGCGAATTTGAGGAACTTGTTAGCACAGGCAGCTGTGTGGGCCAGGTCTTAGAAACATAGAAACAAAGAAAAACTACAGCACAATGCAGGCCCTTCAGCCCACAATGCTGTGCCGAAAATGTCCTTACCTGAGAAATTACCTAGGGTTACCCATAGCCCTCTATTTTTCAAAGCTCCATGTACCTACCCAGGAGCCTCCGAAAAGACCCTATTGTATCCACCTCCACCACCATCCCGGCAGCCCATTCCACTCACTGCGTAAACAAATTACCCCTGACATCTCCTCTGCACCACTTCTAAGCACTTTAAAACCATGAACTCTTCTGCTAGCCAATTCAGCCCTGAGGAAAAGCCTCTGACTATCCACACAATCAATACCTCTCATCATCTTATACAGCTCTATCAGGTCACCTCTCATCCTCTGTTGCTCCAAGGAGGAAAGGCCAAGTTCATGCAACCTGTTCTCAGAAGGCATTTTTCCCAATCCAGGCAACATCCTTGTAAATCTCCTCCGCACCCTTTCTATAGTTTCTACATCCTTCCTGTAGTGAAGTGACCAGAACTGAGCACAGCAAGTGGGGTCTGACCAGGGTCCAATATAACTGTAACATTACTTCTTGGCTCCTAAACTCAATCCCATGGTTGATGAAGGCCAATGCACCGTATGCCTTCTTAACCACATTTGGTATGCCTTCTTGCCTTCCAACCTGCCATAGTGTCCTATGGACTCAGACCCCAAGATCTCTCTGATCCTCCACACTGCCAAGAGTCTTACCGTTAATGCTATATTCTGCCATCATATTTGACCTACCAAAATACCTGGGATGAACTCCATCTGCCACTTCTCAGCCCAGTTTTGCATCCTATCACTGTCCTGCTGTAACCTCTGACAGCCTTCCACACTATCCACAACACCTCCAACCTTTGTGTCATCAGCAAACACACAAACCCATCCCTCCACTTCCTCATCCAGGTCATTTATAAAAATCACAAAGAGTAAGGGTCCCAGAACACATCCCTGAGGCACACCACTGGTCACCGACCTCCATGCAGAATATGACCCATTTACAACCACCCTCTGCCTTTTGTGGGCAAGCCAGTTCTGGATCCACAAAGCAAGGTCCCCTTGGATCCCATGCCTCCTTACTTTCTCAATACGTCTTGCATTGGGGTACCTTATCAAATGCCTTGCTGAAATCCGTATAGACTACATCTACTGCTCTACCTTCATCAACGTGTTTAGTCACAATTGCGTAAGGCACAACCTGCCTTTGACAAAGCCATGCTGACTATTTCTAATCATATTATATTTCTCCAAATGTTCATAAATCCTGCCTCTCAGGATCTTCTCCTCCATCAACTTACCAACCACTGATGTAATACTCACTGGTCTATAATTTCCTGGGCTATCTCCACTCCCTTTCTTGAATAAGGGAAAACATCTGCAACCCTCCAATCCTCTAGAACCTTCCCCGTCCCCATTGATGATGCAAAGATCATTGCTAGAGGCTCCCTCGCCTCCCACAGTAGCCTGGGATACATGTCGTCCGGTCCCAGAGACTTATCCAACTTGATGCTTTCCAAAACCTCCAGCACACCCTCTTTCTTAATGTCTATACGTTCAAGCTTTTCAATCCACTGTAAGTCATCCCTATAATTGCCAAGATTCTTTTCCGTAGTGAATACTGAAGCAAAGTATTCATTAAGTATCTCCTCCAGTTCCATACACACTTTTCCACTGTAATATTTGATTAATCCCATTCCCTCATATCTTATCCTCTTGCCCTTTACCTACTTGTAGAACGCCTTGGGGTTTTCTTTAATTCTCCTCGCCAAGGCCTTCTCATTGCCCCTTTGGCTCTCCTAATCTAATTCTTAAGCTCCTTCCTGCTAGCCTTATAATTTTCTAGATTTCTGTCATTACCTAGTATTTTGATCCTTTCGTAAGCTTTTCTTTTCTTCATGACTAGATTTACAACAGCCTTTGTACACCACAGTTCTTGTACCCTACCATTATTTCCCTCTCATTGGAATGTACCTATACAGAATGCCACGCAAATATCCCCTGAACATTTGCCACATTTCTGCCATACCTTTCCCTAAGAACATCTGTTCCCAATTTATGTTTCCAACTTCCTCCCTGATAGCTTCATATTTCCCCTTACTCCAATTAAATGCTTTCCTAACTTGTTAGTTCCTGTCTCGCTCCAATGCTATGTTACAGGAGATAGAATTGTGATCATTCTCTCCAAAATGCTCTCCCACTGAGAGACCTGACAAATGACCAGGTTCATTTCCCAATACCAGATCAAGTACAGCCTCTTCCCTTGTAGGCTTAGCTACATATTGTGTCAAGAAACCTTCCTGAGCACACCTAAAAAACTCCACCCCATCTAAACCCCTCACTCTAGGGATATGCCAATCAATATTTGGGAAATTAAAATCTCCCACGACAACTCTGTTATTATTACACCTTTCCAGAATCTGCCTTCTTATCAGCACCTCGATGTCCCTGTTACTATAGGGTGGTCTATAAAAAACACACAGTTGAGTTATTGACCCCCTCCTGTTTCTAACTTCCACTCACAGAGACTTAGTAAACAATCCCTCCATGACTTCCACCTTTTCTGTAGCTGTGACACTATCTCAAATCAAGAGTGCCACACGCCCACCTCTTTTGCCTCCCTCCCTGTCCTTTCTGCAGACACCTAAAGCCGGCACTCGAAGTAACCATTCCTGCCCCCGAGTCATCCAAGTCTCTGTAATGGTCACAACATCAAAGCTCCAAGTACTGATCCACGCTCAAAGCTCATCTGCTTTGGGTGTATTTAAGGCTGAGATTGATAAGTTTTTGATTGGACACAGCATCAAAGGTTATGGGGAGAAGGCTGGGGAGTGAGGCTAAGGAGGGGAAAATAAATCAGACATAATTAAATGGTGGAGCAGACACAATGAGCCAAAGGCCTAATTCTGCTCCAAGGCCTTTCGGTCTTAATTTTTAAAGTTTATTTCAATTTCCTTCTTCCGTACTGAATACATAGGGTCCTGTATCATAAGGTCCTTTATCTTTGGAAATATGCTTTCTCAACCAGCCCTAATACTTAGAAAAAGATTTATGCACATATACCACAGCTACACCCACATCTCTCAATTCCTTTCCTCTTGCAGAACTATCTACTTCAACATGCTGTTTGCCTGGACTTTTGATGTTGTGTTTTATATTGTTTTTCCTCTAATTTTTTTGTCTGGGGAAGGGGTCAATGTTTTTCTTTGAACTGGCTCCATGGTTTTCTTTGTTTCATGGCTGTCTGAAGAAAGATGAATCTTAGCACTGCATACATACTTTGATAATAAATGTACTCTGAATCTTTGAATCATTCATGCTACACTTTACTAAACACCGCTTATGACCCTTGAGAACTCTTTGCCCCAGATAATGTCACAATTCTTATTTTTGTTGCTATGCTATTTCCTACCCATACTTCCACTACTCCTCTAATTGATTTAGGCTTTTAGCCATGCTGCCAAGTCCACTACATTGCGCTTTAAGAAATAGCTCTTAGAAGTTCACGGTAACCACATAGCCCTCAAAAGAAAACCCCCATCTGCTTACTTGAACAAGAAGGGTCTTTGACCTGTACATGCTAATTCTGCTATCCACAGATACTGGTTAATCACCTGGACATTTGCATTGTTTTCTTTCTTACCTAAACATGAATTACCTTTTCCATATTTATGCAGGCTCCCTTTAATTAGTCCATACTTGCACAAACGACTGTTAATTTTGTTTTGGAGTATTGTTCGATACCCAATTCAAAAATTTAACTGGCCTGAAGTTGCCATTGAAGAAATCCAAGAACTCACAACTGAAGTTAAGGACTAAACCCTAGCCACATAATTGATGTACTCTATACGAGGACTGAAATAGTAGAAACATAGAAAATAGGTGCAGGAGTAGGCCATTTGGCCCTTTGAGCCTGCACTGCCATTCAGTATGATCATGGCTGATCATCCAACTCAGAACCCTGTACCTGCCTTCTCTCCATACCCCCGATCCCTTTAGCCACAAGGGCCATATCTAACTCCCTCAAGTAGGTCATGATCCTTTAAACTTTCTATCATTGTCTCATACATGTCTCTCTAAAATCTTATTTGGGTCACCTCATAGTCTGTCAAATTCAAGATCTATATTCAGCGATTTCTTGAATGGGGTGGGGCAGGGTTGGCTGGAGAGGAAAGTAAGAAGTGAAGAATATGGATATTAGAATACTGAAACACTCACAAAATGTTGGAGAAAATCAGCAGGCCAGGTAGCATACATGGAAAAAGGGTAATGTCGACTGTACTCTTTTCCATAGATGCTGCCTGGCCTGCTGGGTTCTTCCAGCATTTTGTGTGTGTTGCTCGGATTTCCAGCATCTCCAGATTTTCTCTTGTTTGTGATTAGAACACAGAAACCAAAAGCCGGATTTGTATTTATAGTCTTCAGGTGGTCGCGAAGTGGTTGAGAAACAATAACTCTTATGCCGCAAAAAATACGCAATTTACACAACAAGATCCCACGATAAAAGCAGTCTGATAATAACAAGATATTGTGGGGTTCACTTGGGTCAGGTCAGCAGAACAATTCCTCCCCTATAAACCTGTCACGAGATCTCTATTCACCAGAAAGACAGGGACCTGTCTCAGCTGCAAGACGGCATCTCCACCGCCACATCACACCCTCTGCACTGCAACCAGCGATCGCATACCTGCAGTACACAACGACTAATAACGGAGCGGCCGTCAACCCCGTCCAGGAGGGAAGGCCCTGCTTTTCGGTTCTCGGTGCAAGGCAACAGCAAACACGGCTGCCCAAGCGCTGAGTAATTACAGCCTCGCCTCCTGCCCTGTGCCCTCGCCGATGAGGTGCTCACAAGGCCAACTGACCTTTCGCACCTTAGCTTCGCACTCCCACTTCCTCACCTTCGTCTCTCCAACAGGTCCCCTCCCGCTATCACCGGCTTGCGCTTTGCGCCTGCGCCGTTCACACCGGAAATGTACGGACGGCAAGTCACAGGGTCACTTTCGCGAACTGTCAGAGTCGAAGGATCTGAGTGTTTTCAGCGTGTGTTGTTTGTCGTTTTGTTTCCTCCCTCTCTTTTGCATACTCACCAACGTTTATATGAGATAGGGAAAATGGAAGACGACGCACCTGTTATTTATGGGCTTGAATTTCAGGTAGGGGAATTGAAACATGTTAAGGTGGATCTTTGTGGGAGAGGCCGGCGTTGGCATTTTGGGGTAAAGGTGCCGAGTGCAACCTGTTGTGCTGCCTGTGCCATGCAGGTGACTACTAGATTTTATTGGCTGTAAACCTCTTTTTTTAAGACAAGGACTTGAACGGAAGTGATAAGTGCACGTCTTTTAACAAATCCAACCCACTTCAGCGGTGCATGTAATCTGCAGTCGGAGTTGTTGTTTCTCCAATGGGGTATTAAACTAAGGCTCGGTCTGTTGAGTAGGTGTACTGATCCATGAGAAAAGGAGTTTCCACCAATAATTATCCCTCAGCCAAACAAATAAGTTACTTTATCGTTTGTGGGAGATATTTCTGGCCAAATTGACGGCGATGGTGGAAATACTTCATTGGCTATAAAGTGGTTTGCAGTAACATGCGAGTTGCTATATAAATGTAAATTATTAAGCCTAGTGCTTAGGACCTGTCCATAACCGGTGTGAGTCACCAATGAAGAAGAGACGAGACATATCAAGATAATTTTAAAAACAAAATACATGCACACTAATCAAAAAAGTGAAATCTTAAAGAGGGAGGTGAGGGAGCTAGAATGAAAGATGATGAGGTCTAGCATACATTTCCTTAAGTCCAAGCCACAGCTGTCAATTTTTCTCACTATATCCCTTTCCCATTTCTGGAAATGCATTGGTTTTCCTCTTCAACCCTATTTGTCCAAAAATACAGCTCACAAACACGGTGTATAAAGGGAATTTGTACAGGATAAGATTTGTCAGTGTCTCTTGGATAGTATCCTCAAATCATGGGGATCCAAGCATAGATGGGATAATTTTTATGCCAATGATAGCTTTGTCAATGATTAGTGCAGGATCACTATCAACTAATTCAAAAGCATGAATTAGAAATTCTGCACTGTACGAATGCTTCTCTTTCCTGAAAATTAATCTACTTTCAATTCACGTTGCTTTCCCTTTTATTCCATGAGCTTCAATTTTCATGACCAGGCAGCTTATTCGAATGACTGAATAACCAAAGAACTGATTGTGGACTTTAGGAAGGGGAGTCAGTGGTAGAAAGGGTGAACAGATTCCAGTTCCTGCTTATCAATCTCTCAGAGGATCTACTCTGGACCCAACACACTATTGTAGTCAGGAAGAATACATGCCAGCGGCTATACTTTGTTAGGAGTTTGAGGAGATTTGGTATGTCTCCAAAGACCTTTACAAAGTTCTATATATGTATGGTGGAGAGCACTTTGGCTGGTTGCATGACAGCCTGGGATGGAGCCTTCAACGCTCAGAATTGCAATAGAATGGAGAAGGTTATGAATTCAGCCAACTCCCTCATGAGCACAAACCTTTCCACCATTGTGTGTGCTCAATAAGGTAGCATCCATCATTAAAGACAGTCATCCATCTGGGATATGCCCTGCTCTTGTCATTACCATCAAGGAGAGGTACAGGAGCCTTGGGAGCCATACTGAATGATTCAGGAACAGCTTCATCCTCTCTGCCATCAGAATTCTGAGTGGTCAATGAACACTGCTTCATTATTCCTTTTTTAGCACTATTTATTTCTGTAATTCATAGATTATTATGTCTTTGCACTGCACTGCTGCTGTAAAACACATTTTACTTCATATGTCAGTGATTATAAATCTGAAACTCTTTAACATCACATCACCTACATTTTCCTCATTGGCCCTTTCTGTTACATCAACAGAATTCTGTTTTCAAGTGAGTCAGATGTGATTTCTTCCAACAAATCCATGCTGACCTTGCCTTATCAATGCTAACCTATCCAAATGATGGTATTTCGAAAAGTTTCTCCATCATTGACATTAAATTGGACTGTCGTCATGTAGATTGGTGGTCTGTCTTGTAGATTGTAATTATGAAGTGCTTTGACTGACTAGTAATGGATCATATAAAATCCCACCTTTCAGTTACATCGGACCCTTTCCAGTTCACATACTACTCAAACTGGTAAATTGATGCTGCTGTAGCCTCAGTTCTCCACTCTGTCCTGTCCCACCTAGAAAATGATGCCTCATATGTGGGGTTGTTGTTCATCAACTTCAGCTCGACATTTATGGTCGTCCCTCAGATGCTGATGGGTAAACTGTCCTCACTGGGACTTAACACCCCTCCTTGTAACTGGGTCTTGTACTTCTTGATGGAAAGACCCCAGTCAGTCCAAGTTGGCAGCAACATGTCAAGCTCCGTCATGCTCAGCCCACATCATCAAGTTTGCAGATGATACAACATTGGCTGGCCTTATCAGTGACATTGATCAGTTGGCATACAGAGAGGTCGTAGAGAAGCTTGTTAAATGGTGTGAGAACAGCAACCTGAGTCTCAATGGGGACAAGACAAAAGACTGTGGACTTCAGAAAGGCACAAGTCGACCACTCTCCATTGCACATCCATGGCTCTGCCGTGGAGAGAGTGAAGAGTACAAAACGGATGATCTAACTTGGACTTGCAACACATTCACCTTTGTCAGGAAGGAACAATGGCGTCCACACTTTCTGGGAAGATTGAGCCATGCAAGGCTCCCCACCCCCATTCTAACACCATTCTTCAGGAGCACCACTGAAGATGTCCTGTCTGACTGTATCATTGTGTGGTACGGAAGCTGAAAGGTACTGGACCTCTGGACCCAACAGAGGATAGTAAAAACCACCTTGAGGATCAGCGGGGTCTCAAGAGGTTCAATTTCAACAGGTTCAATTTAATGTCAGAGAAATGTATACAATATGCATACTGAAATTCTTTTCCTTCGCAAACATCCACGAAAACAGAGGGGTGCCCAAAGAAACAGAGCTGTTTCCGAAGATGCAAGCAAAGGGGCTACTGTTAGGCGCCATCATTCTGAGCTCCACCCTCCACCAATTCCGAGTGAGCTGGTCTCACTCCCTTTTGTGATATTTATCAGGAACATTGTATACAAAGGGCCTGATGCATTGTTGAGGATCTCTACCAGCCATCCCACATTCTCTGACCAACTACTGTCAGGAAGGAGGTACTGGTACTGGATAACAGCTTCAACTCTCAGGCTGCTAAACTAATGAATACCCTGCCACCATCGAGGTCTTGTCACTAGGACAGCGAGCTGTTTACTGTTTACCTGTGCTGTGCACTAAATGCACTTTGAATTATATTTTATTAACTTATTTCTGGTAATAATTTGTCTTGTGTGCTGCATGTGATATGTGTTTCGTGGGCACCTCGTGGTCCAGAGGAGCATTGTTTCGTTTTGTTGTATATATGTTATCAGATGTCAATAAACTTGAAAATTGTATTTTTACTTGAGTTGATGGGCTTATGTCAATTCCTTTTTTTGAACAAGGTTGCAACAGCTGCAGCCCTCCATTCCTTAGTACTAACCCAGATTCATAGAGATTTATAAGATTAAGATCAATAGCTCTGTAGTTTCTATCATTTGTCAGCATCATAGGTTGCATTGCATCAGGTTGAAGTGACCTATCAGCTGAAAGTACAGTTATCTTTTCTGGTAAATGAGAATCTAAAAACTTAGTGATGATGGATATCTGAAATAAGGGGACATGTTGGAAACACTCTGCAGGTCAGGCAGCATCTGTGGAAGAGAATCAATTGACATTTCAGATTGACAATGCTTTGTCAGCTCTTTTGAAAATTTCTCTTTATCAGTTTTTGACCAGTACAGCACCGCAGCTACATCTTTGCTCAAACTCCAGCAACATTTTCTTCCTTAAGATCGATTGATGTCAAGTGTTCATTTGGTACCTCAGCTATGAACTGAGCTGCTTATTTGACCCTCAATTTTCTTACTGCCTGTTTACTGATGAGGGCTACTACCTTAATCCCATCTGTTTGTTTTAAACCAATGGTAAACCAGTCCAGGGTCATTAAAGACATGTCATTCTGTTGGAAGATTGATCGTGGTGTAATAGTATCTCTATGAAAGAAATTGTACATTTATTGACATTTTGAGGAGTGACTGAATGACTTTACTCTCGCAACAATTGGAACGTTAACTTTAATGTAGGCTTTTGCAGTATGAATCCAGACTTGGTGGAGCCAAGGTTGCTGATTTTCTACAGATTTTTGAAGTCTAGTTCACTAGGTCACAGGGATTCAAAGAAAATCAACTGAGTACAAGAAGGGCCAGAGTAGCCTCTACTTCCTGAGAAGACTGAGGTCCTTTGGAGTATAGAACATAGAATAGTACAGCACAGTACAGGCCCTTCGGCCCACAATGTTGTGCTGACCGTCAAACCCTGCATCCCATATAAGCCCCCACCTTAGATTCCTCCGTATACCTGTCTAGTAGTCTCTTAAACTTAACTAGTGTATCTGCCTCCACCACTGACTCAGGCAGTGCATTCCACGCACCAACCACTCTCTGAGTAAAAAACCTTCCTCTAATATCCTCCTTGAACTTCCCACCCCTTACTTTAAAGCCATGTCCTCTTGTATTGAGCAGTGGTGCCCTGGGGAAGAGGCACTGGCTATCCACTCTATCTATTCCTCTTATTATCTTGTACACCTCTATCATATCTCCTCTCATCCTCCTTCTCTTCAAAGAGTAAAGCCCTAGCTCCCTTAATCTCTATTCATAATGCATACTTTCTAAACCAGGCAGCATCCTGGTAAATCTCCTCTGTACCCTTTCCAATACTTCCACATCCTTCCTATAGTGAGGTGACCAGAACTGGACACAGTACTCCAAGTGTGGCCTAATCAGAGTTTTATAGAGCTGCATCATTACATCGCGACTCTTAAACTCTATCCCTCAACTTATGAAAGCTAACACCCCATAAGCTTTCTTAACTACCCTATCCACCTGTGAGGCAACTTTCAGGGATCTGTGGACATGTACCCCGAGATCCCTCTGCTCCTCCACACTACCAAGTATCCTGCCATTTACTTTGTACTCTGCCTTGGAGTTTGTCCTTCCAAAGTGTACCACCTCACACTTCTCTGGGTTGAACTCCATCTGCCACTTCTCAGCCCACTTCTGCATCCTATCAATGTCTCTCTGCAATCTTTGACAATCCTCTACACTATCTACAACATCACCAACCTTTGTGTCCTCTACAAACTTGCCAACCCACCCTTCTACCCCCACATCCAGGTCATTAATAAAAATCACGAAAAGTAGAGGTCCCAGAACAGATCCTTGTGGGACACCACTAGTCACAATCCTCCAATCTGAATGTACTCCCTCCACCACCACCCTCTGCCTTCTGCAGGCAAGCCAATTCTGAATCTCCTTGGCCAAACTTCCCTGGATCCCATGCCTTCTAACTTTCTGAATAAGCCTACCGTGTGGAACCTTGTCACATGCCTTACTGAAATCCATATAGATCACATCCACTGCACTACCCTCATCTATATGCCTGGTCACCTCCTCAAAGAACTCTTATCAGGCTTGTTAGACACGATCTGCCCTTCACAAAGCCATGCTGATTGTCCCTGATCAGACCATGATTCTCTAAATGCCTATAGATCCTATCTCTAAGAATCTTTTCCAACAGTTTTTCCACCACAGACGTAAGGCTCACTGGTCTATAATTACCTGGACTATCCCTACTACCTTTTTTGAACAAGGGAACAACATTCACCTCCTTCCAGTCCTCCGGTACCATTCCCGTGGACAACGAGGACATAAAGATCCTAGCCAGAGGCTCAGCAATCTCTTCTCTCGCCTCATGGAGCAGCCTGGGGAATATTCCATCAGGCCCCAGGGACTTATCTGTCCTAATGTATTTTAACAACTCCAACACCTCCTCTCCCTTAATATCAACATGCTCCAGAACATCAACCTCACTCATATTGTCCTCACCATCATCAAGTTCCCTCTCATTGGTGAATACCGAAGAGAAGTATTCATTGAGGACCTCGCTCACTTCCACACCCTCCAGGCACATCTTCCCACCTTTATCTCTAATCGGTCCTACCTTCACTCTTGTAATCCTTTTTTTCTTCACATAACTGAAGAATGCCTTGGGGTTTTCCTTTACTCTACTCGCCAAGGCCTTCTCATGCCCCCTTCTTGCTCTTCTCAGCCCCTTCTTAAGCTCCTTTCTTGCTTCCCTATATTCCTCAATAGACCCATCTGATCCTTGCTTCCTAAACCTCATGTATGCTGCCTTCTTCCACCTGACTAGATTTCCCACCTCACTTGTCACCCATGGTTCCTTCACCCTACCATTCTTTATCTTCCTCACCGGGACAAATTTATCCCTTACATCCCGCAAGAGATCTCTAAACATCGACCACATGTCCATAGTACATTTCTCTGCAAAAACATCATCCCAATTCACACCCGCAAGTTCTAGCCTTATAGCCTCATAATTTGCCTTTCCCCAATTAAAAATTTTCCTGTCCTCTTTGATTCTATCCTTTTCCATGATAATTATAAAGGCCAGGGAGCAGTGGTCACTGTCCTCCAGATGCTCACCCACTGAGAGATCTGTGACCTGACCCGGTTCAATATATATTAATGACTTGGATGAGGGAATTAAATGCAGCATCTCCAAGTTTGCGGATGACACGAAGCTGGGTGGCAGTGTTAGCTGTGAGGAGGATGTTAAGAGGATGCAGGGTGACTTGGATAGGTTGGGTGAGTGGGCAAATTCATGGCAGATGCAATTTAATGTGGATAAATGTGAAGTTATCCACTTTGGTGGCAAAAATAGGAAAACAGATTATTATCTGAATGGTGGCCGATTAGGAAAAGGGGAGGTGCAACGTGACCTGGGTGTCATTATACACCAGTCATTGAAAGTGGGCATGTAGGTACAGCAGGCGGTGAAAAAGGCGAATGGTATGCTGGCATTTATAGCGAGAGGATTTGAGTACAGGAGCAGGGAGGTACTACTGCAGTTGTACAAGGCCTTGGTGAGACCGCACCTGGAGTATTGTGTGCAGTTTTGGTCCCCTAATCTGAGGAAAGACATCCTTGCCATAGAGGGAGTACAGAGAAGGTTCACCAGATTGATTCCTGGGATGGCAGGACTTTCATATGAAGAAAGAATGGATGAACTGGGCTTGTACTCGTTGGAATTTAGAAGATTGAGGGGGGATCTGATTGAAACGTATAAGATCCTAAAGGGATTGGACAGGCTAGATGCAGGAAGATCGTTCCCGATGTTGGGGAAGTCCAGAACGAGGGGTCACAGTTTGAGGATAGAGGGGAAGCCTTTTAGGACCGAGATTAGGAAAAACTTCTTCACACAGAGAGTGGTGAATCTGTGGAATTCTCTGCCACAGGAAACAGTTGAGGCCAGTTCATTGGCTATATTTAAGAGGGAGTTAGATATGGCCCTTGTGGCTACGGGGGTCAGGGGGTATGGAGGGAAGGCTGGGGCGGTGTTCTGAGTTGGATGATCAGCCATGATCATAATAAATGGCGGTGCAGGCTCGAAGGGCCGAATGGCCTACTCCTGCACCTATTTTCTATGTTTCTATGTTTCTATTACCTAATACTAGATCTAGTATGGCATTCCCCCTAGACGGCCTGTCCACATACTGTGACAGGAATCCATCCCGGACATACTTAACAAACTCTGCCCCATCTAAACCCTTGGAACTAATCAGGTGCCAATCAATATTAGGGAAGTTAATGTCACCCATGATAACGACCCTGTTATTTTTGCACCTTTCCAAAATCTGCCTCCCAATCTGCTCCTCTGTATCTCTGCTGCTATCAGGGGGTCTATAGAATACCCCCAGTAGAGTAACTGCTCCCTTCTTGTTCCTGACTTCCACCCATATTGACTCAAAAGAGGATCCTGCTACATTACCCACCCTTTCTGTAGCTGTAATAGTATCCCTGCCCAGTAATGCCACCCCTCCTCCCCTTTTTCTGCCCTCTCTATCCCTTTTAAAGCACTGAAATCCAGGAATATTGAGAATCCATTCCTGCCCTGGTGCCAGCCAAGTCCCTGTAATGGCCACTACATCATAATTCCATGTATGTATCCAAGCTCTCAGTTCATCACCTTTGTTCCTGATGCTTCTTGCATTGAGGTACACACATTTCAGCCCTTCTACCTTACTGTCTTTATTCTGCTTCTCTTTCCTCAAAGCCTCTCTGTATGTTAGATCTGGCTTTCCTCCATGCACTTCTTTCACTGCTCTATCGCTCTGGGTCCCATCCCCCTCGCAAATTAGTTTAAACCCTCCCGAACCATGCTAGCAAACCTACCTGCAAGGATATTGCTCCCCCTCGTGTTCAGGTGCAACCCATCCAATCTGTACAGGTCCCACCTTCTCCAGAAGAGATCCCAATGATCTAAAAATCTAAAACCCTGCTCCCTGCACCAACTCCTCAGCCACGCATTGAACTGCCATCTCCTCCAATTCTTACCATCATTGTCACGTAGCACTGGCAGCAATCCTGAGAACGTCACCCTTGAGGTCCTGTTCTTCAGCTTTCTGCCTAATTCCCGAAACTCACACTTCAGGACCTCATCCCTCTTCCTGCCTATGTCGTTGGTCCCAACATGTATCACTACTTCTGGTTGCTTTCCCTCTCGTACCAGGATGTCGTGCACCGGGTCAGAGACATCCCAGACCCTGGCACCCGGGAGGCAACAAACCATGCGGGTGTCCTTCTCATGTCCACAACATCTCCTCTCTGCTCCCCTGACTATAGAGTCTCCAATGACAACAGTTCTCCTCTTCTCCGTCCCACCCTTCTGCACCACAGGGTCAGACTCAGTGCTGGAGGCCCTGCCACCGTGGTTCACACCTGGTCGGTCATCCCCACCAACAGTATCCAGGATGGTAAACTTATTATACAGGGGAATGGCTACAGGGGTGCTCTGCACTACCTGTCTGCTCACCTTCGCTTTCCCCCCTCTGACTGTCACCCAACGACCTGCTTCCGACAGCCTAGGTGTGACTACCTCCCTGTAGCTCTCATCTATGACTGCCTCATTCTCCCTTATGAGTCGAAGGTCATCCAGCTGCTGCTCCAGATTCCTTACACGGTCTTCCAGATCACCCAGCCGTATGCACTTCTGGCAGATGTGACTCTGCGGGAGAGGGGAGTTCCCCCAAGACTGGCAGGCCTCTCCTTCACCTTTCTGCCAGGCTGTTGTTGCCAGTACAATCTTTTATGCGGTGATGTGCTGGGGCAATGGCATGAACATAAGTGATGCCAACAACCTCAATAAACTGATTAGAAAGGCTGGTTCTGTTATTAGGAGTCAAACTGGACACATTGGAGGCTGTGGTAAAACAAAGGACCCTACGGAAAATCCTGGCAGTTCTGGACAATGTTTCTCACCCTCTGCGTGCTAACTTGGCTGAACAGAGGAGCACTTTTAGTAATAGACTAAGACAACTGTGGTGCTCCCAAGAGCGCTATATGGGGCTATTCTTACCCTTTACCATTAGATTCTATAATGAGTCAACCTGCAGCTGGGGAAGTGATGACCCCCTCCTGTTAGACTGTGTGTGGTAACTTATTTTTTGTTCTTTCTTATTTCTCTTCTAATATTGAATTGAATTGACTTTATTACTTAACGTCTCCGTCTAAATGTGCAATGTGCAATTTATAGTAATTTGTAATAAATAGTATGTACACAAGGACAGTCAATATAACACAGAAATACAATTGTATCAGAGTGAATTAATCAGTCTGATGGCCTGTTGGAAGAAGCTGTCCCGGAGTCTGTTAGTTCTGGCTTTTATGCTGCAGCTGCAGTACCATTTCCCAGATGGTAGCAGCTGGAACAGCTTGTGGTTGGGGTGACTCAGGTCTCCAGTGATCCTTCTGGCCCTTTTTACGCACCTGTCTCTGTAAATGTCTGAATAGTGGGAAGTTCACATCGCTGGGCTGTCCTGTACACACCACTCTCGGCAGACACCTGGGATTAAGGAAAGTACATTTCCCATACCAGGCAGTGATGCAGCCAGTCAGGGTGCTCTCAATTGTGCCCCTGTAGAAAGTCCTTAGGATTTGGGGACCATACCAAACTTCTTCAACTGTCTGAGGTGAAAGAGGCGCTGCTGTGCTTTTTTCACACAGCCGGTAGGTACAGACTACGTGAGATCCTCAGTGATGTGTATGTCAAGGAACTTGAAGCTGTTCACCCTCTCAACCCCAGATCCATTTATGTCAATAGGGGTTAGCCTGTCTCCATTTCTCCTGTAGTCCACAACCATTTCCTTTGTTTTTGTGACATTGAGGGAAAGGTTGTTTTCTTGACACCACTGTGTCAGGGTGATGACTTCTTCTCTGCAGGCTGCCTCGTTTTTATTTGAGATTAAGCCAATCAATGTAGTATTGTCAGCACATTGAATTAGCAGATTGGAGCTGTGGGTGGCAACACAGACATGGGTATACAGAAAGTAAAGGAGGGGGCTTAAGACGCAACCCTGAGGGGCACCTGTGTTGAGGATCAGTGGGGTAGAGGTGAGGGAGCCCACTCTTACCACCTGCTGGTGATCTGACAAGAAGGCCAGGATCCAGCTGCGCAAGGCAGGGTGAAGGCCGAGGTCTCTGAGCTTCTTGTCAACCCTGGAGGGAATTATGGTGTTGAATGCTGAACTGTAGTCCAAGAACAGCATTCTCACATAAGCATCCTCCTTCTCCAGATGTGTAAGAATGGTATGCAGAGCTGTGGCTATTGCGTCATCTATCGATCGGTTCTATAATATTTGTATGTCTGTGCACTTGTAATGCTCCTGAGACACTGTAATTTTCTTTGGGATCATTAAAGTATGTATCTATCTATCTAAAACAGGCAGTTAACCTTTGACAGATGTATGTCAGCTCCTCCTACAATTCTTTTAGCTGTGTTTTGTATTAATTTTGGTCAGTTTGTGTATGTAGATTTTTACACCTTCCTGGTTCTGATAATATCGTTAATTTGCTGCAATTTTGTTTTCATCTCTTGACTTGCGCTTTGTGGTGCTGTAATGGTTTTAGAAACGAGAAGGTATATTATTCCTGCAAAATACCCAGTCTCCGACTGCATTTTTATTGATATGCCTGATCCAGATACGTTTCTCATCCCAGCTTACTCCCATGGTGTTGATGTGAAGCAGTTAACAATGGTAATACCATTGAATGTCAAGGATGGATAGATGGTCATCTGTCGCAGATGGTTAGTTTCTGTGGGATGTGCATTTTACTTTCCCTGTATCAGCACATGAGGGAATGTTATCTGGGCAAAGAAATGATAAAAAGCAGAAGAAAAGTGCCATAAAGCCAGCTATCTCTCAATGTGATTAAGTTTGTTTATCACTGTAGAAATATTTGATATCTGGTATATAGAAGACGTAATGTTCCATTTGAAAACAAATTTACAGAATATTTTACCTTAAATTTGTGAATGGGCTGGATTAAATTGGTTAGAAAATTACAAGCCTACTTGTTCTGAATCATGCCTCTGTGACAGGCTGAATAATTCAACGCTTTTGTCAAACAAGTCCACGTTTTACCTGATAGGCTATCGGAAGCTGATGCTTAAATAATTCCTGGCACAAGGCATTAATGCCCATTTTTTGACTGAATTTTGCCCGAATTTCTCTTGCTTTGTTTGCCTCCATCACAATTTTGAGTGCTTCAAAAGTGATGGGAAATCATGAAGGTTTACAGTTAATTTCAAAACCTTAAGGCACAGCAGAATTATAAAATTAAAACAATTATAAAATAGACCAATTTGTATATTAATTCCTCTATCAGAATACCTCAGTGGACATTTTGTAATTGTTTTATCCATTCTTTATCCATCTCTCAATGCAGTGTTTGGTCCATCAGCATGTAGATTAAATGACCATCCCTTTGCCCCCAGAAATGCTGCTTGACCCACTGTGTTCTTTTGGCTGTTTATTTTTTCTAAATCCAGATTTCAGCATCTACAGTCTCTTGTGTCAAATGTATTTCTTGGTTCCATATTTCCAGCTTTTTACAGTAGCTCAGCTGTGAACAGTTGTTTTGTACAAACCCCATTTCCAGAAAAGTTGGGATATTTTCCAAAATGCAATAAAAACAAAAATCTGTGATATGTTAATTCACGTGAACCTTTATTTAACTGACAAAAGTACAATGAAGAGATTTTCAATAGTTTTACTGACCAACTTAATTGTATTTTGTAAATATACACAAATTTAGAATTTGATGGCTGCAACACACTCAACAAAAGTTGGGACAGAGTTAAAATAAGATTGAAAAGTGCACAGAAAAGTCATGCTACTGTGACAATTACGGCCACCTGGGCTCAGGAGTACTTCGGAAAGCCATTGTCACTCAACACAGTCCGTCACTGCATCCAGAAATGCAACTTGAAACTGTATTACGCAAGGAGGAAGCCATACTCAGCTCTATGCAGAAATGCCGGCGAGTTCTCTGGGCCCGAGCTCATCTCAGATGGACCGAAAGACTGTGGAACTGTGTGCTGTGGTCAGATGAGTCCACATTTCAGCTATTTTTTAGAAAAAACGGGCGTCGAGTTCTCCATGCCAAAGATGAAAACGACCATCCAGATTGTTATCAGCGAAAGGTGCAAAAGCCGGCATCTGTGATGGTATGGGGGTACATCAGTGCCCACGGCATGGGTGAGTTGCATGTATGTGAAGGTACCATTGACTCTGAGGCGTATATTAGGATTTTAGAGAGACATATGTCGCCATCAA
The DNA here is from genome assembly GCF_030028105.1 of Mobula birostris. Classification (NCBI taxonomy): domain Eukaryota; kingdom Metazoa; phylum Chordata; class Chondrichthyes; order Myliobatiformes; family Myliobatidae; genus Mobula; species Mobula birostris. Next base: position 183,949,220 of record NC_092371.1, on the reverse strand, counting down.
GGTGACGTCTCTGCCCGGGACGTCCATGCTTATTTCAGCAGGACAATGCCAGACCACATTCTGCACGGGCTACAACAGCGTGGCTTTGTTGACACAGAATGCGTGTGCTTGACTGGCCTGCTGCCAGTCCAGATCTATCTCCTATTGAAAAGGTATGGCGCATCATGAAGAGGAGAATCAGACGACGGAGACCACGGACTGTTGAGCAGCTGAAGTCTTATATCAAGCAAGAATGGACAAAATTTCCAATTGCGAATCTACTACAATTAGTATCCTCAGTTCCAAAACAATTAAAAAGTGTTGTTAAAAGGAAAGGTGATATAACACAATGGTAAACATGCCTCTGTCCCAACTTTTGTTGAGTGTCTTGCAGCCATCAAATTCTAAATTTGTGTATGTTTACAAAATACAATTAAGTTGGTCAGTAAAACTATTGAAAATCTTTTCTTTGTACTTTTGTCAGTTAAATAAAGGTTCACGTGAATTAACATATCACAGATTTTTGTTTTTATTGCATTTTGGAAAATATCCCAACTTTTCTGGAAATGGGGTTTGTAATTAGGTGTGCCTTTTAGTGCCAAATAGTTTCTTTCTTCTTGATTTGTGGAAATTGTGATTGGGGTAACTTTAAATCCATGATTGGCATATAACAAATACATGAGGTAATGTAATGACAAGACCAAAAAAACAGATCTGTGCAATTTTTATTTTACAGGCACGTGCTTTAGCACCACAGACTGCAGAAACAGATGCAATTAGGTTCTTGGTTGGCACCCAGTCTCTGAAGTATGATAATCAGGTAAATGTCGTTAACATCTTACAGCATAAACTGCAGTATATATATTTAGGAAAAATGATGGAATAATAAACAATCATGATGAAGATTTTTTTCCCAAGTATATATTTTTATAAATATATTTATGAAATGGAATACTAATAAATGTTTATAAAATGTTGTTTATTTATATCATTTATGTAGTTCTAAATTATAATATTTTGAAGTGTTTTATTCATTGTAAAATAATTACATTATGTCAAGGTTGGGTTGCCTGAATACTTCATTCCAAATATTCCAGTAATGAACATTTGCTAAGTTATTACATAGAGCCCAGCCCCTCAGTGTACAGAATGATACCGTATTGTGGACTCACCCCACAGAGCCTTTACAATAGCTGTACCAAGCTTAGTATGTCCCTTAACTGGTGGGTGGTTCTGCACATTTGGTTGCAGCAACTTTTTGACCGACAATTTTTGAGCACATCAAGTTGATTCTTTCTTTGAACTATGATTTTCCAACATCAATGGATGTTTGTCTTGGTATGTGTCCCAAGGTACAACCAATGGAATCTTGTGGTTTGCGTCTTGAAACCCAAAAGCCACTGGGTTTCTCCTTCAGACCTTTCATTTCTTCAGTCAGCTCCATCCACACCGCAGATGGTGTTCAATGTTATTACGATTCTGGCTGTGTTTGAAGGTTTGATAGGCAGGGCCTTTTTTTGCCAGCAGCCAATCGATATTTCTGTACTTGTTTGTGGGTTCTAATGATAAGACATTCTGCCAAATGACTTCTATGTGAACATAATGAGGAGAATTATTTGACATAACAGATATGATAATATTTTGAGAATGAAAATGCTGATTTCAGTGTACAGGTGGGCGAAGGACTGAGTGTGCTGACAACTATCCTGTCATTGAGAAATAGGCAGATTTGGCTGCATAACTCAAATTTTAACATTTTAGATTTAACTGCTGTGAACTGAGTTTGCTGGGCTTTGAAGAATCTAACAGCTAAAGGAAGGCAAGCTTGATGATATCTATTAGCTCAGTGTCTGTAACATTTCATATGGACCAAGGCCTTCACTGTCCCGAACTGTACTCGGACCATCTGAACCATGGGTCTCCCCTCTCCCATGGCACATCCTGCCTTCTGAAAGTTTTATGATCTGTATTTTCAAGATGGCTTTCTCTGAGGATTGGCAAAAGGGGAAAGGGAGCCTTATGACTACTTTGAGAAATAATTGGCCAATGGAAAGCTGTCTTTGGAAAAGCAAAGCAAGGAGCGTCTCATATAAGCCTTCATTGCTTGGCTTTCTTACAATTTAACAAGATTGCCTAGTTCATAGCTTCACTGTTTGGGCCTGGAAAATTTAAGTTGGCTGAACTTAACTGGGGGGAGGAGGACCAAAGTAAATAGTATGGCATTGGGTGTTAGCCAAAGAAATTTGGTCCTGGTGTGCAGTTTGGACTGCTGTTAAGGAATCCCTATTGAAAGTAACTTGTTGAGTGCTTTATGTGAAGTTCATGTTAAATGCATTCTATCAAAAGGCTCATATGTAAACTCACATGAAACAATAAAAAGTAATTTGGCATTTTGACCTGGCACATCAGAAAGGATTCATTTCTTTAGGGAGAAGGAGTGGGTGAAACATTGAAGACAAATATAGTAGGAAATGGTCCTGAAGGTTTATTGTGGTATTTGGCTCAATGTTGGTAAATATTTCTTCTACAAGGATTAATGGTGGTAGGTGGGAGGTGGGGAGAGTGAAACTAAAAAAAAAATTGAAAAATAGGCAATTACAACTTCTTTTTAAGCAGTTTCCTCTACAACTTTATTTTCTTTATATAAATTTAATACTCTTGCATGGTAAGTTCTGAGTGGAGCAGTTAAATGTGAATACAGAATTGTCTATAATTTATTAATAAGAATCTGAAATATGCAAAATTGCATCTGGGTTCCCATAAATTTAAAATAAGTGAGCATATATAATTTAAAAGCTTGTACTTAGCTTCAGAAAGATTGTTTTACTTTGACATTATAAATTCTTAATCTGAAGGCAAGAATAAAAACGAGAGAGTCTGGGTGGATGCTGTTGAATATGCTGGCATCATACTGCCCTTGCCATTGTCTAATAATCTTTGCTGTTTCAATGTCCATAATCAGCTTCAGCTCTGTAATTTCCTTAAGAGTCCATTCTGCTTTATCTTTGGCCTTTTGCTCATTGTGAATTTAATTGCTCAACTTTCAGTGACCATGCTTTCTGCTGCCTTCCCTTCCTAAATTTCTCCACTCTTCTATCTCCATCCCACTAACCCTATATCTTTCTCTTTCTTTATGCTTCTAAAACCTATGTAGTAGTCCAAGTTTTTGATCACCTGTCCTTCCTTATGTTTTTTTTTGTGTGGCTTGGTCTTGAATAATTATTTAATAAAGATGCTTCCTGTGAAGCATCTTGGGTATGTTGGATGCAGTGAAAGAAACACTAAATAAAGTTGCTGTAATTCAAGTTTTTGCATCAAGAAATAATGTAGTTAATATCCAGTGCAGTAGTTTTTCAATGTAGAAAAATACAAAAATAAATTCAGTCCTTTGTCTGATAATTAATTGAGGACATCTTTATTCTTTAATATTGTTCTACAATGACATCTGGAGAAAGATTATGTCATAAAAAACTTTTTTTAGAGTAACTCACATAAGTGCTAGAGGAACTATGCAGATCAGGCAACATCTATAGAGAGGAATGAACAGTCACCATTTCAGACAGACCCTTCATCAAGTCACCAGGACAGATAAATTTCTAGCACCTACAGAATCTCTTGTGTTAGCCCTTCTATTGCTGCCTCTGTTTTCTCTACATAAACCATTTATTCTTCTATTGTCCTGTGTTGAGTTTAAGTGAATTCTTACTGAATTAGAAGTTAACAAACATCATGAAAATGATAATGCTGGTGCTTAGAACTGTATCTAATCTTTCTTCCCAAATTAGTTTGCTAATTCCTTGATCGTAAACTTTGCTTCACTACCACTGCCAAAGTTTATCTTCAAAAGTATATTTTTCATCAGAAAAATATCTAAGTGCGCATTCACCAGATGCATATCTCATTCCTTACAGCTACTAGAAGAATTAAGAATACACCATTCAGCTTGATCAGCTCGATCAGCTAGATCTGCGATTCATTTAGATAACGGCTGATTTTTCCCCTTTCTCATTTTCTGACTATTGATCTGTATCAACTTAAAGTTCAAAGTGAACATATTATGAGAAAAAATTTCAACCACCACCCTCTGTTTCATATCTTGGAGCCAATTATGAATCCACTTAACAAGCTCTCACTGGAATCCATGGTACCTAACCTTCTAGACCAGCTTACCTTGTGGGATCTTGGTGGATGCCTCACTGAAGTTCAAAGAGACAACATTTACCTTTTAGTTTACTACTTCAAAAATCTCTAAAAGTTTACTCAAGCAATACTTCTCATGTGCAAAGCCATTTATGACTCCTGATTAGACACTCTATCCAAATACTAGTAGATCCTGTCCCTCAGAATTCCCTCCAGCAACTTTCTCCACTACAGTTATCAGGTTGATTGGCCTGTGGTTCCGACTTGTAATTGCTAACCTTTTCAAAGGAAGAACAACATTAACCACCTTTCAGTTCTTGGAAACTTCACCAGTGGCTAACAATGAAGCAAATATCTCTATGAGGGCTTTCCACAGTTGTTTCTTTAGCTTACCAGAAAATTCAAGAATGCACTGGGGATTTATCAACCTTAATAATCTGTGACACTGCAAGTACCTCCTCCCTGGTAAAATGAATGTCCTCCAGAACATTTCCAACTTGATTTTCTAGTCTCTTGAACAACCATGTTTTTCTCAGAAAACATCAAGAACAATCCCACCTATGTCCTGCAGCTCCAAACATAAGACGAGCCAACTGATCTCTAAATTCAAAGATCAAAGATCTTGCGGCATATTTCCATAAATCCAGTAACCATAATAGAATGACTGAAAGACCGCATCAACAGGGCAGACAACCAGTGTGCAAAAGACAACAAACTGTGCAAATATAGAGAAAGAAAGAAAAATAAATAAGTAATAAATATTGAGAACGTGAGATGAAGAGTACCATAGGTTGTGGAAATAGTTCAGTGATGGGGCAAGTGAAGTGGAGTTTTTAAAGACAACTCCATGTATATGTGCTTGATAGTGGGGAGGGCTTTACCCATGGTGGATTGGGCTATTACTTTTTGTAGGATTTTCCATTCAAGTGCATTGTTGTTTCCATACCAGGCTGTGATGCAGCCGGTCAATATACTATCCACCACACATCTATAGAAGTTTGTCAAAGTTATAGATGTCATGCTGAATCTTCACTAACTCCTCAGGAGGTAGAGGCATTGCCATGCTTTGTTGTAATTCCACTTACGTGCTGGGCTCAGGGCGGTTCTCTGTAATGATAACACCAAGGAGTTTAAAGTCGCTGATACTCTTCACCTCTGATTCCCCAATGAGGGCTAGCTCATGTGCTTCTGCTTTCCTCCTGAAGTCAATAATCAGCTCCTTCTTGCTAACTTTGTTGTGGCATCACTGTGCCAGATTTTCAGTCTCCCTCCTATATGCTGATTCGTCGCCAGTTTTGATTTGGCAAATGACGGTGATATTATCAGCAAACATAAATATGGCATTGAAGCTGTATTTAGCTGCATAGTCATAAATGTAAAGTGAGTAGAGCAGGGGGCTAAGCACACAGCCTTATGGTGTACTGTGCTAATGGAGATTGTGGAAGAGATGTTGCCAATTTGAACTGACTGGGGTCTGCAAGTGATGAAATTGAGGATCCAGTTGCAAAGGAGGTATTAAGGCCGAAGTCTTGGAAGCTTATTAATTACTTTTGAGGGGATGATTGTATTGAATTCCAAGCTATAGTCAGTAAAGAGCATCCTGATGTATGCATCTTTGCTGTCCAGATGTTCCAGGATTGAGTGAAAAGCCAATGAAATGGCAACTGTTGTGCATCTGCTGTGCTGGTATGCAAGTTGGAGTGGATACAAGTCACTTCTCAGGCAGGAGTTAATATGTTTCATCACCAGCTTCTCGAAATACTTTATCATTGTGGATGTAGGTGTGACTGGATGTCATTGAGGCAGGTTACCACATTCTTCTCAGTCACCAGTATAATTGAAGCCTGCTTAACGTAGGCCTTAACCTTAGATTGTCAAAGTGAGAGGTTAAAGATTTCAAAGAACACGCCAGCCAGTTCTTTATTATTTGGCCAGGTGCCCTATATGGGTGGAATGCTTTCTGTGGGTTCACTGTCCTGAATGGTGCTTTCATGTCAACCTCAGGGACCGAAATAACAGGATTATTTTGGGCTGTGGGAGTTTGTGAGTTTTGTCAGTGAAAGTGAGCATAGAAGGCATTGAGCCCATCTGGAAGCAAAGCCCTGCAGTCGCCTATGTTGCTTGATTTTACCTTGAGCATTCAAGCCCTCCCATAACTGTTGAGCAAACTTCATTATTTCGAGTTCAGGCAGAGTTGCCACTTTGCCCGTGGGATAGCTTTCCGGAGGTCATACCTGGGCCTCTTGTAACTTCCTTGGTCGCCAGACTTGGATGCCTCTTTTCTGGTCCACAGCAGACTGCAGATCTCATGACTCATCCAAGGCTTCTAGTTGAGGAAAACTGAATGATTTTGTGGGGCCAAATTGATCTCCTATTGTTATTATGAAGTCCGTGACAACTGTGATGTATGCTTTCATATCCACAGAAGAATTCTTGAACACAGTCCAGTCCACTGACTTGAAACAATCCTACAGCTGCTCGTCAGCCTCACATGCCCCACTCTTTGTAGTCCTTGCCTGTGGAGTTTTCCTCTTTAGCCTCTGCCTGTATGCAGGTAGGAGAAGGTTAGCCAAGTGATCAGATTTCCCGAAATGTGGTCTAGGCATGGAACAGTAGGCATTCCTTATCTATAGCAGTGGTTCAAGGTTGGGGAAAAAAGACAATGACAAAGCTACCACATCCAAGTACCACAGAGAGTTTATCATGATACACACACATCCACCTTTTGCCTTTTCTAAATCAACTGTTCACTCCATCCTATGTACCAAGAAGCCTTTGGGTCTGATTGCCGTGTATGACATATTCTGAGTAAGCCATGTCTCAGTAAAATACCAAACACAACAATTCTCTTCAATCCAGCAATCTTGCCCTCAGGTCCTCAATTTTGTTCTCCAGTGATTGCATATTTGCTAACAAAATGCTGGGAAGAGGGGACCTCATCCCTCTATGTTTCAGCTTTGCTTAAGAGTCCACCATCCTTTTACTCGTAATAAAGCTGTAGAACCTCTTAGGATTTGCCAGATCCATCTCAGAGATGCAAAGGGATTTAAGAGGCCATCTCATATCCTAACTTGGCCCTCCTGATAAGAATGTTCTTAATCTTTCTATAATTAAACCCAGTGTAAGCTTCCTTCTTTTTATTGACCAGGGCCTCAATATCACTCATCAGCTAAGGTTCCCTAAACTTTCCAAGTTTACCTTCACCCTAACAAGGAACATGCTGCTTCTAGACACTTGTTATCACACTCTTAAAAACCTCCCACTTGCCATTCATTCTTTTCCTTTCAAACAGGCTCACCCATGTACTTCTGCTAGATCCTGCTAGATAATTCCATCAAAATTAGCCCTGCTGCAGTTTAGGACACTGACCCACTTGTGGTAGAAACCTGTGATACTGGTAATTTAAGGTAGACACATTTCTTTGCTTTGAATTGATGCAGCATCTTGTTGCCGACTGCATTCCCACAAAATTGGGATTGCACCCTTGCAGAAGTTTCCTTATTACTGCATTTTCTGTGTTTTTTTGTTCCAGGTTTCTAGCAAAGCCCAATGCAGTTCAGGGGAATCTAATCAAAATGGCAAGTTCTGCCCATAGAATGCCTTCGAAAACATGTTAGTCCATATCTGTAGGCATACTGACTGTTAAGACTCTCAAAGAACTTGGAATTATTTGAATGTCTCTGTCATATACAGAATTATGGAAATGTTGTATCATAGACTGAAGCCTTTCAGCTCATTGAATTTTTTTGTTGCCTCCAGGCCAGAGCAATTCTCATGCCCCTATAGTGTTCCCATTTTTACCTATTGTTGTCTTGAATGACCAACCTTTTATTTTAAGGCTCCGAGCTTTGTTTCTAGACACCCAAGCCAGGGGAATCATTAACCATACATCTTGCTATCAAATGCAGCTTTCAATGCAGTCCTTTGCTTTGAATTTTGAAACTTTGAACATTCTCTTCCAACTGCATCCTTGCTTAGGAAGGGAGAACAATATTTCAGCTGCAAGTCTCACAATGGCATGACTTTAGACAGGTCCTCAGATGATAATACAAATGATTGGTAATGTGCCTTCCTTTTCTTTCACATTTAATTCACTTTCTGATTAAATTTTGGGTTAATCTACACTTAGTGATGCAGCTCTATAAAACTCTAGTTAGGTCACACTTGGAGTATTGTGTCCAGTTCTGGTCACCTCACTATAGGAAGGATGTGGAAGTATTGGAAAGGGTACAGAGGAGATTTACCAGGATGCTGCCTGGTTTAGAAAGTATGCATTATGATCAGAGATTAAGGGAGCTAGGGCTTTACTCTTTGGAGAGAAGAAGGATGAGAGGAGACATGATAGAGGTGTACAAGATAATAAGAGGAATAGATAGAGTGGATAGCCAGTGCCTCTTCCCCAGGGCACCACTGCTCAATACAAGAGGACATGGCTTTAAGGTAAGGGGTGGGAAGTTCAAGGAGGATATTAGAGGAAGGTTTTTCACTCAGAGGGTGGTTGGTGCGTGGAATGCACTGCCAGAGTCAGTGGTGGAGGCAGATACACTAGCGAAGTTTAAGAGACTACTAGACAGGTATATGGAGGAATCTAAGGTGGGGGCTTATATGGGAGGCAGGGTTTGAGGGCCGGCACAACATTGTGGGCTGAAGGGCCTGTACTGTGCTGTACTATTCTATGTTCTATGTTAACAATCAGGCAAGCTGGCTAATTGGATCAAAAACTTGCTTGGTGAAAGGATGCAGAGAGTAGTGGTGGAAGGAAAATTTCCTGATCGGAAGTTTATGACTAGTGGTGTACCACAGGGATTGGTGCTGGGACTTTGACTGTGATATGCAGTGGCAAGAAAAAGTTCATGAACTCTGCAATTACCTGGTTTTCTGCACTAATTACTCATAAAATGTGATCTGTTCTTCCTCTTAAGTCACGATAATAGACAAACACAATCTGCCTAAACTAATAACATGCAAGCAATTGTACTTTTTCTCATCAATAGTGAGTACACCATTTAATCAATCACAGTCCAGTTTCAAACAAGTATGTGAACCTCTGGGGTAATGCCTTCTAAAAAAGGTATTTGGAGTCAAATGTTCTAAATAATGAGATGAGATTGGAGATGTGGATTGTAGAGGCATGATACCCTATAAAAAAGAAACACAAAGTCAGGTTACTGACAGAGCCTGCTCTTCTTAAGAAGAGTGAACAACATCAAACTGCCTTAGGGATCCTGGCTCCAGATTTCTTCCTTGGGGTTTACTCCCGAAGCCTTTCCCATGGGTGGGAATGGCTGCAAGGCAGTGGAGGTTTAAAATCAAAGTTTTCCTTCTCCTAAGCGGGCTGCTGTCCAAGGCTGATGAGCCCCTCCTGCCCTAAATACATACAGTATAACAGTAAAAGTATGAATCAGGTCATTACATATAGAAAATAGAGCTTGTTGTTGAATGGAGAGACCCAGGGAGGACAGTGTATATTTCCCTGAATGTGGCAACACAAGCAGATATGGTGGTGAAGAAGAACGATGGCAGGCTTGCCTTCATAGGTTAAAATACTTTATAAGGCATTGGTCAAACTGCAGTTGGAGTATTGTGAGCAGTTTCAGACCCCCATTGCTAAGAAAGGATTGGAGAGGGTCCAGAGGAGCTTCATGAGAATGACCCCGCAAGCGAAAGGGTTAATGTTTGAGGAGTGTTTGATGGCTTTGGGCCTGTACTCAGTGGACTTCAGAATATTGAGGGAGGATCTCTCACTGAAACCTGTCAAGTATTGAATGGCATAGATAGAGTGGATGTGGAGAGGACTTTTCCTATATTGGGGAGTCTAGGACCAGAAGGCACAGCCTCAGAACAAAGGGACATCCATTTAAGACAGAAATGAGGAGGAATTTCTATACCCAGAGTGTGGTGTATCTGTGGAACTCATTGCTACAAACAGCTGTAGAGACAAAGTGATTGGGTGTATTTAATGTGGAGGTTGATAGGTTCTTGGTTAGTAAGGGCATCAAACATTACGGGGAGAAGGCAGAAGAATGGGGTTAGAGGCATAATTAATCTGCCATGATTGAATGGCGGAGCAGACTCAATAGACCGAATGGCCTAATTTTGCTCGCATGTCTAAAGGTCTTTTGTAGAATATAAGATTTGGAATGTCATGTTGCAATCTTATAAGACATTGTCTAGGCTGCAATTTGAATACCATATGCTATTCTAGTTGCTACACTATAGGAAGGATGTGATTGAACTGAAGAAACTGCAGAAGAGATTCACCATGATGTTGCCTAATTGGAGGACTTTAATTATGAGGCAATATGACATAGACTTGTTGTCCCTGTAGTGAAGGAGGCTGAAGTGTGATCTGATATAATTACAGAAAAATATGAGAGACTTAGATAAGGTAGATAGTTGTTATTTTTCCCATGGTAGGGTATTATAACTTTACTATAAAAGGCCAAAGAGGAGAAGATGGCGACACGACGCAGCACGCAGGGGCCACTCCGGTGATGAATATCTGTTATCTGCCAAGTAGGGTGCTGTGCACAATTCTGATTTGATGGGGGCAAACGTGAGAGCTCAGAGGAACATCTGGTGAAACTTCTGAAATGCCTGCTTTGCTGCCGCTGCTACCGTGTGATCCGGAATCTCCGGAGGAGAAGGCCCCGATTTCTCGGCTTTGCTTGTTGCTCAGCGGTCGGGGCGGGGTTGAAGCCCTCGGCAGAGATGGTGCTCAGTGCTCAGTGTCGGAGGGCTGGTCGGAGGCTCGAAGTTTTTGGACGGACTCAGAGTCGGCTGTGGTTGGGTGCTTCCAGAGTGCTGCATCGGCAAGTTTGCAGCGCTGGAGGTTCATGGCAGGGAAAGTTTCTCCCTTCTACCGTCTGCGTGAGATGATGGGGCTATCGGGACTTTGAGACTTTTTTTTACTGTGCCCATGGTCTGCTCTTTATCAAATTATGGTATTGCTTTGCACTGTTGTAACTATATGTTATAATTATGTGGTTTTTGTCAGTTCTAGTCTTGGTCTGTCGTGTGTTTCTGTGATATCATACTGGAGGAACATTGTATCATTTCTTAACGCATGCATTTTTAAATGATAATAAACGAGGACTGAGTGTCCTCATAATCTGATCTGATCTAATCTAATCTAATTGTTAGGTAGAAGGTAGGGATTTTAAAGGGATTCTCAGGGATAAGTTTTTTAAACAGAAATGATTTATATTTGGAGCTTTCTTCTAGAGGAAGTGGTAGAATTGAGGAGAATAATTATGTTTTAGAAGTTTTTAGATATAAACTTAAATAAGCAAAGTATAGATGGATTCAGGGATACTATCAGAACAAGTTATTCAAGTGCAAAAAGATTTGTTTGTTTGTTTTATCGACTACACAAAAGCATTTGATAAAGTGAAGCACAATAAGTTATTTGAAATATTCTCTAGATCGAGATTCGAAAGACCTCCCCTAATCAGAAATCTGTACTGGGAACAAACTGCCGCTGTAAGAATAGATGGAGAAGTGAGTCAGTTTACGAAAATCAAGAGAGGAGTTAGACAAGGGTGTGTTTTCTCCCCTGATTTATTTAATGTGTACAGTGAAACGATATTACAAAAAATAAGAGACATCTTGGGAATCAAAGTTGGCAGTGAAAACATCAACAATTTCAGATATGCAGATGACACTGCGTTAATTGCAAGTACAGAGGAAAAACTACAAAACTTAATTGATATAATCATTATAGAAAGTGCAAAAATGGGTCTATCTATCAATTGCAAAAAGACAGAATGTATGGTGATATCCAAAAAGGAGAATCCTGTCTGCAGACTGCGAACAAATGGGGAAGACATAAAACAAGCACAGAACGTTTGCTACTTAGGAAGCTGGCCTGTTTCTGTGCTGTAATTGTTATATGGTTGACGTCAGATGGCAGGTGCAACTTGGATGTCAAAAGAAGAATAGGGGTGGCAAAAGACACCTTTACGAGAATGAAGAGTATACCGATCAACACTAAACTAGGCATGACAACCCGCCTCAGAGTACTGAAATGTTATGTTTATCCAGTTATGTTATATGGCTTGGAATGTTGGACAATATCTAGTAACATGATGAAACGAAGTGTAGCAGCAGAGATGTGGTTTTTGAGGAGGATGCAAAGAATATCATGGACAAAATGAATATCTAACGAGGTTGTCATGGACAGAGCAAACACAAAAAGAGAAATAATGTATGAGATCATGAAAAGGCAACATAACTTCATTGGACATGTGATTAGGAAAGAGGAGTTAGAATGCACGGTAATTATGGGAAAGATTGAAGGGAAAGAAGCAAGAGGAAGGCAAAGACAAATGATGATGGAGACAGCAGCCAGAGAACTGGAAATGAATACCAATGAATTGATCCACGTGACCTGAAACAGGAGTGTGTGGGCCATGGCAGTCAAAGCTCAAACTGGGCACGGCACCTGATGATGATGATGATAGATGGATGAGTAATAATGCAAGCAAATAGATTATGTAGTGGATGGGAGACATTGTCCAAGATGGCATGCAATTTGGATAGCATCCTCTTTTCAGACACCACCGTCAGAGAGTCCAGTTCCATCCCCACAACATTACTGGCCTTACGAATGAGTTTGTTGATTCTGTTGGTGTCTGCTACCCTCAGCCTGCTGCCCCAGCACACAACAGCAAACATGATAGCACTGGCCACCACAGACTTGTAGAACATCCTCAGCATCGTCTGGCAGATGTTAAAGGACCTCAGTCTCCTCAGGAAATAGAGATGGCTCTGACCCTTCTTGTAGACAGCCTCAGTGTTCTTTGACCCGTCCAGTTTGTTGTCAGTTCATATCCCCAGGTATTTGTAATCCTCCACCATGTCCACACTGACCCTCTGGATGGAAACAGGGGTCACGGGTACCTTAGCTCTCCTCAGGTCTACCACCAGCTCCTTAGTCTTTTTCACATTAAGCTGCAGATAATTCTGCTCACACCATGTGATAAAGTTTCCTACCGTAGCCCTGTACCCAGCCTCATCTCCCTTGCTGATGCATCCAACTATGGCAGAGTCATCCGAAAACTTCTGAAGATGACAAGACTCTGTGCAGTAGTTGAAGTCCTAGGTGTAAATGGTGAAGAGAAAGGGAGACAAGACAGTCCCCTGTGGAGCCCCAGTGCTGCTGATCACTCTGTCGGACACACAATGTTGCAAGCACACGTACTGTGGTCTGCCAGTCAGGTAATCAAGAATCCATGACACCAGGAAAGCATCCACCTGCATCGCTGTCAGCTTCTCCCCCAGCAGAGCAGGGCGGATGGTGTTGAATGCACTGGAGAAGTCAAAAAACATGACCCTCACAGTGCTCGCTGGCTTGTCCAGGTGGGCGTAGACACGGTTCAGCAGGTAGACGATGGCATCCTCAACTGCTAGTCGGGGCTGGTAGGCGAACTGGAGGGGATCTAAGTGTGGCCTGACCATAGGCCGGAGCAGCTCCAGAACAAGTCTCTCCAGGGTCTTCATGATGTGGGAGGTCAATGCCACCGGTCTGTAGTCATTGAGGCTGCTGGGGCGCGGCGTCTTCGGCACAGGGACGAGGCAGGACATCTTCCACAGTACAGGAACCCTCCGGAGCCTCAGGCTCAGGTTGAAGACATGGCGAAGTACTCCACATAGCTGAGGGGCACAGGCTTTGAGCACCCTGGTACTGACAGCATCCGGTCCTGCAGCCTTGCTTGGGTTGAGACGTTTCAGCTGTCTTCTCACCTGTTTCGTGTGGGGAAGGGGTATAATCATGAGAGCAAGGTTGGGGACTGTGATGATAACTTATGAAGGTAAGGGTAAAAACTACAGTAAATATCTAACTGAAGTATATCAATGCTCTCCACAGGTACTGTGGAGAGCATTGACAGGCTGCATCATTGTTTGGTATGGGGGTGGGGAAGCTACTGCACAGAACGAAAGAAGCTGCCAGAGGGTTGTAAATGCAAACATGAGGAAATCTTCAGATGCTGGAATTTCAAACAACACACATAAAAGTTGCTGGTGCACACAGCAGGCCAGGCAACATCTCTGGGAAGAGGTATAGTCGATGTTTTGGGCCGAGACCCTTCGTTTCGGGTCTCGGCCCAGAACGTCGACTGTACCTCTTCATAGGGATGCTGCCTGGCCTGCTGTTTTCACCAGCAACTTTTAAGAGGGTTGTAAATTTAGTCCGCTCCATCTTGGGTTAGCCTACAAAGTACCCAATGACCATGAAGCCTTGCGCGGACACCAGTGTGCATGCGTCTATGTGCCGATTTTTTTCTACAAATCATTTTTGGCGCTTCTGTTCGGTGGGGGGGGGTGTTAATCACAACCGGAATATAGGTGATAAGTGGCTAAAACACTCAATTTCGTTTCTAAAGGGGTTTATCTAACAAATTTAATATTAAACACACAGTGCATATTTTCCTCGCATGATTATAGTGATAAGTCAATTATCAGGGGAGGACAGGGGAGCTTGAAGTAAGTGTTGAATGAACTTCCAGTAGAAGTGGTAGAGGCAGATTCGATATTATCATTTAAAGAAAACTTGGATAGGTACATGGACAGGAAACGAATAGAAGGTTATGGGCTGAGTGCACGTCGGTGGGACTAGGTGAGAGTAAGCGTTCAGCACGGACTAGAAGGGCCGAGATGGCTTGTTTCCATGCTGTAATTATTATATGGTTATATAAGTCACTTATAAGTCAGTAGCATCATAACATTTTAAGTAACGTTTGGATATTAAACACACAGCACATATTTTCCCCATATGAACATATAAAATCATTGCAACACACCAATATTGCTGAATTAGTGGGAGCCCTGGGCTTGTTCCCTGCAACAAGACGGTCCTATCGAGGGGTGATGGGAGACAGCGATACTCGAAGGGGGTTCTTTATGTCCAGTCTATTCCACAATTTAGTTTCTGTTGCATTCATTGCAGAGATACGTTGGAAATGGAAGCCACATTTTCAGTGCTTTCGTGGCTATCTCAGGATATTTAGCCTTGACTTTGATCCAGAATGCCAGCAGAGATGTTATGTCAAACATACTTTTCAGCCTACCATCATTTGCAAGCTCAAGGAGTTGATCTCCTTCCCGCACTGATATGGATAACGCGTGGTTAATGACCTCGTGTGCGTTCAAGTTCAACAGTGGGCGTGACAGGGAATGAGGAAAGGTGCAGCTGACTCATATCGCCAAATCATATCGTTTTCTCGTGGCCCGGTAGCGCTTGCTTTGCGGCCCAGTGGTTGGGGACCGCTGCATTAAACTGCTGCTGCTAAGATAACAGATTTCAGGACATGTTCCGGATGATAGTAAACCTGATTCTGATTCTGAGTTTAACCAATGACACTCCGAATACGATGCAGTCGTGAGTTCAGAATCCCAAAGCCAGAGGGGATATCGGATATTACCATTGAAAGACAAATTGTGAAGTTATGAAATCAAAAGAATCAAATTCAAACAAATTCCAAAGTAGTAGCATGGTCTTAATTGCTAGATATAGGTGTTAATGATAATTAGAAATTTACCCGTTTGATGCATGAAATTTATCAATCTATTATTTATCTCCACTTTTGCTGTCAACTGGCATAAGCGGGGGCAGAAGGAGGATGTAAAGTGTTTATGGTGCCAAAGGTTTATAGATTGCACAATCAGCTTTTGCCTCAGTTACACTTTCTGGTCATCTGTCCCAGCTGGAAATAGTGACATCATCTGAGAACACAATTATGTATCCTGCCAAAGCAATCTGCCAAGGATTATATATAATGATAGATGATGTACTGTATCTACAGAGACAGTCCCTGCCCATGGAATTATATCTTACTAGTAAGTATTCTTCAGGAGGAGGGAAGAAAATACTGGATTGTACATAAGGGAAGAAAGTATTGGAAGGAAATAGGGAAAAAGAACCTGTTCCCTTGCTGTGCTATTGTATGTTCAATGAGCCATGGACAAGCATAGATTGCTTTTTGAAAAAAAAACGTACTTCACATTAGTGTTTCTAAAAAGCAAAACATATATATTGAATGAATGAATGTATTTAAGATGAAATTGTTTGATCAGATTGACAGTATCAGCCCTGTAATTGAATGTATGCTGGTTAAAATCACCCTTGAATGGATGACTGACTCTTACCTTCAATGTATAATCTCTTTTCTTTTAGACTGTTCTTGAACTACTCCTGCAATCCAAAGACACCATTGATCAAATTTCTTACCTCTATTCCTTCCTTAAATTAGTGCATTTTACAAAAAGCCTGACAGCCACTATTTCATCACTAATTTGTGGATGTGGATTACTTTGTTTTCAGATTCACGTCATAGACTTTGATGATGAAAATAACATTATTAACAAGAATGTCCTTCTGCACCAAGTAGGAGAAATATGGCACATGAGTACAAGCCCTGCAGATAAAGGTGTGCTGGCAACCTGTTACAATAAAAGTAAGTGTACTAACTTGATTTGACTATTGGTGGGGTGGATGGCATGAAATTGAGTAAACGGTAAAATTCATCCTGCTCATTTATATTATGTTCTAAATTGTTTAATTAAACCATTAAACGAAGGAACTTAAAACAATATTTTCCATTTCCTTTGTATTTTAAAAAATGTTTCTGCTTCACATTTGTATTTTTCTCTCAGGTTACTTTAATTTGCAATTACCTTTTAAAATATTGTATGTTAATTAAATAAATACAATTAATTTCTAATATCTAATTACCTGACTGATATTCAGACAAATGTTACTCCTAAAAAAATCCGTTATTTAATTAAAAACACTTAATGGTGTCAACAGCATAAACAATTTAGGCTTATTTTTAATTATGATAAAGATGTGACATAATGCATGCTTGTGTTCTTGTATGTAGGGTGATCAGCATTTAAACTGCACGAGTTGTGTAAGCTAAGCCAAGGCAAATCTCTTCATAAATTATAAAGAACAATGTAATCTCATTTCAGCATTAGTTGGTTACCAGAAATTCATTTCTGTCATATTGCACACATGTTTTATGTGCTACCTAACAGATGTGTAAAATGAATTATAAGACAAGGTCATCACTTCTGTGCACGTGGCACACCTATGCGTAAATGACAGCCGAGCCTGCGGTGGTTATATCAATGAGGGCACCTTAATTCCTCCTCTCTACTGATACAATTAAAATCTTTGACTACACTGACACAATTTTAAAAAGAATTATCTGCTACATTAGATTTTTAGACATGTTTTCCATTTCCAGCATTTATTTTGCTTTTATATAATCTTTTACTTTCCACCCCTTTTAATCATATTGTATACTTACACTTGTTGCCATCTTCTTAGTTCTCCAAGTTCCTAACCGTAATATATTTTGGAAATAAATGTTATTTTGGATATTATACTGAACTACTTACCAAGCTATTTGAACAATGTTTCCATACAAGCAGTTTACACATTTTAAAAACTAAAATACCTATCTTGCCATCAGAGACCAAAAGACAACTCTGGATGTTGGGTGAGGTGATGAAGGGTGGCCATCATAAGTATGTTTTAGTTGGATATCACTTCCATGACTCATAATATCACTTAACATTCCTTTTCTAGAATTTATTTTGAAGGGTTCCCCTTAGGTCGCAATGACAGCTCCATATACCCCTATTCAATTTATTAGAGGAAACATACAGCAAAGGAACAGGCACTTTGGCTCACAATACCAAATAAACTAAAGTTCTTATGCCTACACGTGATCCACATCCCTCTGGTCCCTACATATTCATGTGTCTGTCTAAGCATCTTAATTGCCAATATCATATCTGCTTATAACACTACACTGCAACCCATTCGAGGCACTTATCTCTCTCTGTGTTAAAAAAAAATTACCCATCATATAGACAAGATATTAAGAGGAATAAATAGAGTGGACAGACAGCGCCTCTTCCCTAGGGCACCACTGCTCAATACAAGAGGACATGCCTTTAAGGTAAGGGGTGGGAAGTTCAAGGGGGATATTAGAGGAAGGTTTTTTACTCAGAGAGTGGTTGGTGCATGGAATGCACTGCCTGAGTTGGTGGTGGAGGCAGATACACTAGTGAAATTTAAGAAACTACTAGACAGGTATATGGAGGAATTTAAGGTGGGGAGTTATATGGGAGGCAGGGTTTAAGGGTCGGCACAACATTGTGGGCCGAAAGGCCTGTACTGTGCTGTACTATTCTATGTTCTATGTTCTATATATCTTTAAAAACTTCGCCACTCATCTTAAGTACATGCCCTCTAGAATTTGGCTTTTAGGGAGCCTAAAACAGGTTTCAGATTTTTTAATTACAGGTAAAAGATTTAGAATTTAATTACAGGACAAAATTTTAGAATTTAGAAGAGGTATTGTTGATTTTCTCTGAAATTGAGATTGGCATATAGCATAAAATGAATTTTGTTATATAAAAACTTTTGAAATGTTTATTGATCTTGTATTTATAAAAAATATAGCATTATTGTTTTTAAGGATTTCAAGTAATATATTACCAGAAATTGAGATGGTGATATGTAATATCTTGATTTTTAAGATTTAAAACAATTCCTCCCTTTATCATTGTGACTGATAGATTCTTAGAGCTGTTACTTGGGGATTGTGGAAGATTGCTTCTTGGATATTTCAGTTGTTAAACCAGTTTCATAATTCAGATGAAGGATATTCAAGTAGAGCTGGTGAAGGAAACAGACCCTTTGGTCCAACTCATCCCTGCCAATCAAGTTGTCTATTTGAGCCAGTTCCAATTTTTCACATCTATAGGCTCTGAAGAGAAAACATCTCAGTTGCAAAGTTAATGAATAGTGAAAATGTCAGTCACTTTAATTTTCTTTCTTTCTTTTTCAATATTTTTATTGATTTCTATATAGAAAAATACAGAGTTCAAGAGAATACATATTATAAAACAAAAGACAAAATATAATAATACCAAATACAGTATAATGAATCACATTGATGAACTCGTTACTCTATATTCATATGGATTAGATTAATTCATATATTAGAATATAAACAATTTTATTAAAAAAAAAGTTCTACACCCACTACCAAAGTCAAAGCTGTTTGGGGCAAAAAAAAGAAAAAAACTTATCAGATAATAAAATATACTATTAACCAACTTCTGTACTTTAACAAGAAATCAAAGATTAAGAAAATAATTTAAAAATGGCCCCCACAAATTTTGAAAATCTTGATTAGATTCAGAAATTGAACAACAAATCTTTTCTAAATTTAGGCATGAACATAACATCCCGTAACCACTGAGCATGATTAGGCGGAACAGCATCCTTCCATTTAAACACAAGCGCCCTTCTAGCCATAAGAGAGATAAAAGCCAGAATGTGCAGATCAGATGTTTTCAAAATGATATCTTTCCTTCCAACAATACCAAATAGGACAGTCAAAGGATTAGGCTTAAAATTTACTTTAAATAGCACAGAAAAAGTTTGGAATACTTTCTTCCAATATTTTCCAAGACTTGGGCACGCCCAAAACATATGAATAAGTGAAGCTTCTCCATTGTTACACCTATCACAGTAGGGAGATATGTCCCTATAAAAACGCGATGATTTATCCTTGGTCATATAAACCTTATGAAGCACTGTAAATTGTAGGAGGGAATGACGAGCACATAGTGATGAAGTATTAATCAATTTAAAAATCTCATTCCAAGTTTCTTCAGATATTGAGGTCTGTAAATCTTGTTCCCAAAGATTTTTGATTTTGTCTAAAGAATCATTTCTCATTCTTAACAACATATCATAAATATTGGATATTGAACCATTATAGAATGTTTCATATTAAGAATTTCATCTCATATGTTCTTATCAGGTCTATTAGGAAATGTATCTAACTGAGATTGCAGAAAATCTCTAATTTGTAAGTACCGACAAAATGGGTCTTTGGTAAACTATATTTAGTTGACAATTGTTAAAACGAAGAAAGACTTCCTCCCACAAACAGATCCCAGAAGCATGTAATGCCCACTCTTTCCCATTGCCTAAAGACTACATCAGTCATAGAAGGCCGAAAAAAAATTTTAAAAAATGGGACTGGAGAGGGAGAACCTCAGTAAACCAAAGTGTTTTCTAAATTGTATCCAAATCCTTAAAGTATGTTTGACTACCACATTTTCAGTTATCTTACTTAAGGATAAAGGAAGTGAAGATCCCAATAGGGAGATAATAGAAAATTTATTAACCAAGTTAGCTTCTAAAGAAACCCACCCGGGACAGTCCTCGTGGTTAATATAGTATAACCAAAACATGAGATTCCGTATATTAGTTGCCCAGTAATAAAACCTAAAACTTGGTAAAGCTAAACCTCCATTCTTTTTAAATTTCTGGAGATGGACCTTATTCAGTCAAGGACGTTTATTTTTCTATATGTAGCAGGATAAAATAGAGTCCAGCGAGTCAAAAAAGGATTTAGGAATAAAAACGGGTAATTCCTGAATTTAGGTAAAACATTCATTTTAGTTCGACCAACCAATGATAACGAAAGGGGCGACCAATTTGATAATGTTCTTTTTATATAATTTAATAAAGTAAGAAAATTTTCTTCAAATAAATATTTATAATTCTTAGTAATTGTTACACCCAATAAGTGAATTGGTTTCTTCCAATTTTAAAAGGATGGTTAATATCAGTTAATGGCAAATTTTTCAAAGGAAAAAGTTCACCATTGCGTAGGTTCAGTTTATATACAGAAAATTGACTAAAACAAGATAGTAAAGAAAGCCCAGAAGGTAATGCAGTTTCAACATTAGAAATGTAAAGCAATAAATCATCTGCATAAAGTGAAACCTTGTGGATAGTACCCTTGCGTAAAATACCAGTGATATCGTTAGATTCTCGAAAAGCAATAGCTAAAGGTTCTAAAGCCGGGTCAAAGAGTAAAGGACTCAAAGGGCAACCTTGTCTGGTTCCACGTTGAAGTTTAAATGGTTTAGAATTTTGAGAATTAGTAAGAACCTGAGCAAAAGGGATATATACAGTAGTATATTCCATTGAATAAAGTGGATCCAAAATTAAATTTTTCTAAAATTTTAAATAAACAATGCCATTCAACCTGATCAAAAGCCTTCTCAGCATCTAAGGATATCACACACTCTGATATCTCCTTAGAAGGAGAATAAATAACATTTAATAATCGATGAATATTAAAATGAGAATATCGATTTTTATTAAAACCAGTCTGATCGTCAGAAATGATAGGTGGTAAGATATTTTCCATCCTACGGCCCAGAACTTTAGGTAAAATTTTAGCATCAATGTTAAGTAAAGAAATTGGTCTATATGAAGAACATTCAGTTGGATTCTTATTCTTTTTAAGGATAAGCGAAATAGAAGCTTCGTAAAAAAATTGCGGTAACCTACCTGACTTAAAAAAATCTGAAAAAACTGAACATAAATGGGGTATGAGCAAAGAAGAAAACGCCTTATAAAGTTCTCCAGAAAATCCGTCAAGACCTGGAGCTTTCCCTGAATGCAACAAACATACAGCCTCGGCTATTTCTTCATGAGAAATACATTGATCCAACTGTTTTCGGTCATCAACAGAAAGCGTAGGGATATTTATTTGGTCTAAAAAATTATCCATTACAGTATTATCTTTGAGAAGATCAGAGCTATAAAGTTTAGAATAATATTCTCTAAAAGTATTATTTATTTCTAAATGATCAGTTGTTCTAGTACCGTTAGCTTTATAAATTTCTTTAATCTGTCATTTAGCACTAGAGGTTTTAATTTGGTTAGCCAATAATTTACCTGTTTTACCTCTATGGATATAAAATTGACTTTTATCCTTTAAGAGTTCAGTTTCAATAGGGTAAGTTAATCAAAAATCATATTTAGCTTTAATTTCGACCTGCCTTTTATATACAACAGGATCTGAGCTCAAAGCATGTTCTTCATCTACTTGTTTCAGCTGATTGGCTAAATTAATTCTCTCTTTATTAGATTTTTTTCTTAACACTTGCAGTATAAGAAATGATTTGTCCTCTAATATATGCTTTAAGGACATCCCATATGACAAGGCTAGAAGTCTCCTCCACTGTATTCTCTTCAAAAAAAAGAGTGATTTGCCTCTCCAAGAACTTCAAGAAATCCTTGTCAGATAACAGAGTTAAACTAAAACGCCAGAATCTATTTGTCTGAGGAAAACCAGGAAGATTTATGGATAAAAGCGCAGAAGCATGGTCAGGGATAGCAATCTCTTTATGTTCACAAGATTGAACTAATGGAATCATTTGGTTATCAATAAAAAAAATAGTCAATTCTGGAATACGTATGATGAATATGAGAGAAAAACAAGTATTCTCTATCTGTTGGATTTAAGAAACGCCAATATCAACAATGCCACATTCCGTTAAAAATGAATGGATAAACAAAGCTGATTTATTAAGTGTCGCTGGTTTAGAAGAGGACCAATCTAAAACTGGGTCTAACCAGTAATTAGTCTCCTGCCATCACCAATGAATACACACTCAGATCAGGCAAAAACTAAAAAAATCACTCAAAGAATCCTGGATCATCTATATTTGGGGCATAAACATTGGCAAATACATACAATTTATTCTCTAATTTCCCTGACACTATAACAAATTACCCATTAGTATCAGAAACAACCTTGTGTTGAACAAAAGGAACTGTATTTTCTATAAAAATCGAGACACCTCTAGCTTTGGCCTGAAAACTTGAGTGAAAGTGTAATTCTTTCTATCAGCTAAAAAGGAGTCAATTATCAGAATTACATATGTGTGTTTCTTGTAAGAAAATAATTGGGACCTTAAATTTTTTAATATAGGCAAAGATTTTATTTTGTTTCAAAGGATGATTTAATCCTTTCACATTAAGATTAAGTAATTTAGTATTATAATCCATTTTATTATTATTTTAAAAAAGGAGTTAAAAGGATAACCCTTAAGCCGATTAATAAAACTAAACACTGACCTATGAGATAAGAAAACCAAACAACAGGTTTGGCTAAAAATCCCAAACAGCTTCCAAGAAAAAAAACCCAAACACCCTCCCCCCTCCCAAAGAGAGAAAGTCGACCAAAGAAAGTCAAAGCTTACAACTAATGACGACAACCCCCCAAAAATCCTGCTGGTTTAGCTCCAGATAAATTACAAGGTTAGAGTATTCCAACCTAGTCAAAACAACAGATAATAAAGAGACAGTTAATTCTGGTATCAAGAAAAAAAACTCTAGAAAAGTAAGTACAATATAAAATAATATGGACACACAGAATATTGGCTCATTAAAATTTTAATCTCAAAGTAAAACCTTAAGAGGTTCTGAAAGAAAATTGACTACAAGATTCACCAGAGGCAAAATACACAATTATTCATGTAAGTTTTTGTTAAACAGCTCTAACATGATGCTTTTAAATTTAACAAAGTAATAGCACATTATAGTCTTATTCACAAAATAAATCCTTAAAAAGTTCAAAAGGAAAGAGTTAAGTATAAAGTTTAGCAAAGGTAAACTAAACAGTTATTCATGTAGCAAATAATAAGCAGTCACTTTACTGACTCTAAATATTCCTGAGCCTGGAGACTGGAACGGAACCATTTTTGCGATCCCTCTTGCAGTGTAATTCTGAACTTCGCTGGGTACCGTAGAGAAGGTTTAAAATCTTTTTTGTAGAACCCTGACATGACGCTTCCGAACTTAGCATGTTCCCTCATAATATCTGCTGAGAAATCTTCAACGACTCTAATCTTTTTTTCCATTAAAGTCAATCATACCTTTCTGACAAGATTCACGAATTATACGGTCCTTTGTTTGAAACTCATGAAAAGCAATTAGACAATAGACAATAGGTGCAGGAGTAGGCCATTCAGCCCTTCGAGCCAGCACGGCCATTCACTGTGATCATGGCTGATCATCCACAGTCAGTGCCCTTTACCTGCCTTCTCCCCATATCCCTTGACTCTGCTATCTTTAAGAGCTCTATCTAAGATTAGCACTGAACGAGGTTTGCTTGTAAACATTCTGTTCCCAGGTATTCTATGTGCTGGGTGGATCATTGGTGTCGATCTTAAAGTATCAGGAAGTAGCTGAACCAGAAGGTTTGCAAAAAATTCCGTAGGATGACCGCCTTCAGTTAATTTTACAAGACCAAGAATTCATACGTTATTCCTTCTACTTCTGTTTTCTAAATCAATAATCTTCTATCTTAGTTCATTGTTAACCTTGGATTGTTTTTCATAACACTTTTGCAGGTCATCCATTTTCTCATCCAGAATCAACAGGATTTCTTCGTTCTCTTTTATTTGTTTATCATGCTCAGTTGCTCAGTTAGGGTTCCTTGAATAGGATCCAGTTTTGTAATTGCTTAATTTCAAAGCCAGGTTGTTGAAACTCTTTGGAGGATTCCTTTCTGAATCACTGAAATTTCTCGGAGGATTCTTTTCTGAATTGCTGCAATTCCTCGGACGCTTCCTTTCTGTGGTTTTGCATCAATTCAATAATAGAATCCAAAGATGTAGAAGAATCTTTTTTTTTTTACCTTTAGCAGTTCTCGTAGTCGTAGTGTCAGATCAGGTTGGAAAGTAGGAAAAGTAAAGTAAACTAGGAGCAGCTGTAAAATGCTGTTATTCCATCCACCGCCAACAGGAAGTCTCCTAATTTTCTAAGACAATTATACTTAATCATGTAGACAAAAATAAGGCCAACTCAGTCAAGATATTAGGCAGAGAGCAAATACAATCTTCCAGCTAATAAAAATACAAAGGCCCCACATAGGAGATTGGTCAAAAATGTTCAGTCACTTGGCAATTAGGATGAGGTAGTAAACTGGATTGAAACATTGGCATTGTGGGAGAAGCCAAAGAGTGTTAGTAGATGGTTGCCTCTTTGGCTGGATTCAAGATGCGCCACAGAGATTGGTGCTGAGTCCATTGTTGTTTGTTATCTATATCAGTGATCTAGATGATGATGTGGTAAACTGGATCAGCAGATTTGCAGTTGACATCAAGTTTGGGGGTGGGGGCATAGTGTACAATGAGGAAGGTTATCAAGCTTGCGACTAGATTTGTGCCAGCTGGAAAGCTGAGCTGAAAAATGGCAGATTGAATTTAGTGCAGACAAATGTGAGGTGTTGCTCTTTGAGGGGGCAAACCAGGCTAGGTTTTATACAGTGAACAGTAGAATGACAGTTCAGCATAGACTAGATTGGCTGAAGAGCCTGTTTCTGTCCTGTAGTACTCTGTGACTCTAAAACTGGATTTGATATTTTTGGCATGACAGGGCATTTGTTTTTGCACAATTTATGTACTTTATGCAATCATGAGTGCTACTTAAGGATATATTGCTTTGAAGATGGAGAGCCTGGGGCAGAACATTGGTAATGTGCTGCTATTGCTTTAATTCCTACCATTAGCTTGTCAACTCCACGTATCCCAGATAAGTAGGTCAGATAGGATTGGTAAAGAAAAGCGTTAGCATTTTAGATGAAGAATTTCATCAGGACTGGAAAATGAGAAAACAGTTTTGTTTAGGATGCAGAGAAGGTGATGGAAGAATGAATAGGACAAAGGGAATATCTCTGACTATGTGAAGACGGGGTTGCCATGGGAATACACTCTTCATGAAATTAATTAATTAATGAGGGAATCAGAGAGAAAGCAAACAGAAAAATGCAAAAGCTAAGAAATGCTGGTTGGAGTTGTTGCAGACAACTGAATCAGAGGAGACCCTTGGAAATGCCCAGCAAATCAGGCAGTGTTTGTGGGGAGAGAAAAAAATAATGCAGTTAATATTGCAGATGAATAAGCTTACAGCAGAACTGGCCAGTTCTGATACAAACAAAGAAAGTATTGAATCTGATAATGAGTCCGATGGCTGCATTGCATCTATTTAGAAGTGGGGCTGTTGTTCATCAGGCCTATGTTGGACTTTGTTGGAACCACAGGCTGATAGATCAGGATGGAATGGGATGGAGAAAATTAGTGGGCAGCAATAGGAAGCTCAGGTTTGCCTTTATGTTTGAACATGTTGTAGGTGTTCTGCAAAGTGGTTACTCAATTTGCATTTGATTTTCCTTATGTAGAGGAGACTATGTAGCATGATTTAATTTTCTGTCTGCCCTTTTTCTGTCTTTGGAACAGTATTACAAATACCATGGATGCTCAGACTGATCAGCGAACTGTTCCCAGGATCTTGCTCAGCCAGGGCCTTCCATTACTGTGCTGAAAAGTCTTGACAGAGCTTTGGTTGTTGCCAGCAGTTTTACAAACCAGTGCAAAAGCTGAAAGATTCTTCCCTCATGGTAGCACAGCAGCTCTGCTGGTCTGATCATCTTATGACCAAAAAGATGGCAAATGCTGGCTTTTATGGCAGTGTCTGCCAGTGAGGGTATGCAGGGATAACTACAATGCAAAGGCAGATATATTTAATAACGTTATGAAACCTACAATAAATATCATGTCTTGGAAAAATAAGGGAAAAGCAACTCTGTTTTATTCTACTTTCATAGTGCCACGGTAAGGAGAGGATTATTTTCATGATGGCTCAAAAATATTCTGTAAACAAATGCAATTAAACTGCAAAGAATCATGATATGTCTTTAATTATAGCACTTCTTTAAAACCATATGCTACAAATTGGTCTCCTCTGCATTCAGTTCTCATGGTCCAGGAAAAAGAGTCAAGGTCTGTAAGTTCTTTTACAGCACTGCATTTAGTTGCAGGAGAGCTTTTCCTCACTATAACAAACTGAGCATAGAAAGCACAATTCCCACCCTCTTGAAGGACTGCAAACCATCCCTGGCCATGATTTCCCCTGAAACCTATTATAAGATTCATGACCTCTATTATTATTCTGCTGCTACCAGTCTCTGCCTCCAAAATCCAAATAGCCTACAAAAGCTCACTAATCCTCACTGCTGTTCTTCCAACTCTACCCCCACAATTATCCTCATTATAAATTCATAGTAAAAAGAGATGTGAGTCCTATTTAGGATCAGGAAGGAGGGTACAGGCAGGTTTTCTTTTTGACCATTTTGTATATTTTTTAACCAATGAAGAAGTCGTTGCTAAAAGCTACGTTGAAAGATAAGTTAGTAAAGATAATGGGGTTTGAGGGGAGATACTATAAAGACTAGGTGTGCTGAATATAAATTGTTAATGCCCAAGGACAAATTTTTCTTTCGTTTAAACAACCTTACTTTCAACATCTTAGTTCAATACATGAGGTCTGCCCCCTTTTCTCCCCTGGTGTGCACGCGTGTACGTAACAGGGAAAGTGCACATGCCTACTAAATACTTACGTAGTCCAAATGACCAGAACTCAACAATCTCCCATCCTTTTTTATGTATATTTTTAAAAAATTAAAGACAATTCAAATGTCCATTAGAATATGAGAATTAATTTTAACCCTTGATGTTAATACAGCTTTAAAGGTATATGCCTTTGCTAGGTGTCTTTAACAGCATATGAGCTGGCACTCCCTTCTTTGTGAGACATCAACTAGTTTTCCTTTGTAGTTGACCATAACATGTGATGCATTTTCTGCGCTTGGACAAAGTTCTTGATGCTGCTTATCTCTAGATGAAGCCTCTTCTCTGTAACTGACTTGATGGATTTGATGGCATCAACCGAAGAGTAGTTGTCTGTGATATAAGCTATCTGTAGATACAAGTTAGCTGTAGACTGCCCTTCTTTGGGTCACCATGGAAAAGCTCAGAATAGAGTGTGACCAGAAAAACAGCATTGTTAATACCTTCAAGGCATTGCAAGGGTTTCTCCTTCTTGCGTACTCTGTACAACTCTTTGAATCCTTTTTGATTACTAATAGAGAGGTGAAAATCTTCCCTCTTCTCCCATCAGTGCAATAAAATGCTCCCCTTGAGTCCCACCATCAGGAAGGTTTCCAAGTGAGGCAATACTGAAGACAACGAGCCTCAATGAGTTATTTCTTCCAAGCTGTTGAAACTTTAAGACTACCTGTTCAGATTGAATTCTGCACACTATGTTGTTTGCTTCATGAAAGTTTGTACTGTGGCATTTTTCATGCTGGATGCCAGGTTCTAGGCATCAAACATGATGTCAGGTGTGCTCTGCCTTGCCACCCATAGAATCTGACCTATCTTTTACCTAAGTTGCTCAGTTTCGGTTTCACTGAGGGGTGCATCCCGTTGTGCGGCACATGAGGATTCCATGGGGGTTGTCTGAAGATTTCTAATGTAGCTTTCTTGGTGCAGTTGTACTGTTCTGTCAACAGCAAGGATGTCTGTCCGTACGTAGCAGAATCTGTCATGTTCCCTACGCCCAACCTGAAAGGCTGACTTTAGCTGAGAGGTCACTGTTGTGGCAAGGTTTTGTGAGCCTCCCCATATTAAGTCATCTACATTACAGGCAAGTATTCCAATCACATGATATCCTTAATATTGCCAGTAAGAAACAGTTGGATCCACTTGTGACATCTTTCCACCTGTTTTCAACTTTGTTTCCATGACCTTTTTATGGAGTGATGCGTCAGCTAGACCATACCCCACGTCTGAGTTTCCACTGTGTTCCTTTGCTTCTGCCTTCAGGTGGGGGTTTAATGTAAGTGTCATGTGACAGCCCCATTCCCTGTAAAAATACCGACTTTATGTCCATACGATGGGGTTGCCAATGCTTTTGACATATCACTAAGAGAAATAGTTGGATTGATTCTGATGCACATGTTGATGAGTCTTTTCGGATTTCTTTTATGTTCAGTTCCTCCAAACCTCTAGCCACCTGGTTTGCTTTTAGTATAATTCTTGTTGGGGTTTCTTTCAGAGTGCAGACCAATCTTGTTGTCCCTGTGTTTTGGCCAATATCTCTGGCTTCCTCAAACACTCCATTATTTCTCCAACACTAATTTCATCCTGTTTTGCAGATTCAAACAACACCTCTTTAGTTACTAGGACATCTTCATCTTGACATTTCTCAGATGGTCCAGCCTGGTCTATACTTGATTCAATATGTGTGCACGTGACATGTCAACTGACTCTGCTATGTCGGCGACCACGCCTGGTTCTACGTAATTCAAGTTGCACCAACTTTTGTTTCTCCCAGTGCTTTGCCAGCTGGTTCTGACTTCAGCTTTGTGTGAAATAGCAGTGTTTTTGATCTACAAATGGCATAATTTGTCCTGTTTTAAGACTGAAACTTCCATATTGTCTTTGCAATTGTGATCATTTCTGTTAATGCAAATCTGTTGGGTCTCCATGGAGTTCAGATACTCTTCAGTTTGTGCTTTACATCAGTGGTCCATAACCACTAGGCCGCGAGCATGTGCTATCGGGCCACGTGGAAACGATATGAGTCAGCTGCACTTTTCCTCATTCTCTGTCGCACACTGTTGAACTTGAACACCCCGTCCCCCATCGGCTGGTCAGCAAGAATATCGTCAATATTAAACCGGTCCACAGTGCGCGAAAGGTTAGGGACCGCTGCTTTACATAGTCTGGAATGATGCACTCTCACAATGTACCTCCATGTTGCATGAATACCCCAATTCCATCCTGACTAATGATAACTCCAGGACCTTTCCATTCTGTGCAGTCTGCTCTTTTGTAATACACTTTGTCCCTTGTGTCATATTTGTCATTTGTAGGATGGACCTGTACCCTTGAGTTATCTGTGAATGCTCTACTTCAGTTAAAGCTTTCCTTGATGCATACAGTGCTGAAATATGCTTCCCAACCCACTCGATCCTTGTAGTGCCCTCTCGAGCAAGTGGTCTATCAACCAGTACAGAAGGAAGGTTTGGATTCTGGCCGAACACCAATTGATACAGGCTATAGCCATGTACATTGTGTATGGTATTCTTTGCCATAAGGGCCCAGTCCAGGGCTATATTTCAATCACAGCCATTGCTTTTCTTTAACTTCAACATTATTTCAATGAGCATTTGATTGTGTTGCTCCAGAAGTTAATTGCTCCAAGGACTGTATACTGCTGCTGTCTTTGTTTCAATGTTAAAATTCTCTGCCATATACCTGAATTTATCATTATTAAATTCACCACCATTATCACTGAATACTTTATGAGGTGGGCCATGCACACTGATCCAGGAAGGGATGAAAGTTTTTTTAATCTATTTCTGGGGGTATCTTTGTATTTACAATGCTACCAGCACTGAAAGGTGTGAATTCATCAAAGATGTGGAGATATGACACTCTTTGCTCCAGTTCATGTAGGTCTACGGCTACGGTTTCATTGTATTCAGTTGCTAGTGGCAGAGCAACTGCAGGCTTGGGCTTGGGTTTTCCAAACTTTTGGAATGTCTCACTGTCAATTATCACTGCTTTAGAATGGAAAAATAATCTGCATATTTGTTTTCTGAATTCCTGAGCAGTTTCTGAAGTCTTATCAATTGAAGCGTGTCCAAACTGCTTGTGAAGTTTGAGCAACACTTTGCATTTCTCATCTATGGTCATGTCTTTGTAACAGTTCGCATTTCATTCGCACATTGATTCTCAGTGATATCTTTACCTGCAATGATCACACTGTAATGCCCAGAGCTTGTGAACTCAGGAGACACTGGCTGTTGAAATATCGTTGCTTGATTATTCTCCCTATCCAATACTGCTCTTGCTTTCTTGAGGAAAGTATTACTCAAAAATAATGGACTGTTCACTGGTACCACCTCTGTTTCAGTGTAACATTTTGTCAGCTCTATTTTTGCAGGAATTTTCACTTTTTTTGTGGAATGTACAATCTTTTCATCTCCAAATTTGAATGCTTTGTTACTAGGTGTATCTGCATTCACCAGTTCCTGCACTTCATCTGGTTCAGTTCACTTACATAACTTTCAAACCATTTTTCTCCACACACTGTGCCTGTGCATGCTGTATCAATAGCAGCAGATCCTGGAGATTCTATCATCAAAATCTCTGCCTCAGATATCTCTACATTAGAAAGTGATTCCTTTGCAAACAGTGTGATATGGCACTCTTCTACATCTTCAGATTTGTTATTTTCTTCTTTTAGTCTAACTTGTTCGGTTCTGTTCAGACAGCTTCTTGCCTAGTGGTAAATACTTCGGTATATGCACATTTTGATCTCCTGCCGTACTTTTTTATTGGATTTGTGCCAGGTAATGGTACCCTTGTCTGGTCACCCTATGCCTGCTATACTCTTGTTCCTGCTCAGTAAGTATGCCATTTCCTGACTCAAACAAGTTCCAACTGTTGTCTTAGCGTCCCTTTCTCCAAAAATCCACTTCAGTGCTGATTTCATAGATACAAATATAAGTTCTGTACATGCAGTTAATGCTAGCTGTATGTCCTTTATGTCCAGACGTGCAGTATTTAACAATTAAAAGCTAATACTGAAAGTTCTATTTGTATTTACGTATACGACAGTACTTTGTTCAAAATCAATAATATAATCAGCCATATTTTTAGAATTGTCTCTGTAAATTTTGTCAGTCTGAATATGCCTCATAAATCCGACCCTTTCCTTCCTTCAAAAAACCAGTCAAGCATATTTATTAGCATATTCATACCATCATTTTTATTCTAGTCTTCCACCAAAGTTCCCATCGCTGTTTCTCTTGCTCTTCCTGAAAGCGAAATCCAACAGCCAATGCTTGCTTCAGCTTCTCCAGTTCTGTAATACGAATCCATGTTCCAATTTCATTTTTCCAGCTTTCGTAAGGCTTGCTCTTGTCAAAATGCCGGTGGGATTCTATAATTGGAAGCTATCCTTTGCTATCACTGTTAACACCTAAACAACAAAGACAAGTTTTTCTTGTTGAAGCAATTTTACTTTCAATGTTTTAGTTTAATACAAGAGGACTGCCATCCTTTCATCCTACAATCCCCCTTTTCTCCCTGGCATACATGCATGTAACATATATAAGTCAGCTCATCTAGATCAGATGTATCCATTGTTGTTTAAAGGAAGTGGGAAGGCAAAATTGTAGAAAGACCTGCCATAATCTTCCAATGCTTCCTAAAGTTGCCAGAGGACTTTAGAATGGCTTATATGCATTATTATTTTGATATGGGTTGTACAAGCATCTCCAGTATCCATAGGCCAGTTATTTCAATTTTGGTGGTGGTAAAGCATCTGGGAAAATAATTCGAGAAAAAGTAATAGGCATAGAGAAGTTTAATTAACATTAATAAACTCTCAGATTAACATTGATTTATATACCAACTCTGTCCTAGAGCGCATCAACAAGTGTGTAGATAGAGTGACATCACAAAAACAAATAAAAGTTTTCCCCAATCAGAAACCATGGATGAACAGAGAAATTCACCTCCTGCTCAAAGCCAGAGATTCAGCCTTCAGGTCTGGAGACTGGGAGGCTTACAGCTCAGCCAGGGCCAACCTGAGGAGGGGAATCTCTCAGGCTAAACACACATACAAACAGAGAATCGAGGAGCGTTTCAACTCCTCGGACCCCCAGCGCATGTGGCATGGTGTGCATGGCATAGAGGTCATTACAGACTTCAAACCACCTAGTACTGTGCCCCCTTCCAGCTCTGCTTCCCTCCCTGATGAGCTCAATTACTTCTATGCTCGCTTTGACCGAGAGAACAAGGAGGTCACCCTCAAAGCGGATCTCCCACCTGGTGAACTGCCTCTCTCTCTTTCCATGTCCGACGTTTGCGCCACCCTGAGCAGGGGGAATGTACAAAAGGCAGCTGGTCCGGATGGAATACCTCGCCGTGTGCTCAGAGTCTTTACAGGGCAGTTGGCCGGGGTCTTCACGGACATGTTTAATCTGTCCCTGGCCCAGACAGTTGTCCCCTCAAGCTTCAAGATCGCCATCATCGTGCCAGTGCTGAAGCATTCCACTGGCATGGGCCTGAATGACTTCCGCCCAGTTGCACTCACCCCCATCGTTGCAAAGTGCTTTGAAAGACGGGTTCTATCACATCTGAAATCCTGTCTGCCCACTACCCTGGACCCCCATCAATTTGCCTATCGCACCAACAGGTCAACAGAGGACGCCATCTCCACGGCACTTCACTCTACCCTGACCCACCTGGACAGCCTCAACTCTTACGTCAGAATGCTGTTCATTGACTTTAGTTTGGTATTCCATACTGTGATCCCCTCCAAGCTGATCGCCAAACTTTGCCAGCTTGGTACCAGCTCATCCCTCTGCAATTTGACTTTGGACTTTGGACTTTCTGACAAACAGACCCCAACCAGTTAAGTTAGACAACCTTTCCTCCTCCACTCTCACCCTGAACACTAGCATGCCTCAAGGTTGTGTGCTGAACCCTCTTCTGTACTCCCTTTTCACCTGTGACTGCGTTCCGGTACATGGTTCTAACTCCATAATCAAGTTCGCAGACGACACCACGGTGGTTGGCCTGATCAGAGGGGATGACGAGACGGCCTACAGGGACGAGGTCCAGCACCTGGCCGCGTGGTGTGCCAACAACAACCTGGCCATTAACACCCAGAAGACCAAAGAGATCATTGTGGACTTCAGGCATGCTAGGAGCCGCACTCATAGAAACATAGGTGCAGGAGTAGGCCATTCGGCCCTTCGAGCCTGCACCGCCATTCAGTATGATCATGGCTGATCATCCAACTCAGAACCCTGTACCAGCCTTCCCTCCATACCCCCGATCCCTTTAGCCACAAGGGCCATATCTAACTCCCTCTTAAATATAGCCAATGAACTGGCCTCAACTGTTTCCTGTGGCAGAGAATTCCACAGATTCACCACTCTCTGTGTGAAGAAGTTTTTCCTAACCTCGGTCCTAAAAGGCTTCCCCTTTATCCTCAAACTGTGACCCCTGGTTCTGGACTTCCCCAACATCGGGAACAATCTTCCTGCATCTAGCCTGTCCAATCCCTTTAGGATTTTATACGTTTCAATCAGATCCCCCCTCAATCTTCTAAATTCCAACGAGTATAAGCCTAGTTTCATCATATGAAAGTCCTGCCATCCCAGGAATCAATCTGGTGAACCTTCTTTGTACTTCCTCTATGCCAAGGATGTCTTTCCTCAGATTAGGGGACCAAAACTGCACACAATACTCCAGGTGTGGTCTCACCAAGGCCTTGTGCAACTGCAGTAGTACCTCTCTGCTCCTGTACTCGAGTTCTCTTGCTATAAATGCCAGCATACCATTCGCCTTTTTCACCGCCTGCTGTACCTGCATGCCCACTTTCAATGACTGGTGTATAATGACACACAGGTCTCATTGCACCTCCCCTTTTCCTAATCGGCCACCATTCAGATAATAATCTGTTTTCCTGTTTTTGCCACCAAATTGGATAACTTCACATTTATCCACATTAAATTGCATCTGCCTTGAATTTGCCCACTCACCTAACCTATCCAAGTCACCCTGCATCCTCTTAGCATCCTCCTCACAGCTAACACTGCCGCCCAGCTTCGTGTCATCCGCAAACTTGGAGATGCTGCATTTAATTCCCTCATCCAATTCATTAATATATATTGTAAACAACTGGGGTCCCAGCACTGAGCCTTGCGGTACCCCACTAGTCACTGCCTGCCATTCTGAAAAGGTCCCGTTTATTCCCACTCTTTGCTTCCTGTCTGCCAACCAATTCTCTATCCACATCAATACCTTACCCCCAATACCATGTGCTTTAAGTTTGCACACTAATCTCCTGTGTGGGACCTTGTCAAAAGCCTTTTGAAAATCCAAATATACCACATCCACTGGTTCTCTCCTATCCACTCTACTAGTTACATCCTCAGAAAATTCTATGAGATTCGTCAGACATGATTTTCCTTTCACAAATCCATGCTGACTTTGTCCGATGATTTCACCGCTTTCCAAATGTGCTGTTATCACATCTTTGATAACTGACTCTAGCAGTTTCCCCACTACTGATGTTAGGCTAACCAGTCTATAATTCCCTGGTTTCTCTCTCCCTCCTTTTTTAAAAAGTGGGGTTACATTAGCCACCCTCCATCTACGTCATTGGAGCTGTAGTCCACAAGCGTGTATCAAGCTTCAAATTCCTTGGTGTTCACATTTCCGAGGATCTCACCTGGTCCCTGAACTCCTCCATCCTGATCAAAAAGGCGCAACAACGCCTTTATTTCTTGCAGAGCATCAAGAAAGCTCACCTCTGCCCCAGGATACTGACAGACTTTTACCGCTGTACCATTGAGAGCATATCCACCAACTGTATCTCAGTGTAGTATGGCAATTGTCTTGTATCGGACCGCAAAGCACTCCAGCGTGTGGTGAAAACTGCCCAGTGGATTATCGGCACCCAATTGCCCACCATTGAGAACATCTACCATAAACGCTGCCTGGGCAGGGTGAAAAGCATTATCAAAGATGCATCTCACCCTAACCATGGACTTTTTACTCTCCTCCCATCTGGTAGGCGCTACAAGAGCCTCCGCTCCCGCACCAGCAGGCACAGGAAGAGCTTCTTCCCTGAGGCTGTGACCCTGCTGAACCTCACATCACAGTGCTAAGCAGTATTGCATCCATGTTGTACTGTCTCAGTACTTTTATATTTGTGTGCTATAGCACTTACTTTTTATTCGCAGTTATTTTGTAAATAACACTATTCTTTGCATTTCTGGTCAGATGCTAACTGCATTTCCTTGGCTTTGTATCTGTGCTCGGCACAATGACAGTAAAGTTGAATCTAATCTAATCTAATCTAATTTGTGTGAGGAGGGATGGAAGGATTTGTCTGGGACAAATCTTGTTTTGACAAATGGAAATTTTAATGAGGCATCAGAGAAAGTTGATTAAAGGAATGTAAGAAGTGGATCTTCCGTTCACCCGAACTATCTATACGTTAAACTTTCCTACTGTGTTCTTTGGTATTTCTGTAAACACTCCCGATAAAGAAACTATTACAATAAAGGTAGTTCAGATGTTCACAGTGTTACAAGGGGGTGGTTCTTCAAAACTCTAGTTCGAAATTATTAGGAGGGAATTATAACAAACCCTCTTCCTGACTCCCCAGAGGTTTCAATACTATATTTTTATAGGGCATTAATTTGTATTTACCTTTTTATTTGCATTCAGTTGAATTTTTTTTTAAATTGTGCCTTATCATGACGAAAAGTTAATACCGAAGATCCTCAGCCTACAGAGATAAAAGTAGACCTATTACACCAGTTACACTGTGCTGGCTGGTAGAAGAGGCGCTTGGCTCCCAGTGAAGCATGAGCTATCGATGACCTCCCACCTCCATCGTCCTCTGAAGTCATGGTGTGGTTGAAGTTCTTCAGCACTTCTGCAACCCATTGCATCTATTGTACAGGGGACTGGCCTATACAGCTTCAACAGAGCCCTGGTGTCCAGACTTACCCATTTCCACCTCTCACTACAGGGATACAGGATTGGACTTTGAGAGGAAAGGAGGATGACAGTCACAGAGATTTGCTTCATTGTTCTGACAAATGTTCAAGTCTAATTGGAATGCTTTAAACATGTAGTGATGGCAAGGTGGATGTGGATTTGGAATTTATTTAAGGAACTAGAAGAAGAAACAGCTCGGAGAGGAATGATAACTTGCAAAATTTGGGTTGAAGTTAAAACCTGTCATGTCAGGTTAATAATCTAACAAACATTGAAATATTTATAACCATCTGCAGCCAGACCCTTCTTGGCGTCCTTCTAAGAGCACCATGCCCACAGATTCTAGTCTTTACTAATCAGGTTTCACCACAGCTGTGGCTTTTGTCTGAAACCTGCACTGTCTCCTGAAAGTTGTTGACTGACAAGAAAGTGGAAATATTTAAGGGGAAAATAAACTACAGTGTTAGTAGCACAACTGAATTGAAATAAAAATTGTGTTTAAATAGTTTAATTGGAATTGGGAAGAAAGAGGTGAGAGTCAAGGGAAAAAGATATAAAGCCTTTATTTTACAATGTTAAAACACATTTAGTTTTCTTTTTGCCCAGTGGTAAATATTTGGATATCTCTTCCAAATTTTATTGTCACATAAAATCATAGAAGAATGTGAAAGTAAACTATTTAGTGTTTCAAGACTGCTTCACCACAATAAAACTCAGAACAGTTCTTTTACCTTATTTCCGTCATCCTGTACTATATTTCTATACCTTGATCCAAATATCTAACAATCTTTGCCTTAAATATATTGAAGAATTGATCTATGAACCACTGTCTCTTAACCTTTGATGATCAATGGCCTTATGCAATTTTTTCTCATAAGACAAATTAATTTAATTATTGACATACAGTGCTTAGAGCTGTATTTTTATGTATTTTGTTTAAACAAATATAGTTGCTGTCTTGCCTTCATTGCATTGATATATTGTGTCCTGGTTAGGTCCTCGGAGATCTTGACACCTGGGAACTTAAAATTGCACACTCTCTCCACTTCTGATCCTTCTTTGAGGTTTGTTCCCTTGTCTTGCCCTTCCTGAAGTCCACAATCAGCTTTTTGGTCTTGCTGACGTTGAGTGCAAGATTGTTGCTGTGACACCGCTTAATTAACTGGTATATCTCGCTCCTGTATGTTCTCTGGTCACCATCTAAAATTCTGCCAACAATGTTTGTATCATCAGCAAATTTATTGATATATGCTTAGCCACATAGTTGTCTGTAGAGAGCATAGAACAATGGGCTAAGCACATATCCCTGTGTTGTGAAATTTGTTGTCTTTGTGGCAGCAGTACAATGTAAAACATAATAATAGAGAAAAAATGCATCAAATAAGTCATGATATATGGTATTAAGCAAGACTTCCTTTCTGCAAATCTGCTTTTTCAGAAAGATCTTTGTCACATCCTTAATAGATTCTAGTTCCTTTTCTTTAACAAGAGATTCTGCATAGCAACAAACACAATCGGAAAACCCTTCAAAACTGGTGGATACAGCCCAGTTCATCACAGGAGAAGCCCTCCCCAACATTGACTACATCTACAAGGAGCGCTGCCACAAGAAAGCAGCATCCATCATCGAGTTTATGCTCTCTTCTTGCCTCTACAGTAGCTTTAGCGCCCACACCACCAAGTTTAGAAATAATTACGACTCTACAACCATCAGGCACCTCAACCCACATAGATAACTTCACATTGAACTGATTTCACAGCCTAGGAACTCGCTTTCAAGAACTCTTCAACTCCCGTTCTCAGTAAGTATGTATGTATTTATTTATTTAATTAATATTTGCAGCTTATCTTTTGCACATTGGTTTAGGTTTTCATTGATTCTATTGTATTTCTTTGTTCTACTGTGAACACCTGCAAGAAAATGAATCTCAAGGTAATATTTGGTGACGTACACATATTTTGATAATAAATTTACTGTGAACTTTTAACAAAATTCTTGAGGAACCCAGCAGGTCAGGCAGCATCAATGGAGAGAAATAAACAGCAGACATTTTGAGCCGAAACCAGTCCCAATGAAGGTTCTTGACCAAAACATCGACTCTTTATTCCTCTCCATGTATGCTGCCTGACTTGCCAAGTTCCTGTGTGTGTTGCTTTAATATTTTTCCCTTCTAGTGATATTACACTAACTAATTTGTATTCACTATTTTCTCTTTCTTTTCCTTTCTTGAATTTGCTCCTTTTAATATGTGGGGATTATTGTAAAATCTAGGGAATTCAAAAAACATTTCTATATGTCGTAATGGTTGGCTTGGAGTTGCGTAGTGGGAAGGTGGGATGGTAACTAACTTTATACGATTCTACTATAGGTGCTTTTCCTTAACTGTTATGAACTGTACATTTGATATGTTTGTTTTGCACTGTATAAACCTTTTTTGTTTTTTTTTGTTGTTGCATTGTAGAAACTTATAAAAAATTAATTTAAAAAAACATTTCTAGTGAATTGTCCACAGGGTGGAGATTTGTGGTGTTTGGTACAATTAATTTCTTCAGTATTGTTCCTTGAGGAATACCAATTTTTTAAAGTTACTCAATCTTCAAATTTTTTTTTGGTTTTCTATTGTGAAGACATTCCTTTACCTATTTTATCTGCTTGTCCTTTTGCCAAATTCCTTCCTTTTTAGAGCTTTACGACCACATTTTTAAATTATGGCAGAACAGTGAGGGATTGAGTTTTAATATCCAAATTGGTGATGTTGATTTTGATCGATGTTTCAGTGCAATACTTCGTGCTAATGTGCTGGACGTACTACTTTCGAATAGGACATTGAACTATGACCCATGCGTTATTTCGAAAAGCATGAAGTTCTCTGGCACTTTCAATGATGGCAGAGCCCAATTTGCATTAAAAAAAATCACTCTGAAGCAATTGTTATCATTTTCTGCTGGAGAGTTTCCATCCTTTGCAACATCATTAGACTTACTCCACATGATATAAAGAAACAGTTAAGAGCACTGGATACCAGCGTGACTATGAGAGAACAACCTGGCTGTACCATTGAGGATTTGTGCTCCAAAACTAGAAATTATTCTATTATAGTTACAACATTGAAGTCTACCCGGCAATGTGGAAAATTGTCTAGGAATGTCCTGTCCACAGAAAGCAGAACAAATTTAATATCAGTAATTACTGTCCAGTCAGTCAACTCTTAGTCATCAGCAGGTAATGGAAGGAGTTGTGGACGGTGCTAATAAATAATGTTTACTTGCAGAGAGGGTAGTTGAATCTTTGGAATTGCCCTCCCTAAGGAGCTGTGAAGGGAATTAGGGGATAATAGGATAATGCAGGAACACTGTGTAGAGTTAGAAGATCATCTATAATCTTGATGAATGGTGAAGCAGACGTGAAGTGAAGGCTTCTCTGCTTCTCCCATTTCTCATGTTCTTTATAACCCACTCAGTGCTACTCAGTTTGATTTCACCAGGAGTGCTCTGCTGCAAAATTTGTTAAAGATCTTGAACCAAACATGAACCAAGGAGTTGAATTCCATGGATGAGCTGAGAGTGACTCCCTCATGACATCACCACAGTAATTGAGCAAGAGTGCCACCAGTGACTCTCATTAAAATTGAAGTTAAAGAGACAATAATAGGAAAGTACTCCAAGGGTTGGAATCAGACCTGACCCAAAGGAAGATAACGATAGTTGTTGGAAGCCAGTCACTTAATATTAGGCATTTCTCAGTGCAGTGCCTTGGGTCTGTAGAGCACAACTGCTTTGACAGTGAAGTTCCTTTAGAAAGGAGCCACCTGCTGGAATCTGCTGAAAAGGATTCCGAGGCAATTGTTGGCCTAAGAAGGGGTGTAAGATGGTAGGCAAGGTGATGCCACGTTGTGGATGTGAGTGGGGGTGGAGTTGGAGGACTGTGGCAGGTGGATAACGGAGGAAAATAAAAAAAAAATTAGTTGGAACAAGATGAGTGCCGGGGAGAAGATAGGAGACGGCTGCTGGAGGGAGGTAAGCTGGAGCAAAAAGTACTACAAGAGTTGGATTCAGATACAGTGAGAATGGGAGACATTAGTGGAGGGGGTAACAGTTGGAACCAGATGGGGGGGGAGCAAGGAAAACTTGTGAGTGAAGGTGAATGGAGCCAGGAGTGGGAAGGGGGATGAAGATTGGCAAAGGAGGGCAGGGGGAGGACAGGCAACGGGACAAAAATGGAATATTGGAGATTCAGAAGGAGGGAGAGGAAAATGGAAATAAATTGGAAAACTCAATATTCATCCCACGCAAGAGATTCTGCAGATGCTGGTAATCTTGAACAACACACAAAATGGTGGAGGAACACAGCAAATCTGAAAGCATCTATGGCGGGGAATAAGCATATTAATTTCATTGGAGCAGCACACCCAAAATGCTGGTGGAATGCAGCAGGCCAGGCAGCATCTATTGGAAGAGGTACAGTCGACATTTCAGGCCGAGACCCTTCGTCCTGACGAAGGGTCTCGGCCCGAAACATCGACTGTACCTCTTCCAATAGATGGTGCCTGGCCTGCTGCGTTCCACCAGCATTTTGGGTGTGTTGCTTGAATTTCCAGCGTCTGCAGATTTCCTCATGTTTGCGTTTTTAATTTCATTGGGTTGTAGATAACCCTGGCAGAATGCAAGGTGTTGCTTCTCCAATTTGCATTGGGCTTAATAGAGAAGGATATTGAATACTAAGTTTTCTAGTTTTAGATAACCACCACCCCCCATCACTTTTCCCACCTGGCATTAAATGCCTGTTATGTTACATCTCTCCTCAGGCCAGCAGTCACCCCAAAATCTCTTCTTGCCGTGCCCCTTCTCTTTATGCTAGCCATGTCATCTCTCCACTCTCAGCGCTGATGCAGGGTTTTAACCTGAAACATCGATAGTTTCTTTCCTCCCACAGATGCTGCATGACTCATGGTTTCCTCAGCACATTGTTGCTCCAGCTGTTTTTAGAAGCTGGGATGTCAGAATAGTTGCTGATTGTACACAGTTCTGTTTGTAATTCCTTAGAAAATGAAGGTCCATTGTGCAGGCAGCAAAATCGTGGTACCATTCAGTAACATTTGTATGCACAATAGACACCCAATTCAGGGATCTGCCATAGTTAGAGACTATGGGATAGTCTTAGAAAATGAAGATGTCCTCAAAACCTCCTTGAAGAAATACATCCCCTGTGACTCTTAGGAATTTCTTGTGTACGTTGCTCAAAATAGAGAAGAAATGTTCAGGATGTTGTTAGAACTCTGAGTCATACATCAAGAGCACAGACAGACCTTGCATAAATGACAGAATGTACCTTTACAAAACTCACCCACCTGTTTACCCTTTCAGCTACTACGAGCACCATCTGTGAAAGAGTCTGTATTTTTCACATTGGCCTCATCAGCTACCTCAGAACCCACAGAACTGGTGTGGAAGTAAATAACCCTTTGATACTGAGAAGCAGCCTAAGAAAACAAGCAGTTTTTAATTGCATTCCATTCTGTGATCTTTATACCTCTGGACAACTTAGTATTGTTGGTACATTCCATATCTGTGGATAGATAAATAACTGGGGGCCAGATTGGATGTACCCCAGGTTACTCCAGGAGGCAAGGGAGAAAATTGCTGCACCTTGGCGATGATCTTTGTGTCCTCACTGGACACAGCAGTGGTACCAGATGACCAGAGGGTTGCAAATGTTATTCCTTTGCTCAAGAGAGGGATTAGGGATAACCCTGGGAATTATAGACCAGTAAATCGTACTTCAGTGGTGGACAAATTATTGGAGAGGATTCATCAAGACAGGATTTACGAATATTCCGAGAAGCATAGTCTGATTAGGGATAGTCAGCATGGCTTTGTGAGGGACTGGTCAAGGCTCACAAGCCTGAATGAATTCTTTGAGGATGTGACAAAGCACTTTGATGAAGGCAGAGTATCAATGGATTTTAGTGAGATATTTGATACGTTTCCCAGTGGATTTTGGTAACGCAGTTGATAAATTTCCCCATGGTAGGCTCATTCAGGATTTTGGTAACGCAGTTGATAAATTTCCCCATGGTAGGCTCATTCAGAAAGTCAAGAGGCTTTGGATCCAGGGAAACTTGGCTGTGTGAATATAGAATCACACGCAAGAGAAAATCTGAAGGTGGTTGTGTGAATATAGAATTGGCTTGCCCATAGAATGCAGAGGGCAGTAGGAGGTGGAGAATATTCTGCTTGAAGGTTGATGACCAGTGGTGTTCCACATGTATTAGTTTTGGGTCCGCTGTTGTTTGTGATTTTTGTAAATGACTTAGATGAGGAAGTAGTTTGGGAGGTTTGCAGATGACACGAGTTGTGACTAGGCATAGCTCAAATACCATCTATAAATTTGCTGATGATACAGCTATTGTTGGTAGGATCTCAGTTGGAGATGAGAGGGCGTACAGGAATGATGTTTACCAACCAGTGGAGTGGTGTCGCAGCAACAACCTTGTACTCAACGTCAGTAAGACGAAAGAGCTGATTGTGGACTTCAGGAAGGGTAAGATGAAGGAACACATACCAATCCCCACAGTGGAATCAGAAATGGAGAGAGTGAGCAGTTTCAAGTTCCTTGTGTCAAGATCTCTGAGGATCTAACCTGGTCCTAACATATCGATGCAGCTATAAAGAAGGCAAGAGAGTGACCATACTTCATTAGGAGTTTGAAGAGATTTGGTATATCAACAAAAACACTCAAAAACTTCTATAGGTGTACCGTGGAAAGCATTCTGACAGGCTGCATCACTGTCTGGTATGGGGGGGTGGGGGTGCTACTGTACAAGACCGAAAGAAGCTGCAGAAGGTCATAAATTTTGGTCGGCTCCATCTTGGGTACTAGCCTACAAAGTACCCAGGACATCTTCAAGGAGCAGTGCCTCAGAAAGGCAGCGTCCATTACTAAGGACCCCAGCACCCAGGGCATGCCTTTTTCTCATTGTTACCATTAAGTAGGAGGTACAGAAGCCTGAAGGCACACACTCAGTGATTCGGGAACAGCTTCTTCCCCTCTGCCATCCGATTCCTAAATGGACTTTGAAGCCATGAACACAAACTCGCTTTTTTAATATATATTATTTCTGTTTTTGCACGATTTTTAATCTGTTCAATATACATGTACTGTAATTTATTTATTCTTTCTTTTTTCTCCTATGTTATGTGTTGCATTGAATTGCTGCTGCGAAGTTGACAAATTTTACAACATATGCCAGTGATAATAAACCTGATTCTCACTCCGATTCTGGATAGTGTGGAGGGTTGTCATAGATTGTAATGGAACATTTGAAAGATGCAGAGTTGGGCTGAGAAGTGGCATATGAAGTTCAACCTAGAAAAGTGTGAAGTGATTAATTTTGGAAGGTTGAATTTGAAGGAAGAATGCAAGGTCAATGGGAGGATTCTCAGCAGTGTGGAGAACAGAAGGATCTTGGGGTGTGTTGGCCTTCATTAGTCAGTGGATTGAGCTCAAGAGCCACGAGGTGATATTGCAGCTCTATAAAACCCTGGTTAGAGCATACTTGGAATATTGTGTTCATTTCTGATTACTTCATTATAGGAAGCATTGTTCCCTCTAAACTGTGTAGTTGTGCGGCCGCACAGTACCTCAAATGATCCCGTACACGTAACCTTCGTTGCTGCGCAACTGGAATAAAATTGTACGAGAAAAAGGTTATGAGCGCCTAGTGTGACTCGAGTAGCAGCAGTACTCTCAATGGATATAATTAAATATTCCCATTTCAGGCTGTTACAGCTAAAAAGCACAACTGCTTTCAAGGTCAGTACAGTCAACAAAGATGTCTTAATGCGTTTAAACGAACTATCGCTGCTTAAAACCAATGGAAACAACACGGTCTGTGGTCAGAAGGGCCCTTGGAGAAAACGTGGGCTAAGATCAGGATTACAAGTGCGTTCAAGGAAACGGGGTTTTAAACTCCTATACCAACCATCTTGCTGGCGAATGTGCAGTCTCTGGTGAACAAAATCAATGATCTCAGAGCCAGGGTGTTGAATCAGAGGGACATTAGGACCGTGTGTGTCCTTTGTTTCATGGAATCCTGGTTAACCCCTTCCATACTGGATGCAGCGATTCAGATCGACAGGTTTACTATACATCGTCAGGATAGATCTGTAGAGTCTCTCAAAAGCAGAGGTGGAGGAGTATGCCTCATGAT
The DNA here is from genome assembly GCF_030028105.1 of Mobula birostris. Classification (NCBI taxonomy): domain Eukaryota; kingdom Metazoa; phylum Chordata; class Chondrichthyes; order Myliobatiformes; family Myliobatidae; genus Mobula; species Mobula birostris. The sequence goes on along the minus strand of NC_092371.1, from coordinate 183,904,614 downwards.
CAACTCTTCTTGGTGCACGAATATATCAGTGCTGTCCCAATTCTGCTCACCGGACATGGAATATCTATCAGTAAGTGTCATCCTTTTTACTTACCTCGGGAGTTCTCTGGGGTCATTCTGGTTGCAGTTGACATTCCACCTCAGGCCAATGTCAAGCAGGCTTCGGATGATCTGAGCAATGGGATCAACATGCATGAGACAGCGCACCATCGTTTTGGGAGATTTTAACGAGGCCAGTCTGAAAAAATCACTAAGCAGTTACCATCAACAGATAACTTGCAATACCAGAGAAACAACACAGTGAACCATTGTTAAACCACCATCAAGAATACCTACTGTGCTATTCCATGCCCTCACTTCGGGAAGTCTGATCACCTGGTTGTACTTCTACTTCCTGAGTATAGGCAGAAACTGAAGACTGCAGCACCAGTAGTGAGGACCAAGAAGGTCTGGACAAGGGAAGCACAGGAGCGCCTACAGGACTGCTTTGAGTCAGTGGACTGGACTGTATTCAGGGATTCATCTTTGAATCTGGATGAGTGTGCTGCAGTTGTTACCGACTTCAATAAAACCTGTGTGGATGAGTGTGTGCCTACAAAGACTTACTGTACATTCCCAAACCAAAAGCCGTGGATGAACCAGGAGGTATGTCGTCTGCTGAAGGCTAGATCTGTGGCATTCAAGTCTGGCAACCCAGGCCTGTACCGGAAAACCAGGTACGATTTGTGGAGGGCTATTTCAAGGGGGAAGGGACAATTTTGAACGAAGTTGGAGCCGATATCAGATGTACGTCAACTCTGGCGGGACTGCAAGACATTACTTCCTACAAAGTGAAACCCAATAGCATAAATGGCAGCGATGCTTCACTACCAGATGAACTCAATGCCTTCTATGCATGCCTTGAAAGGGAGAATATAACTACAGCCGTGAAGATCCCTGTTGCACCTGATGACCCTGTGATCTCTGTCTCAGAGGCCCATGTTAGACTGTCTTTAAAGAGAGTGAACCCTCGCGAGACAGAAGATCCCAATGGAATACCTGGTAGGGCTCTGAAAACCTGTGCCAACCAACTAGTATTCAAGGACACTTTCAACCTCTCATTGCTACGGGCAGAAGTTCCCACTTGCTTCAAAAAGGCAACAATTATACCAATGCCAGGAAGAATAATGTGGGCTGCCTTGATGACTGTAGCCTGGTATCACTCACATTGACAGTGATGAAATGCTTTGAGGGGTTGGTTATGACTTGACTGAACTCCTGCTGCAGCAAGGACCTGGACCCATTGAAATTTGCCTGCTGTCACAATAGGTCAACGGCATACACAATCTCCATGGCTCTTCACATGGCTTTAGACCACCTAGACAACACAAACACCTATGTCAGGATGCTGTTCATCGACTGTGGCTCAGCATTTAATACCATCATTCCTACAATCTTGATTGAGAAGCTGCAGAACCTGGTCCTCTGTACGTCCCTCTGTAATTGGATCCTCGACTTCCTAACCAGAAGACTACAGTCTGTGCGGATTGGTGATAACATATCCTCTTCACTGACGATAAACATTGGCGCACCTCAGGGGTGTGTGCTTAGTCCACTGCTGTACTCCCTGTATACACATGACTGTGGCTAGGCACAGCTCAAATACCATCTACAAATTTGCTGACGATACAACCATTGTTGGTCGAATCTCAGGTGGTGACAAGAGTGAGATATGCCAACTAGTGGAATGGTGCCGCAGCAACAACCTGACACTCAACGTCAGTAAGAAAAAAGAGCTGATTGTGGACTTCAGGAAGGGTAAGACGAAGGAACACATACCAATCCTCATAGAGGGATTAGAAGGTGGAGAGAGTGAGCAGCTTCAAGTTCCTGGGTGTCAAGATCTTTGAGGGTCTAACCTGGTCCCAACACACTGATGTAGTCATAAAGAAGGCAAGGCAGCGGCAATGCTTTATTAGGAGTTTGAAGCAATTTAGCATGTCAACAAATACACTCAAAAACTTCTATAGTTGTACCGTGGAGAGCATTCTGACGGGCTGCGTCACTCTCTGGTATGGAGGGGCTACTACACAGGACCGAGAGAAGCTGCAGAAGGTAGTAAATCTAGTCAGCTCCATCTTGGGCACTAGCCTACAAAGTACTCAGGACATCTTTAGAGAGTGGTGTCTCAGAAAGGCAGCGTCCATTATTAAAGACCTCCAGCACCCAGGGCATGCCCTTTTCTCACTGTTACCATCAGGTAGGAGGTACAGAAGCCTGAAGGCACACACTCAGCGATTCAGGAACAGCTTCTTCCCCTCTGCCATCCGATTCCTGAATGGACTTTGAAGCTTTGGACAGTACCTCACTTTTTTTAATCTGCAGTATTTCTGTTTTTTTGCACATTTTTAAATAATTTTTCAATATATGTAATTGATTTGTTTATTTATTATGTTTTATTTTATTTATTATTATTATTATCTTTTTTCTCTCTCTCTGCTAGATTATGTATTGTGTTGAACTGCTGCTGCTAAGTTAACAAATTTCACGTCACATGCCAGTGATAATAGATCTGATTCTGATTCTGAAGATTTTTTTTGTTGTACTGTATTTCATTATACCCTTCAATTAATAAATAAAATCAAAGGTGTGTGATTTTAAAATTTTCATTCTAAATATTCATTGTATGCATATATAAAAAGAAATGTCACGCAGTTTTCAGGCCATGTAATAATTTTCTGCTCAAAGCAATGGTTGGTCTGTGCAGCTGGAAACTGGAAATTTGGGCTTCAGAGAAGTGTGTTTGTGCTGGAGTATGAAACTTAGTACTGTGAACTGCAGGCAGCAGGTGGTTTGAAAGTAATTGAATAAATTGGACTGCATAGGAGGAATATCCTGAGGAATTTCATGTGATGCTGTAAACTATCAATGTACTGGACAGGTACTGGGACCATTCATGGTGAGTATTTACATAGAATTGCATTGAATTTTATATCATTAAAATGCTCTAATTGGTGTAGTCATTCTGTGCTTTTTCTACTGCACACAAACCTCTTACTATTAGACATAGTTATCTCAATTTTTCTGCGTATATTATTCCTTTTTCCTTCATAGAAGTAATCCAGAACTCATTAGGTTGCATCACAAAGCTTGTAATCTTTAAGAAATATTCATTCAAATATTTACCAATTGAGTGTCTGGTGTAATTTGATTTGGTTAATTTTTTGCTGCATTAACACTATAGGTAGTGTTCATGGCAACACCTTGCATGTGTATCTTTTGGTGTCGTCTTCTGCATCTGGTGCTCATGGTGCCGCCCTCCTCTACATTGTTGAGACTCTAAAAGTAGATTGGGGAACTGCTTTGTCAGCTCTATTGGCAAAAAGCAAAATTTCCCGGTGGCCAACCATTTCAATTCCTATCCCCATTCTCTTTCTAACATATTGGTCCATAGACTCCTCTTCTGTTATAATAAGGCCACTCTCAGGCTGGAAGAGCAGCATCTCATATTCCGTCTAGGTAGCCTCCAACCTGATAGCATGAATATCAATATCTCCAACTTCCAATAATTTTTTCCTTCCCCCCTTCCCTCCTCTTCATTTCCCCATTCTGACCTCTTACCTCTTGTCCCTATCACCTTCGAGCTTGTCCTCCCTCCATCTTCATGTTCTGGCTTCTTCCCCCTTCTTTTCCAGTCCTGATACAGTAAAGAGTCTCAGCCCAAAACATCAACTGTTTATTCATTTCCATAGATGCTGTTTGACCTCCTGAGTTTCTCCAGCAATTTTGTGTATTGTACTTCTATTGACAGAATTTTGTTTACAATTGCTAATACTGAAAATATTTTTAGAAAAGTCAAAAATACAAAAAAGCAAGACATTTTAATTTGTATGTATTTCATAAATACAAAATTAAAAAAGTAATTTCATATTTCTCTTTTACTTGCCATTTATTCCAGTTCTCTTTTTTTGTCATTTTTCTATCCTTCCCAATCTCTGGCTCTATCTCATTTATTTGTGGGCTTCCTTCCAGGTGTATTCTTGTTCCATTTTGTCTTGTTTTCCATTTCTTTCTCCTTTGCCACTCAAGGCTCATTATCTCTGCAGCAGCATGGAGTCTCTCTGATCAGCTCTATTGATTATTTTTGCTGCTGCTAACACAAGGTTTCCTTCCACTAGAAAATCCACTATAAGTTGAGTGGATAGGGGATTTTTGAAAAAGAAGCAGGGAATTTGTTACGGGCATAATATGAAATACAGTAAGAGTGAGGGAGATGAACAGTCAATTTACTGGTCAAGTTACAGTAGCCAAATTAACAAATTACTTTTCTAAGCCTACATCTTCACATAAAGCAGTGACTTAATAAAAAAGCAACAATAGAAAGAAAAAAGTAACATTTAGAATGAAATGAGGCAGGACATCACACCCTACACATACCAAATGGAATTTGTATGTAGCTAATAGCTAAATTTTAAAAATGTGCAGTACATTATTTTGCCTGTAGCCATACCTGGATTCAGCAGGAAAACTGATGCACTGTGCAGATAAAGAATTCGGCAACATCTTAAGACTATTGATCATTATCCAAGCCAGAAAGGCATCAGTAAGAACTGTGACCATATCTTATTTGTTGAAAACTGATGTAAACTAGTAAAACCCACTCAAATGAAAAGCCTATGCAATAACTTCCTGAAAAAGAAATACATGGAGCTTGCACCATATCAGAATCAAAAAATATGTGAAACAAATGGTGTAAGGAATCGTGAAACATTAATTTTTGATTCAATGTGCATTAATTCCTGCAGATGCTAAAATAGTTTTGTGTTTTAATAAAAGCTTTCACTCAAATAAAAGGATGAACATTATCAATAAAAATGTATGGCACTTGCAAAGATACATGAACAAAACATATTGATAATGTTGTAGCTTATTTTTCTTCATTTGTCATTTTTAAGATTCAAACTGTAGTTCAAATTTGCAACATAATTGAGGCAAATCTGTTGGTTCTGTTTTTGCAATTATTAAAAAATACATGTACACTTAAACCACTTTAAAATATATAATCTTTGTAGCTTTAACTCTCCTTGAGTTAGAAATTGAACAGTATGTCTGGAACAGAGTGTTGTTGTTATAAGGATAGATTGTAGCCTGACTTTATTTCCACTGGAACATAGGAGGCTGAGCTTTGAACTTTTAGAGGCTTGTAATATGGTTAGCACAGGTAGGATATATAGTCATAATCTTTTTCCAAGGGCAGGGGAGTCTAATCCAAAAAGGCACAGTTTTATGGTAAGAAGGGATTAATTTAAAGGAGATCCAAGGGGTATGTTTTTCTACACAGAAGTTGATGAATAGTTCGAAGAAGTTGCCAAAAGAGATAATGGAAGTAGATACTGTTGTATTTAAAAGACATTTGGACAACAGGCCTGATGCAGTCAAATGGGATTAACATTATGAGTGCATGGTCAAGTTGTGCTGTAAGGACCTGTTACTGTATGTTTCTATGATTAAACCAGAGGAAAAAAGGATTGATCCAACTCAAGGCTTCCAATAATGTTGATTTTGAGCTGTGTTTTGATGATGGTATTAATCATCAGGACACTAATTATTTCTTCCCTGTTGGTCAAAATGTTCTTTAAGAATACACAAGATGAGGTTTTGAAAAGTGAAGGTAAAAGATCAGAAACTGAACCCGTTTTCTTTTTTTCTGTGATGGTATGCCTCTGAACTGTTACAGAGCAGTTCCCTATTCACATTCTGTCTGGTGGTTATCTGACAGATTCATTAATTTTTAATTCAAATCCAAGCAAGGTCTTTAAAACATTCAAGCACTAAAGTTAGCATTCAACTGCTTGATTTTGAGAGAATTCTCCTCAGCCAGGACTTCCATTTTAATCACACTTCAAGTTCCCTGTGCTATGTATCATACAGGAAATGGATGTGTACACGCTTCAGGTAAGGAAAGGATTGGTTTTGCACCCACAGTTCAAGAACTTGCAGACACTGACCATCAAAACTATTCATAAAAAATGTACCTGGATTCGGTTAGGGAACTGTCATCCCATTTTTAGTTTGCACTTTGAAGAGGGGGTGCGAGAGAGTTTATTAATAAGAACTTCGGAAAGGCTTTGAAGTGGAAGTTTTATTCTTTTCTTTTTAAATGTTTGCAAATGTTTTTAATGAAAATAAATGCTTAGCTAGATTCCAAGATACCAATTTTCAAGATTCTTACCAAGGTTATTAAAATTGCAATTAAGTAACCTCCAGTATAGAATCATTCTGTTCTTGTATAAGTAACTTCAGATAAAATGATGGTGTTGATGAGAGCTTCGATTATGATACCTATGTAGTGATTGTCACAAAGATCTTTTGAAAACACTGAGGGTGTCTAGAACACATAAAATATTAAATCTGTGTAGCCTCAGAAGCTGCTGTTTTGGATTGCAGCACATACCTACAGTTTTCTAAATGAAATCTGCTGTATTATTCTCTCTCTACCTCATCATTGGAATATGATAGTTAATATTTAATTAAAATGGTTAATTATATTTAACCCTGCTTTTTAGTTGCACATTGTCCAATTCAGAACTGGGAAAGTAAACACTGGCAAAAACAGTGATTATAAAAAGGGATTTTTCACATCGATCAACTTAGATTATTAATTACATTGTAAACACATTTTTTATATTTGTAACTATGCTGGTTAAATTATCAAATAATGAGGTTTCATTATGGTAAAGCTAGCTGCACCTGAGATTACAATGAGTTAAATGTTCAACACATTTATTAAAATATTTTTTGACAGCCAATTTTTTTTTTCCTTTGGTGCTTAGCTTCGGACAGCAAAGTCCTGACGTGTGCTGCTGTGTGGCGAATGCCGAAGGAATTGGAATCAGGCAGTCATGAATCTCCTGATGATTCATCAAGCAACCCACAGACCTTAGAGCTGCTTTGTCACCTTGACAACACAGCCCATGGCAACGTTTCATGGTAGGTTGCTCAGTTTTGATTTAAGAGATTTCAAATGCTTCCTTCAGAATGGAATTGTGTGAAATGTTTAATTGTAGCATCTAAACAATAAAAAAAACCTTAGAAATAAAATGAAGATCCTGTAGAAATAAAATGAAAATCCAGGAGAAATACATGGGAAAAATATAATATGTGTATGTGTTACATGAGTAAACGGTTTTATTTTATTTAAGTAATTATCCATCAGTTTTCTGCTCAGTTTAACAAGTTATTTTCTTTAATTTATTCTAACTTGCAGCTGATTAAGGTAAATGTTACTGGGGAATATGCATATCAAGATATGAAATGTGACTAAAATATTGCCAAATACAAAACAATAATTTTTGATATCCTTTACATTATATCCTTTACAAATCTGTTTAATCCATTAATAAATATGCAGCAATTATAATTGGCCAATTATGATAATCATTGAACATTAAATATATAGCTGAAAGGTGGTATGTTTTAACTTGTGTTTAATGAAAAAAATAATTTTCAGGTTTTGATAACACATGCAATCAAATCAATGCATTTTTTTTTAGGTCACTTTTTAAGGTGCATGTTTAATTCGAAGCTGCACCTACATTAGCCAGTACTCCCTGGAAATGGTACAGAAATGGCAGTTTACACACACGGGACCCAAGATGGCCATAAAATACTCTTTGTTCTCCTTGCCACACATCTAACAAGACTTTTATAAGAGATTTTGTGCTTATGCTAGCAATCAAAGCATCAAAATTAAGGCAACACTGACTTTTCAACACGTGTTTTAAGTCTCAGCATTTGTTGCACGTAACATGACAAGCTGCTACCAGCCAGAATAGAGCTTATGGGGAAGTTTTCTTGGCTACAATAAGATTCAAAATACACAAATCAGAGTGATTGCGATCAAAGTGATTGTTTCTGTTAAGTTATGTTAAGTTAAGTTAAGCTCCTTTCAAACTGCTGCAATGTGCAGTGTGCAGTCATCAGTTTATGAAGGAGGTCATTTGATCTGTCTGCACGCAAACAGCACTCAATATCATATTTCACCTCTCACTTTCAAGTAGGCAAAGTGAACATAACATTTTTCACAATGACTATCTTCTAATGGTGTAGGTTATGAACAACTTGGTTTGTATGAACTTGGCTATTTTCATGGGGGGGGGGGTTATTATTTCACAATGTTAAGGTGCAACCATAGGCAATGCACCATGCTGCCATTTGTCTTTGATAATCGAAGTAGACATCTAATTACTATTCATTCATTTTGTCCCATCCTCTCTTCTACTTATGTTTCAAACATCACTTCAATTCAAACACTAACTCTTAAAAATCTGGAATTAACTCCTCCTGACATGACTTAATGTGAAGCTACAGGGAGAGAGGTGGCTATGGAAATGAAGGAGTAGGAAGTACAACAGCAAGTAGAGAAGTAGTAAGGTAGTGAGGCATTCACCCTTCTTCTGTCCAAGCTCTTCAGTTCAAATTATTCCTTAGTAAGTAACCTCAGAAATGGCAACCCAATGTACCAATATGCCTTGCACTTCTTCAACAACTGACAACATATTAGTTTTTTTTTTCAGTTACACAAGAAATGAAAATGACCACAACATGTACGTTTAACCAAATTCAATCACTAGACAAAGTGGAATTAATCGCCTTTCTGTATTCTCATAGTCTCTCTATTCTATATGCACCCTCGTCTCTCCTTGTGCTCCCTTGAGGTACTTCCTCAATGGCTGCAGCAGACTGGTGCAAAGTTATTAACCTCCATTTGAGATTAAAAATAGCCTTGGAGAGTAACCTCAGAGTTCTGGGTGTGAGCAACGTGGCCTGAACAGCTCCTTGGCCTGAGCTACAGATGTGTACTCTGTTCAGCGCATGGGCAACAGCAAAGAGTCTGAAGAGTTTTGGGCTTGGGAGCAAAAATGGTAAGATTCTAGCAGAAAAAAGGCACAGCTCTTTATAGAGCTGCTGCATAGAACATAGAACAGTACAGAACAGTACAGGCCATTTGGCCCACAATGTTGTGCCAACCCTTAAACGGGACCCTCAGCTCAGAAGGGAAGGAGGGGAAAGAGGAGAGTAGTAGTGATAGGGGATTCAATAGTTAGGGGGACAGATAAGAGGTTTTGTGGAAGAGATCGAGAATCCCAGATGGCCAGTTGCCTCCCTGGTGCCAAGGTCCGCGATATCTCGGATCGAGTTCTTGGTATTCTCAAGAGGGAGGGTGAGCAGCCGGATGTCGTGGTCCATGTAGGGACCAATGACGTGGGTAGGAAGAGTGAGGAGGTCCTGAAAAGTGAGTTTAGGGAGTTAGATTAGATTAGATTAGGTTATGAGGAGTTAGGCGCCAAGTTAAAGGATAGGACCTCCAGGATAGCAATCTCAGGATTGCTACCAGTGCCACATGCAGGCGGGCTTAGAAATAGCAAGATAGCGCAGATCAACACGTGCCTGAAGACATGATGCAGGAGGGAGGGCTTCAGATTTATAGATAATTGGGCAGTTTTCCAGGGAAGTTGGGACCTGTTCCGGCGGGACGGTTTACGTCTGAACTGGAGGGGGACAAATATTCTTGCAGGTAGGTTTGCTAGAGGGGGTCCCGTGGATTTAAACTAGATACAAGGGGGGAGGGGAACCAGAGTGTAGGAACAGATGTAGGGGAGAAAGAAGAAAAAGAAAATAGTAAAGTTGTTTGCACCGTTAGTGGTTAACAGAGAGTAAGAGGTGGAAAATTTCTAAAATGTATTTATTTTAATTCTAGGAGCATTGTAAGAAAGGTGGATGAGCTTACAGCATGGATTGATAACTAGAAGTATGATGTTGTAGCTATTAGTGAAACATGGTTGCAGGAGGGGTGTGATTGGCAACTAAATATTCCTGGAGAATAGAAGTTCGAGAGAGCCATGGTTTTCAAGGGATATTGGAAACTTGGTTCAGAAAAAGAGAGATATCTACAATAAATGTAGGCAGTATGGAGTAAATGAGGTGCTCGAGGAATATGAAGAATGTAAAAAGAATCTTAAGGAAATTAGAAAAGCTAAAAAGATACGAGATTGCTTTGGCAAGTAAGTTGAAAATAAATCCAAAGGGTTTCTTCTGTTATATTAATAGCAAAAGGATAGTGAGGGATAAAATTGGTCCCTTAGAGAATCAGAGTGGACAGCTATGTGTGGAACCAAAAGAGATGGGGGAGATTTTGAACAATTTCTTTGGTATTCACTAAGGAGAAGGATATTTAATTGTGTAAGGTAAGGGAAACAGGTAGGGAAGTTATGGAAACTATGATGATTAAAGAAGAGGAAGTACTGGCACTTTTAAGGAATGTAAAAGTGGATAAGTCTCCGGGTCCAGACAAGATATTCCCTAGGACCTTGAGGGAAGTTGGTGTAGAAATAGCAAGGTCTCTGACAAAAATATTTCAAATGTTATTAGAAATAGGGATGGTGCCAGAGGATTGGCGTATTGCTCATGTTGTTCCATTGTTTAAAAAGGGTTCTAAGAGTAAACCTAGCAATTATCGGCCTGTGAGTTTGACGTCAGTGGTGGGTAAATAGATGGAAAGTATTCTTAGAGATGGTGTATATAATTATCTGGATAGACAGGGTCTGATTAGGAACAGTCAACATGGATTTGTGCGTGTAAGGTCATGTTTGACAAATCTTATTGAATTTTTTGAAGAGGTTACTAGGAAAGTTGACGAGGGTAAAGTGGTGGATGTTGTCTATATGGAGTTCAGAAAGGCCTTTGACAAGATTCCACACGGAAGGTTAGTTAGGAAGGTTCAATCGTCAGGTATTAATGTTGAAGTAGTAAAATGGATTCAGCAGTGGCTGGATGGCAGACACCAGAGAGTAGTGGTGGATAATTCTTTGTCAGATTGGAGGCTGGTGACTAGTGGTGTGCCTCAGGGATCTGTACTGGGTTCAATGTTGTTTGTCATATACATTAATGATCTGGATGATGGGGTGGTAAATTGGATTAGTAAGTATGCAGGTGATACTAAGATAGGTGGAGTTGTGGATAATGAAGTAGGTTTTTAAAGCTTGCAGAGAGATTTAGGCCACTTAGAAGAGTGGGCTGAAAGATGGCAGATGGAGTTTAATGCTGATAAATGTGAGGAGCTACATTTTGGTAGGACTAATCAAAATAGGACATACATGGTAAATGGTAGGGCATTGAAGAATGCAGTAGAACAGAGGGATCTAGGAATAATGGTGCATAGTTCCCTGAAGGTGGAATCTCATGTGGATAGGGTGGTGAAGAAAGCTTTTGGTATGCTGGCCTTTCTAAATCAGAGCATTGAGTATAGGAGTTGGGATGTAATGTTAAAATTATACAAGGCACTGGTAAGACCAATTTTGGAGTATTATGTACAGTTCTGGTCACTGAATTATTGGAAAGATGTCAACAAAATAGAGAGAGTACAGAGAAGATTTACCAGAATGTTACCTGGATTTCAGCACCTAAATTACAGAGAAAGGTTGATCAAGATGGGTCTTTATTCATTGGAACGTAGAAGGTTGAGGGGTACTTGACAGAGGTATTTAAAATTATGAGGGGGATAGATAGAGTTAACGTGGATAGGCTTTTTCCATTGAGAGTAGGGGAGATTGAAACAAGAGGACATGAGTTGAGAGTTAGGGGGCAAAAGTTTAGGGGTAATATGAGGGGAACTTCTTTACTCAGAGAGTGGTAGCCTAGTGGAACGAGCTTCCAGCAGAAGTGGTTGAGGCAGGTTCGATGTTGTCATTTTAAGTAAAATTAGATAGCTATATGGACAGGAAAGGGATGGAGGGTTATGGGCTGAGTGCAGGTCGGTGAGACTAGGTGAGAGTAAGCGTTCGGCATGGACTAGAAGGGCCAAGATGGCCTGTTTCTGTGCTGTAATTGTTATCTGGTTATATGGTTAAACCCTGCCTCCCATATAACCCCCCACCTTAAATTCCTCCATATACCTGTCTAGTAGTCTCTTAAATTTCCCCAGTGTATCTGCCTCCACCACTGACTCAGGTAGTGCATTCCACACACCAACCACTCTCTGAGTAAAAAACTTTCCTCTAATATCCCCCTTGAATTTCCCACCCCTTACCTTAAAGCCATGTACTCTTGTATTGAGTAGTGGTGCCCTGGGGAAGAGGCGCTGGCTGTCTACTCTATCTATTCCTTTTAATATCTTGTACACCTCTATCATGTCTCCTCTCATCCTCCTCCTCTCCAGAGAGAAAAGCCCTAGCTCCCTTAATCTCTGATCATAATGCATACTCTCTAAACCAGACAGCATCCTGGTAAATCTCCTCTGTACCCTTTCCAATGCTTCCACATCCTTCCTATAGTGAGGCGACCAGAACTGAACACAGTACTCCAAGTGTGGCCTAACCAGAGTTTTATAGAGCTGCATCATTACCCCGCGACTCTTAAACTCTGTCCCTCGACTTATGAAAGCTAACACTCCATAAGCTTTCTTAACTACCCTATCTACCTGTGAGTACCTGCTGTCACTTTCATAGTCTTGTTGATCTATTTATAACAATATGATGAACTAGATATTTCTAAGAACAGTGGTGGCAGCAGGGTGGACTTGCAAGCAGCATGAAAATCTTCTTTTGACATGGTAATTCACTATTGCAATGTGATAGTACCATGGTTGTGCAGCTCTTCCATATTATAAAGAACGTCCTAAGGTTTGGATTCAGCCCTATGTGGAATTGGTGCTGGATTTCTTCATGCTCTTTGACGTTGATAATAGGACTTCAGACAAGATTTGCAAATTCTTCACTGGATTGATTTGACAAATTTGTCTTTTTATTGTAATTTCTAAAATGGGCCTTGTGTTAGTCCCTGAGCTGGAGGTCAATACCATGAGATCAAATGACTTTATCTTCTCCCTCTTCCTCTCCTTTCTACTCTGAATAGAAAAGTTTTACTTTTTTAGTATTTGAAATGGGAAAGGGATGAGCTGAGTTTGGACCTTGTGAGAGGAAAAAGATAAAGGAACATTTGCAGCTCAATCAGAAGGAATAAAAGAGTGACAGGGGAATAAGTAAAACAATTTGATGCATAGATTACCCCATCAGCAATCCCTCCATTTCTGCTGGTGATCATGACTTTTAGCAATTCTGCTTTCTGTGTCAGCCAGCACTCTCTTCCACTCTGACAGGAATCTAGTTACTCAGTTGTTTTTTTTCGTATTCTGGTTTTCCTGGAAAAAAAAGAGAAACCAAATCAGTAATGTTTAGTAAAGAGGATGCTTGTTTATTCTGGATCTGCAGGAATGCCTAGTATTGGTGAATATTTGAAGTGTGTGGTATATATTGACATACCCAACAGCTAGAGGCATTAACAGCATCAGCAAATTCAGGTGATTCTTACAAGTATGCATTATGAGTCATCTCAATTGGGACATTGAGAATAGACAAATTGGCAAAAATATAATCAACAAATAATATTAGAGTAAACTTCATAACATCCAGTAGCTGTTGACTTTCTTTGAAGTCTTCTGACTGGTTGGTGATATGTTCACTGTATCTCAGCAGCGTAGACACTGGGTCAAGAGGTTACGAGCACACTTACCAGGGCACTTGTTGTCCTTGTCGTGTCTTGAACTGAAACATTGACTGTTCATTCCTATGGATCATGCCTGACCTGCTGAGTTCCTCCAGCATTTTGTGTGTGTACTTTACCTCACTTGCCATGGCTGGTATGTATCCACTTACTTTTACCATCTGCCTTCTCTGCTGAGTTGGTAATTAACAGCTCTTGATCAGGACCTTCCCATTGAGCTCCTAGTGGTTCCTTATATAGTTCCTTAATCAAGACCCACTCACCAGGAATCAGGGTGTGTCCTCCTGTTGGATTATTTGAAGTGGCAGAAATTTGTCAAGGAGCAGACTGTACAGCTTGGGTTAATTTCACACAACAGTTAACGACACTACCTGCCATGATATCAGCCTCTCTAAGATTGAGGGCTCCCAGCAGTGACACAGGATGCCCTGTTTCCAGCTCAAATGGACTTAGTTTAGTTTTCTCGTCAGAAGTTGCTCTGTCACATGAGACCATAGGAAGAGCCATAAACCGTGGTATGACTTCCTCGTGATACTTAGTTGTTGTTTGATGGTTCCATTCATTTGTTTGACTTGTTCTGCTGATTCTGGGTGATGTGGACAATGAAAAGACCATTCAATGTTCATCAGTCAGCAATTCCTGACAAACACTTCCAAACCCACTTCCTTGCACAGAGTTGATGTGACGTGATAACCCCAGTTAGGAATATAGCCCTTGATTACTGCTTTTGCTGTGTATGTGGCAGTGGCTTTCCTTGCTAGATTAGCTTCTACTCATCTTAAAAACTTGTCCACTATTACCAGTACGCCCGAGTATCCTTGACAGTTTGGTGAAGAAATGTAGTCCTCTTGTAAGTGTAGCAATGGTCAGGTGGGGCAGGAGAACTTAATTATCACAGCTTCTCTCCTGCTTCTGCATTTGTTTTCTGGCATGTCATGCATCTTTGAATCAGTTCTTGAACTTGTGCCCTGAACTTTGGATTCTGTCACCACTGGGGGAATCTGTCAATCTTTTGCACTCCAGTGGGTCCGAGGGAGTGTATCTGCTGTGCCAGATAAGGAAGCAATGTAGTTGGAGCTACCTGTCTATGACTAGTACCATATCTCCATACTCCATCACTGTTTGACCTCCCACCATTCTCCACCCAGAACCACTTTTGCCAGCTAGAGCTTGCACCTCTTGAATATCTTGTATGTTCGTCTGAGATACAGATTTCAACTTTGTTTTCATAATTCCTTTTGTCAGGTTCACTGCATTTGTTCTTGTTACTTCTTTTAGTTGTTTTACTTCTTTTACTTATTTTATTTGTTTCCGTGCTACCCTTTTTACAATTTCCTCTGTGATGCATTTCCATGGCTTTCCATTGTAATCATTTTGGAGTGGCTTTTTTACCAATTGATGACAATTGTATGACATCCATGAGTTTGTGTACCAGTTGGCCATTCTTGATTGGGGATCCTACCACTATAAGAAATCCTCTTTGTCTCCAGAAGTTTTTAAAATTATGAACAACTCCAAAAGCATAATGGGAATCAAAGTAGATTTTAGCTGATCTTCTTTCTGCGAACTTACAGGCTTCAATCAAACCTTTTAGCCTGTTTCACACAGGTATCAGGAGCCATGCTTCCTGATGCTGGTGCTTCGGGTCCAGAAACAACAGTCCATCCAGCCATTCAAATTCCTCTCTCTATTGCTGAGTAGCCATCGGTGTACAGAATCAGATCTTTGGAGGAGTAATAACCAACAGATGCGATCGGTCTTCATATTTAAGAGTTAAGACAGCCTTCATGTGTTTCTTGTTGACATACAGTGTAAATGGTGTACCTTTATCAAAGATACACTGCTTAGCAATGGTTTCATCTTCAGTGCTACGTGTCTTTACTTTCTTGGCCTTATTGGAGCAAGCTCTTGACAGAGCTGTCAATTTTTTTGTTTCATCACTGTTATCCTCACTTGAGTCACTAGGGGTCGCCATAGAGTCCTTGTCATGTCCACCTTGTAGTTCCTTGAAGTTCAGATGGTGTCGCTATTTCGGGAGACTGTCCAATGTACGCTGTAAATCTTTAGATTGGTGTTGCCCTAGGGGGACTGTCCAATGTAGAGCATGTTTCCCAGTGCAGAGTGCCAGAGGAGGCGTCATTAGCAGGACTGCCCCCTTGAAGTCCCTGCTTAGTTTCTCCATATTGTTTCAGTTGCTTCTCAGCCCCATACCATGCACTTCAATGTTTTTCTGTGTGATCAGTTAATGCAGATTTGTTCTTTAGACTTTTTAGTATCTATATCATAGTGTTTTTCTGTAGTTTATTGTAAGTTTCACATTTCTTTTCCAATTGATTAGAAGTCTTTACTCGGCCCATTAACTTTTTTATTCACTCCCATATTTGATCAAACTGATCACGAATTCTTATTTCTAAATCACAATTCCATGTTTTTCCATTCCCTCGAGCATTCTCTAGATCTTATTGCAGGTCTTATTAATAAACTTAACATTGACTTACCATCTAGACCATGCTGTCTTCTTGCTGTAGCCATCAGGAAGAAGGTACAGGAGCCTCAGGACTTATACCATCAGGTTCAGGAACATTTGTTACCCCTCAACCATCAGGCTGTGAACCAGAGCGGATAAATTCACTCAACTTCGCTCCCCCCGCCCCCCCCCCGTCACTGAACTGTTCCCACAACCTATAGACTCACTTTCAAAGACTCTTCATCACATGTTCTCGATATTTATTGCTTATTGATTTTCATTTCTTTTTGTATTTGAACAGCTTGTTACCTTTAGCACTCTAACATTCAGTTAGTGTGGTCTTTCATTGATTCTTTTGTGGTTATTATTCTATTATGGATTTATTAAGTATGCTTGCAAGAAAGTGAATCTCAGGCTTGTATATGGTGACATATGTACTTTGATAATTAATTTACTTCGAACTTTTCATTAACTTTATCAAACTAAGATGTTTTATTCAAGTAAGAGCTGTTAGTAGGTTTCAGGACTTTGACCATTGTTTTGATTCAATCCTAATTTGTATGTACTTTTTATTATTTTGTCTGCAATCTCAATGTATTAATAGGTTGCAGCCGAAGTTTAAAAAGATTGTCGAGCAACCAAATTAATAGATTGCACTTGAATGGATTACACAACTGAAGTTTCACTAGGTGCTGAAATAGGTCGTGTGCGATCGAAATTTTAAAAGATTGTCCTGCAACTGAAAATTCTTCCATACTCTACTGGCTTGTACTGCCGAGCCTGATATTAATTTCAGTGCTGCTCTTGATTTTTACAAATCTGTTCTTTCAAAATAGAAATGTAGCAATTTCCTCAATCCTACTTCTATCTGATGATGCATTGAAGCCAGACCTAATTTTCCTCTGGCAATTTGGAATTAGGGTGGAAGCTCTTACCTTCCGTTCAGTTTCGAGTCAGAAAATTTTCTACTTTGTCTGTGATTCTTCCAAGTCCTTAAAACTTCACAATCATGCTCTCTGACTACACCAATTGTTGGATTTTGATGTTTTAATCCAAGGTTCCTTCAGAAGTCAGGAAAGAAGCACAAAACCTCTTGCTTCACTACAGTTTTATTAAGTGTTAATAGAGCAAAGAGAGATGGAAAATAGACAGTGGTAGAGGGTTAACTAAGTGAAGCAAAAAGACATAAGGCAAAAAATGGTGTCCAACGTGGAGCAGCTCTTTTTATGCTACATAGGTAAAAGTTCCAGTCAAATTTGCGGATAAAAGCCAGCTAATCAGAAAATTCCTATTAAAGTACTGCAATACCAAGGGAAGCTTCTAGAACTTCTCAGAATCATGCAAATGTAATCACGATGGAACACACTGAACAACTGCATATTCATACTGTGACCACTAGGAAACCTACTGAACAGTCACATGCATATAAGAACTACGTGAAATTAACAGACAACTAGTTGTAAAACTGCAAAGTAAATATTAATTAAACAGTCAGATTCAACATCTGCGACTAAATGAGTTTATGCAGAGCGCTAACTTTGTCATATCCCAAAGGTAGGTTTTTGGCCACTGTTAATTCCCTCTAGTGTAGGTAAACGGCAAAGGAATCTAGAGGGATTAATATGAGATGGGTCAAGGTGCAAGGTACAGTGAAACACGGACAAAGAGTTTAGGACTGATACGATTATCATGCTGGGATGTGGATGACCTCCATCTATAATCTTAGTAAGTAATTAAGTAGTAAGTTATCATTAACAATAATCAGATATACAAATAAAAAATGAATGTAACAGGTCATTAGACATGTTATGATGAAATGTCACAGAGTCATTCGATAATACTATTACGTTTTGTAACTCTAAAACATAAAAACTAATTGGAAGAAACACTTTAAGCGAGGCATGCATGTATGATGAAGTGGTGTGGTAATTCATTATGGGTTATATATAAAAGTACATAAATGCCATTTATGTACTTTTATATATAATCCATAATGAATTATTTAAACAGAGAATGCTTCGTCAAACAATATATTTACAGTATTACTGAAATATTAAATTCATCTCAACTTGTATACATAATAATTGAAGAGTAAACCTGCAACCTCGAGGACAGTGAGAAAATGGTCGGAGGAGGCTTATGAGGCACTCCAGGGTTGTTTTGAGGTGACAGACTGGCAGGCACTCTGTGAGCCACATGGAGAGGATATTGATGGGCTCACAGAGTGCATCACTGATTACATCAGCTTCTATGTGGACTGCAATGTTCCGACAAGCACTGTCCTTTGTTATTCAAATAACAAACCATGGGTGACAAAGGACTTTAAGGACATCCTGAATGCTAAAAAGAGGGCGTTTAGAGATGGAAATAGGGAGGAGCTGAGGGCAATACAGAGGGACCTGAAAACCAGGATCAGGACAGGTACAGGAGGAAGTTTAAGTGGAAACTCCAGCAGAACAACATGAGAGAAGTCTGGAGGGGGATGAGGGCCATCACTGGGTTCCGGCAAACTAGCAACAGAGGAGCTGAAGGCAGTGTGGACAGGGCCAATGAACTTAACCTGTTCTTTAACAGATTTGACATTGTGGCCCCTGCCCATCCCCCACATGAGCCATCTGTTGTCGGCCCCCAACCAACACATATTCCACTCTCCCCTCCTACCCTTCCTCACAGTCCCTCACCCTGCTGTCATGACTATACCCCTCCCCCACACGAAACCACCACGGTGGGCTTCACAGCTGAACAGGTGAGAAGACAACTGAAACGTCTCAACCCAAGCAAGGCTGCAGGACCGGATGCTGTCATTACCAGGGTGCTCAAAGCCTGTGCCCCTCAGCTATGTGGAGTACTTCGCCATGTATTCAACCTGAGCCTGAGGCTCTGGAAGGTTCCTGTACTGTGGAAGACGTCCTGCCTCGTCCCTGTGCCGAAGACACCGCGCCCCAGCGGCCTCAATGACTACAGACTGGTGGCATTGACCTCCCACATCATGAAGATCCTGGAGAGACTTGTTCTGGAGCTGCTCCGGCCTATGGTCAGGCCACACTTAGTTCCCCTCCAGTTCCCCTACCAGCCCCTTAGGTGTTGAGGATGCCATCGTCTACCTGCTGAACCATGTCTACGCCCACCTGGACAAGCCAGCGAGCACTGTGAGGGTCATGTTTTTTGACTTCTCCAGTGCGTTCAACACCATCCGCCCTGCTCTGCTGGGGGAGAAGCTGACAGCGATGCAGGTGGATGCTTCTCTGGTATCATGGATTCTTGATTACCTGACTGGCAGACCGCAGTATGTGTGCTTGAAACACTGTGTGTCCGACAGAGTGATCAGCAGCACTGGGGCTCCACAGGGGACTGTCTTGTCTCCCTTTCTCTTCACCATTTTCACCTCGGACTTCAACTACTGCACAGAGTCTTGTCATCTTCAGAAGTTTTCGGATGACTCTGCCATAGTTGGATGCATCAGCAAGGGAGAGGAGGCTGAGTACAGGGCTACGGTAGGAAACTTTGTCACATGGTGTGAGCAGAATTATCTGCAGCTTAATGTGAAAAAGACTAAGGAGCTGGTGGTAGACCTGAGGAGAGCTAAGGTACCAGTGACCCCTGTTTCCATCCAGGGAGTCAGTGTGGACATGGTGGAGGATTACAAATACCTGGGGATACGAATTGACAATAAATTGGACTGGTGAAAGAACACTGAGGCTGTCTACAAGAAGGGTCAGAGCCGTCTCTATTTCCTGAGGAAACTGAGGTCCTTTAACATCTGCCGGACGATGCTGAGGATGTTCTACGAGTCTGTGGTGGCCAGTGCTATCATGTTTGCTGTTGTGTGCTGGGGCAGCAGGCTGAGGGTAGCAGACACCAACAGAATCAACAAACTCATTCGTAAGGCCAGTGATGTTGTGGGGATGGAACTGGACTCTCTCACAGTGGTGTCTGAAAAGAGGGTGCTGTCTAAGTTGCATGCCATCTTGGTCAATGTCTCCCATCCACTACATAATGTACTGGGTGGGCACAGGAGTACATTCAGCCAGAGACTCGTTCCTCCAAGATGCAACACAGAGCGTCATAGGAAGTCATTCCTGCCTGTGGCCATCAAACTTAACAACTCCTGCCTTGGAGGGTCAGACACCCTGAGCCAATAGGCTGGTCCTGGACTTATTTCATAATTTACTGGCATAATTTACATATTACTATTTAACTATTTATGGTTTTATTACTATTTATTATTTATGGTGCAACTAATGAAAACCAGTTTCCCCCGGGATCAATAAAGTATGACTATGACTATGATTAATACAACTGCTATATAGACATCCATGGCATAGTAAATTTTAAATTGTTCCATTCAGGCCTAAAGATTTAGTCGCTGTGGAGGATTTCTTACACTTATGGGAAAACGTATTTCTTGAAAAGAGAGGACCCTCTGCTTGGCAGATGAGATTTGTGGCTGTGGGCCTCTTCTGTGGTGGTTGTAGGAGTTAACTCTGAGACTGCAGGAAGTGATTTTGACAGGTCTGGACACCTTTCTTCTCTTTTTCTCTCCAGATCTACTTTAATCCTTGCTTCTTTCCCAGTCCCTGCTTCATTCTCACTCTTTATCATGCTCGCATGTTTCTTTTTTCTTTCATGCTTTTCTCTTTCTCGCTCACATTCTCCATTTCTTCTCCTTTTCAACTTCTTCGTTTTTTCACCCTTCTAGTTTCTTGTGAGTATCTTTGCATTTTCTAATTTCTTGAGAAATTGCATTTTGTTCATCCTCTTCCATTTCCATCATTATCAGATTTTTCACCAACAGGATCTGTGCTCTTTTTGAAACTGCAATTTGACTTTTTATCTTTTTCTCTTCCCTGAGCAGTCCATTTATTTTTGTCTGCCCAACATATTTTTTGTCTGTTGCGACTTCTGCCAGTTTTGCCTTTAAACCTGCATTGGTCTGGTATATGTGAGCCCCTGCCACAATGGTAACACAATTTGTCCAGATAGGCCAGTTTCTGTTTAGACACTGCAATTTTGTTCATGCTCACTTTCATTCCTGACTGTAACTCAATTATGTCTCTGCTGTTTCCGTTGATAAAGCTATTTCAACTGCTCTTTTAAATGAAGCCTTGCAGAGGGTGGTTAGGGGAGCAGAGAAGGTTATTGGGGTCTCTCTACCTTCTGTCCAAGACCTCTTTCAGAGTCGATGCCTCTAGAAGACATGGTACATCATTAAAGACCCCTCACACCCTCTCCATGAACTGTTTGTTCTTCTGCCATCAGGCAAATGTTACAGGAGCATCAGAACTAAAACCACAAGGCTACTAAACAGCTTCCTTCAACAGGCAGTCAGACTGCTAAGTAGCTGCTCTACCTGACTCTGCTTTGGACATTTTTAACTTGCACTGGACACTTATAACTGATTTTAACTGACATGTGGCTGTTGTGTTTTACTATTTATTGTTATGTTTATTATTTAGTGTTGCATTTGTTATGTTATGATTGCACTGCTCCTGAGAAACGCTGTCTCATTCTGCCCTGCAGAGCTGATGTACGGTTAGAATGACAAAGTTTTTTGAATCTTTGAAAGTTCATAGATCATAAGATCATAAGGTATAGGAGCAGAAGTAGGCCATTTGGTCAATCAAGTATGCTCCGCCATTCAATCATGGGCTGCTCCAATTCTTCCAGTCATCCCCCTCCCCTGCCTTCTCCCTATACCCTTTGATACCCTGGCTAATCAAGAAGCTACATATCTCTGCCTTAAATGCACCCAATGACTTAGCCTCCACAGCCGCTCATGGCAACAAATTCCACAGATTTACCACCCTCTGACTAAAGTAATTTCTCTGTATCTCTGTTCTAAGTGGACATCCTCCAATCCTGAAGTCATGCCCTAGACTACCCTACCATGGGAAACTTTGCCATATGTAATCTGTTTAGGCCTTTTAACATTCAAAATGTTTCTATGAGGTCTCCTCTCATTCTCCTGAACTCCAGGAAATAAACCCCAAGAGCTGCCAGACATTCCTTATACGGTAACTCTTTCATTCCTGGAATCATTCTCATGAATCTTCTCTGAACCATCTCCAGTGTCGGTATATCCTTTCTAAAATAAGGAGCTCAAGACTGCACACAATACTCCAAGTGTGGTCTCACGAGTGCCTTATAAAGCCTCAAAATCACATCCCTGCTCTTATATTCTATACCTCTAAAAATGAATGCCAACATTGCATTCGCCTTCTTCACCATCGACTCAACCCAGAGGTTAACCTTCAGGGCTTCCTACACCACTCCCAAATCCCTTTCCATCTCTGCATTTTGAATTCTCTCTCCATCTAAATAATAGTCTGCCTGTTTATTTCTTCCACCAAAGTGCATAACCAAACACTTTCCAACATTGTACTTCATTTGTCACTTCTGTGCCCCTAAACTATCTAAGTCTCTCTGCAGGCTGTCTGTTTTTGCAATACTACCTGCTCCTCCACCTATCTTCATATCATTGGCAAATTTAGCCACAAATCTATTAATCCCATTGTCCACATCATTGACATACATTGTAAAAAGCAATGGTCCCAACACTGACCCCTGTGGAATTCCACGGGTAACCGCCAGCCAGCCAGAATAGGATTCATTTATTCCCACTCTCTGTTTTCTGCTGGTCAGCCAATGCTCCACCCATGCTAGTAACTCCCCTGTAATTCCATGGGCTCTTACCTTGCTAAGCAGCCTCATGTGCGGCACTTTGTCAAACAACTACTACTACTACTACGTCAACTCAGGCCTAGGGGGCCAGCGTCAGGCACGATGACGGTCTCTCCACTTCTCCCTCTCCCTCATCAGTGTGTTCAGTTCATCTACGTTAGCCACACCGCTGTCTTCTAGGAGCGTGTTGACCGTAGTCTTGGGAGTGCTCCCAGGGTTCATCCTCCCGTGCTTGGGCTCCCATATGATGACTAGGCTGGCAGGTAGCTTGGGGTGGTGTAGACAGTGCCCCGCTAGTTGCAGTCTTCTTGCCTGGATTTTAGTGGTGAGCATCGGTAGGTTGTTATAGAGCTCGACGTTCGTCATGTGCCGTTGCCAACTGACGACAAGAGCCATCCAGAGCATTCGTGTATTGCAAGCATCTAGAGACTTCCGCATCGTCCTGGTGAGTGTCCACGTCTCGCATCCGTACGTGACAATGGACTCTATGATTGCTATGAAAATCCTCTTTTTAAGCCCTCTGGTCAGGTTCAACTTCCAGATTTCCTTCATGTCGTTCATAGCCCTCCACGCCAGCACCTTCTGTATCTTTATGTCCTTCTCCAAACTCATCATTCTTGACCTGAGGTACTTGCAGTCAAAGACTTTCTCAATGGTATCATTCTCTATGGTCTTGAGAGTACCTTCATCGCAGTTAAACGCCATGTACTCTGTCTTTTTAGACAGAAGGCCTTGTCAAAGGCCTTCTGAAAATCCAAGTCCACCATATCTACTGCATCTCCTTTGTCTACCCTGCTTGTAATTTCATCAAAAAACTGCAACAGGTTAGACAGGCAGGATTTTCCTTTCAGGAAACCATGCTGGCTTTGGCCTATCTTGTCATGTGCCTCCAGGTACTCTGTAATCTCATCCTTAACAGTCGATTCCAACAACTTCCCAACCACTGATGTCAGGCTAACAGGTCTGTAGTTTCCTTTCTGCTGCCTCACACCCTTCTTAAATAGTGAAGTAACATTTGCAATTTTCCAGTCACCTGATACAAAGCCAGAATCTATCGATTCTTGAAAGATCATTGTTAATGCCTCCGCAATCTCTCCAGCTACTTCCTTCAGAACCCGAGGGTGCATTCCATCAGTTCCAGGAGATTTATCCACCCACAGACCATTAAGCTTCCTGAGCACCTTTTCAGTTGCACCTACTCTGTTTCTATGTTTTTACTTCACTTCCCCAGCACTCTTGAATGTCTAGTATACTGCAGATGTCTTCCACTGTGAAGACTGATGCAAAATATGCATTCAGTTCCTCTGCCATCTCTGTGTTTTTCTTCACAGTATCTCCCTTTTCATTTTCTATTGGTCCTATATCTGCCCTCAACTCTCTTATACTCTTTATATACTTAAAAAAACTTTTAGAAACCATAGAAACTACAGCACAGAAACAGGCCTTTTGGCCCTTCTTGGTTGTGCCGAACCATTTTCTGCCTAGTCCCACTGACCTGCACACGGACCATATCCCTCCATACACCTCCCATCCATGTATCTGTCCAATTTATTCTCAAATGTTAAAAATGAACCCGCATTTACCACCTCATCTGGCAGCTCATTCCATACTCCCACCACTCTCTGTGTGAAGAAGCCCCCCCCAATGTTCCCTTTAAACTTTCCCCCCTCACCCTTAACCCATGTCCTCTGTTTTTTTTCTCCCCTTGCCTCAGTGGAAAAAGCCTGCTTGCATTCACTCTATCTATACCCATCATAATTTTATATACCTCTATCAAATCTCCCCTCATTCTTCTACGCTCCAAGGAATAAAGTCCTAAGCTATTCAACCTTTCTCTGTAACTGAGTTTCTCAAATCCTGGCAACATCCTTGTAAACCTTCTCTGCACTCTTTCAACCTTATTTATATCCTTCCTGTAATTTGTTGACCAAAACTGAACACAATACTCCAGATTCGGCCTCACCAATGCCTTATACAACCTCATCATAACATTCCAGTTCTTATACTCAATACTTCGATTAATAAAGGCCAATATACCAAAAGTTCTCCTTACGACCCTATCTACCTGTGACGCCACTTTTAGGGAATTTTTTATCCGTATTCCCAGATCCCTCTGTTCTACTGCACTCCTCAGTGCCTTACCATTAACCCTGTATGTTCTACATTGGTTTGTCCTTCCAACGTGCAATACCTCACACTTGTCTGTATTAAACTCCATCTGCCATTTTTCAGCCCGTTTTTCCAGCTGGTCTAAGTCCCTCTGCAGGCTCTGAAAATCTTCATCACTGTCTACTACACCTCCAATCTTTGTATCATCAGCAAATTTGCTGATCCAATTTACCACATTATCATCCAGATCAGTGATATAGATGACAAATAACAATGGACCCAGCACTGATCCCTGTGGCACACCACTAGTCACAGGCCTCCACTCAGAGAAGCAATTCTCTACTACCACTCTTTGGCTTCTTCCATTGAGCCAATGTGTAATCCAATTTACCACCTCTCCATGTATACCTAGCGACTGAATTTTCCTAACTAACCTCCCATGCGGGACCTTGTCAAAGGCCTTACTGAAGTCCATGTAGACAATATTCACTGCCTTCCCTTCATCCACTTTCCTGGTAACCTCCTCGAAAAACTCCAATAGATTGGTCAAGCATGACCTACCACACACAAACCCATGTTGACTCTCCCTAATAAGTCCCTGTCTATCTAAATGCTTGTAGATTCTGTCTCTTAGTACTCCCTCTAATAACTTACCTACTACCGATGTTAAACTTACCGGCCTATAATTTCCCGGATTACTTTACGATCCTTTTTTAAACAACAGAACAACATGAGCCACTCTCCAATCCTCCGGCACCTCACCCGTAGACAGCGACATTTTAAATATTTCTGCCAGGGCTCCCACAATTTCAACACTAGTCTCCTTCAAGGTCCGAGGGAACACCCTGTCAGGTCCCGGGGATTTATCCACTTTAATTTTCCTCAAGACAGCAAGCACCTCCTCCTTTTCAATCTGTACAGTTTCCATGATCTCACTACTTGATTCCCTTAATTCCATAGACTTCATGCCAGTTTCCTTAGTAAATACAGATGCAAAAAACCTATTTAAGATCTCCCCCATTTCCTTTGGTTCCGCACATAGCTGACCACTCTGATCCTCAAGAGGACCAATTTTATCCCTTACAATCCTTTTGCTCTTAATATACCTGTAAAAGCTCTTCGGATTATCCTTCACTTTGACTGCCAAGCCAACCTCATGTCTTCTTTTAGCCCTCCTGATTTCTTTCTTAAGTATTTTCTTGCACTTCTTATACTCCTCAAGCACCTGATTTACTCCCTGTTTCCTATTCATTTTATACAACTCCCTCTTCTGCACATACCTATCTTCTTTGACATTAGTCGCCAGCTTCCTTTCATAATTCATCTTTTCCTTCCTAGTGACCTTAGTTTCCTTCTGCAAGTTTGTGCTTCAGTTAGGAGCTGTTTTTGAATGCTTTTTCATAAGATTCCACAGACTAAACTACTTCTCGGTGCATCATTAAGTCCATTACCAAACTGACAATGCTCAGACAACTTCTTCAATTCAGTAATGTCTGCTGAAATGGACTCCCCTTCCGTTTGATTCTGCCAATGACACCAATGACACTTACAGCATTCTGCAATAAACAATGGATTTGGTTCTAAATGTTCCTGCGTTACTTTCACGATATCAGCAAAGCTTATTTTGGTTGGTTTGGTTGGAGCAGTTAAATTTCTAAGTAAACTTTATGGCTTTAAATCCAATGCACTTAGCAAAATTGGTACTTGTTTCTCATTGGCTATTCCATTTGCTTTAAAATACTGCTCAGTCTGTTCAGTATAGAAAATCTAGTTATCACTTGAGCAATTAAACGTATCTGTCTTTCTGATGTAGCCAGCCATTTCTGCCTTTTTATGATTATTATCACTGTTTATGAATCTGTGATTTCTTTCACTTTGTCTTTTTTTAATGATCATCTTTCCTGTTGCAAAGAAAACTTACTGCACTGTTTTTTTTAAACTGAAATATCTCACGGCACTTCAACAGATAGGTAGTCATCTTGGGTTCATTTTAAAAAATACCTATTCACCACTGTTATGTTTTGTAACTCCTAAATATAAAAATTTAGAAGAAACTCAAAGGATTCCAGAATGCAAGACTAACTTTGATTTTACTTTAAGGGAGGTGCACATATATGACATAGTGTCATGATGACATATGCCATTTACATACTTTTACATACAACCCGTAATGAATTATTTAAAGAAAGAATGTTCAATCAAGCAACAATTTACAGTATTACTCAAGTATTACTGAAATATTAAAAACACAACAAATATAGCACAGAAACAAATCCTTTGGCTCACCATATTATTACTGCTGATGAAATACCTATCTATTCTATTCCCATTTACTGACACTTGGTCCTTAGCAAACAAAGCCTTGGCAATTCAGATGTTCCCAGGTGCTTCTTAAATGATGTGAGAGTACTTTTCTCAGGCAGCACATTGCAGGTTTCAACGATGTTCTTGGTGAAGAAAAAGGTTATTGCTCAGATCCCCTTTAAGTCTTTTGCTCCTCACCTTAAATCTATGCTCTCTGGTCTTTGACACCTCTGCCATGGAGAACATTTTGATATCTACCTCTCAGTATTCTGTACCCGTCCATCAGGTATCTCATAAGCTTCCTCTTTCCTCTTCTCCAAGGAAAACAAACCCAGCCTGTGTAGTTTCTCATCATAACTGAACCTTTCCACCTTTGACAACATCTTGGTGAATCTCCTCAGAATGACTCCAGTGTGGTCACATCTTTCCTATAGCGTGGTACCAGATGCCTGCTTCACCACTCAATCTGCATGTGATACCACCCTCAAGGATCTTTGCATTAATACATATATGTCCAGAGCTTATTAAACTCCTAAAATATCTCATATCATATATAAATTAGGATTAATTTCCATTTGCCATTGTTCTGGCCAATTTACCAGCTGCTCAATATCATTCTGTGGCCTAAGACTATTCTTTTGACCGACAGCACCAACAATTTTTGTGTCATCACAAATATACTGATCATATCTCCTATATCACATCTAAGTCTTGAATGTATATAAAAACACAGTAAAGTACTTGGCTCAAATACCTGTGCACATAACAACCCACCATAACCACCATCCCCCATTGTCTCCTACTGGCAGATCAATTTTGGATCCATTTGCCACCTTGCCTTGGACTGGTCCATGTAAACAATTTCAACTGCACTGCTTTCATTAGTATATTTACCTCTTTAAAAAAAACTCAGTTACACTTGTTAGATAGGATCTTTCACCATTAAATCCATGATGATATCCTTATCAGTCACTGCCTTTCCTATTGTAGATTAATTACCTCTCTCAAGATATTTTCCAATGATTTTCATACCACTGATGTTAGATCCACTAACGTATAACTACCTGGCTTATCCCTCTTGTCTTTCAAAAGTAAAAGTACTGTACCACATTTGCTGCTTTCCAGTAATTTGGCATGGTACCTGTGCAGTAAATATTTAAATAGTCAGGGCAACAGCAACCTCCTCCCTTGCCACCCAAAACAACATAGGATACATCCCATCATTATTCAATTTTATACCTGTTAAGATATCAAAAACCTTTGTTTTTACCTTCATGTGCTCTAAATGTCCTAACAGAAATCTACACATACACTCTGCTTCTCGATGGTGAATTCAGGTGAAATGTATTCATTTAAAGTTTCACACATATCTTCTAGTTCCATTCATGCACTTTTTCCCAAATGAACTCCATTCTTTCCTTAGTTAACTTCTTGCTCTTAAATACTTTTTAAAAAAATGCCTTGGGATTTTCCATAATTTTATCTGCCAATGATATTTTGCAGTCTCATTTTTCTCTCTTAAATTCATTTTTTAAGTATTTCCTTACACTCTTTGTACTCCTGAAAGGCTTCCCCCCTTTGCAGGGTTCTGGACCTGCCATATGTTTCCTTTTACTCTTATCAAACCCACAATATCCCTTTATAAACTGCGTTCCTGGATTTGCTGTCCTTGCGTTTCACCATGAGAAGTTGGCTCTGGGATATTTCACATCCCAGATGTAGACTTAACCATAAGTAGCTGCTTGCAGTCTGTGTTTGCCAGCTTCTGTCAAATGATATTGAATTTGGCTTTTCCCCAATTCAGATATTAAATTTCAGAATTATCATTAATCCTCTTCATAACTACTCTGTAAGTTACCAGTTAAGGTTGCTGTCTTCAAAGCGATCGCTTACTGACATGTTGTCTACTTGTCTGGCTTCATTCCGTATGATTAGGTCTCACGCTATCCCATCTTTGTAAAGCAAAACTCTCTCCTGAATTAGGACAATTAGATATTAGGACAAAAACCCCTTCTGGGTGGCACTTAAAAAATTTAATTCTTTGTAATCCTTTCACACTAAGTGATCCATCTTCATATTGTGCAAGCTGAAATTCCCTTCTGTTACACCCACATACTTCCCTCTTGCAAGCGATTCTAATTTGATACACATTTACACCGCTGTCTCCTGTACTCCATTGGGAAACCTGTAGTGTAATCCCAGCAAAGTGATTGCATAATTTTATTTTTTTTTATTTAAATGGTCTCATTTGAAGAGTCTTATATTACATCCTCCCTTGTTACTACAGTGATGGCCTGCTTGACCAGTAATGCAATCCGCCCTGCATTTTAAATCCCTCTATCATACCTGAACATATCATGCAATGGACTTCTGTTGCTTTGTAGGTGCATTTTTTTGTTTCCTGCATTTAATGTACTTTACTTTGAATCAATAACTTTATATTAGAAAGAGTGATATTTGTGTTACTTAGTCATTGTAAATTAAATGTCCTGATTCTATCCATTCTGTGCAGTGACCATTCCTCTCACTAAACTATAACACACCAAAAGAATCTACCAGTAAAGCAATAGCTGAAAAGCTATTTGACAGCAGACAAGATTCCCAATTTGAATCCTCATAAATACACATTTGGTAGCTAAGTGTGCTTAGCTTTTACTTTAGACACGTTGAAATTAGATTTCAAAGTTTTTACATTGAATGTGAATGGCATTTTTATTAATTCTGATTTTACCTCATTCAAAATGAGATCATCTAAGGACATTAGAAGTAGTTATGTTTAAGTAAGGTGATAGCTACAGGTGCAATGAGTTTGAGCAGTCAAAATTATCTGCAAATATTTTCTTTCAGTGATGATGTGAAGCTTTGTAATCTATTGGAACATACTTACATACGTGCTCTAAGACATTATCATTCTTTCCATTAATAGGTTCCAATGATCTGGCATGCCTTCAGAAAAGTGTATTGTTTTGTTTGAAATTCTTTCCTCACCTTTAACCTCTTCTGCTTCATTCACTTCATAACTGTTCAGTGCGCTTAGAAGACAGAAACCTTGTTACGAAGTTTTACAATAGATAATCAAGAAACTACTGAGAGTATATTTCAGTGAACATTCTGTATTTAGCTTTACCAATGAGAAGTGTGAGGCATTCAGCCACCAATATTTGCAAGTTGCAACGAGTCCCCACATAGAACTTTTTTTGATAACTATGACTTTGCGATGTATTTTTCCTTTGTAAGTTAGCAAATTTAAATACAACAGGAACACAGTGCCTCAAAATCTCTCTACTGTTGTTCCAAATTGACTCCTGATGTTCTAAATTGCCCAAAGCTTCAGGCTTGTATGACATGGTTATTAATTACATTTTACTGTAAAACTGCATTGATCAGTATTGTTGAGATGGTTTTTAAAGGAGCTTTGTTCTACAGTGTACTATGGGAGCCAATGGGAGATGGTAAAAAGATAGCATCGTTGGCTGATAATCATCTTCTTCTTTGGGACTTGCAAGAAAGCTCAAGCAAGGCAGTGGTAAGTAATTTTAGAGTTTACCTTTGTGATTAAAAATTATGTTTTCCTATACAGAGTTGTTATTTTTGCATTTTTACTGGAAACATCCTTTGTAAACTTATTAAACAGTAATTACCAGCTTTTTCCATTGAATGTACATTGCCAAAATTGGCAACAAAATTGTAATGTGATAAATTTGTACTGTTGATTTCCTTTATAATTGTTAATATGCTAAAGTAAGGATAGAATGAATGGAAGTTGAAATAGCCCTTGTAAGGATTGTTGCCAGGTAGTACATATTGAGGGCCAAAATCCAGGGAGGAAGTGTGTATCTAGTTCTGATTGGATAAGGGCAGATAAGGTTCCTTGTTCCCCCGGAGCAAGGACTAGACCATTTGCAAATTTAAATAAAAGGGCTTAAAAATGCTCAAGACTCGAATTGAAAATCTGTTTTGGATTGCTGCTGAATGCCTTGGATCAAACAACCCCAAACACTGTCCCTGAAATGAGCTAAGTATTTAACACAAAAGCTCATGGTCCTGAGATTCTTCCAGCACAAGCTCTACACTGACCCACAGTCTCTTAGAATCCAATCTGCAAACTTACAGTTCCCTCCATTCACTCTGTCCTATCTTCCATTCCCTCCATCCTTGAT
Source organism: Mobula birostris (assembly GCF_030028105.1). NCBI lineage: Eukaryota > Metazoa > Chordata > Chondrichthyes > Myliobatiformes > Myliobatidae > Mobula > Mobula birostris. The sequence goes on along the minus strand of NC_092371.1, from coordinate 183,873,354 downwards.
CTTCCCAGAGTAAACCTATCTCCAAACCCATTCAATCCTCCTGTCAATCTCCAGAGTTCACATTAGCCATATTACTCATGACAGGCAATTTTGTGGCATCTTTATGACAGTATAATCTAAGGCACACATCCAGGTTTAAATACGTATGGATTGAAAACAAGCTAGACAGGAGATTGTCGACAATCTGTGTATGTGGCAACATCCTCCATTCTGTTTACAGGCTGTTTCTCTTTGATCCCACATTCAGGCAAGAATTATTTAAGAAAAATAAAGAAAACTATAGATGCGGTAAATTTGAAATAAAAACAGAAGTTGCTGGAAAAAGCAAATCAGGCAGCATCTGTGGAAAGAGAACCAGTTGAAGTTTCAGGTCAGGGATCCTTCACCTAAACTCTGCTTTTCTCTCTACAGATGTTCCTAGACCTGATGAGTATTTCAGAAATTTAACTTTTTCACAATGGCTCTGAGGATAAGTTCCAAGGATGGTCATGGGGCCTTTATTCACACTTGGAGCCTCATGCCAATTTCTCAAACAACAGCTGTAGTTATAGTCCTTTAAATCAGCACATTCTTCTTGGATCGTTAATTTTTATTAATCATATGTTTATGTGTATAGTGGAATTTCAATATGTTACGATTTAATTATAAACAAATTATACACATAATTCATAATTATGTATTTACATAACAAAATCTCTGTGTAAATTTTTAAGGTCAACAAGCAAAACACATGTTCTTGCATTGATGAGTTTTCACTTTTCACAGTGAACTCAAACAATACTGTGTATGCATCCCAATTTATTTTACTTCAAATGATCTCCGCCAGTTAGTCAAATCCTTTTGTGTTCTATCCATCAAGAGATGCTGATAGCAGTGGCTATCGTTAAGTCAATCTCATTTAGCCAATTTTCAAAAAATCATTAGCGCACTATTGTGAGAAGTGTTTTGGAGGTGGTACACAACCTGGTTTATTCAATTACATAATTTTCCCTTTCCACTTTCAACATCCTTTCAGCACTCCATTCCAGATCACATCTGCTGCATATTTTAAAAGCAATATTCTCCAGATCAACTGCTGATTCTGTGATTGATTACTTTGAATCTGTCCTCTAATAAATGTTACTTTTGCTAGTGGAAACTATTTCCCCCTTCAACTCTTTCAAAACTACTCATAACATTGAGTGTTTTATTAAATATCTATTAAACTTTTTTCTTAGAGAGACTAATCCCAGCACTTTTCTCTGTAAATTGAAATTCCTATTCCCTAATACCATTCTAGTAAGTGTTCACTGCATCAGAATCTATTAGCAAAATTGGTAAAAATGTGAAAAGAGTTCTCAGTAAAAGATAACATGTCAAGTTTCTCTCAGGACTTTTTAATTGTCTTGACTGTGCAGTGGCTAGTTTGCTTGATGGTATTAGCAGTAACCCTGCAGTTAAGTTCATACTTTACACAATGTATCGATCTACAGAGAACAGTGAGGTGTTGGGAATAGGAAAATAAGTTGAAAAGTAAAAAAAGAACAAATCAAATATAAAGTTTGTGTTAGTTAGGTTTGTATAATGCTTTAAATGAGGTTTAAACTTATGATGGTGTGTTTTGCTTTACAGTCTTTTTTATTATTGAGTTTGAGGTTACTAGATTCTTTCTAAGATTTAAAAGATAATAAAAGTACTTGAGCATGCTCTATTTATTAATCTGATATAAATTTTAAAAATCAATTTTACAGGCAAGTAATTCCCAATTGTTCATTATTTAATAGACTGTACAGGAAGTTACTAATTTTAGTTCTGCTTTACTTCCAGAGCATTGTAGCAAGGTAAAAACAGTGTAAAATTATTCTCATAAATTGTAACCAGCATAGTAGCATGGTTAAGAATGGAAGAAAAGTCATAAGCAGTATCATCACAAAATATCAGTATAATAATTGTGAAATCTATAATTTTGTTTCACTTGGATTTAATTTTATTTGTATGGTATCTTGAGATCTTAATGTGGTGGTAATTGGATTAGGTACAATTACTTGCTGTAAATCATAGTGAAAGGTTGAGCACTCGATAGTACAGCATTTTTAGGCCAAATATTTTTCACTGGACATAGTTTTAAGGAATACACATAAGAAAGACAGATGTTCTTGTGTGTTTACTTTTATTAAGTAGCTAATTATTGGTGGAATTAAAAGCAACTCTTGTTTGGTCTAAAGATTTGTTATAACTATTTAACTATTTTGGATTGACAAGAAACATACAAGAATGTTGAGATGTGGAATTAATATCGGATTACCATAAATGGATGTATTATGCTTAGTGCGGATCGTTGAGCTAAAAGGCCTGTGTCAGTGCTGCATTTCTCTGCGATTTTACAGTACTGATCTCTTGTTTATGAATTTCTGAACAGTTCATTAATTTACTTGCTCCTTGAATTGTTTTTCTTTCTTTTGTCACATCCATTTGTTTGGGTCATGTATCTTAGCTCTCAAATTCAGCAACCCTGGAAGGAAAAGGTCAGTTAAAGTTTACTTCTGGACAGTGGAGTCCTCACCACAACTGCACACAACTTGCCACAGCTAATGATACTGTGATTCGAGGCTGGGACACTAGGACCATGAGGTAAGTACAATGTGACCCTTGGTTAATGCTCCATTGTCTTTGTTATAATGCATAATCTAGAAATAGTTGCTATTTTAAACTTAAAATGCACCCTGTGTAAAGACAATCTTTAGGCATCCTTTCTTTTGATCTATTTAGTAAATCAATCTCTTTTCATTAACTAGCATTTTCATAATTGATATTACTGTAATTGAGTGTTGTTTCTATACAGGTAGCCTTTAAACAGGTTGTACTATATGTACAAATGTCTTATTCAGTTAGTAACGGGAAACCAGTTCATGCTACTTCATTGACCTACTTGTGCAACCCTGGTCCCAAAACTGTAACGTTATAATTCTTTGTCATGCCTCTGCAATCATTAAAATTCTATTGAACATACATAAACAGATAATAAAGTAATTAATACTATTTTCATAAAATCAAGCAGATTTTTGCAAGTGTTGCAGATAATCATCTTCAAAGCAATTCTGACTTCACTCCTTCACCTCATTGATCAGAAAGCGGCAGCAAATTTCCCTGCTAAGCTCCACTCATTGATTACTTGCATCAAAACAGTGATTAGACTTCAAAAATACTTAATCATCAGAAAAGATTTAAGAACATCTAAGGTTTTCGTACAAATGCAGGTTCTTTATTTCAAAAGGAGCTTTGCTAGTTCTCACGAGTCAAATCCGTTAATAAAGAGCAAGAAGATTTTCCCAAGGAAACCTGGAGTGGGGACATCAGCCAAAATTTGCTTTAGGGCCACATTCCCTTGTTCAAGTAATACTGAGTAACATTTAGTGGGGTTGGAAAAATGTGCAATTTCTGCTACAAAGATCCATACTTTTTATAAAAACCACATTTCTAGAAAATTCTGTGTATAAGGTATTACAAAATACACAGAAAATTATATAAAAATCTATTACTAATGTATAATACCGTTGAAAATATAATCTGTATAATTTTCAGTTATTTAATGATGCATACTTCAATTTCTCAATTTGAAAATTATGTGAGACTATTCTAATCATCTAATATTTTAATTAATTTTAGATGTTATGGAGAATTGTATCTATTTTACATTCATGGAATCAGAGGAATAGGTGTGAGCCATTAGGCACTAAAGCCTGTGTTCCCATTCAATAAATTCATACCTGACCCCAAAAACACAATTATCCCCTACTTTGGATAACAGTAATCTACCAATCTTAGATTTACATATTAATTATTGATGTGGCATCAATTTTCTTTTATGGGGGTGAGATTAAATTTGTAAGTCTGTGTGCAGATGTCATTCCTGAAATTCCTGTAAGTGTTTAGAGGTAATTGGTTTTCACAGCACTGTCGTAGGAAAGCAGCATCTATCATCAAAAGCCTCCATCATCCAGGCCATGCTCTCTTCTTGTTGTTGGCATCAGGAAGAGGTGCATGAGCTTCAGGATCCACACCACCAGGTCCAGGGACAGTTTTTACCTCTCAACTATCAGGCTCTTAAACCAGAGGGAATAACTTCACTCACCCCAACACTGAACTGAACACAACCAGTGGACTCACTTTCAAGGATTCGTCATCTCATGTTCTTGATAATTGCACACCTTGTTGTCTTTTGTACATCACTTTTTGTCCATTTTGTTGTGTGCAGTTTTTTATTGAGTTCTATTGTATTTCTTTCTATTGACAGTGTATGCCTGCAAGAAAATGAATCTCAGTGTAGTATTGAGTGATATATATACTTTGATAATAAATTTACTTTGAACTCTGTCTAACCTATTTCTTTCCCCTGTATTTTAATCCTTGGAACCCAATTATCATTTTCACAATTCTATTTTGCACTTTCCTCCAAGGCAAATAGATTCCATCCAAGGAATGATACTGATTATTTTTTAAAGAACATTCACTTTAATGATTTTATAAATGTAGCAGTATCTGCAAAAAGAACAGTCCCCTATTTTCTGTAAGATTGACAACATCTACTAATCTTGGAATTTCTTTTAACCATGTACCTAGAGCTAGAGCTACGTGTAGGTGTATGTATGTATGTATGGGTGGGTGTGTGTGTGTGTGTGTGTGTGTGTGTGTGTGTATATATATATATATATATATATAAAATAGTAAATTCTTAAAATCATTTGATACCTTATATTGAATAATTTGCAAAAGGTTGAGGATCATAGCAGGTAGTCAATGTTGGTTGCAAGGACAACACCAGTGATGTGACATCAGTCTTGAAAGTGAACTTCATTGCCTTGAGTCTCAGGTCTCAAATTATGCATTCACTTTCAACAAAATAAATTTTCTTCCTGAAGTAAAGTCAGAATTATAGCTGAAAGAATGGTGGGGAACTTGCATGTTTCTTTTCTACTTTTCAGTTGTTGGAACATGAATTATATATTTCCGTTAGTAAAAAGAAATAGTTAATTATTTAATAATAAGATTATAGATTTCTGGAAGGAGCAGAAAAATAATGTTATCATACTTGAAGAGTGATCACCAGAACAAATATAATCGGTTGGCAGTTTCTTCAAGGTCAAAATCCTATGATCTTATACTGGTAATCATAATATTGCCATTATTTACAAAATTATCCAAATAAAATTAAGATTTTTCAGTTTTAAATACATTTCTGTGGCATGAACTGCAACAAAGTGGCTGAATGCTAGTTGTAAAGCAAACTTTTCCTTAAAAAGGTGGGTCTCAATTTTCATAGAGTCCTGCTGAAGGGTCTCAGCCTAAAACGTCAACTGTACTTTTTTTCCATAGGTGCTGCCTGGCCTGCTGAGTTCCTCTAGCATTTTGTGTGTGTTGCTTGGATTTCCAGCATTTGCAGATTTTTTCTTATTTATTTCTCAAATTTGTTTAATATTTTAAAGATCACATATTTCATCATGTTTTGATGCATCTTTTGCATCTTTGAGTTTGGCAGTGGAATGGATTTTTGGATTTTGGGGTCAATAAAATTACCTTGTACTGCATGTTAATCCCTGTGTGTTATTTATAATTCCTTAAAATTTGAAATTTCTACTGTAGGCATCAATGCCAATCAAGCCATTGTTTTCATTTCCTCACGCTAATAAAAGCTGCGTATCTGTGGGTATTGTAAAAGACTGCATGATGTTGTGATTAGTTTCAGCAAATAGCTCAGTCTGGACCCAAAGAATGTGCTTTGACATTGGAACTGGTAATACATTGTAATACATTGTACTTGTGTGCATTAGGCTAATGGTCACATTGCCATTTACAACCAAATTTGTCAACAGAAAATTCTATTTCCATAAGGAAACTTTCCTATAGATGCTGCCTGGCCTGCTGCGTTCACCAGCAACTTTGATGTGTGTTGTTTACACATCATTTGATGCTTTTGTTGGGATTTAACCTTTGGGATTAAAAATTTAAAAATTGGGATTTTAGAGCTCAGAGGGATAAATAACTTTTGTGTAAGTTTTCCTCTTTGAGTAAAACAATGCTGTGAATGTTATACTCAAGCTTTGAAAAATGTATTGATCCTCAAATACAAAGTTTAATGAATTACAGTCGGCCCTCCTTATCCGTGAGGGATTGGTTCCGGGACCACTTGCGGATACCAAAAAACGCAGATGCTCAAGTCCCTTATTCAGCCTGTTCAATGTGGTGGACCTTAGGTCCCAGCGAAACCCCGGACTTTATTTAACCTGTCTCAGTGTGGTGGACATTAGGACCCAGCGGCGGAGCTCTGAATCCGCAGTGTTTCTGTTCACAAAAATAATCACGATCACAATTGAAAATAAAGTGGAAATAAAGCGAACGGGAAGAGGTGAAGCGCCATCGGTCATTGGAAAAGCGTTAGGCTGCAGTCGGTCAACGATCGGAGCAATTTTAAAAGATAAAGTGAGAACGGCCCTGTCCCGATGAAAGCTACAATTATTACTAAGCAACGCAGTGGTTTAATTATTGGGTTTTGGGGTTTTGGGTTTTTGATCCTCCACATCAACCCGGCACGGATGGAGAGTGTGCTCGGGAGTGATCAGTCACTGGATCGATCTCGGGAACTTCCGTTCCCGAGCCTGGTGCTGAAATATACATTCTTAAGTGTTTTATATGCATAGAAAGGTAAAATATATACTAAGAAAAACCTTTGACTAATTGATGCTAAATAATACCGGATGTACCTGTTCCGACTTACATAGTAAGAGAACTTACGTTTTTTTTTCCCAATCCTGATCCATGATAACCTTCGCACATCCTCCCGTATACCTTAAATCATCTCTAGATTAGTTATAATACCCAATACAATGTAAATGCTATGTAAAGTAGTTGTTATCAACACAAACAACAGGAATTCTGCAGATGCTGGAAATTCAAGCAACACACATCAAAGTTGCTGGTGAACGCAGCAGGCCAGGCAGCATCTGTAGGAAGAGGTGCAGTCGACGTTTCAGGTTGAGACCCTTTGTCAGGACTAACTGAAGGAAGAGTGAGTAAGGGATTTGAAAGTTGGAGGGGGAGGGGGAGATCCAAAATGATAGGAGAAGACAGGAGGGGGAGGGATGGAGCCAAGAGCTGGACAGGTGATAGGCAAAAGGGGATACGAGAGGATCATGGGATAGGAGGTCCAGGAAGAAAGACAAGGGGGGGGGGGAACCCAGAGGATGGGCAAGAGGTATATTCAGAGGGACAGAGGGAGAAAAAGGAGAGTGAGAGAAAGAATGTGTGCATAAAAATAAGTAACAGATGGGGCACGAGGGGGAGGTGGGGCCTTAGCGGAAGTTAGAGAAGTGGATGTTCATGCCATCAGGTTGGAGGCTACCCAGACGGAATATAATGTGTTGTTTCTCCAACCTGAGTGTGGCTTCATCTTTACAGTAGAGGAGGCCATGGATAGACATGTCAGAATGGGAATGGGATGTGGAATTAAAATGTGTGGCCAGTGGGAGATCCTGCTTTCTCTGGCGGACAGAGCGTAGATGTTCAGCAAAGCGGTCTCCCAGTCTGCGTCGGGTCTTGCCAATATATAAAAGGCCACATCGGGAGCAGATGTTCAGCAAAGCGGTCTCCCAGTCTGCGTCGGGTCTCGCCAATATATAAAAGGCCACATTGGGAGTAGATGTTCAGCAAAGTTGTTATACTGCATTGTTTAGGGACTAACGAGAAGAAAAAGAAGTCTGTACATGCTCGAACAACAAGTGCTGGAAGAGCACCTCCGGGTTTTTTCTATTCACGGTTGGTTGAATTCGCGTATGCGGAACTCGCGGATAAGGAGGGCCGACTGCACTCAACATAGTTTAATTTAAGTTTTGTCAGTAATTAATAAAATTTAAAAAGGAAAAAATTATGTACTAAGAAAATTGTAAATCCTATAAACTGGTCACTCTCTTTAAATTTTTAAATCATCTTGAACCTCTCCAACAGCAATTTCATTTTTCAAAGTTAAAGACACTTTAGCACAGGCATTGTAACCCGACCAGCTTTGATAGACTGACACACGGTGTAATATAGAAGTCAAATGTTCTTGGTCTATGGTTAGAGACTGCTTTGAACAGGTACCTTAAAGAAGCAGTTTTATCCCTGTAGGACAAATACATGTGTTCATCATTCCAACTGTCTAAAGGCTGCTTTATTCCAGTTAATGTTCTTGTGATGGAAGGATGGCTTGAATTGAACTGCACCATCATTGGAGTCTTGGATAAAATAAAATAAGCCTGCACCTGTCAACAGCTCAAATTTCAGAGTGATAACATGCCTTTGTAACCCTGTATTTTAGAAAATACTATGGATTTGGGAATTATAATGCCAAAATAAAAAAGAAAAGTTCATCAGTTTAATTTCTGACTTTCCCTCCATTAATACCATAAATATATGAATATCTTACTCTCTGAGTTTAGCAAAGTAGTTGACATCAAACTCTGCACATTGGATGGCTACATGTACACACACCCACACACATATGTGTGCTTGTATGCAGACGAAGCTTCCTAAACTAAGTTGCACTCCTGACTGATACAGTTGCAAGAATTTTTCATGTCTTTATTGAACATATTGTTTAATCATTCACAGTCCAGGCTGGAAAAAATATGTGAACCCTTGTATGAACATCGACTTCTCTAACTTCCGCTAATGCCCCACCTCCCCCTCGTACCCCTTCCGTTATTTATTTATATACACACATTCTTTCTCTCACTCTCCTTTTTCTCCCTCTGTCCCTCTGACTATTCCCCTTGCCCATCCTCTGGGTTCCCCCCCCCTTGTCTTTCTCCCCGGACCTCCTGTCCCATGATCCTCTCGTATCCCCTTTTGCCTATCACCTGTCCAGCTCTTGGCTCTATCCCTCCCCCTCCTGTCTTCCCCTATCATTTTGGATCTCCCCCTCCCCCTCCCACTTTCAAATCTCTTACTAACTCTTCCTTCGTTAGTCCTGACGAAGGGTCTCGGCCTGAAACGTCGACTGTACCTCTTCCTAGAGATGCTGCCTGGCCTGCTGCGTTCACCAGCAACTTTGATGTGTGTTGCTTGAATTTCCAGCATCTGCAGAATTCCTGTTATTTCCTGCAGCTGCTGATCAGACTTGCACAATGACGAGGAGGGATTTTAGACCATTCTTCCATACAAAACTGTTTCATTTCATCAATATTTCTGGGATACCTTGCACGAACAGCCCTTTTCAGGTCATGCCACAGCATCTCAATTGCGTTAAGATCTGTACTCTCATTTGGCTATTCTAAAGCACACATTTTCTTCTTTTTAAACCATTCTGTTGTTGATTTGCTCTTGTGTTTTGGATCATTGTCTTGTTGCATCATCCAATTTCTATTCAGCTTCAAGTGATGGACCGCTACACAGACATTTTCCTGTAAAATGTCTTGATACAATTTTGAATTCATTGTTCCCTCAGTGATTGCAAGCTGCCCAGGCCCTGAGGCAGCAAAGCAGCCCCAAACCATGATGCTCTTTCCACCATGCTTCACAGCTGGGATGAGGTTTTGTGTTGGTGTACAATGCCCTTTTCCTCCAAATGTAGCAGCGTGCATTTTTTCACCAAAAAGTTCAACTTTTCTCTCATCTGTTCATAGAACATTGTAGTAGAAGTGCTGTGGAACATCCAGGTGGTCTTTTGCAAACTTGAGATGTGCAGCAGTGTTTCTTTTGGAGAGCTGTGGTTTCCTCCATAGGTGTCCTTCCATGAACACCATTCTTCAGTGTTTTTCTCATGTGTACATCTTTTGCTGTTACTCTTGGGTTCATTTTCACCTCCAGTATTGCACACTGTGCTCTTGGTATAATCTTTGTAGGACACCCACTCCTAGGGAGAATAGCAACCGTACCAAATATCCTCCATTTCTAGACAATTTCTCATACTGTGGACTGATGAACACTCAGGTCTTTAGAAGTGCTTTTGTTGCCTTTTATAGTTTCATGCATCTCTACAATTCTTCTTCTAAGGTCCTCTGAAAGTTGTTTAGATCAAGGCATGGTGTACATAAATTGATTTTTCTTGAAGAGCAGGCTTTGTCAGTCACCTGCTTTGTGTGTCTTTTTTGTAGGGCAGGGCAGGGCACCTCTATAACCCACATCTCCAATCTCATCTCATTGATTGGAACACCTGACTCCAAATAGTTTTTGTAGAAGGCATTACCCCAGAGGTTCATGGACTTTTTTGAAGCTGGACTGTGATTGTTTAAATGGTGTACTTCGTATTAATGAGAAGAAGTACAATGGTTTGTTTGTTATCAGTTTAGGCAGATTGAGTTTGCCTATTGCGACTTGGATGAAGATCAGACCACATTTTATGTGTGTAACACTCTGGTTCCGTCGGCAGCATAAGTCCAGGGAGGACACCCTCAGGCCCCGCCAAATGTGAGAGATTGAAGTGCAAGCCCCCCAAATCCCCCTGTTTGTGTGGATGCTGCGTGATTTGTTACCCTGTTACAAATCAGTAGCACGAATTAACAGATAGTACACCACGTACAATTAAGAGATTTGGCTTTATAATTCTTAATTTGACTAAAGGGTTAGTAAAGAAAAAGCAAAAAAAGGAAAAGGGCCAATTTTAAATGAAGCAGTCTGATGTGTACAAGTTGGAGCTCACGGTTTCCCCTTCGTCAATCCTCCTTCGATCTCCCCGGGCTTCATCGCATCACAGCCCCACTCCGGGCCAACTCCTCCGACCTCTTCTCTCCGGCATCTTTTCTCTTCTCCCCTCTCAAAAGCTCCAAACCCAACCTTAGTGTCCCTCACCAGAGAAATCTCCCCTGAATCCATTCATACCAATTGGATAGCACACATTTCTCCTATCTCTTATCTTCAGCAGTAACCCAAACAAGCAGCATACACAGAGAACAGAAAAGTATAACAAAGAAAAAATATGAATCATGTGAACCAGGGCATTACATGAGTAATTAATGCAGAAGACCAGGTAATTGCTAAGGTTTTTCTTGCAACGATATAAGAAATACTAATTAAGTATAAAGCTAGATTTTCCTACACTGGCTGCCCCATCACTCTTTGTTGCCATTCCCAGATGGTGATGCCAGGGTTGTAGTCGAGTCAGACTTGAGTTTGGCTTATGAAGAGAGAGAAGGTATTTTCAGGTCATCCTCTCCCTTTATTTGGTTTTACCCCATCTAAGAAACTTCACTAGTGAGACAATGATCCTGCCAAACTACTACATTAAGGAGGAGTTGTACTTCAAGTCTGAGAGGGAATGTTGGCTTCAGATCTTTCATCTTGGCTTGGCACTAATGCAAATCTGAATAAAGATAATTAACAAGTCAGATTGTGGTTAGTTCATCCCCTTTTTAGATTTTTGTCTAACATAACTTTGTATGGCCAGTATTACAATAAGGCTAGAATTTTCTCCATTTTATGCCTGGAAAATATATCTACAACAATCAAGGCTCAATGTTGTCAAAGCTGATAGGACTTAATTGTTTTTTGACCGTGATCTTGGACTCCACATCTACCAATATGTACCATTGCTGGTGCGTTGTGGCTGCAGTACATGCAGAAAACCAAGATTATTTTGGTTGAAGCTTTCTCCCTGGAGACATCTAGTGTTGAGATGAACTGGAGTGTGAATGTTGTGGAAACAACCTTATGCAAATATCCTTCCAATTAATAGGCAACTGAATTTGGATATAACTTATTGTTCTTCCATTAGTGTAAGGTCAGTAGCAGAATTCATTACCTAATCTCTTTACGAAACACCTATCGTCCTGAAATTGTTCAGGTGCAAGAGAAAGGCCATTATCATCATCATCACAGCAATAAATACAGTCCTGTTAGTGTCAATTGCTCCCTGAGAATAAATGAAAAGTGCTAACTACTTAATTAATAATTTGTGTGATTTTGTTTAAAGGATGAATATTGCATAGGGATTTGCTCTTCTCCAAAATTGCCATCAGTTGTTTTACATCTGATGAGAAGATGGGATCTCATTCAAATGATTTCAGCTGTAACAATGCAACAATGTATCAATATTTGATAAACAGATGAATTGTCTGGTGATCCTCAGGGTTGTCTGTGGTAACAGATATCTGCTTTGACAATAAATTTACTTTGAATTTTCTTACATCAGTGCTTAGAGAAAATATTGGAGTAGAATCGTAGAGACAAGATTTACATGCATTTGGAAAAACACAGACTAATAGGGAATATCAGCATGGCTTTGCGTTTGGGTGGCCCTGACTCTCAAATTTAGAAACATAGAAACATAGAAAATAGGTGCAGGAGTAGGCCATTCGGCCCTTCGAGCCTGCACCACCATTTATTATGATCATGGCTGATCATCCAACTCAGAACACCGCCCCAGCCTTCCCTCCATACCCCCTAACCCCCGTAGCCACAAGGGCCATATCTAACTCCCTCTTAAATATAGCCAATGAACTGGCCTCAACTGTTTCCTGTGGCAGAGAATTCCGCAGATTCACCACTCTCTGTGTGAAGAAGTTTTTCCTAATCTCGGTCCTAAAAGGCTTCCCCTCTATCCTCAAACTGTGACCCCTCGTTCTGGACTTCCCCAACATCGGGAACAATCTTCCTGCATCTAGCCTGTCCAATCCCTTTAGGATCTTATACGTTTCAATCAGATCCCCCCTCAATCTTCTAAATTCCAACGAGTACAAGCCCAGTTCATCCATTCTTTCTTCATATGAAAGTCCTGCCATCCCAGGAATCAATCTGGTGAACCTTCTGTGTACTCCCTCTATGGCAAGGATGTCTTTCCTTATGGTAGTCTGGTGCAGAATAAGTAGCAAGTGTCTACCACCATTTGCAGCCCCTTGCAATCCTGCATGTTAACAGAGAGGTAAGGGGCTTGTTTTGCTGTAGTTTATTGTTGTTGTTGTGTTTGTGTATTCTCTGAACATGGTGGCCATGCTATGATGGCATCAGAATGTGTGATAACACTTGCAGGCTGCCCCCAGCACATCCTTAGGTTGTGTTGGTTGTTAATGCAAATGATATATTTCACTCTATTAGAGCAATTTTTTTGGGGTTAGCACATGTAGCAAATAACTGACTTCAGACACTCACCTTCAAATTCAAATATGAATTGTGGATTAAATCTAAAATGCAGCTCTGAACAATGGGTTCCTAAAATCCATGAACCAAATTAAAATTGAAAGGATAGAAAGTTGCTGATTTAAATTTGTTAGTTGTGTGTATTTGGGTATCTGTAATATAGGTGCAAACAGGGAGGTGTGATGGTGGGAAGATCCAGGCATTTGAAACTGTTACATACAGTTCAAAGGAAGCATTGTAAATATGGAATTGTCCTTTGATCCTTAGCATATAAAATTTTGTGTAGTATTGGGCCAAGCAGATCTCTTGCTCTAAAAGGGGGTCCCTCTCTTCCCCCCCTCTCTCCTCCAGGAACTAAAGGGATGGTCTGTTGAGTAAGTTTGCAGGACACCGTGAAAATTGGTGGAGTTGTGGAAAACGAGGAATGGTGTTAAATGGTACAGCAGGGATGATTTGAAAAATTTGGGCAGATGGCGTTTCATCTGGACAAGTACATTTTGGGAGATCAAATATATGAGGAAAATACACCATACAAGGCAGGACTCTTTGAAGCACTCATGTACAGAGGGATCTAAAGTTCAAGTCCATTGCATCCTGAAGGTGGGAACACAAGTAGCTAAGGTAATAATGAAGGCATACGGCATGCTTGTCTTCACCGGTTTGGCACTATAAAAGTTGGGAAGTTACATATTAACAACTGAATAAAACTTTAGTTGCTGTATATATGGTGTTGTAATTAATAGGGATAACTCAAAGTGGTGGGTTTGGTGGGGGTAGTGGGGATCTTGGTGTTTTGTGTGTGGATGTCAGTGATTGTACGTGGTGACCACAAGGTGAATAGATTTGTGTATCTTAAGCGAAACAAGACCAATGGGGTTAGTACAGGAAATCTGTACTAAGTAAAAAGATCAACCATGATTCAATGGTAGGGCAGGCACAAGAGTTTCAGTGGCTTATTGCTGTTATGTCTTTAAGTGCTTATGAATGTCCTCCAGGCTACAAATGATCTGACTTAAAGAACTCTGACTTTACAGAAATTCTGCAATATATTTTAATGCATTTTAAGATAATAATAGTAATATGCTTCATGATTTTCATTAATGACTGGATACAATATATATTCCATTAGTTTAATTATGGGTAGTGTTAAGGTGATTATTCAATGAAATGGCAGAATTCTCTCAAGTATATGTAGAGCAATACAATATGAGTAGCTATAGAAAACAGACATTTCTGAATGGGAAGAAATCAAATTATGAACAGTCCTCAGGAAGTGAATCATAATGTAACCTGAATACTGGCTGTATTCTTTATGCAATTACTATAAAGGATACAGACTCAGTTGACACTTTTAAATGCCAGCTCAAAATTTATTTGCTTAACCTTGCTTTTAACATTTTTATCTTTTATTTTCATGTTTGCACTTTATCTCATCGTAAAGCAATTCCTACATCATCTGGATGAAAAGTGTTCTATAAATAATATTATTATTATTATTATTATTATTGTTTTTATTACTTATAAAAAGCACGGAGTTGACTCATTTGGAACTTGAGCACCTAAAGAAAGATGGGACTATGTGCCCTGGTGCCCAAGGTCTTCCACAGTGTCTGGATAAACTGCCACGTTTCCAGGGTGTCCAAATACAGATTTCCATCGTAAAGTTAATGAATATAAGGATGCACATTTCTTAACCACAAGCTTTTCCTTAACTAGGTTTTTCAGACACATGATTTTGATAAAGGAAAATTCCCATGAAGGATAATTTGGAAAATTCCATCTCACAAAACATTGTCATTATCTATATCAGAGAAAAAAGCAGTTGTTTTGCACTTATCCATCTGAAAGCTTTGTTTAGATTTACAGATTTGCATGGTTATGACATGTTTTGAACAATTCTTCCTTACTGCCTCTGAATATTACTCTGAAGGTTATTATTTATCCGGAAAAAGAAAATATAAGTGCATATTCAGTGTGCTAGTTCAGAAGTGAACAACTTTATTTTATCTTTCTACAGTCAAGTCTACTGTGTGGAAAATGCCCATGGACAGTTGGTGCGAGACCTTGACTTCAATCCTAACAAGCAGTACTACTTAGCAAGCTGTGGTGATGATTGTAAAGTGAAATTTTGGGATATCAGAAATGTCCAGGAGCCAATCAAGGCTTTAGAAGAACACTCCCACTGGTAAACAAACAATTTTATTTTTTTTCAGACTGTGTTTCAGGCTCAATTAATTCATTCATTTCTTGAGGCATTTAATTCACTGTGTTACTTGATCTGTCTTCTCAGAGCTGTGCTTAAGTAGATTAGAATGGGAGGAGCTGATTTTTTCTTCTTTAGCAGGACTTGACATTTTCTCACTGAAATTGCATGTCTACTATTATGGAGACTGGGTAACTCCCCCGATAATGCCCTCAATAACCTCCCCACATCATCATCAACTACCCCCTCCCCCAGTCACAGTTTTAACCATCCATTTATGTAGGTTAATAGACATGGACCAACTTTCTACCAAGCTACCGCTCTTAGGGGTGTGGGAGAAAACCCTCGCAGTCATGAAAAATGTACAGCCACTACACTGAAGGATTGAATGAGGCAGCGGTTCCACTGGCCTCGCCACAGTGCTATGTGGACATGAGGGTGGGATTGTCTTGTTACTATCATATTCTTTGGATTTTTTTTTCTCTGATAATATGTTAACATTAGTTTGATTGTTCCTGATCTGATTGGCTTATCAAATTATAAAACTGGTCACTTTTAGTTCACGTACTCTGGCAAATGCAAGATAGTATTGTGCTCGTGCTGTGACTGAAGAGTTACAATTTCCATTTAAAACTTGTTCTGCTATTCAGGGTCCAAAGTGAGCTTATTCCTGTTGGACACCAGAACATCAACACTCCAGGTTTGCTCTTTAAGTACAAGCCAGTGATAACACAGCATCCCAGAGTTAACAAGGACAACTGACAACTGAGCTTGAGATAACAGTTACAATTTTTGTTGAGTAAATTCTGATGGAGGGTGTGTGTGTGTGAGGGTGTGTGTGTGTGTGTGTGTGTGTGTGTGTGTGTGTGTGTGTGCGCGCGCGCTTGCACCTGGCTGCCGTGGTTGCCTCTGCATATTAGATAAGGATGTACTCAGACTAAACTGCAGTATCCTTTTTGCCATTTAACAGTCTGTCAGTTCTCTAGAGTGAGAAAGCACATTGTAAACAACCTAACTTTCAGTTTCATTATTCAGAAAAATTACTTTTTTTTTGCTCATCGTAACAAAAATTACTTTTTTAACCAAAGTGTACTTTATTGTGCATAATACTTAGAAATATACAAATCATATAATGCATTGTGACTGAGAACTTTGATGGGTGGGTTAGTAAGTTTGCAGATTTTTTTATTTAAGTGCAATCGTGAACAATAGCCAGATCAGAAATGCTGATCAACTCAACTAGTTCCCAAAGAGAACTCCCAAAGATGGGCCAATCAGATGGTTCACTGCTAAAGATTGGTTTAAAGATTGGTTGCATTGTACAAATGTATAGTGTAGCAGATTTCCAAAGGATACAGCAGGATGCAAATCAATTGTAATATGGGTGGAGAAGTGGCCGTAGGAAATTAATCTGGCTAAGTTTGAGGTGCTGCTCTTTGGGATGTCAAATGTAAAGGGACACAGTAAATGGCAAGGTTGTTAACAGTGTTGTGCAGAGGGATCTCGAGGTCCAAGTCCATAGCTCCCTGAAGGTGGCTGAACAAGTTGGTCGGGTAGTAAAAGAAAGCATGCTTGCCTTTATTAGTTAAGGCATTGAGTTTAAAAGTCGGGAAGTTATTTTCTAGTTTTATAAAACTCTGGTTAGGCTGCATTTTTATTACTGTATTCAATGTTTGTCACTCTTTTATAGGAATGGAGTGGAGGCTTTGGAGAGGGTACGGAAGAAGATTACCAGAATGCTGCCTTGATTAGGGCGCATGTGCTAGGGGGAGAGGTTGGACAAACATGGTTTGTTTGAGCGGAGACTTGATAGAAGTTCATAAGATTATGAAGCGCATTGGTAGAGTAGACAGACAGTATCTTTTTCCGAGATTTGAAATGTCTAATACCAAAGGGCATGCATTTAAAGTGAGAGGATGTAAGTTCAAAGGAGATTTATAGACAATAGGTGCAGAAGTAGACCATTCGGCCCTTCAAGCCTGCACCGCCATTCTGAGATCATGGCTGATCATCTACTATCAATACCCGGTTTCTGCTTTGTCCCCATAACCCTTGATTCCCCTATCCATAAGATACCTATCTAGCTCCTTCTTGAAAGCATCCAGAGAATTGGCCTCCACTACCTTCTGAGGCAGCGCGTTCCACACCTCCACATCTCTCTGGGAGAAGAAGTTCCTCCTCAACTCTGTCCTAAATGACCTACTTAATCTTAAACCATGCCCTCTGGTACTGGACTCTCCCAGCATCTGGAACATATTTCCTGCCTCTATCTTGTCCAATCCCTTAATAATCTTATATGTCTCAATCAGATCCCCCCTCAATCTCCTTAATTCCAGAGTGTACAAGCCCAGTCTTTCTAACTTCTGTACGTAAGACAGTCTGGACATCCCAGGAATTAACCTAGTGAACCTACGCTGCACCTTCTCCACAGCCAGGATGTCCTTCCTTAACCCTAGAGACCAAAACTGCACACAATACTCCAGGTGTGGTCTCACCAGGGCCCTGTACAAATGCAAAAGGTTTTCCTTGCTCTTGTACTCAATTCCCTTTGTAATAAAGGCCAACATTCCATTAGCCTTCTTCACTGCCTGCTGCACTTGCTCATTCACCTTCAGAGACTGATGAACAAGTACTTCTAGATCTCTTTGTATTTCACCCTTACCTAACTCCACACCGTTCAGATAATAATCTGCCTTCCTGTTGTTGCTCCCAAAGTGAATAACCTCACACTTATTCACAATAAACGCCATCTGTCAAGTTTCTGCCCACTCACCCAGCCTATCCAAGTCACCTTGAATCCTCCTAACATCCTCATCACATGTCACACTGCCACCCAGCTTGGTATCATCAGCAAACTTGCTGATGTTATTCACAATGCCTTCCTCTAAATCATTGACATAAATCGTAAACAGCTGTGGTCCCAATACCGAGCCCTGTGGCACCCCACTAGTCACCACCTGCCATTCCGAGAAACACCCATTCACTGCTACCCTTTGCTTTCTATCTGCCAACCAAGCCAACCAGTTTTCTATCCATGTCAATATCCTCCCCCCAATGCCATGAGCTCTGATTTTACCCACCAGTCTCCTATGTTGTACCTTATCAAATGCCTTCTGAAAGTCAAGGTACACCACATCCACTGGATCTCCCGCGTCTATCTTCCTGGTTACATCCTCAAAAAACTCCAATAGATTAGTCAAGCATGATTTGCCCTTGGTAAATCCATGCTGGCTCGGCCCAATCTTATCACTGCTATCAAGATATGCTGCTATTTCATCTTTAATAATAGACTCTAGCATCATTCCCACTACTGATGTTAGGCTAACAGGGTGATAGTTCTCTGTTTTCTCCCTCCTTCCTTTCTTAAAAAGTGGGATAACATTAGCCATTCGCCAATCCTCAGGAACTGATACTGAATCTAAGGAACATTGGAAAATGGTCACCAATGCATCTGCAATTTCCAGAGCCACCTCCTTTAGTACCCTAGGATGCAGACCATCTGGACCTGGGGATTTGTTAGCCTTCAGTCCCATTAGTCTACTCATCACCATTTCCTTCCTAATGTCAATCTGTTTCAGTTCCTCTGTTACCCTATGTCCTTGCATACATCTGGGAGATTGCTTGTGTCTTCCCTAGTGAAGACAGATCCAAAGTACGTATTAAATTCGTGTGCCATTGCTCTGTTTCCCATAACAATTTCTCCCAATTCATTCTTCAAGGGCCCAACATTGTTCTTAACTATCTTCCTTCTCTTCACATACCTAAAAAAACTTTTGCTATCCTCCTTTATATTCCTAGCTAGCTTGCGTTCATACCTCATTTTTTCTCCCTGTATTGTCTTTTTAGTTAAGTTCTGTTGCTCCTTAAAAATTTCCCAATCATCCATCTTCCCACTCACCTTAGCTCTGTTATACTTCTTTTTTAATGCTATGCTATCTCTGACTTCCTTTGTCAACCACTGTGGCCACTTTCCCCCTTTGAATCCTTCCTTCTCCGGGGGATGAACTGATCTTGCACCTTGTGCATTATTCCCAAGAATACCTGCCATTGCTGTTCCACTGTCTTTTCTGCTAGGATATCCTACCAGTCAACTTTGGCCAGCTCCTCCCTCATGGCTCCATAGTCTCCTTTGTTCAACTGCAATACTGACACTTCTGATCTGCCCTTATCCCTCTCAACTTGCAGATAAAAACTTATCATATTATGGTCACTACCTCCTAATGGCTCCTTTACTTCAAGATCACTTACCAAATCCTGTTCATTGCACAACACTAAATCCAGAATAGCCTTATCCCTGGTTGGCTCTCGTACAAGCTGCTCCAAAAATGCATCCCGTAGGCACTCTACAAACTCCCTATCCTGGGGTCCAGTACCAGCCTGATTTTCCCAGTTCACCTGCATGTTGAAATCCCCCATAACTACTGCAACATTTCCTTTGCCACATGCCATTGTTAACTCCCTATTCAACTTGCACCCAATATCCATGCTACTGTTTGGGGGCCTGTAGATAACACCTATTAGGGTCTTTTTGCCCTTACTGTTCCTCAGTTCTATCCACACTGACTCTACTTCTCCTGATTCTATGTCCCCCCTTGCAAGGGACTGAATCTCATTCCTCACCAACAGGGCCACCCCACCCCCTCTGCCTACCTTTCTGTCCCTTCGATAGCACATATACCCTTGTACATTCAATTCCCAGGTCTGATCCCCCTGCAGCCATGTCTTCGTTATCCCAACAACATCATAGTACCCATTCGCACCTGAGCTTCAAGCTCATTTGTGGGTCAAGTATTTTATGCAGAGTGGTCGGGCCTGGAATGTGCTGTCAGGGATGTTAGTAGTGGCAAGTACTATAGAGGCATTTAAGACGTTCTTTGATAGGCATGTGAATATGGAGAGATACAGACTCTTGTAATCAGAAGAGACTGTTTAGACTTTTAGTTTAATTAATTTGGCATATCCTCGTCTGAAGGCCTTGTTCTTGTGCTGTTCTGCTCTGTGTTCAAAGGCCCAGATACCGGCACCGGAAAGTTAACTTTTACAGAATGAAATTCAGAGGGAAGTAACTGGTTTTATTTTCCTGAGATTGACTCTCTGCTTCTATCCCATCAGAGTTGCTTATTTGTTTTCTAACTTGGATGTTTGATGTGAAACTTGTAAAAATATCTTAAATGCTTTTGGAAGGATAAAAAATCTGGCACATGTATTTTCACACTTTGAATTTGACTGAATATACCCGTTGCTCTAAAGGTCCAGTGATCCAATATTCATTACCACACAATGTTCAAAGCAGCCAGTGTTTTTGGATGGGTACAAAATGTACTACAATCTTTGCCTCCATGATTTTTCAAAATAAGAGTAAGTGTAGAGACTAGATGAGGAAATTATGTGGGGGAAAATCAAAGTGGGGGTGGAGGATGGAAGAAAGTGATGGGGTAAGAGATCACGATGCAGTATGAGGATTACAGTAGGGTTAGGAAATGCAAGAAGGCCAGAATGACCAAGCAAAAACTGGGAATTGAATGGAGGGAGATGAAAAGATTGATGTCACAGTGAAACTGATTTTCTCTGTGTATGTGTATAGGACGGCACAGTAGCACAGTAGCTAGCACAATGCTTTACGGTACAGGCAACCTGGGTTCAATTCCCACCACTGCCTTCTCCCCATGACAGTGCGGGTTTCTTCCGGTTGCTCCAGTTTTCTCCCACAGTTCAAAGACGTACCGGTCGGTAGGTTAATTGGTCATTGTAAATTGTCCTGTGATTAGGCTACCATTTAATTGGAGGATTGCTGGGTGGCGTGGCCGGAAGGGCCGGAAGGGCTTATTCCACACTGTATCTCAATCATTCAATCAATAAATGAATAAATGATTGCTTGGGGAAGCTCTCAGTGATCTGTGGAAATGCTCTGTACATTCCCCAGTGATGTCAGCTTTCTCGTGAAAATTGGATCATACAATGCAAAGATTTTATATACTGTGATTCAAAGCATAATAATTGATTTTCCTTTGGGTATGTGTTAAACTACATGAGCAGTTAATAAATTTAAAGTTTTCAAATTATATGAAAAAATGCAATTAGTTAACTCAGAGAACGCTACTGTAACTTAAAGAAAACTTGGTGGTAGAAATGTCTTCATTTTTGTGTGATAAATGAGTATTACAGTAGTAGCTGACTTTTGTACTCTGCTTTCAAGCTTGAATTGCATCACTATTGTGCTCTCCTTTCCTTACCAAATCTTGTTTTCTTTATTGGTTTGTGTTTATTTAACACTTACTTTGTTATTAACTACAGAGTTCTTCTGCTGGAGATTAATACATGTATCAGTCTTTTTCCTTTTATTTTCTCCAATGAGCTTTAATTTTCAATAATACAATTTGTACTAGACAATTTTTTAAAAATACTGCCTGCAGGTAATACAATCCAGCACAGGTAGTGAAGGTGCCAAACAGTATTTCCTTCCCCTGTTCCTTCATATTCCTCACTAACCAAATTTATGATTTCAGCACTCATTTTTAAATGCTTTACAGCAGAGCTGTAGATTATTGCCATTTTAACTCATTTAATCTCTCCTGCTGGCCTCATAATTTCTGAACCTACCTGGAATTTAACATGGAGAGTGGCTTTGCAGATTTTCTAAAGGGTTCCACTGCCTGATTAGTCTGTGGCGTGCTGATCTGATGGACAGGAAGACTAAAGGTGAATTTGGAGCAAGTCATAATCTTAATGGTTAGGTAAACCTGTGCATAGCTAATTTCTTAGCTGTAATATCCAACCTTTGGCAAAATAATTAATCAGTCAACAGTACAGGCAAGTATATAGCTACACTGTGATCTCTTTTTATGTATTAAAAGTATTCAGCAAAGTTGTTCTCTATGATTTCTACAAAAATATTTCTCTCCTTCTGTATGCAGGGTCTGGAGTGTCCGATACAATCATTCACATGATCAGTTAGTGTTGACTGCCAGCAGTGACAGCAGAGTCATTCTTTCCAACATGGTGTCTATTTCGTCAGAGCCCTTCGGCCACTTAATGGATGATGATGATTTAAGTGACCAAGAGGAGAACCAGCATGAAGAGAAGTATGTCACTGTTCACATAATTATATCCTTTGAAAGACTGTCTTTTAAAGTGTATGAGAAGTTCTATAGTAATATCAACAACTACTGCATGTGAATAGTTTTGTAATATTTTGGTAATTTTCTGGCTATGGTTTAGAGAAGGAACTCCTGAAGAAACCTTCCCCATTTTCACAAAGAATGGTTCATGCTTTGGGAGAAGCAAGAATGATTACTGCCTTGCCTGTGTTACCCACACCACAAGATCCAAGAGAAAATTCCACGGATTATCACTGATCTTAATTCTACTCATACTTTCAATATGAGTTTGTGGGAATAGAAAATGTGGTTTCAAAAATAAAACTGTAAATTTTAGATGAATTTAAAATGTTCAAATCAATTTAAATTTTATATAAGACTGTACATGTGGAGCCTAGCCAAAAATCAAGTGGAAAAGTTAAGCTAGTAAACTTGTAGCCCTTCCTCTGTTGCTATTATCACGAGACCTTGGGCCAGGGCAGGGCAACTTATCGTCAATAAGTTGATAAAACCTACAATTAATTTCATTTGTAAATTACCTTCAATTAACCATTGTCATTTGTAACAGGTCGGTCACAAATACCCAAGACAAATTGAACTTGTGCTTTATTGCAGCAATTAAATCATACTGATCAGCTTTCGAGAGATAAGATAGCACAGCCAAGAAGTGTTGAGTTCATAGAACAAAGTTCTTCCATTTTAGGACTGGCATTGGACTTCAGATTGGTTCCTTCTGTTTCTGGAACCAGTTCCTCATGGTTGTGAAGATTACTGCTAAAGACTAATGTTTTGTATAAAGGTTTGCTAGCACTGGACAAAAGTCAGGTTCTGTCATCTCTTTTCATTCTGTGTTATCCATAATGCTAACAGCCGGATAAGATGTTTCTGCATCTTGGATTAATTTATGTTAGCCATTTCTCTATTTCCTGTTCACTGTGCCTTTGCACATGGAGCACAAAAAATAGAGAGCAGAACTGCGCAGGAACAGGCCTTTTGACCTTCGATGTGTGGGCCAAACATGACGCTGAATTAAACTAATCTCTTGTGCCTGTACATGAATCATATCCTTCCACTTGCTGCATATTCATGTGTCTATCAGTCTTGTAAATGCCACTGACAAATCTGTTTTCACCACTACTTTTGACAGCTGATTCCAGGCACCTACTATTCTCTGCATTTTTATAAAACAAAATCTCTCCCCTCCCCCACCTTGAATGGATGTCCTCTAATACTCAACATCTCTATAGTGGAAAGAAGTTTCTGACAGTCTACTATACCTTCCATAATTTTATAATCTTCAAAAGGTTCCCCCCTAGCTCCAAATTTGCACATGCTCTCCTTCCAGCTCATACCTTAACCAAGTAGCACTCTGGTGAACCTCCTCTACACCATTTCCAAAGCCTCCACATCAAGTGTGGTCTAACCAAAATTTTATCTTGCTGCAATATGACTTCAGATATGAGGTCAGATAGTAGAGAGCACCCCTGTGGCCATCCACCTCAGTAATCATTATCTCGTTTTGGATGCTGTTGTGGGGGGGGGGGGAGAGTGGGGGTGACCTGAGAGGATGACCACGGTGATTGGGTTTCTGGCACTGAGCCCGGTTTCCTGGTGCAGAAGGGAGAGAAGAAGATGAGGAATGCGGTAGTCATAGGGGATTCCATAGTAAGGGGAACAGACAGGAGGTTCTGTCAGCCTGATAGAGATACCCGCATGGTTTGTTGCCTCCCAGGTGCCAGGGTACGGGATGTCTTGGATCGGGTGCAGAGTATTCTGAAGGGAGAGAGTGAACAGCCAGAAGTCTTGTTACACATTGGTACTAATGACATAGGTAGAAAAGGGAGGAGGTCTGGAAGAGAGAATTCGGGGAGTTAGGTAGTAAACTGAAAAGCAGGACTTCCAGGGTAGTAATCTTGGGATTGCTGCCTGTGCCATCTGCTAACGAACGCACGAATAGCATGATCAGGCATATCAATGCATGGCTGAGAGAATGGTGTAAGGGGCAGGGCTTCGGGTTCCTGGATCACTGGGGCCTCTTCTGGGGGAGGTACGGCCTGTACAAAAAGGATGGGTTACACCTGAACCCAAAGGAGTCCAATATCCTAGCAGGCAGGTTTCATAGAGCTGTTAGGGAGGGTTTAAACGAATTTGGCAGGGGGATGGGAACCAGAGTGATAGGACTGAGGAAGGGGAAAACAGAAATAAATTGAAGATAGCGTGCAACAGAGATGATAGGAAGGATAGGCAGGAGATGAGGCATAATTACAACCAGTGGGATGATTTACAACAGAAAGCAACTGGACTGAAAGTGTTATATTTGAATGCACACAGCATAAAAAATAAAATGGATGATCTTGAAATTCAGCTGCAGAATGGCAGGTATGACGTTGTGGCCATCTCTGAAACTTGGCTAAAGGATGGCTCACATTGGGAGCTGAATGTCCAAGAATATATGGTGTATCGGAAATATAGGTTAGTAGGCAGAGGGGGTGGTGTTGCCCCGATTATAGGAAATAATACTAAATCATTAGAAAGGGATGATCGGTAGGTGTAGAGTCTCTATGGGTTGAGTTCAGAAATGGCAAGGGTAAAAGGACCCTATTGGCAGTTGTATACAGGCTCCAAACAGTAGCCAGGATGAGGATTACAAATTATAGTAGGAGATAGAAAAGGCATATCACAAGGGCAACGTCATGATAATCATTGGGGATTTTAACATGAAAGTGGATTGGGAAAACCAGGCCAGTACTGGACCTCAAGAGAGAGAATTTGTAGTATGTCTAAGGGATGGCTTTTTAGAACAGCTTGTTGTTGAGCCCACTAGGGGATCGGCTGTGCTGGATTGGGTGTTGTGCAACGATCCGGAGGTGATAAGAGAGCTTAAGGTTAAGAAACCCTGAGGGAACAGTGATCACAATATGATCGAGTTCTCTTTGAAATTTGAGAAGGAGAAACTAAATTCCAATGTGTAGGTATATCGATGGAATAAAGGAAATTGCAATGGCATGAGACATTGTACCGGACATTGTACCTGACATTGCACCGGACGTTCAAGAATGTCGGGAGAGTAAAGTAGAACCATAGAAACAAAGTAGGTGCAGTGAAAATTATGACTGAGAAGATGCTCAAGGAAGCTTAATGGACTGAGGGTAGATAAATCTTCTGGACCTGATGGAATGCACCCTCAAGTTCTGAAGGAAGTAGCTGGAGAGATTGTGGAGGTATTAACAATGATCTTTCAAGAATTGAT